>NC_140593.1:1191815770-1192415770 GCF_964204655.1 Triturus cristatus | reverse complement strand
AGTAGAGAGATCTGGGCATAAATCCATTGTTTTTTGCTACCCATGCCATTCCAGTTTGAACCCAGCCATATGCAAATCAGTCTTGACGCTGTGCCCAATGGGAACAGTCCAGCCCAAACTGCCAGGCCAGATTCTCCCTGGACTGGAAACAAGCATCCTAGGGCCGGTTTCGGGCTTTCACCCTTCATCAGCCAGGATAGCTTGACTCCAGTTGCATGGAGAGCATGGGACCCACGTCTGGGCATAATCATCCCACTCGGGGTGACAAATGCAAAAAGAAAAAATTGATGGACAGACTGCAGAACAATGTCATACATTCACCCCAGTACAGAGATCTGGGCCTAAATCCATTGGTTTTTTTGCTCCCCATGCCATTCCAGTTTGAACCAAGCCATATGCAAATCAATCTTGACCCTGTGCCCAATGGGAACAGTCCAGCCCGAACTGCCAGGCCATGTTCTCCCTGGACTGGAAACAAGCATCCTAGGACCGTTTTCAGGGGTTCACCCCTCATCAGCGAGGATAGCTTGAATCCAGCGGCATGGAGCTCACGGGACCCACGTCTGGGCATACCCATCCCACTCGGGGTGACAAATGCAAAAAGAGCAATTGATAGAAAGAATGCAAAACAATGTCATACATTCACCACAGTACAGAGATCTGGGCCTAAATCCATTGTTTTTTTGCTCCCCATGCCATTCCAGTTTGAACCCAGCCATATGCAAATCAGTCTTGACGCTGTGCCCAATGGGAACAGTCCAGCCCGATCTGCCAGGCCAGATTCTCCCTGGACTGGAAACAAGCATCCTAGGACCGGTTTCGGGGTTTCAACCCTCATCAGCCAGGATAGCTTGACTCCAGTGGCATGGAGAGCATGGGTCCCTCGTCTGGGCATAATCATCCCACTCGGGGTGACAAATGCAAAAAGAAAAATTGATGGACAGAATGCAGAACAATGACATACATTCACCCCAGTACAGAGATCTGGGCCTAAATCCATTGTTTTATTGCTCACCATGCCATTCTACTTAGAACCCAGCCATATGCAAATCAGTCTTGACCCTGTGCCTCATGGGAACAGTCCAGCCCGAACTGCCAAGCAAGGTCCTCCCTGGACTGGAAACAAGCATCCTAGGACCGGTTTCGGGGTTTCACCCCTCATCAGCCAGGATAGCTTGAATCCAGCGGCATGGAGCTCACGGGACCCACGTCTGGGCATACCCATCGGGGCATACTCATCCAACTCGGGGTGACAAATGCAAAAAGAGCAATTGATAGAAAGAATGCAAAACAATGTCATACATTCACCACAGTACAGAGATCTGGGCATAAATCCATTGTTTTTTGCTCCCAATGCCATTCCAGTTTGAACCCAGCCATATGCAAATCAGTCTTGACCCTGTGCCTCATGGGAACAGTCCAGCCCGAACTGCCAAGCCAGGTTCTCCCTTGACTGGAAACAAGCATCCTAGGACTGGTTTCGGGGTTTCACCCCTCATCAGTCAGGATAGCTTGACTCCAGTGGCATGGATAGCAAAGGACCCACGTCTGGGCATACCTGTCCCACTTGGGGTGACAAATGCAAAAAGAACAATTGATGGACAGAATGCAGAACACTGTCATACATTCACCCCAGTTGAGAGATCTGGGCCTAAATCCATGGTTATTTTGCTCTCCATGCCATTCCAGTTTGAATCCAGCCATATGCAAATCAGTCTTGACGCTGTGCCTCATGGGAACAATCCAGCCCGAACTGCCAGGCCAGGTTCTCCCTGGACTGGAAACAAGCATCCTAGGACCGGTTTCGGGTTTCACCCCTCATCAGCCAGGATAGCTTGACTCCAGTGGCATGGATAGCAAAGGACCCACGTCTGGGCATACCTGTCCCACTTGGGGTGACAAATGCAAAAAGAACAATTGATGGACAGAATGCAGAACACTGTCATACATTCACATCAGTACAGAGATCTGGGCCTAAATCCATCGTTTTTTTGCTCACCATGCCATTCCAGTTTGGACCCAGCTATATGCAAATCAGTCTTGACCCTGTGCCCAATGGTAACAGTCCAGCCCAAACTGCCAGGCCAGGTTCTCCCTGGACTGGAAACAAGCATCCTAAGACTGGTTTCGGGGTTTCACCCCTCATTAGCCAGGATATCTTGACTCCAGTGGCATGAAGAGCACGGGACCCACGTGGGTCCCTTGCTCACTGTGCCACTGGATTCAAGCTATCCTGGCTGATGAGGGGTGAAACCCCAAAACCAGTCTTAGGATGCTTGTTTCCAGTTCAGGGAGGACCTGGCTTGGAAGTTTGGGCTTGACTGTTCCCATGAGGCGTAGGGTCAAGACTGATTTGCACATGGATGGGTCTAAACCGGGGTGGCATGGTGAGCAAAAGAATGATGGATTTAACCCAGATCTCTTGACTGGGAATGAAAGTTTTGATTTACTCTGCATTCCGTCCATCAGTTGTGTGTCTATTGCAATACTGTGCGCACAAGTAAAGTTGCTGGAAGGCCATCTGAGTGATAAGTTCTATGACCTTTGCTGAGGTCAGAGGCTGTCAGGGTTGTAGAAGAGTGAAACAGCTGTACTCAGTACTTGGCGTCAACTAGTGGATGCTAGAGGGGTGAGGGGAGTTGGGGGGAACAGCTGCCACGCATTTTCAAGATTTGTTCTTTATCATTAGACTTTGGCTAGTGACAAGAAAGCAAAAAGCAGAAAAGGGAAAAAAAAGAAACAGTAGAAAAATTGTAATTGTAAATTGCATTTATATAGCGCTTACTACCCCTGACGAAGGGTCAAAGCGCTTTTTCAGCGAGTAGCACGCTGCTCCAAAACCTAAAAAAGTATTAGTGGGGAATTAGTATAGGGAAATATTAAATGAATTTGAGCGGTGGAGATGTGAGTCTGTTATTTGGGTTGCAAAGGATTTTGGAGGGATAGGGAGAAAGCAGGTAGGAAAATGAACCAGGAGGAGCGAGGTAAAGATACAGTAAGTGCAGGGTGGGAGAAGCAATAGGTGGAATCAAGACAAGGAATCATTGGTGTTCGCCAACTCTTTTTTTTTTTTTAAACAAATTAACCCCTTCAGTGCCCGCCCCTTTCCCCGCCCTGTGCCGGCCGTTGCATTAGCGGGCGGGGTCTATGACGAGCTGGACTCGTCATGGGCACAGCGCAACCGCGGCCCATGACGAGTCCAGCTCGTCCTGGGCACTGAAGGGGTTAAGCCCTGGCTTTACTTGACCATCCCCCCTTCCCTCCCTCCCAGACTGGGGGCTGCGCCTCTTCCACGGCTGCCTCCTCCGTCGCTGCTCCCTTCCTCGGGTGCTCGGTTACACATCAGCCATTGACACCTATATAAATATACTGACTGCAGTGCACACCTGCACGCGCTTGTGATGGTAGATGCCAAGGCTGAGCAGTGGCACGTGCAGCTGCTCTGTGCAGAGTATCCTGGCACGGGCCTGGCAGGAGGGCCCGAGGGAAGGCTCGCAGAGGAGGCTCACGTCCCTTCTTCACAGAGGGGTGGTAGATGCATGGACCGCCTGCCGAGCTGGGGCGGGTGTAAAGTGGCAGACACTGAGCAAGGACAGTGCCGGGCAATGTGAGGCCCGCGGTGCTGCAGGGCAAGGGCGGACGCCCCGGACGCTGGCGCTTGTATGACGCAGAGTGCAGGAGATGGGCTAGAGGCGTCCTTCCTGACTCAGAGTTCGTGTCCCGGCTCGGGCACTTGTTCAAAGGTTAGGGGCTTCTGGGCACATCACTTGCCCTGACTGTGCCTTGAGCTGTAGTCAAACATGGAGCGCTGTTAGCGCTGTCCTAAAGCACAGAATGCAGACAGAACCCATTAAACATGAAATAGTCTGACTATGTAACCTGTTTTCAACTGACTTTTTTTTTCTTTTTTCAACATAGCTATTGTGAAAGGTTTTTAAAAAAATTACTTTATTGAATATTTGTATGGTGTTATTTGGACGTATTTGTGTATTCTCGATGGATCTCAATACAATAGATAAAATAAATACATAAAAAACATGAAATAGTGTCAGTATTGTGCTTGCACATTGACTAGCTGTGCGCTGTGCTTCAATACGTATTGTCTGGCTTAGAGCTGTGGTAATGCATAGAATGCTGCGGGTCCTTGTGCGTCACAACCTGACAGACATAAATGAGAAAATAATGATTAACGTGATCCCCTTACCCGGCTGTGGTTACACCCTCCCGTGCACCCCGAGACCCCTTCTCTCTAATTATTAAACCCCTGAGCGGCCGCCACCCCGGGCCCTGCCTCGCATCACCTCTCTCTTCAGTCATTCATCTACCCAGAATCCTTTGCGGCTCTTCCGCTACTGTGGCGATGACTCCCCATCCCCATTTACCGCCGCTAGCCAAACTTCGGGGCATATCATCAAGGGCTGAAGATATAATTATCGCTGCTTTAGCGTCTGTTTTCGGGCGAAAAGCAGCGATAATTATATCGCATTATTTGCAAGGACACGCTAGCGCGTGTTTCCTTGATTCAGCTCCCGTTTTGTTCACGCCTTGCTTTGCATCTCTAAGATGCAAAGGAGGCGTGCCTGACAAAACCCCGTGGGATAATATCGCGACCCCAGCTTCGTGATATCATCAACGAGGGGTAGCGAGGTCAGTTAAATTCCTGACTAAGGCATAGTTAACATGGGAGGTGGATTATGGTATTACGACCACAGGGTCGCATCACCAAGGCTATCTCCGTTTTGGTTGCAACATCGCTGGTTTTCCAGCGATGTTGGCCCATTTCCCTGGAATATTATCGCCCTGGAGTAAGGCGTTGTTAATAACGCGTTACCAGGGCGAAAAATTCCTGCGATAGACGGCGATAAATAAACAAGCGCTAAGCGCGCTTTGCGTTTATTTATCACCGTGCTAGTAAATATGCCCCTTCATTCTTTCTCTGTTTCTGTACGTCAGTTGTTCTCTCAGCTCACTCACAACACTCCTTCCGTTTACTGCATCCTCTGAAAGCTCATATTTACAAATTGAGTAAAACAGCTCTATCTCAAGGGTCTTGTGTGGTCTCCCTGCGCTGTCATCGCACTACCGCCCTCCCTACAGGCGGGTTACCACAAGACTTGTCCTCGGACCCCTGCTATAGCCCCTCATACTCCGCCCACCTCAGGGACATTATCTCCCCTGTGTGGCATCTGAATTTATTCCTGTGCTGTTGACAATAATATCTAGTTCTCATTCCCCAGGGACCCCCCTGTGAACCAAAACCCTCGATCTGCCTAAAGGCATGGCGCCCAGGGTGTTTCTGTTTATTCATATGTCCTCAGCAGCTTCTACCCCCTCACCACCCAGGCATGCTTTTATGCAGTTTTATAAAGCGCCAACCTGGCCCAAAGGCATCAGGGCGCTTTACATGAACACCAGATCACATCACGTCAGCTCAGATTTTTTTAAGCATGTGGAAGATAGATTAATCCAGAATCACAGGATGTGGAGCTAATGCCCGGGACTCATGCTTGGCTCCCCAGTCCCAACGTCGGCAGCTCAGGCCTTAGGGCCACATCTCCCCCCCCCCCCCCTCTTCCACTCTTATATTTCAGCAGATATATCAAGGCGCTGGTCTACAAGGGAACCTTTGTAGCATAAGAGGCAGAGTGTACTTGAAACAAAGGAGCTAGGCTTCAAGCCGCAAAGACCCAGGAAGAGTATTCAACAACCGAAAACCTATTGTTATTCAAAGCCAAACAAGACGTGCCTCCAAAGTACCCACACACCGCACCCACCAGGGATCCAGCTTTGTGCGTACCTTAATGGCCCCACTTTGCCCCACATGACCCCTCACAGTTCAGATCGTTTCAAACACTGGGCCTCCTCTCTGGAGCACCGGCTCGGAGCCACCGCCCTCCACGTGGGACCTCAGCTTCACAGCTTGGTATAGCAAGGCCCGGGTCCCTGGCCTCCCTCCTCCGCTGCAAGAACATGTAATCATGTATGTATGTACTACCATGCATACAGTGCAGTAAAAGCAAATGTAAACTCTTATGTCTTTGAGTACTTGCCCTGTCCACGTTTCATTACACAATTCATCTGTTGCGCCTCTCCCGTTGTGTCCCAAGGTACCACGTGATGCATTAACAACATTTCTGTTAAACGGCCTTCTAAAAACAAATTAAACACAAAAAAGAAACACGAAGCGAGTCAATCTAGACGGGCTGGGGTCCAAGAGGACCGAACAACTGGAAACGCGGCCTGTCACAGGAGGAGTCTAGGTGCAGAGTCATTTCAGCAGACATGCCCAGGAGTACACTGTTTGTAAAGGATGCTGCTGTGGGGGGGTTGGGGGTCCCTTCTACAGACCCGTTAGGAGCCGGTTCATCAGATGTGCCGAGGGGTGCAGTTTGTAAAGGATCCTGCCGGGGGGAGCCTCTATCCAGGAGCGGTAGGAGCCGGTTCACCATGCATGCTCAGAATTCCTACTTCTGTTGTCCCATAGGTGTGACGACTGGTTGAGGCGCACTTCTTTGTAAACGTTACTACACTTGTCATACAAAGGGCGGGGCTGGTGAAGGGTACACAGCTTTGTAAACTATACTACACTTGTCCTACAGGTGGCGGGGCTGGTGGGGTTACATTCCTTTGTAAATGATGCTACACTTATCCTACAGGTAGTGGGGCTGGTGGAGGTACACCGCTTTGTACATATTACTACACTTGTCCTATAGGTGGCTGGAGGTACACCGCTTTGTACATATTACTACACTTGTCCTATAGGTGGCTGGAGGTACACCGCTTTGTACATATTACTACACTTGTACTATAGGTGGCTGGAGGTACACCGCTTTGTAACTTTTCCTTAACTTGTCATACAGGTAGCAGGGCTGGTGGAGGTACACCGCTTTGTAACTGTCCCTACACTTGTCCTGCAGGTGGTGGGGCTGGTGGAGGTACGCCGCTTTGTAACTGTTCCTACACTTGTTCTTCAGCTGGCACCTGGTGGAGGTACATCGCTTTGTAAATGTTACTGCACTTGTCATACAAAGGGCGGGGCTGGTGGGGGTACACCGCTTTGTAACTGTTACTACACTTATCCTACAGGTAGCAGGGCTGGTGGAGGGAAACCTCTTTGTAACTGTTACTACACTTATCCTACAGGTGGCAGCGCTGGTGGAGGTACACCCCTTTGTAACCTTTCCTAGACTTGTCATACAGGTGGCAGCGCTGGTGGAGGTGCACCCCTTTGTAACCTTTCCTAGACTTGTCATACAGGTGGCAGCGCTGGTGGAGGTGCACCCCTTTGTAAATATGAATACCCTTGGACGGTAAGTGTGAGTGCTGGTGGGAGTACATGTGTGTTGCTAGATGGATAAGATGTGTCATAGGTCGACTTTTCCCGCTGAAAATGAGGTGTGCTCCTGCATGAGTGAAGTGCGCCTGATGACTGCCTTTATATCAGTCAGTGTCATAAGGAGACAGCCCGGCCCTGCCATATGTAAGAAGTTTGTAATGCAGTAACATGTTTATTGTTACCCAACTCCACTCCGGAAGAAACCAGGGGCTGACCCTAAAACTCTGATGAATTACTGCCCTATCTCATTGCTCCCTTACCTGGCCCAGTTAGTTGAAGCCCATGTGGCCAGGTGTCTCTCTGCCTTTCTGGAACAGTCTGAATATCTTGACCCCCATCAAGCAGGGTGTCGTCCAGCACACTCCTCGGAGTCGGTCATACTGACGGTATTGGACACTCTCTGGAGGAGGCTGACACGGGCTCTCCGCAGGCACTGGTGCAGCTGGATCTCTCCGAAGTGTTCGACACAGTCGACCACGACATACAGATCGACCGTGACGGAAGCGCGGGAATCCACGGTTCAGCTCTTGACTGGATCCGTTCCTTTCTAGGAAACCGATCTCAGTTCGTCCGCATAGGCCAGTTCACAGGCCCTAAGATGAGGACCACATACAGAGTCCCGCAGGGCTCCTCATTTTCCCCTCATCTGTTTAACCTCTACCTTCTCCCACTGATGCGCGTCTTGAAAGAAGGGAAAGTGTGTACTTTCAACTACGCGGACGACTTTCAACTCATGTTTTCCATTAGTAACTCCCCTGAATACATTCATGAATTTCAGACTACTGTGTTACTTATTCGTGACTGGATGAATCGCAATCACCTGAAACTCAATCCAGACAAGGCAGAAGTGATCCTAATGGGGGGATCCCTGAACCCCTGCAGTCCGCTTTTTTTGCCAAAGGAATTAGGACAGCCTCCTACCCCATCCTTTTCCGCTAAAAGTCTGGGGGTAACAATCAATAGCGATCTTACAATGAAGACCCAAATTGGCTCTGGGATCTCAACGTGCTTCTTCCAGTTGAGAAAAAAAAAAGAAAAATCAGTAGATTCCTCACACAGGAAGCTCCGATACAGGCAGTTCCAGCTATGGTCATGTCCCACATAGACTACGCCAATTCTTTATACTTTGGCATCCCAGCCTACTTAATCAAACGACTGCAACTGGTACAGAACCAGGCAGTAAGACTGATTTTTCAGCAAAACAGGAATCAACATGCCACGCTCCTTATGAGGAAGCTGCGCCGGCTCCCTATAATTCAGAGATGCGCATTCAAGGTTGGATGTCTCATCTTTAAATCCATGAATGGTAGGAGTCCTAAATTTGATGACAGCCTTATTCAAAGGCACATTCCCACGCGTAACCTGCGCTCTGCTCACAGGCGTCTTTTTATCTACTCCCTCCTTTAAACTGAAGCGCTTTGGCGGAACTAGGTTCGCTGTGCTAGCCCCCAGATGCTGGAACTCCCTGCCCTTTGAGATTAGATCTTGCACAGATCTCATGCGCTTTAGGAGGCTCCTCAAGGCATGGCTGTTTATACCGGCATATGAGTAAAGTCCCAGGGTTCGGCACCCCTTAGAGTAGGCCATGAAACCAACCCGGTGTACGTGCGCTTTACAAGTAATATTTAACATAACATAACTCATTTCATCAACCTCAGACAAATGAAAGGCTGCATGAACATGCTAGGATTTTAACCTATGTATGTGCGGCAAAACACAGTTCTCTGGAGTAGATACATTAACCCACTGAGCAGGTAGTGGTCTCCACATATATACCGCACGGTACAGCATATGACATTCACGACTTACGATTTCTTCAGCACCAACACGTCAATACAATCTTACGACAGGGTCACTTGAAAAAGTAGAAATGTCATGGGTGGAATTCTTACGTCAATCTCAGTGACTATTACCAGGGAAGCGTTCCAGGCCATCTTATTGGCTGCTCCCATTTACACTAAAGACAAACAGTAACCATATGCATATCAGCTGAGAACCTGCTCCAAACAAAACAGTCCTTTCCAAGCTGGTAGGACTCCTCCCTGGGAACAGGTGCACACGCAACGTCAGAGAGGGGTCCACCTTGGTGGCCGTTGTCAGTCAGGTGCAGCTTGAGCCCTACATCCGGGCATTATATCCATCGCACTTAGGGGCCAATCACAAGAGCTCCATTATTTCCAATGGGGCCGGTACTCAAAGTTACTGGCTTCATCAGGATTACAAGTAACGCGGGACCTCTGTGCATTGTCAGTTCATCACCCGGACATTACGCCTCATCAGGGCACACCAAATGTGTGGGCGAAAATCTGCTTACCCCGTGTTCTAGCCTGCCCCTCTTGACCAACCAGTGCGTTCTGTCGGTAATCACAGGGACTGGGGGTGCTGACCTGAATACGAACCCTTCAATGGTCCTCTTAGGGCAGGGCCGGCTCTAGAGGTTGTGGCGCCCTGTGCGACAATCTTTGTTGGCACCCCAAAACAGACATTATTTTTTGAGTTGAGTTGTATGGTTTCACAACCACATATTAAATATACAGCAGGAGACATTTTAGAGTACATGAGATGAATGCTCAAATATCATGTAAATTAAATAAGGATTAGATGGGGAATAGATATTATGACACCATCAGCCAAATATAACTTTTATTTTATACCCTAAAACAATATGCATATCTTTTTTATGTAATTATTAACATTTTCTAACTTCGCCATTCCCTTGTAAATATGCCCCTTAGCTTGATGTGTGTGCAAATCCTGCCTGGCCGATCCCTGGTGAGTTTCACTACTCCTGCTGAAACAAGGCCAATGGAGGTACCAGTGGGTGAGGCAGACTGGCCTCACGGATCCTTTGATCTCGGTGACAGAGTCATTGTTGCTCTAGGGAGTGCTGCTTCGTAGGCCTGCCCACAAGACTGGAGGTGAACTTCAGTATGGATTGCAGTGGACAGGCTTTCAAGATGCTAAGGGGCATATGTATGAAGCCCAATTCCCGTTCGCAAACGGACGATTCTCAGAATCGGTCCGTTTACGAACGGGAAAAGGCCCTTTGGGATGTATCATCCCAAAAGGCCATCACAAAATAGGGAATCCCAAAATTTGCGATTCCCTATTTTGCGATTGTATTTAAGGAATCACAAATTGTGATTCCTTAAATGCGATGTAGAAAGCACCTAAATTGTGCGATTTTGGCATAAGAAATCGCAAATTACCACCAACTTTCAGTTGGTGGTAATTTGCAAATTCTTTGAAAAAGCACGTTTTTGCTTTTTTCAAAGTGCCATGTGGCACACATACATGCCCTTAGGGCATGTATGTGTGCCACATGTGCACACATGAACATTTCAGGGGTGCAACAGGGTGTCCTTTTGGAACCCTTGCACCCTTGAAATTGCATGCGCAATTTGCGAGTACCTATTGGGTACTCGCAATTTGCGCACGCAATTCCCATTCATCCCTATGGGCCTCTTGGCCCATAGGAATGAATGGGAAGGTATTCCTTAATTGCGACTCGCAATTTGCCAGTGGCAATTGAGGAATGCGTAGGAATTGCAATTATTATTGGATTCCTACCTACATAGCAGTTTGCGAGTCCTTAATAGCAATTCGCAAAAAATCGCTATTAAGGACCTGCACATCTGTCTTGTCATACATATGCCCCTAAGACACCAGGGCTTCTAAGGTCTAGCATAGGAATGTGTTCCCTCAGGAGAGCGGTCTGGGTGACTGGTCATGAAGGCTGAACCTGGTTCCTAAGGTCCAAATTCGGCAGCTCTGACCATAGTGCCACATCCTCTCCCCCACTGAACAGCATACTGTCCCACTGAGTGAAACTTGCACTGCACTGACCCACTATAAACACCTGGTTGTGACTCAATTCAAATTATGCACTATACAAGGTAATATGTTGCCAAAAAAAAAGGGAACATACTGGAAAAAGAAAACCCTCATAGGGAATGTAAGATTAAGTAAAGCATGTGAAATGTAAGCAGAACTACATGGTTACCGTAACACTTTTACACTCATTATTCAGAAATCAAAGAGTGTTTTTTTATCTGAAAAGTTAAGGACATGACTACAGGGCCCGAAAGGGGCAAGTTTCAATGTCCATTGCTTATATCCTTACAAAACGTGAGCAGTATGGTTTAAAAAAACCACATCCGTCAACACAGAGCCGTGGTACACATTTTATAAACTAAAATAAGGAAAACAGCTGATAAGGATCATATTAAACATTTACCACTCCAGTCATCAACCAGGTATTGGAATGGTTCACTTCCCCACCTGGGGAAAACAATACTGTTCAAAGAAAGACGAGAAAATGAAAGTACCGCTTCACTGGCAAACTTTGTAAAGTGGCGCTAATGTGTTTGGGGGTGAATAAAACCAATCTGGCCACTTTGCGACTGCTCTGTCACGCGCTATTTAGTTATTTATTTCTTTTTCCTATTTGAACTTTTTGTTTCTTTGTCCCGAGGCTGCACTTTGGAACAGAAAAATTTCAGAAAAAGGCATTTCCTGCAAAAGTGTTTCTTTCTTTTTCGGATCCATTTCACAGGGAACAAATGAAGGAAAGTACAGGAAACAGAGGGTAAGAGACTTTTATTAAAGTCAAGGTTTTCAGCAAGTGAGGAGCAGCAAGAGAGAGACAGAGGGAAAAGAGTAAGAGATAGAAAGAGGGAGGCAGCGGGCAGTGGCAGAGCAGGAGAAGTGGAATGGTTAGTGGTCTTCTGTGTGGCTTAGTTATGCCAGCAGGTTTATTATGGTAAGATTAGTGGTTGAAGTGTCCACTAACCATTCCAAAGACTTAGTAATGAATAATATTTTCAGAATCTAAACATTTTAATTCTTATTATTCACAATGAAATCGTTATTTATCTGATACTACTAACAAGCATTAGCAAACCAATTAGGCGTGCCTTTTTTTAGCCATATGTTCATTGTCGTATGATATGTTTGGATGCCATTGCCAAAAATCAAGAGAAAGGCACTTAAATACTGACTGGTCAAATGGTATACCAAGCAAAACAAAGGATTTAAGTTCATGTTTAGACCCTGCCCTTAGAGCATAAATCGCGCCTCTCGGATACGAAGCAGGTGACGAATGGCGGTGGATGGCGAGAACACGAATGAAAGCTGTGCCTGTCGAGTAATAGGAAACGCAGAACAAGTGTACCACGATACAACCGGGGAGCCTCACGATTAGCACAAAGTTGAAAAATATGCATTCTCCAATGCCCGGGCCTGGACTCTGCCAATGCAGTGATATCACTGCGGGTGGGTCGGGCAAAGTCCTTGCGCACTGCTGATGTTTATGTGCAAAGTGCCTAGAGCGCAGAGCCTGTGATATTACGGTGGTTAACGGCGTCGCAAGAGTAAACAGTCTACAAGACACTAAGCAATTTAAAAAAAAATTTTTTATCCATTTAACAGGGGAACAAATGAAGGAAAGTAGAGGAAACAGAGGGTAAGAGACGTTTATTGAAGACACGGTTTTCAATAAGTGAGGAGCAGCGAGATAGAGACAGGAGGAGAGGGAAAAGGAGAAAGAGGTGGGCAGCTGACAGTAGCAGAGCCGGAAAAGTGGAAACTTCTACTACTAATCTTACCCTAATAAACCTGCTGGGCACCTAGGGATCTCATGCGCAACAGAAGCGGGCTGCAGGATAGGCCAAGCGGCCCTTGCCTTGACACTGACTCCTCCTCCGCTCTCGAACTCCAGAGCACCCGACTCAGCGCATCTTTCACTGCCAGGGGGCGGTCTCAGGACAATAATGTTTGTCATTGGTAGCACTTTCGCGGGCTACCAGGTTGACCGCCTTGGGACCCAAACAAGCTAGTTTGCATCCTCAGGTGGTGCTAGTATTGCATCTTCAGGTGGTGCGTGCAGCACGGTTGCGCTTACACACACTGGCCAATCAGGACCAGTCATGCTGTGCGCTTCGTTGTCCATTCGCTTTGGGCTGGCTGCCAATGTTGATAGTGTCGTAGTGATGCCGGCACTGCTGAGGTGCCGCCCCAGCTTAAAAAATGCTCAAAAATGGGCTAATAAACGCCCAAAAAGTAGCTACTCGCAATTTGTTTTTTTTCTTGCACAAATAGGAAAAATGTTGCTAATTTGTATGGGAAATAGCCCAATCTGGCAACAATGCACATGGGAGGGCATAGGCGCACCTCGTGATCTGTTTAACACCGTTATCTCTCTTCTATTTCCATGAAGATTAACATCATGGAAAAGAAAGAGGGACAACAATGTTCAACAGTGCAGGCTTTTCAGAAATGGGGCTGGCGCCGATTTCGGAGCACAAATGATGCCCCCCTGACCTTGCCATCCTGTGCGGTGGCACTTCTCGCATCGCCCAACAGCCAGCATTGTCTTAGGGTGGCTGAGACCGGAGAATGGCCTACTTAAGCAATGAGCCGCACCTGTAAGGGATTATCTGGTTTGATGCTGTGTGAGCCCCATTCTGTTGTTTTTGGATTGTATATGGTGTCTTCCTAGGGACAAAAAGGTGGTAGCAGCCCAAGGGCAGGTGATCTCTTGCAGAGAGATGGCCATTGAACTGGTTCCTTCTTTAAGGAGCTCCAAAAACAACAAATATCAGAAATTGCACTCAAAATATTTGTTGTACTTCAATGACCGCATTGCTTTGCAATTTGCTACTGAGTGAAACCTCTGGATATAATGAGTTGTGAAAGATGAACTGTATGACATATAACTACATGGTCCATACTCCAAAGCAAGACTAGAAACAGAGGAAGGACTATTTGAACTATGAGCGTTACCTGTGATTTGCTGGTTTGATGATATGTGTGTGCCCCAGAAGAACAAGGCAAAACCAAAGGGGATGATGGACGGAGTGTTGAAAATTGCAAGCTCTCACCCCCAGTCAACTGATCTGGGTTTAATCCATCATCATTCTTTAGCTCACTCCGCCACCCCGGTTCAGACATGGCCAATTACAAATCAGTCTGACCCTGTGCCTCATGGGAACAATCCAGCCCGAACTGCCAAGCCATGTCTTCCCTGGGCCGGAAACAAGCATCCTGGGACCGGTTTCTGGCTAATCAGCCCGTCATCAGCCAGGCTAGCTTGAATCCAGTGGCAAAGTGAGCAAGGGACCCACGTCTGGGCATACCATGCCAACTTAGGGTGAACAAAGCAAAACCAAAGGGGATGATGGACGGAGTGTTGAACATTGCAAGCACTCACCCCCAGTCAACTGATTTGGGTTTAATCCATCATCATTCTTTAGCTCACTCCGCCACCACAGTTCAGACATGGCCATATGCAAATCAGTCTGACCCTGTGCCTCATGGGAACAATCCAGCCCGAACTGCCAAGCCATGTCTTCCCTGGACCGGAAACAAGCATCCTGTGACTGGTTTCTGGCTAATCAGCCGTCATCAGCCAGGCTAGCTTGAATCCAGTGGCAAAGTGAGCAAGGGACCCACGTCTGGGCATACCCTGCCAACTTAGGGTGAACAAAGCAAAACCAAAGGGGATGATGGACGGAGTGTTTAACATTGCAAGCACTCACCCCAAGTCAACTGGTCTGGGTTTAATCCATCATCATTCTAACACCAGTTCTGCATACAATGTGCGTGTGCACGGAATGCTATTTAAACTGCAATTTTGTTATGGTATGTTAATAAACCTGCAGCCCTATGTGAAATTGTTGTTAAAACTGCATGTGTGTGTGAAAAGTGGTAAGAGCTGCACTTCTATGTGGAAAGTTGATTCAGTTGCACTTGTAGGTGAAAAACTGCTGGAAGCACGTTTTAATTATATGGTCTCACAACTGCACTTGTGCATGGAATTCTGTTAGAAGTGCACACATATATGGAATTCTGTTAAAAGTGAACGCATATTTGAAATGCTGTTAAAAGTGCACACACGTGGAATCCTGCTGGAAACATGTTTTAATTAAATGTTCTTACAACTGTACATGTGCATGAAATGCTGTCAGTAGTGCACACATATGTGGAATGCTGCTGGTAGCATGTTTCATTAGATGCTCTTACAACTGTACGTGTGCATGGAATGCAGTTAGAAATGCCCACATATGTGGAATGCTGTTAGATGTGCACACATATTTGAAATGCTGTTAACAGTGCACACATGTGAGGCATGCTGTAAGAAGAGCGTGCATATATGAAATGCTGTTAGAAGTACACACATATGTGAAATGCTGTTGGAATTACACGCATATGTGGAATGTGGTTACAAGTGAACACATATATGGAATGTTGTTAGAAGTGCACGTAATGTGAAATGCTGTTAGTAGTGCACGCATATGTGGAATGCTGATAGAAGTGCACGCATATGTGGGATTTTCTTAGAAGTGCACGCATATGTGGGATTCTGTTAGAAGTGCACGCATATGGGGAATGCTGTTAGTAGTGCACACATATGTGGGCTGCTGTTTGTAGTGCACACGTATGTGGAAATGCTGTTAGAAGTGCATGCATATGTGGAATGCTGTTAGTAGTGCACGCATATGTGGAATGCTGTTACAAATGTATGTATATCTGCCATACTGTTAGTAGTGCACGCACATGTGAAATGCTGTAAGAAGTACTTACATATATGAAATGCTTTGAGAAGTGCACATGTGTACACTTCTTTTAGAAGTGCACTCATGTGGAATGCTGTGTGTGCGAAAAATGGTAAGGGCTGCACTTCTATGTGGAAAGTTATTTCAGCTGCACTTGTAGGTGAAATGCTGCTGGAAGCACGTTTTAATTATAAGGTGTCATAACTGCACTTGTGCATGGAATGCTGCTAGAAATGCACACATATATGGAATTCTGTTAAAAGTGCACGCATATGTGAAATGTTATTAGAAGTGCACCCATATGTGAAATGCAGTTAAAAGTGAATGCATACGTGGAATGCTGCTCGAAACATGTTTTAATTAGATGCTCTTACAACTGTATTTGTGCATGGAATGCTGTTAGTAGTGCACACTTATGTGGAATGCTGTTAGATGTGCACGCTTATGTAAAGTGCTGTTAGAAGTGCACACATATGTGGAATGCTGTTAGTAGTGCACAGATATGTGGAATGCTGTTAGAAGTGCATGCATGTGTGGAATGCTGTTAATAGTGCACGCATATGTGGAATGCTGTTACAAATGCACGCATATCTAGAATGTTGTTAGTAGTGCACGCATATGTGAAATGCTGTAAGAAGAGCACACATATGTGGAATGCTTTTAGAAGTACAGGCATATGTGGAATGTTGTTAATAGTGCACGCATATGTGTATACTGTTACATATGCACGCATATCTAGAATGCTCTTAGTAGTGCACGCACATGTGAAATGCTGTAAGAGTGCACAGATTTGTAAAATTCTATTAGAAGTGCACGCATGTGTAGTGCTGTTAGAAGTGCACACATATAACAAATGCTGTTAGAAGTGCACACATATTTAGAAGTGCAGGCATATTTCCAATGCTGCTAGAAGTGCACTCATCTGTGAAATGCTGTTAGTAGTGCACACACATGTGGAATGCTATCAGTAGTGCACTCATCTTTGAAATGCTGTTATTAGTGCACGCATATGTGAAATGCTGTTAGCAGTGCATGCATATGTGAAATGCTGTTAGCAGTGCTCGCATATGTGGAATGCTATTAGTAGTGCACTCACGTGTGAAATGCTGTTAGTAGTGCACGCATATGTGAAATGCTGTTAGTAGTGCACGCATATGTGGAATGCTGTTCGTAGTGCACCCATATGTGGAATGCTGTGCGTAGTGCACCCATATGTAGAATGCTGTTAGTAGTGCACCCATATGTAGAATGCTGTTAGTACTGCACCCATATGTGGAATGCTGTTCGTAGTGCACCCGTATGTGGAATGCTGTTCGTAGTGCACCCGTATGTGGAATGCTGTTAGTAGTGCACCCATTTGTGGAATGCTGTTCATAGTGCACGCATATGTGGAATGCTGTCAGTAGTGCACCCATATGTGGAATGCTGTGCATAGTGCACCCATATGTGGAATGCTGTTCGTAGTGCACCCATATGTGGAATGCTGTGCGTAGTGCACACATATGTGGAATGCTGTTGGTAGTGCACCCGTATGTGGAATGCTGTTCGTAGTGCACGCATATGTGGAATGCTGTTCGTAGTGCACCCATATGTGGAATGCTGTGCGTAGTGCACGCATATGTGGAATGCTGTTCGTAGTGCACCCATATGTGGAATGCTGTGCGTAGTGCACACATATGTGGAATGCTGTTCATAGTGCACCCATATGTGGAATGCTGCTGTACTGCGCTTCTGTACAGACTCCCGTTTGGACTGCAGTTCTGCATGAAAGGTTGTCTGCTGCAATGTCTGCAATGAGGAAAGTTGTTTGTCCTGCACCTATGTTTGTCTGAAATGTTGGTAGAAATACATATATGTTCTGTGTGGAATGTTGTTAGAACTGCACCTCTGCAAATAACGTTGCTACAACTGACCTTATATGTTGTATGTAGAGTGTTGTTAGAACAGCATCTCTGCATGGAATAATACCAAAACTGGTCTTATATGTGGAATGTTGTTCAGCCTGCATATCTCTCTGGAATGTTGCTAAAACTGGCCTTACATGTATGTGGAATTTTGTCAGAACTGCACCTCTTCATGGGAAGTTGCTAAAACTGACCTTGTATGCTACATGTGGAATGTTGTTAGAATGCACCTCTTCATGGGAAGTTGCTAAAATTGACCATGTATGATATATGTGGAATGTTGTTAAAACTGCGCACCTATCTCTGAAATGTTGTTCAAAAAGGTATGTGGAATGATGTTAGAAGTGCACTTCTGCATGGAATGTTGTTGAAACTGAATTTATATGTTGAATGTGGAATGTTGTTAGAACTGCACCTCTGCATGGAATGTTGTAAAAGTGACATGTTATATGCTGAATGTTGATAGATCAGCACCTCTCACTGGAATGTTGTTAAAAAATGGCCTTTATGTTGTACGAAGAATATTGTTAGGCTGTTCCTCGCCGTGTAGTGTAAATTGCAATGCTCTTAGAAGTAGTGTGCTATATGCAACCTGCGCCATGCAGAATGTTTGAAGGAGTTCCGCGATACCACAAACACCCTAATAAGTGAAGTGCAGTAATACAGAAGTGCAGTGAAACGAAGAACGCTCTTAGAAATGCAGTCATACGAAGAACGCTGTTAGAAGTGCAGTGATACAGGGAACACTTCTAGAAGTGTAGTGAAATAGGAAACGCTCTTAGAAGTGCAGTGAGGAGAATGCTTTCAAAAGTGCAGTCATATGAAAAACACTCTTAGAAGTGCAGTGATACCGGAAACGCTCTTAGAAGTGCAGTGATACGAAGAACGCTCTTAGAAGTGCAGTGATACGAAGAACGCTCTTAGAAGTGCAGTGATACGAAGAACGCTCTTAGAAGTGCAGTGATACGAAGAACACTCTTAGAAGGGCCAGTGATACAAAGAACGCTCTTAGAAGTGCAGAGATACGAAGAACGCTCTTAGAAGTGTATTGATACGAAGAACGCTCTTAAAAGTGCCAGTGATACGAAGAATGCTAGGTAACCAAACCACGCTAGTGCCCTGGCATTCAGCGCTTCAATTCCTTAGAACCTGTGCCTCATCTGTACTTTTTAAAGTATCCCGTTTTGCTGTATTTTATTTACATTTCTTCGTTGGATTATTCCCTGGTTTTAAATTCGCATACTTGCACTATAAAAAACTAATAGACACACCGCGGCTTCAGCGGGTCCCCAGCGCGGTGAAACGGACACCTAGCGCCATCTTGGGGGTGGGAAGGGACGGATAGCGGGCGCCATTTTGGGTAGCGGTCTAGCAGGCAGGCTGACTCGCTAGATGTGTATTTAAGGCGGCGAAGCAGGCGGGTGAGCCTTGACAAGGTAACCAAACCACGCTAGTGCCCTGGCATTCAGCGCTTCAATTCCTTAGAACCTGTGCCTCATCTGAACTTTTTAAAGTATCCTGTTTTGCTGTATTTTATTTACATTTCTTCGTTGGATTATTCCCTGGTTTTAAATTTGCATACTTGCACTATAAAAAACTAATAGACACACCGCGGCTTCAGCGGGTCCCCAGCACGGTGAAACGGACACCTAGCGTCATCTTGGGGGTAGGAAGGGACGGATAGCGGGCGCCATTTTGGGTAGCAGTCTAGCAGGCAGGCTGACTCGCTAGACCTCTATTTAAGGCTATTATGCAAGCGCACAGTGTTTGCGCGCAGCGGGCGCGCTGTAATCGCGCCGGAGTCGCGCCAGAGTCCAGCCCGTCTGCGCTAAGGACGGGCTAGAGGACGGTCAGGACGAGAGGGTAGCTGGGCATAGAGATGACAGACATGAAAGTTGTACTTATACATATCATGACCTAGTTGCCCTTAGACCGCGACGATTGCAATGTCATTATTCTCTCGCTCCGGAGGCCTTCCTCGATGTATTGGGTTGTGGCTGTCTCTCTCAAAAATGCACGCTGCCGTCAGACTGTGCCTCTTATCCTAGTCCTCCCATTAAGTCGAGTGCCACCTCTAACATCATGACTGAGAGCGGTTTCCTTACTAATGTTAGATCGCTGGTGAAAAATAATATTGCTTTTAGCGAGTTTGTGTCGGCAAGAAAACCCTCTTGGGTTTTCCTGACGGAAACTTGTGCCTCTGATTCCTCCGGCCCGGATTTGGTGGATGCCATTCCCGATGGCTATGCACTAGTTAGGATGGACCGTGTGGGACGTAGAGGAGGAGGGCTGGGGATTCTTTACCAAACATCCCATTCATGCCGCATTACTACTCTATCTGCCCCCTCTGACTCTCTTCAGGTCCTACACTTTGTAATAACCTCCCCCTCGCTGCTCCTTTTGTGGGCATATTGATTTATAGGCCGCCGGGACCTAGAGCTGAGTTCAGCCAGACTCTGCTTAACTTTTTAGAACCTTATTTTGACTGTGCAGGGCTGACGGTCCTGGGGGATTTAAATGTTCATCTTGATAACCTAGACTCTAGGGAAACTATCCCTCCTGGATTCGCTGTCCGCATGTGGCCTTCAGCAATTGGTTAAAAACCCTACTCATCAGGCAGGTCACATCCTGGATGGGGTATTTTCAAACGACTCTAGGCTATCAACAGACTTGCCTATTCTGTTGGTTTGGTCTGATCATCTTGCTGTCCCACTGGAGCTCCAGGCCTCTTCTGCAAATACTAGGCCGAATGCTCCCAGTAGAAAAGAACTTAAGCGAAACTATAAGATGATCTCCAACGATACTTTGGCTCCTTTAATTTCCAACAGCAATATTGCCACAGTGAGCGATATCAATATGGCGGCTCTTGAACTGACTTCCTCCATCGCCAGGGCTGCTGATCTGTTGGCCCCCCTCTCCCTGCGCTACTCCGCCAGGAAGAGACCCTCGGCCCCCTGGTTTTCAGACTCTTTGAGACTTTTAAGGCAGGGTTGTAGGAGGCAGGAGAGGCTGTGGAGGGTTAGCTGAGACAATCAAGAGAGGGAAAAGCATAAACTTCTTTTGAAAAGGTATAAGGCCGAGGTAATTAAAGAAAAACAGGAGTACTTTTCCAAGTTAACTACCGCTCTATCCACCCCCAAAGATCTTTTTAGAATTGTTGATTCTTTGTGTACCTTGCAATTGCCCGACCCTATTGTCAGCTCCCAAGATTTCTGTTATAGGATCGCCCAGTTTTTTCACTCTAAAATAGCCGACATCTATTCTGCCCTTGAACTGCAAAGGGCCTCTATGCCTTCCCCTCCCACTTCTGTCACATCCCCCCCAGCAAAGAGAAATTTTACCTCCTCGGCGAGCTTGTCTAGCTTTCCCCCGCTTTCCTTACACCAACTGGACTTGCTGTTGAGCAAGACCAGGTCGGGGTCCCCTCTGGACCCTTGTCCTCTCAAAGTTCTTAAGGATTGCAGGGAAACTCTATTGCCCCTATTTTTGGATATCATGAACAGGGCAATGCAGGAGGGCATTTTCCCTACCCTGTGGAAGAGTGCTGTGGTTAAGCCTCTTTTAAAAAAGCCAACTTTGGACCCTGAAATTCTTAAAAATTTTCGACCTATTTCACTGCTCCCTGCACCTGCAAAGATGCTGGAGACTCATTTAAATGAACATCTGACGGCTTTTCTGGATACTTCGGGTCTTTTGGATCAGTCCCAGCACGGTTTCCAGAAGTTTCACAGTACGGAGTCGGCTCTCACGGTTGTGCTAAATAACATCCGCACGGAGGTTGACCAGGGCCATACCACTCTTTTAGTCCTGTTAGACCTGACAGCCGCATTTGACACCCTATCACCCTCGATCCTAACATCTCGTCTCAGGGAGATAGGGGTGGACGGTCCGGCCTTGAGCCTTCTGGCCTCCTTCCTTGATCAGAGGACACAGAGGGTCAAATTGGACGAGTTTCTATCTCCATCCTTGCCTGTACAATGTGGGGTCCCACAGGGGTCGGCTCTTAGTCCAACCCTCTTCAATATCTATGTGGCCCCACTTGCCAGGTTAATAAGATCTTACGGGATGGATGTGGTTTCTTACGCTGATGACACCCAGATCATGGTGTCCCTCTCACACTCGGGCAATTCCTCTGCTCTCAGCTTCAGGAACTGCATGGAGGCAGTTTCTCAGTGGATGATCTATAACTCACTGAAGCTGAATGGGGAAAAAACCGAGGTTCTTGTCTTTGGTGGAAAGAGGGACATCTGGACCTCTGAGTGGTGGCCTCCTACTCTGGGAGTGTGTCCTATTCCCACGGACTCGGCCCTGAATCTGGGAGTTCTGATTGACCCCTTTCTTTCTATGGCTCAGCAGGTAAATAGGACGGTTGCCACCTGTTGGGGCATCATTAATATTCTTAGGAAAATAAAACACTACCTAGCCCCACAGGCTCGCAAACAAATTGTGGTTGCATTGGTTGCCTCACGGCTCGATTACTGCAATGCCCTCTATTCGGGTATAGATAAAGGTCTTGTGCAACGTTTGCAAACCGCCCAGAATGCGGCAGCTAAATTTGTGCTCGATGCCCCGAGGCTCTTCTCGGCTACAGCTGCTAGGAAGAGTCTGCATTGGCTTCCGATTCATGCCAGGATTACTTTTAAGACCCTCTGCCTGACCTACGGGGCGTTATCTGGCTTTGGAGCTCGGGGGTTAAGGACCTGCTGGCACCATATGCCCCTTGTAGAAATCTCCGCTCTTCTAGAAAGAGCTTGTTATCAGTGCCTCGATTCAGGAGAGTCAAGTGGGGAGGAAGGGCTTTCTCCTCTTTAGCCCCCAAGTTGTGGAACGCCCTCCCTACTGAAATCAAAACTCAACAATCTGTCCCTCTTTTCAGGAAGGCACTAAAGACATGGCTTTTTGTCAAGGCATATCCGTGATTTTGGTTCTGGGTCTATCTGATTTTATTTTGTTAGGCGCCTTGATGCCTTTGGGCTTAGTTTGCGCATTATACATTTTCCTTCATTCATTCATTCAAGTGCCAGTGATACGAAGAACGCTCTTAGAAGTTCAGTGATACCGGAAACGCTCTTAGAAGTGCCAGTGATACGAAGAACGCTCTTAGAAGTGCCAGTGACAGCCAGCACAGGTAAGTGCGGTGGGTGGGAGCAGGGCAATAGTCGACAGATAAAAGGATAGGTAAAATTAAATTAAAAAAATAATAAAACCACTTACCTTGCGCATCGAGGAGTCGGAGATGCGGCGAGCGCAAGGTAGGTGGTTTTATTTATTTTTTTAATTTAATTTTACCGATCCCATTGTCTGTCGACTGCCCCCCCTCCCCTCCCACCCCCCCACCACTCACGGCTCTTACCTGTGCCGGCCGCCACTGAGAAGTGCAGTGACATGGAGAACGCTCTTCCAGGAGCGTTGATACAGAGAGAACGCTTAGAAGTGCAGTGATGCAGGAAACCCTCTTAGAAGTGCAGTGATGCAGTGAACCCTCTTAGAAGTGCAGTGATGCAGGGAACACTCTTAGAAGTGCAGTGATGCAGAGAACACTCTTAGAAGTGCAGTGATGCAGGAAATCCTCCTAGAAGTGCAGTGATGCAGGGAACACTCTTAGAAGTGCAGTGATGCAGGGAAGACTCTTAGAAGTGCAGTGATGCAGGGAACACTCTTAGAAGTGCAGTGATGCAGGGAACACTCTTAGAAGTGCAGTGATGCAGGGAACACTCTTAGAAGTGCAGTGATGCAGGAAACCCTCTTAGAAGTGCAGTGATGCAGGGAACCCTCTTAGAAATGCAGTGATGCAGGGAACCCTCTTAGAAGTGCAGTGATGCAGCAAACCTCTTAGAAGTGCAGTGATGCAGGGAACCCTCTTAGAAGTGCAGTGATGCAGCAAACCTCTTAGAAGTGCAGTGATGCAGGGAACACTCTTAGAAGTGCAGTGATGCAGCAAACCTCTTAGAAGTGCAGTGATGCAGGGAACCCTCTTAGAAGTGCAGTGATGCAGGGAACCCTCTTAGAAGTGCAGTGATGCAGGGAACCCTCTTAGAAGTGCAGTGATGCAGGGAACACTCTTAGAAGTGCAGTGATGCAGGGAACACTCTTAGAAGTGCAGTGATGCAGGGAACACTCTTAGAAGTGCAGTGATGCAGCAAACCTCTTAGAAGTGCAGTGATGCAGGGAACCCTCTTAGAAGTGCAGTGATGCAGGGAACACTCTTAGAAGTGCAGTGATGCAGAGAACACTCTTAGAAGTGATGCAGGGAACACTCTTAGAAGTGCAGTGATGAAGGGAACACTCTTAGAAGTGCAGTGATGCAGGGAACACTCTTAGAAGTGCAGTGATGCAGCAAACCTCTTAGAAGTGCAGTGATGCAGGGAACCCTCTTAGAAGTGCAGTGATGCAGGGAACCCTCTTAGAAGTGCAGTGATGCAGGGAACCCTCTTAGAAGTGCAGTGATGCAGGGAACACTCTTAGAAGTGCAGTGATGCAGGGAACACTCTTAGAAGTGCAGTGATGCAGCAAACCTCTTAGAAGTGCAGTGATGCAGGGAACCCTCTTAGAAGTGCAGTGATGCAGGGAACACTCTTAGAAGTGCAGTGATGCAGAGAACACTCTTAGAAGTGATGCAGGGAACACTCTTAGAAGTGCAGTGATGAAGGGAACACTCTTAGAAGTGCAGTGATGCAGGGAACCCTCTTAGAAGTGCAGTGATGCAGGGAACACTCTTAGAAGTGCAGTGATGCAGGGAACCCTCTTAGAAGTGCAGTGATGCAGGAAACGCTGTGAGAAGTTCAAAGATACGGGGAAAGCACTTAGAAGTGCGGTGATACAGGGAAAGCACTTAGAAGTGCGGAGATACAGGGAAAGCACTTAGAAGTCCAGTGATTCGGAAAAAGCGCTTGGAAGTTCAGTGATAGAGAGAACGCTCTTAGAGGTGCAGCGAACCGCGGAAACATTCTTAGTGATAGGGGGATGCTCGATGTGCAGTGCTATATGGAAAGCTCGTAGGAGTGCGGCGGTCTTTGGAGCGCTCCTAGAAGCAGCGCATTGTGGGACGCTCTCAGAAGTGCATTGCTATGTGACACGCGCACAGAAGGGCAGTCCTATGTGGCACACTCCTGGAACGCAGCGCTATGTAGAACGCTGTCAGAAGTGCATTGCTATTTGGCACCCCGACAGAAGCGCAGTCCTATGTGGCAAACTCCTACAACGCGGCGCTATGTGGAACGCTCTCAGTAGTGCATTGCTGTGTGAGACTCTAACAGAGGGAAGTCCTATGTGGCATACTCTTGGAACGCAGCGCTATGTGGAACGCTTTTAGAAGTGCATTGCTATGTGAGACTCTAACAGAGGGAAGTCCTATGTGGCACACTCTTGGAACGCAGCGCTATGTAGAACGCTGTCAGAAGTGCATTGCTATTTGGCACCCCCACAGAAGCACAGTTCTATGTGGCCAACTCCCACAACGCGGCGCTATGTGGAACGCTCTCAGAAGTGCATTGCTGTGTGAGGCCTAACAGAGGGAAGTCCTATGTGGCACACCCTTTGGAACGCAGCGCTATGTGGAACGCTTTTAGAAGTGCATTGCTATGTGGCATGCTCATAGAAGCGCAATGCTATGTGCCACACTCCCACAACGCGGCGCTATGTGGAACTCTCTCAGAAGTGCATTGCTGTGTGAGGTGCTAATAGAGGGAGGCCCTATATAGCACACTCCTGGAACGCAGCGCTATGTGGAACTCTCTGAGAAGTGCATTGCTGTGCTGGGCGCTCACAGAAGGAAGTCCTATGTGGCACACTCCTGGAACGCAGCGCTATGTGGAACGCTTTTAGAAGTGCATTGCTATGTGGCACCCCGACAACGCGGCGCTATGTGGAACGCTCTTAGAAGCGCATTGCTGTGCTAGGCGCTCACAGAAGGAAGTCCTATGTGGCACACTCCTGGAACGCAGCGCTATGTGAAACGCTTTTAGGAGTGCATTGCTATGTGGCATGCTCATAAAAGCGCAATGCTAATGTGCCACACTCCCACAACGCGGCGCTATGTGGAACGCCCCTAGAAGTGCGGAGCCCTTGGCCTCGCAGTGCTCATTCACACAGAAATACCACTTACCGCTCTGGAGCCGGGGTGAGAGTCTGGCGCGGGGTCCAGGAAAGACTTCGGGGAACGCGGAGCCCTCCCGAAGCGCCGACGAGCAGGATCCGAGCGAGGGCTCAGGGCAGCATCTCCTGTCTCCGCCGCGCTCGGGCACTTGTCTCTGATGTCTCCAGAGGAAGACCGCCCGGGAGTCTCTTTCCTGCCCTTAAAGACGGCCGGTCCTCCAACCCCCGCACTGACGGAGGAGTTCAGGGCAAAAATGGAAGGAGGGAGGGAGGAGCGCTACAGAAAGAGGAGAGTGGTAAAGATTGGGAGAGGATGGAAGAATCGAGGTGGAGAGAGAGGAGACGCAAAAAGAGAGGCTGCTGCTGCTAAACGAGGGAGAGGTGTGATCGACAGGTTGAGAGAACGAAAAGATGAACGAGTGACGGTGAAAGAGACGACTGGTGACGGAAGAACACGAAATAATGAGAGAGACAGAAGCAAGGAAGACGGAGAGAGAAAAGAAGAAGAGGAAACAGGGAGGAAAAGTGAGAATTAGAGAAAGTGAAGGGAGGTGAAAGGAACGAACAAGGTAAACAGAAAACAAGAAGTGGAGGGTGGTAAAAAAAAAGAACGAAGAGAGGAGAGATAAAAAGATTAGCAATAGAAAGAGAGGGAGGGAGAAAAAGATGTTTAGGGGGCGA
The DNA here is from genome assembly GCF_964204655.1 of Triturus cristatus. NCBI lineage: Eukaryota > Metazoa > Chordata > Amphibia > Caudata > Salamandridae > Triturus > Triturus cristatus. The sequence continues at coordinate 1,192,389,200 of NC_140593.1, read as the reverse complement.
GTTCTCTCAGTTCAGGGTGGTAAGATCCCCCACAGAGGCACCGAGGACAGGCTCCAGGCATCCAGTGGAAGGGAACCGGTGGACGCTGGCCGTGCCCTGTGCCAGGCGGTGCCACGTGCCCCCTGCCGTGCCTCCCTTGCTGGAATGCTGTCCGTGCTGCCGGGCTCACAGGGATGGCACAGGCGGCTCTCCCACGGTGCCAGCCTCCAAGAGCGACTTCCTGCTGCTGCCTGCGCGAGCCTGCCAGGCCCCTCCCACCCACCTCTCTCCTACTCTCTGACACCGCATCTCACTACGAGCAGAGTCCTCACTCTTCACCGCTCCACCGCTCTCCTAAACCCCGGCACTCTCCCCCACCCTCCAAATATACCCTTCCCTCTTCTCCTGCCCACCAGCCTCTTACTCTCGCCACCTGTCTCTTACTCTCTGATAGTCTCCCCACGAGCGCTGAAACTCTCGCCACCTGCCTCTTACTCTCTTGCACTCTCTCTACAAGCACAACAGCCCTTGCCATCTGTCTCTTACTCTCTGACACTCTCTACAAGCACACCAACCCTCAGCCCCTGTCTCTTACTAACACTCTGCATCTCTCTGTAAGCCTATCAACCCTTGCCACGTGTCTCTTACTCTCAAACACTCTCTGCAAGCACATCGCCTCCCTGCCTGTCTCTTACGCGCTGACACTTCATCTCTCTACAAGCACACCAACCCTCGCCACCTGTCTAAATCTCTGACACACTGCATTTCTCTGCAAGCATATCAACCCTCGCACCTGTCTTACTCTCTGACACTCTCTCTAAAAGCACATCAACCCTCAACACCTGCCTCTGACACTCTGCATCTCTCCACAAGCGCATCAACCCTCGCCACCTGTCTCTTACTCTCTGTCACTGCTTCACTCTACAAGCATATCAACCCTCACCACCTGTCTCTTACTCTCTGACACTCTCTCTAAAAGTATATCAAACCTCTCAACCTGTCTCTTACTCCTTGACACTCGTCATCTCTCTACAAGCATATCAACTCTCACCACCTGTCTCTTACACTTTGCATCTCTCTACAAGCATATCAACCCTCACCACCTGTCTCTTACTCTCTGACACTCTCTCTAAAAGTATATCAAACCTCTCAACATGTCTCTTACTCCTTGACACTCTTCATCTCTCTACAAGCATATCAACTCTCACCACCTGTCTCTGACACTCTGCATCTCTCTGCCAGCATTTCATCCCTTGCAACCTGTCTCTTACTCTCTGTCACTGCTTCACTCTACAAGCATATCAACTCTCGCCACCTGTCTCTTACTCTCTGTCACTGCTTCACTCTACAAGCACATCAACCCACGCCACCTGTCTCTGACACTCTGCATCTCTCTGCAAGCATATCAACTCTCGCCACCTGTCGCTTACTCTCTCACAGTCTGCATCTCTCTACAAGCATATCAACCCTTGCCACCTGCCTCTCACTCTCGGACACTCTCTCTACTAGCATATCAACCCTTGCCACCTGCCTCTCACTCTCGGACACTCTCTCTACCAGCATATCAACTCTCACCACCTGTCTCTTACTCTCTGACACTCTGCATCTCTCTGCAAGCATATCAACCCTCACCATCTGTCTCTTACTCTCTGACACTCTCTCTAAAAGTATATCAAGCCTCTCAACCTGTCTCTTACTCCTTGACACTCTTCATCTCTCTACAAGCATATCAACCCTCACCACCTGTCTCTTACACTCTGACACTCTGCATCTCTCTACAAGCATATCAACCCTTGCCACCTGCCTCTCACTCTCGGACACTCTCTCTACTAGCATATCAAACATCACTATCTGTCTCTTACTCTCTGAAACTCTGCACCTCTCTACACGCGTATCAACCCACACCACCTGTCTCTGACACTCTGCATCTCTCTGCAAGCACATCAACACTCACCACCTGTCTCTTACACTCTGCATCTCTCTGCAAGCATATCAACCCTCACCACCTGTCTCTTACTCTCTGACACTGCTTCACTCTACAAGCATATCAACTCTCGCCACCTGTCTCTTACTCTCTGACAGTCTGCATCTCTCTACAAGCATATCAACACTCACCACCTGTCTCTTACACTCTGCATCTCTCTGCAAGCATATCAACACTCACCACCTGTCTCTTACTCTCTGACACTCTCTCTAAAAGTATATCAAACCTCTCAACCTGTCTCTTACTCCTTGACACTCTTCATCTCTCTACAAGCATATCAACTCTCACCACCTGTCTCTGACACTCTGCATCTCTCTGCCAGCATTTCATCCCTTGCCACCTGTCTCTTACTCTCTGTCACTGCTTCACTCTACAAGCATATCAACTCTCGCCACCTGTCTCTTACTCTCTGACAGTCTGCATCTCTCTACAAGCATATCAACACTCACCACCTGTCTCTTACACTCTGCATCTCTCTGCAAGCATATCAACCCTCACCACCTGTCTCTTACTCTCTGACACTGCTTCACTCTACAAGCATATCAACTCTCGCCACCTGTCTCTTACTCTCTGACAGTCTGCATCTCTCTACAAGCATATCAACACTCACCACCGGTCTCTTACACTCTGCATCTCTCTGCAAGCATATCAACACTCACCACCTGTCTCTTACTCTCTGACACTCTCTCTAAAAGTATATCAAACCTCTCAACCTGTCTCTTACTCCTTGACACTCTTCATCTCTCTACAAGCATATCAACTCTCACCACCTGTCTCTGACACTCTGCATCTCTCTGCCAGCATTTCATCCCTTGCCACCTGTCTCTTACTCTCTGTCACTGCTTCACTCTACAAGCATATCAACTCTCGCCACCTGTCTCTTACTCTCTGACAGTCTGCATCTCTCCACAAGCGCATCAACCCTCGCCACCTGTCTATTAATCTCTGACACACTGCATTTCTCTGCAAGCAAATCAACCCTTGCCACCTGTCTCTTACTCTCTGACACTCTCGCTACAAGCATATCAACCCTTGCCACCTGTCTCTTACTCTCTGACACTCTCTCTACTAGCATATCAACCCTCACAACCTGTCTCTTACTCTCTGACACTCTGCAACTCTCTACATTCGTATCAACCCTCAGCCCCAGTCTCTTACTCCATGACCCTCTAGCTCTCTAGTAGGATGTCATTTCATCACCTCCTCTCCACCTGTCTCTTACTTTCTGACACTCTGTGTCTCTCCAGTACCATATCATTCCATCACCACCTCTCCACCTAGCTCTTACTCTCTGACACTGTGTCTCTCTAGTAGGATGTCATTCCTTCTCTCCCATCCACCTGTCTCTTACTCTCTGACAGTCTGTGTTTCTTCAGCACCATATCATTTCATCTCCTCCTCTCCACCTGTCTCTTTCTCTATGACACTCTCTGTCTCTCCAGTACCATATCATGCCATCATCTCCTCTCCACCTCCCTCCCCCACACTCTTGTAAGGGTTAGGGCCCTAGGCCTTCATGCCACAGTAAGAATGACGCAGACACATATAGTTACTGTCTGGAACTGGCCCAGGGCACGTGCACCCGGCTCCTTTTATTAGCAGGGTCACCTGACTGGTGACACCCATGATGGATGGGTATGGGGTGAGTGTGGGAGCCAGCCCTCAAGGGGTGGCTGGTGGTAACACAGTATTTTACAAACACTAGACCGTGACCAGCTGGCCACTACATCCCTCCCAAACTTTATTGACAATGAAGAACAAGTCCAACCCGTGGGAGAAAACAAAATAACAAAACAAAAACTCCACTGAGTCTATTTAGGTTGTTTGCAGGACAGGAGGAGGGGACTGGTGCAGCTGGGAGCACCCGGCATCATGGCACGCCGCAGTAGTTTCGACGAGCGTGGACACGAATGGCAGTGCGGATGAAGTCCGTCCTTGTTGTTACAGTCCACCTGGGTACAGTGGGTCCTGTCCCACCTGGTCTCACGGTGTGGAAGTCTATTTACAAAGTTCAGTGTGATGATGCATCTGGAGCAATGGTGGAGTCTACTTTCTTTAAAGGCACCCTGGCTCGTGGATAGCAAGCCTTCAAAGCCAGATGATGTCACTGCGAAGTTTGAAGAGTTTTCCTCAGATGGCGCAGTGCTTCCCGGTGCCCGTTGGCAGAGCAACTCCAGGCTTCCCTCTCTTACCACGATTCCCCTCTCACGGGACACGAGGCCCTTTAACCCGGCTTTCAAGGTACTGTCTGAACTGCACGGTAAGTCTCCCCAGCCGCCCAAAGTGGCCACTGGGGAACCACCAAGAAGACCACGTACAAGTCACTCCCTCTGCCGTAAGGGTGGTTGTACTAGAGTCGCTGTACTCTTGCCACCGAGACTCTGCTGCAGAGGCATCTACAGGATAGTCTTTGGGGTGACCAAGTCTCCATACGCACTTTCCATGCTTCCCGATACCTGTCATAGAGCGGCACCAGACACATCTCTCTTGACGGGATTCCCCTCTCTTACGGGGGATACCTTGAGGCCTTTGTCCCTCGACTGCCAAAGGACTGCGTGGGCTGTGCGGGACCTCTCATAGACCATGCCTGGGGGTCAATGATGAACTTCCAACAGGGCCACGTCCAAGCCTCTCGTGCAATCCCAAGGGTGGATGGTACAATGGTCGATAGCGCCCTCTTCAGCAGGCGTCAGGTTTACCGGGGCACACAGTTGGCCTCTGGGTGGCTAGCTTCCCATGGCACCAAAGATGCCTCGTTGACCTCTGGGTGTTTCACAGGGCTCCACTCTAGAGGTACGGTGCGCCTTAGATGGTCTTAGTGATGCACTTAACGATGACAACACTTACTGATAACTGTCAGTTAACTGCGGTGTGACAGGTTATTAGTACACACCTTTCTCTCCTTCCTACATCTTCTTCGTAATCTAGTCCTGTGGCCTCATGCCACACTCTTCCTCTAATTTCCCATCTTCTTTTCTTCCCTTCTTCTCTTCTTCCTTTTGACCAAGCCTCTCCATGGTCCTTCCTTGTCACGTCGTACCCCTAGGAATGACTCTCTTCTACTCTGTCTCTCCTGACCAGGCCTCTCGCTGTGATCTTCTTTTCACAGGGACCTTACCTAGTCCCGTCCTGTCCTCTCTGTAGGACTCGCTTCTTTTGGTCATGATGGACCTATCACAGGTCTTCACATCGTGGACCTCTTACGGTCCTGTCCCTTCCCTGTAGGACTGTTGCAGGGATTCTGCTGAATCACAGAACTATGCTTGGGATTATGGAACCTTAGAAGGCAGGGACTGAGTCATCCTACCACCTGAGTACCCATGAGCCCGGGACCGACTAGCTATAGTATCTCACTTGCCCTTCTACTCACTTACAGAGGACCAAGTGATTAGACACCCCAGAACACAACATTCCCGACCCTCTCAGGAATCGTGGTTACAGGACACACCCTTTTGCTCTTACACTCATACTAGTCAACAATAAGTTCTGAGAGGCACGAGGAAAGTTGAAAATGTTTATTTAAACTATTCTGCTCTAGTATGCAGTATACGTGCCACAACAAGTAGGAAAATGCCTCACACAAATACGGTTAGCATAGCAAGTAGTCCGTAAATCAATAATGGAGCTGCCATTATATACGACAGTATAATCTAACCTCCCTCTCCTTCTACAGAAGCAAAATGATTATATATCAGAAGACCTCTAGGTGTTAGCAGAAGACCCCGTACCTCAGTATACACAGATGAAAATTCTACATCATAGGTGCTGTCATGATCTTTGCCCTGGAAAGGTCCCTCTCCAAGTGTGTGTTACCCATCTGTGCATAGCTATACGACAACAGTAAGTGTTCCCAAACAACAGCTGCATTTGCGTGTTTTACCTAGGTGCTAGGGCCTGACCAGAACAGAATAACAAGGGGCATTGTCGTTCGACCTTGTCTACAAGTTCAGTTTAAATCCTAGGAAAGAACAGAACGCAAAAACAACAGCATGTTCTCTGCGAAAGTAATGTGTGGCACAAAGCAAAATATGTCTGTAGAGTAACGTGTGCAAAGCAGAGGAAAGTCTGCAACGTGCTCATACTAACTGGGAAAACAACAATGGGCCTGCACAGGACATATGACCTACGTTCACCCTCTCCCTTCCTTCGTTCTTCCTCTGGATGAGTACAGATGTCTCATTTACACTGATGGTTCAACTCAACCAGCCATTGGTTCTAAGCAGGCTTATTCAGCAACTTGCGCTATTGTTGTAGGTACAATGAAAATGTATTTTTTTACATTGACTTGGTGCAAACGTAGTCTCTTGGAGACTGCACGGCCCAGTTGGCTGTGTTACATGCACTCCTCCTAGCTCTTGAATATGCTGATCCTGAATTACCCATCCTTGCGTGTGATTTTTTTTATTGTGCACAGTCTTTTAATGACAATTAGTTTTTTTGGAAACAAAACGATTTCCAGGATTCCAAAGGTAGCACAATAAAGCATAAAATACTTTGGGTTCGGATGGCGGGCCTTAAGGAACTTTTACCCCTTACCAGACCTCCAGGATATTGCGACATAGATTTGCAAATTTTGCGGCACAAAAATTGAAATTTAGCAGCACAAAAATTGAAATTTAGCTGCATTATTGCTGCACTTTTATTTTACTTGTAATCATTCTTTTTCAGTTTTAAATCAATGGAAACTGTTTTAGCAGAGCATTGCACTTTCAAATAGGCATGTTTAAAGTGTCTGAGAGTATTTGTTTGGTATGCTAAGTCCTCGAGTCCTGTAATGGCTGGCAGCAACATTTTTCTCATGGTGTTGGCAGCCAATCAGAGAACTTGCAGGACTCTGACTTCCACAGGAGCGAGAAGCCCAAAGGAAATAAAGATCCCAGGGCCAATCATAACTCTCTACTTTTAAATTGGTGTCACCGCGAGAGTCTAAGACACTCATGCAAGCTTAATTGCACCCCGTCTGGGTCCCGAAACAAGAAGAGAGAGGAGACGTTGGTGCCCAACGCTGCTCCCCACTTCCGGTCTGCTCTCGCCCCAGAATAGGGTGCAGGCACCCCTACCCTGACCAGTGGCATCAACCCTTCCACTCTCTCGCCACTGACCCTGCTTACAAACCTACACCATGGTTTGCTGTAATTCGATTCTCTCCCGGCTGCTCATGCAACTAAAACTGCGCAGTAAACAAGTTGCACACATGATTATACTGACCCCCACCTTCCATCTACCACCGCCACCTCCTCCAAGGCACAAGTCCTAAAAAAAAAAGAAGTGGGGGGACTAACCAAGGTATGTAGCTTGCAAGTGACATCATGGCACGTGCGACCATAGCACATGACGCCACGATGCGTGGCATTGCACGTGGGATCACGGGAAGTGATCTCTCTGGAAGTGACATCTGATATTAAGACCTCATACATATGTTTATCAGGTATATCATGAGTACATTTAAGCACATTATGAGATTTAACAAATTAGATTTTGCTTTGGGCTTGTGCCAAAAAAGTGGTGCAATCCCAACGCAACATCTGGGCCTCGACTAATAATATATACTTTTTCCAAAGCCTTGCCACAAAGAAATTGGCAACAAGGCGTAGCATGGCAGTACATCTCTTCTGCTTAATTGGTTGCAAAGTCTGCATTTTAAAATATGTTATGGGGTTAAGGCATCTGCTACAGAGGTGCCCAGTAAATCACAGGAAATAATAATAATGGTGAGAAAACTCTGGAGGATAAAGCATTTCTTGCAGAGATCTGAGTTTTGTGAAGTCCCAGATTTGCAATCAAAGTAGTATAGAAGGTTAATGTCTCCTGCAAAGCACATCACATAACATGTAAACTAATCCTGGAGGGTCTGTCTTACACATGTTGTCCAGATGTTGGGACATCAATGTGCGGGAGTGCACACTGTTGATAATTCATTGGTTGATTAGGCAGCCAAATCGGCAGTAGCCACATTTAGAGTAGTGGCTGTTACTCGTTCTATGACTAAAATTGAGGATGACATTTTGGAGACTATTGCCACAAGTAGGAATGGCACTCCTTTCCCACAGGGTTTTCCTTCTCACTATACTTATTAGTTGAATACTGATGAAGGACCTTTTGTTTCTATTCCTACAGTTGGTGATCGCTTGATTCCCAACCTCGACCGTTGACAATCTCTTATAGTGGCTGCCCATAAAGGTATGGCTTCGGCTCACGCTGGTGTTGCAGGTACTGTTTCTCTTTTACAACAACGCTATTGGTGTCACGGGTTATACAAGCTAACTCGTAAATATGTCCTTTGTTGTGATGTTTGTCAACAAATTAAAAGCTCTACTGTGTTGCGTCCACCGCAAACTCATCTGTTTATTTCTAATCATCCTTTTGGTTGTATTTACCTTGATTATTGTGGTCTATTGACGTCTGACACTACATTCAAATATATTTTGATTGCAGTGGATTCTTGCACGAAGTTCCGCTGGGTTTGGCCACAGCACTCTGCTGACACTCACACAGTTATAAAGGATTTGCATGTGTTTCTCGGTACTTATGCCTGTAGCACTTTCCATTCAGTCCATGGTCCAGCTTTTGCCTCTAAGGCTTACCGTGATTCGATGAAGTCCTTGGGAGTGCAGGTGCATTTCTCATCTGCATACAGGCTCGAGGGCATTTCTGTTGTGGAGCGGACGAACCGTGACTTAAAGCAATTTTTAACAGCATGGGTATTAGGTCTGGGCCATGGCTGGTTAACTCACCTTTATGGGGTTCAACGTGCTCTTAATAATCTCCCAAGAAGATCTCTAGGTGGGCGGACCCCGTACGAAATGCTTTTTGGTATCAAGATGTTTGTTCTAGAGCTTGAAGGTCTAGACGTTGTGGCGGCTGCCGCAACATTTGACTTAGATAACTACTGTGCTGTCTTACAGGATCTACAAAAGTGTTGTGATACACTGGCAAAATCTCATTTGCCATTGACTTTGCTCGAAGAAGCAGTAGTTCTGATTCCTGTTTCAGTCTGGCTCCCTAAAGTTGGTGATCTGGTTCGAGAAAAGGTGGCGATCAAGAAATGATTTGGTCCCTCCTACCGTGCTCCTGTTTCAGTGATTGGCCTTCAGGGTACCTGAAATATGATTTTACCTCCATTCCTGGATACAAAGATAATAGCTTTCCTTCAATTGAACATGTCAAGCTACACCATATGGCAAATACTGAATAGAATGCCTCGGGGTGCCCCAGGACGGGATATTCCTTTACAGTCTGTGAGCTCCATTCTTTCTGATTCTCCCCGGCTGCCAGAGGGAGATGTTGAGCCTTCAGTTGACCTGATATCTGTTTTACCTTCTACACCCTCCACAATGGAAATTGTTTATTCTGATCCATCCCTTAAGTCCCCTACGGGAGTGCAAGCCTCAAATTTAAATCCAGAATCCCAGCCTCCGTTATTTCAGCTGGGCTTTTCTGGTTATTTTATCGATCAAGACAATTTCTCTTTGGACAATCCTTCTATGTCTTCAGTTTTATCTGCACCACCAGGGAAGATTTGTGTGTTCATATCTTGGTTAAAATGCACTTATCTGGTTCCACTTTTGACGTATGTGTGAATCGTGTTTTCCATGGTGTTTCTGTTCATGTAGATTGGATTTGTGTGACTGTTTTTTTCCTTTTGATTAATGGCCACTACCTCCTGGAACGTTCTGCTGCAGAACTTGTCAACGGAGTGTTGGCTCCACATTCATCCTCGCATAAAATGAAAAGAGACCAGTCCCTTGTTAAGATTTCAGCGGTCCCAGGCACTGATGGAATTGTATGGGATAAAGTACCATTCAATGTATTCGGTCTGACGGAGACCCTACAGATTTCAAGAGTATTCCGTGTTTCTATGGGTGATGTGATAATACCTGGATTGCAATCTGATGATTTGGATGTCAATGCTGTGAATTCGATGTTTTCTGAATTGCAATACTACTCTGTTTTTGATAGTGAAGATTTACATTTGAATTCTGCTAACTTTGCCGATTTGTTCTATCAACATTATGGTCATCATTTTCTGCACAGAGCAAATGAACAGCGTCCCCACTTTAACTATACTCAATGGGAACATTGCCCAACTCCATCTCAGGGTAGTTCCAACACACAAAATATTGAAATACACTTATTTTACCGGTTATAACCTTTCGGATCCAGTATCTTATTCTTCAAAATTGTCTTCCAATCTTTCGGTAAAATACATGCTTACTCAGACGAAGTTGATTTATGCATCTCATTTTTATTGACAACTTAGCCCTGAAAGGATACGATTATTGGAAAGGCAATATCGATTTGAAATCAGTATGGGGCACTAAGTCCTGGCAGGTCCAAGGTAAGGAATCTTTCTTCCGTGCTTGTCTGATACCTGCTCAAAGGATTCTTCTTAATGACACCGTCCAGCAGACTACTTGTCTGGGGTTTGCTAAGATTAAAGAATCGAATACTCTCACTATTCCGTCCCTGGCCCTGTTTGATGATTGGCACTTATACCAATTATACTGCAGACCAACTAAATAGTATGATACAAAACGGTACATTTAATTCCACTGCGATGTCTCCATCCGGATGGTCATTATGGCCTCTGAACATGAATGTTTGTCATTCTCGCTTGGTGAATACTACTTCAGGGTGTACATTAAATAGACCTGATCCACGTTACCCACTTTCCAACACTGTTACCACTTATTCTATAGGTAAATTATGTCAACAATGGTTAGAACATTCCACATTGTCTGCCGTGAAACAATACCTTTCCCTTCTATCGGAAGATATAAACCTTTCTGATTTCCTATTGGGCCCAAAATTCCCTCGTTGAAAATGATTTGTTTATGCTGCATATAATGAATTTCGGGAATTGTCACAAATGGAGGCTGCCGTGCATTTATGCCAAATTGATCAGGACAAGTTAGACAAAGTGCTTGCTGTTGTCGACAACAGCATTAATACTTTATCATCTCGTATTTATACTTTAGATAATATTTTGTCTTCTGTCATTGATATTGTGCAGAACGAACTGTCTACCTTGTATGATGGTCAACATCATCTTAGATCAGATATGCACTTTGTTTGGACAATGCAATCACTGAAAAATCAGTGTGTACCTTAGCATTACCTGGATTGCAGCGCATTGTTCTTTCCATTCAATTTAACATGCAAACAGCAATTAATGGCTATGAAAGACAAGAGTTAAACCATCCTACACATAGAAAACTTGAATAGCTTCCCTTCACTGTAGCGGAAACTCATTCTGCAGTTTGGTTAATACACAGGGTTTTCTCATTTCCTATCTCGATGTTTCAGTTTACTGCCTGCATGCAACACTTCCCTATAGGTGGATATGAACCCCTTGGGAGCAGTGACATTCATGAAATATGGTCCCTGCCTTTTAAATATCATTGTCAACAAGCTGAAAGAGAAGCTTTTCTTACGGGAAAAATGTGCAATTCCACTGCTGGCGATTCCCTCGTCTGTCAACAAGTCAAGATCCACGGCGCCTGTAATGTTTCTGCACCTAATCCGGCTTGTTATTTGAAAAGAACTATGGTTCCTGCTATTATTCCCACCCTCACACTGCTTTTAAATGGCAGTTATCTTATTCTTAATAATCATGACTGTTGTGGTCTGCAGGTGGGAATCCCATACGTGGTGTCTGTTTTCCAGTTAGTTTACTTATTGCAACAATGTCCTATTGCCCCCTCCACATGGGAGTGTAGATAGTTCGTTGTGGCCTTCCATTCCAACCCTGAAAACAGATTTCAATAAACTAAGCAGACTCAAAGCACTAGTGAAATACAGTCATTGGTAAACACAAATCTACCCCAGCATTTCGGAGAATTGATACATCATATATTTAATGCGTCTGATATGACGGGCCTGGCATACTTTTTTATACTTCCCTGAGGGATCTTCTTGGTGCTCCACTCCCTGACTGCAAGGTCACCTTTCCTCTTTTGCCTCTTCATCTTCACTTGAGGACGCACTCCTACACCTCAAGGCTACGACGTTGCAGCACTCTGTCCTGCCCAAGTGTGGGCATGATTCCCAATGTGGGTCACTCCGTTTGACACGTTCGGTGGGTCAATGATGGCCATTCTGTGCTGGGGTGGCCGACTGGTGCGGCCTCTGTCTTGCGACATGCCTTCTTGTAAGCTAAGGGTTCTCTCTTTTCGTGGGCTCCTGCCCGTGCTGTCCAATCTCCAGGTGTGGCACTCTGCACACCTGTGATCACATGCTTTCAGTCTTTTTCTTTCTATGCGCCCTCTGCTGACACCGGCATTCCAGGTCCTCTCTCTTCGGAAACAACTTCTTCTTGTCCCCTTCTAAGGCACTTGGTATCACTACCTTTGCTGGACCCTTCCTGGTCACTCAACACTTCTCTTGGCTGTGGCAGCTTTGGGCTTCTTGGCACTCTCCTTCAGCAGGGGTTTACAGTCTCTCCTATTCTACTTACTAGGCAGCACACAAGGGGATGTGTGTGTCATTCACTTTGCACAGCCTCTGCACGCCCTTCAGAAAGACCAGTTAATGTTTCTTACTACAGCGGCCTATTGCCACTGGTGGGGGGGCATAACACTCACTGTATTATTCAGCTTGGCAAACTCTTCTATGGACAGTCTCTGTTGCCACTTGCTCGTGGTGGGGGCTTGCCCCTGAGGCACTTCTCCCACTCACTAAGTCCTCATACTCTGGCACTGTCTCGCGGGGGCACCAGCGATCCTTCTCCTTTTGGCGTGGCCCTGGTGGCCCATGTTCTCCATGTGGCACAGCATCCACCGTTTCCTTCCAGGCAGCGGTAACGTTGCTCTGCTGTCGGAATGCTCCATGTGACCCGTATGTCATAGGGTTTGACACCAAGATATGGCCAATCTTTGTAGGTTTGATGCTACACGGTATCTCTCCTTTTGCAGATTTGGATTCTATGCTGCGTTGCATGAACAATTTGTACATCTGGGCCGTCCATTTGCCGATCTTTTTGGTGTGCGATGCCATTGTGCAGTCAAAGCGCACTATATCTGATGGGGAACCATTGTGAGGACATTGCAACATAAATCATCATGATTCCAACACGGAAGTGGCGAATGCAAGACGTTTGCAAACTGGGAGAAGTTGCACTTTTCCATAGAACTTTACATATGCTGGCGAAAACACACGTTGCAACTTCTCACTGTCACAAACCTCTACTAAAAAAACTTCTGTGACAATCAACAAAAAACAAAAAATAGCACCATTGCAGCCAATTTTTGCAACCTGGTCCCTGGAAATTAGAGGTGTGTTGGCCAATCAAAAAACTCCACCTCGCCACAGCCTTTCATATACATCAACTCACTCCTCCATGCGCCCGAGAATCCAGAGTGTCCTTACAGGGATTTGGTCTTGAACCCCACCATTGCCTGGCATCCCTTTCTTGGATGGACACTTCCAGTTAGTGTCCATCTCCAAGACGGCATCCACATTTTGTGTTTTGGTGACCAAAGTCCGATTTAAAGAGCTTATTCTTGATACTGAAAAAGGTTTGCCTATTGAGCCCAACAAACATGGCGCCCGCTTGGCAAACTCTTCACCTTCAGGTTTACCACCTCAGCAGTGGTTGCTGAGAAGACTTAGCGACCTCTGCCAGGCAGGCGGAAGAATTCTGAACAAGACAGGTGGTCCTCCACCAGAGTAAATAATTAATCAATATACTCCTGACTGTATTTCTCATTATCAATAAATATGTGTTAGACTATGATAATGCTGGCCCCTGCTCTCATTGGCAGGTTAGGAGTTGCCGATTGATATGAAGCACTTGTAGGAATTGATGAATATTTTGGAGCACTTTCATCAGGCACCGGAAGGCGATCAGATCCACGTCTGAAGTGCTCCTTTTTGTGTCTTCCTCTGCCTGGAGCACAAGGCTGGCCATCCGGGCACCTAAGGTCTTTTTCAGAAGCTGGACGCCCATCCTCTGTGGTTCAGGTCGCAGCTCTCCAAATACCCTTGGTTGTAGCAAACAGAGGCCTCTTTCCCAACCCTGAACTTCTGGTTCAAGTGCTATTCTTAATTCCTTTGAGGAGGCTTCATTTGCTTGGATCCCAAGACGGTCTGAGGACGTTGCGATCATTTTCTGGGGTTGCTATTCAGAGCATTCCCCACGTTTGGACTACTGAGTTCCATACCCTTCTGGTTTACCCTGTTCACCATCAAATCAAACGAGGCTCTACGACAAGCATCTGCAAGTTGATCCTCAAGTAAGAGTTTAAGAATCTTTACAAGATAGCTTTCTTCCCTTTGAATAGTTCAGCCACATTCTGACCATGTCCCTGTTTCCAAACCCACATGCTGTTCCTTCCAGGTGTCTTTACTGCCTCGCAATGACTTTCAACTTCTTCAGCTCAAGAAGGTCATTTCCCCAAAGACGGTCTTCGTGACAGGGTATCTCACATCCTACTCTGAAAACTTCCATATGATCACCCGCCTGGAGTGGGACTATGGCTGGATATATCACATTCAAATATTCCTTTTCCTCTCATGGCACTTCCTTGCAGCAGTATAGTGTCAGCTACGGTGACGCCACCCCCTATATCTAGCAGGTGTGCCTTGAAGAGGTTGTAGAAACTGGTGAATATTTTGAAGCACCTTCATCAGGAGTTCGAGGTCCTTTGCCTGAAACCATGTTTTTTTTACTTGCAGCTGCCTCAGTATTCCACCAAGAAGTGAATTCTTACTTCATCACCATCATCATCGTCATCATCCCCATCATCTGTTGCCAATGGGCATTGTGACAAATAGGCAGCAACCACAGTTCAATACCTCGAGAGAAGTCTCCTCATCACCCGAATAAAGGCATTAGTACTCAGGCTGGGACCTTTTTGAGCCTTCCAATACAAACTCAACCAAATTTCTTTTACCTGGAATAAATTCCATGACAAAACTGGATTTCGGTAACTCCCACACTGCACAAAGATCAGACCTCTTAGAGGTCCTGAGCTGGACCGATGGTTCAGAATCTTATCTGATTCCATGAGTCGAGCCCAATGAACTAACAAGAGACTGGGAAGCATCGCATGACCTCCCTCTCAATGACTGTCTTCCATCAGTGCGCTTCAGGCATGGGCAATGATGGGTCACTTTCCAATTGGCACACAACTGGTCCAAATCCTTTTCCCCTAGCATCAATGCATTAATGTCCTGGACTTACCATAAACGTTCCAAGTTCCTGCGCTCAAGTAACCCAACCTGTAGCACATCAAACTTCTTTCGATACACTCCCAACCAAGTAACTGCAACTCCTTTCTTCGGTGATGCTCATATATTTTGTGGTTAGTCCAAAATTCTAGATCTCAACTCTGCATAATGTTCAACTACACTGATCTAAGAAGGTACTTCATCCTTATTTCTGGCATGTGCAAAATGTATGTATTTTGCTATCACTTTATTTTGGAAGATTTCATAAAATATTAAGTGAAATTTTGCATAATTACTAAAAATGCAAATCTCCCTTTTAGCTCTACATTTTGAGTGAGATGTGTCTTTGCTTCAATTATTGACAAAGGATGTATTTCACACCCCAAAAAATTACCCAAAAACACAAGTGCCACCACCAACAGCCGCTCATGTTCTGGTTGTTCGCATTGTTTCCGCACTCCTGCACTATCATTTTGCTACAAACTGTGGCATAATTCTGTGATAAGCCATAATGATGTCATTTTGGGAAACAAGCATAATGTGAAATTTCCAAAATTATGCCAATTTCGCAGCATAATGTACATTTTTTCTGGGCCTCTTCACAGTGAGAGCTAAGCATGTAGAGGTGTCAGTCATGTCTACAACCACTTTTGAAAATATGGAGCAGCCACTGGAACACCGCTGGCGTGACGCACAACTGGCAGAGCCATGTAGCTGAGAACAGTTATGGGAGATGTTTGTAAACATTGTCAGCCCCTTGCACCCTGATAACCGTGTTAGTGCTCCTTTGTACCTCCTTGTCTAAGGCATGAGTGATCTTATGAAAAAAGACAAAAATGTTTGCATTGATATAGTGGTTACTACCCCTGACGAGGCATCAAAGCGCTTTTTCAGCGAGTAGCACGCTACTCCAGAACCCATCAAGGATTAGTTGTGAATTAGTAAAGTGAAAATATTAAAGTAATTTGATGGTGGATATGTTAGTTAGTTATTTGGATTGAGATGGATAGTGGATGGATAGAGGGAAAAAGGTTGGAATTTATATAGCGCTTACTGCCCCTATCAAGGCGACAAAGTGCTTTTCTGTGAGTAGCACGCTACTCTGGAGCCCTTAAAGGATTAGTGGTGAATTAGTATAGTGAAATATGAAAGTAATTCGAGTGGTGGATATGTTAGTCAGTTATTTTGATTGAGAAGAATAGTGGAGGGATAGAAGGAAAAATTTTGCATTTATATAGCGCTTACTACCCCTGATGAGGCATTGAAGCTCTTTTTCGGGGTAGTAGCACGCTACTCAAGAACCCATAAAGCATTAGTAGTGAATTGGTATAGTGAAAATATGGAAGTAATTTGAGTGGTGGATATGTTAGTTAGTTATTTGTATTGAAAAGGCTAGTGGAGGGACAGAGGGAAATATGTTTGCATTTATATAGCGCTTACTACCCCTGGCAAGGCGTCAAAGCACTTTTTTGGCGAGTAGCACGCTACTCCGGAACCCATAAAGGATTAGTATTGAATTAGTATAGTGAAAATATGAAAGTAATTTGAGTGGTGGATATGTTAGTCAGTTATTTGGATTGAGAACGATAGTGGAGGGATATAGGGGAAAATGCTTTCATTTATATTGCGCTTACTACCCCTGACGAGGCGTCGAAGCACTTTTTCGGCGAGTATCATGCTACTCCGGAACCCATAAAGGATTAGTGGTGAATTAGTATAGTGAAAATATGAAAGTCGTTTGACTGGTTGATATGTTAGTCACTTATTTGAATTGAGAAGGATAGTGGAGGGATTGAAGAGGGAAAACGGCTTGCCTTTATATAGCGCTTACTATCCCAGACGAGGCGTCAAATCACTTTTTTGGCGATTAGCACGCTACTCCGGAACCCATAAAGGATTAGTAGTGAATTAGTATAGTGAAAATATGAAAGTAATTTGAGTGGTGGATATGTTAGTCAGTTATTTGGACTGAGAAGAATAGTGGAGGGATAGAGGGAAAAATGCTTGCATTTATATAGCGCTAACTACCCCTGACGAGGCATCAAAGTGCTTTTTCGGTGAGTAGCACGCTACTCCGGAACCCATAAAGGATTAGCGTTGAATTCGTATAGTGAAATATGAAAGTAATTTTAGTGGTGGATATGTTAGTCAGTTATTTGATTGAGGATAGTGGAGGGATAGAAGAGATAAAGGTTTACATTTAAATAGCGCTTGCTACCCCCGATAAGGTGTTGAAGTGCTTTTTCGGTGAGTAGCACGCTACACCGTAACCCATATAGGATTAGTGTTGAATTAGTGTAGTGAAAATATGAAAGTAATTTGATTGGTGGCGAAGCTAATCAGTTATTTGGATAGAGAAGGGTACGGAGGGATAGAGGAAAAAATGCTTGCATTTATATAGCGCTTACTACCCCTGACGAGGCATCAAAGTGCTTTTTCTGTGAGTAGCATGCTACTCCAGAACCTATAAAGGATTAATGGTGAATTAGTATAGTGAAATATATTATGAAAGTCATTTAGTGGTGGGGCAGAGAATGGTGCTACAGAGAGTTGGACCACCTATATACCACGAACTTACCAACTCTGAAAGGTAAGTAATCAGCCCTTTCAGGATTTCCTCATTATGCCCCATCATACCCTGGTGCCAAAGATACCTTCTTTGAAGTCCTAAATGCAGTCCTCACCCTCTCCCCACTGTGGTCCTTGGTGACAGCAGTGCCCTTCCACACATACTGTTCCACCAGCTTCTACCCAACATACAGACTGCTCAACCTTTAACATGGCTTGGGAGGGTGAGAGGCAGACGCCATGCACGTTCCTTGACTCTGATGACATCACAGGAGGTGACATCATACAACCTACTGTATGACAGCATCTCAGGAATTAACATGACATTTGATGATAGTACCTCACAGGATGTGGCACCCTTTAAGCAAACAACACAGACCTGAAACACTGCTCTGAATGAATGGATGAGCGTATTTATAAAGCGCACAGCTACTCAACAAGAGTGTCCCGGCACTGGAGGTTTACGCATAACAGGACCCAAAGCAGCGTCTAGCTCTGAGAGAGCCAGGTTTTAAGGTGTTTCTTAAATGCTGTCAGATCAGAAGTGGCTCTCAGAGCAGCTCTGTGTTTCACAGCAGGAAGTTATGACTACATCAATTCCAACCCTTGGATCAAGGACTTATTCTGGCCTCTCTCAGAGTATGGTGCCTCTGCGACACATAGGTACACTCTTGCATCTATGGCTGATATCCGCTGACACTGACAGCTCCCTTTCCGCCTCCTCCCTGTCACACACAGCCCTGAGCAGAAGGTGTCCAGCATCTCTTATCTGACCTGACCCCTCTCAGGTGGGCTCTTCTGCTTCTTGTCCTGCTGGGATGAAGGGTGCGCAGATGCTCTCGGACTAGAGGAGGGTAGGGACTGTGAGAGGGAGTGGAAATGTTCCTTCAGTGAGCAAGTAAGAAGACAAGATGGCGGGCTGCTGATGTGGAGAGAATAGGGAATAGCCCAATAAGGCTAGGAAGGCTGACCATCTTCAAATATTGAAGAATAACACAATGGGCTGGACGTTGATCATAGGTCAACAACACGGAATAACACAATATGGCCGCCACTGCATGTTTGCCAAGAATGAGGAATAACAAACCATGCCCGTCACAGGTCAAGTGTCTAAAGTGGGGAATAACCAAGCAATATCAGACAGGCTGTTGCTTTTTTCCCCACTCCAAGTTGGCAGGATCACACTGGGGAGTAAAGTAATTGGGGAATAACCCTCAGGCCAATGCGGAGCTCCTTGTGCTGTCTCCAGCAGGTGGAAGGCATATGCTTGCAGGTGTGAGGGCGAGATCACCCGAATGGCGTGTGCCACCGTCCAAATGACAGTGATTCAAGAGGTATGTCAGCTACTCTGTTTCCATTGCTGACATGCAACCCACGCCCCACACTGATCAACCTTGGCACATAATCCTCGCTTCCACCACATTCATGCATCACATTCAGGAGCAGACTCCAGGCCCAGCTCTCCACGTGCTGCTGCATCACTCTTGCTCCTGTCTTCTCCTTGCTTTTCTCCCCTATGCTGAGTGTCTTCTCCTTGCTTTTCCCTCATTTCAGTTCTTTCTCCTTGCTTTATCCCCCGTTTTTGAGTGCCTTTTCCTTGTTTTTCCCTTGTTTTAACTGTGTTCTTGCTTTTCCCTACAGTTTTTGAGTGCCTTCTTCTTGCTTTTCCCTCATTTTAACTGCTTTCTCCTTGCTTTATCCCCCGTTTATGAGTGTTGTTTCCTTTCTTTTCCCTCGTTTTCACTGTTTTCTCCTTGCTTTTTCCTACATTTTTTGAGTGCCTTCTCCTTGCTTTTCCCCCGTTTTGACTGCTTTCCCCTGTTATTTTCCCTGTTTTCCAAGTGCCTTCTCCTTGCTGTTCCCTCATTTTCACTGCTTTCGCCTTGCTTCTTCCCCCGTATTTTGAGTCCCTTCTACTTGCTTTTCCCTCATTTTCACTGCTAACTCCTTGCTTTTTTCCCCCGTTTATGAGTGCATTCTCCTTGCTTCTCCTTCGTTTTCACTGCCTTCACCTTGCTTTCCTATCAAAGCCTGGCTGTTCGAATGAGCCTCTGGGACCTGCAAGCGCTTGGATACCCTGTTGGATGATTAGCCGAGCTTTACAAATCCGTATTCTGGCTGGACTGTTCCCATGAGGCACAGGGTCAGACTGATTTGCATATGGCCATGTCTGAACTGGGGTGGCAGAGTGGGCTAAAGAACGGTGATGGATTAAACCCAGATAAGTTGACTGAGGGTGAGTGCTTGCAATGTTCAACACTCCGTCCATCATTTCCTTTGGTTTTGCTTTGTTCGCCATAAGTTGGCAGGGTATGCTCAGATGTGAGTCCCTTGCTCACTTTGCCACTAGATTCAAGCAAGCCTGGCTGAAGACGGGTGAAATGCCAGAAACCGGTCCTAGGAAGCTTGTTTCCGGTCCAGGGAATATATGGCTTGGCAGTTCGTGCTGGACTGTTCCCATGAGGCACAGGGTCAGACCGATTTGCATATGGCCATGTCTGAACTGGGGTGGCAGAGTGGGCTAAAGAACGGTGATGGATTAAACCCAGATCAGTTGACTGGGGGTGAGTGCTCGCAATGTTCAACACTCCGTCCATCATTTCCTTTGGTTTTGCTTAATTCACACATACATCAGCATCCAAGCATCTTGCATTCCACCACCAAAACACCCATTTCCAGATTAAGAACCCCTCTTAACTCAATATTGAATACCAGAATTCAAGTCATAATGACATGGTTTGGCAATTTTAATAATAGTAATGCAGTGGACCCTCAACCCCCCCCCCCCTTAGCCTCTTCAGACTTTTACTGTACGTCTTCCAACTGCAGACTTGAATCGTAGCAAACACAGAGCACCGAAGACCCGAACAGTCAGGCGCCTGTTGGAATTGAAGAACTCAAGCATCCAAACGTACCTCTCGAAATCGGTCATCTTCAGATCCAGGGAGTCCAATTTTTCCTGTAACATTTTCAAGATTAGATTAATACTCAAAATCGTTCTCACAACCTTCTCGTCCTTTGTAAATCTTGATTATGCTCACCACCAGCTCCAGTCATCTCAAATCCTTAACCCCGCACATAGAATTCATCCCTGGCGTCAACCGGCCAAGTGCATCCTGGCTTCACATGACCCTTCACTCCCCTGTTGATGACTACACTCTCTTTCATTCAAGATCTTGACCTGCCTTTCCTCCCTCTTCATCCACTTCCTCATCGCAGGTTCCTTTCTAGACTGTTTAAAATCATCCGCTGTCGTTCCATTGACCAAAACGTCCATTGTCCACGCCTAGATCCTGTCTAATCACCAGGTCTCTGAACATTTGAATAGGTTTGATTTTTGTAAACATTTGTGAAGATCTCAGAAATCTTTGCATCTTTATCTACTTTTATTCTACTTTCCAGAGTTTGTTCCTTGGAGCATGCACCTGAGGACCCTGACTTTTGAGTCAATTTAGTTCACATATATCCTCGATTAGTTGATGAAATGGTTCTGCAGAAAATATGCTTCACAGAAAACAGATAATGCAGTTTTTCTCTGTGATATCATGGTGAATTGAAAAATATAAGCTTGGGTACAAAAAATTCTGTAGACGTTTGCATGCAGGATATTATGACGCACAAATACTAGAATCATGCAACCCACTCCATGGATGATGTTGGATTTGGTTGGTTTTCATTGGGATAAAAATGATCTCACAAACATTTTAAGGCACTGATGCCGGGTTTAGGTGCTGTTTATTGCACTCCAAAAAATCCGCCACTGTAGGTTTTGGAATTTATCCGGGGAGATAAAGAGCACCTATTCCGAGTTTTTGAGGAACAACATGGAGATGTTGTTGCTTGCCACATCAACATCCCTATGTCTTGGTAAATACCGTATTGTTTGCCCTGTTAAATTTTGGCAGGTTTGAACAGCACTGGGTAATTATTGGGTACTATAAAGACCACCCAATTCAGAATTCCGACTGCAGCACAAACGTGTTTGCGCTAGTGATGGGATAACTCTGACAAACTCGCGAACCGGGCCAAAATGTGGAAAAAGAACTGCATTGGCAAAAGCAAAATGGCAAACTTTCTGGAAGTTTGCAAAACCTTACCAGTTGGGGAAAACTTTCCACACTCCTAGTAATTACCACAAAGCATTAAATGTTCCTTTTTTCCTAAACACTTGCCGCACTGGTAGTAACCAGCTCACAAGCTTCCTCTCCTACTTTTACCTAATGGAATCCGTAAAATGTGCTGTCGCCAAATTTTCTATGATGTAAAAGACCTTCACACACATCTCCAACTTTGTCACCTCTGCACACCACAAAGACCTCTCCATTCTTATTTTCATCAACAACTCAGCAGTGTCTGATATGGCCATAACCTTCGCCTCCCAACGCATCATGGGAAGAAAACACAAGCATAGTTCTATTGCCCCGCCTCCAATCGCATGTTCTCTGTCAACCTGTGGTCAATGCTCTCCCTGCTGCTACATTGTCTTCTGTTGCAACCCAACCTTAAGCCCTGGGACCTCTTATTTTTTTCCCAGTGCACCACCTCCCTTTATGACATTGTCTCCTTCTCTCGGTTCTCTGCTATCAATGTGCTGATGATACACACAAACACACATTCCCTACTCTTACAAACCCTTCCGTCTAAATTCTGCTTTACGACCATCAGACGATAGATGGCTCTCTGCAGATCCAAGATGGAAATCAGCTGCTTACCTACATCATCAGCAAATGGGACCTTCTCCTCCCCTTCTAACAGGAACCTAGAGGGTGTGACTAGGCCCGTCATTACAACCTCTGGCGCTGCAGTCAGGTCCAGCTGCTCAGTATCTTGAAAATGCGCCAGCGCCACCGACTCCTCGACACAGGCAGCCATGACATCAGTCAACA
The DNA here is from genome assembly GCF_964204655.1 of Triturus cristatus. Lineage (NCBI taxonomy): Eukaryota > Metazoa > Chordata > Amphibia > Caudata > Salamandridae > Triturus > Triturus cristatus. Next base: position 1,192,366,613 of record NC_140593.1, on the reverse strand, counting down.
CTCAATTCATGAGGAAGCTAGACCTTGTTACAGCTCACTGGTGGATCCCCCATAGGCATTCAATTAGCCATCGGCGCTCCTTCTTCTCCAGGATATTGTCTACCATACCGCAGTGGCACCAAGCTGGATGGCTGTTTACCAAGTGTAGGAAACAGTGCCAGCTCTGCACCATTGTACTCAATGCGACATTGGCTCAGCTACTCCCCACAGCCTTCAACTAGTCACCCACCACACCACCACCCACTTCGTACGCTCCACCAGCTTCTACCTACTCACTCTACGCATGCCCAAGTGTGCCCGCAAGGTTCTTTCCCTCAATGTCCTACAACATTTGCTCTGGACCCAGCTTTCCGTACCGACTTAGAGCACCACCTTCCTGCATGGAGTTCAACAGATTTAAACATGTGTGTTCTCAACCTCAAACATTCATGCCCAGGACAGCTCTGTACTCCCCACCTACTGCTTCGGACAGCGCCACCCGTCTCATCAATAAAGTGACAGGAAATGTGTAAATTGCTCTAGATACATATGAGTATTGTATATTATATCCTATATTGAGCCAGGGTCTTACTGTTGTAAATAAAAAGTAGTCCATCCAGGTAGATTCTTCAGGTATCTTTATTCAGGTAGGATGTTCACATAAGAGAGCCCCACCAGGGGCAGCCTCACTGCGGCTCAGCCCATCACCAACTGACTCTCACACACATGCACATTCCATTCAACAACATTCTCTCACACACACACCCAGGCTGAGCAGCAGTATACCACTTACCACTCAACCATCGCATTCTATCTCTTCTTTAAATAAGTAATTGTGGGCAAATGTACCGCCTTGAAGCCATTGGAAGCACTTAGTTTGGGGGACATTCTGAGGACTCCTAGTTGAATAAGGATCCCCCTCGACCAAGTGCCAGGGCCAAGGGCGGCTCTAGGCTCATGGTGGCCCTGTGCAGGGAGCGTAGGTAGGGGGCCCCGGAAGAGGGGGTCCGGGCGGGGCGGAGCTCAGGAACGTGTTTTAATAAAATGACCAGAAAAGGCATTAGATGACCAGTACCTGCGGCTACTCCTACCCTTCCGAATTCGTCTCAGAACGATAACATTTAGGAGGAGGAGGGCATTGTGACACACGACGTGAGGGACTGGCACAGACGGCTGCAGGGCCATGACAGGGGGGCCCGGACCCACAGCCCCCCACAAAGAAAGAATCTGTGGCTCTTTGCCCGGAAACAGTAATATCGATACCATATCGAATATGGTGTCTTACGCATGGCCATGTCCGTTGCAGACACTGCATAGCCGCCTCGTGACACAAGCGTTTAACTTTTGCCAAAATTTGCCGCTGCGTTTTGCCAGCTTTCGCTGTTTCCACCAGGCACCACGTGGAGGTAGCAGCAATACCCAGCTTTTTTTTTATTTGTTTGTTTTTTATGTTATGTGTTTTAACTTTTTCTTTTACTTTTTTACCTTTTTGTGTTTTACTGTTTGCTATCTCTTCTATATTGTTTCCACTTTTCCATTTTCCTTCTTTCGTTATCTTACCACCTGTTTTTTTCATTTCTGCATACTTAAATGTAAATGTAAATGTATTTGTACTTATATAGCGCACTTCTACCCAGGGGTCTCGTAGCGCTGTATTCATACCGCTATGGAACCCTTCCTGGTTTTCCTCTGAGATGTCCACTCCTGGGCACCCCCCAAGGTGAAGCCAGGCATCCTAGCACTGTGGGGGCCGTTGTGGAGATTAAGCAAGCTGTTGCCCAGAGTTGCAGAGTGGGACCCATGATTAGAATAGGCACCGAGGCGATACTTAGTGAGTAGAAACATAGCAAGTCTGATTAAAACCATGGAAAACATCTTGCGTACTTCTTTATGAGAGGAAGTCAACTTTGCGAGCCTTCTGTGCTGCAAATTCCCTGATAAACTGTCCGTAATCCAGAGATCTAGCAATGTCATGTTCAATTGATAACAGGGCCAAATGATTCAGTCTCTCTTGAGTCATTGATGTCCTCAAACAATTTTTAATCAATTTCAGTTTTGAAAAAGTTCTTTCCCCTGAAGCCACTGTAACTGGGATTGTCAACGCAATGCGTAAAGCCACTGCAAGATTTGGAACTGCAGTGTTCAGTTTGTTTTCATAAATGAATTGTTCAACCAACAAGCAGCATGATCCAGCAGTATGAATCCAACACCGCCTCGAGACCCTTATGTGTGAAGCAGCTGAGCTTTACAAACCCTGAGTGATTGATAGTAATTACCCTTCCCACTACATGTATGACACATTGTGAGGACTAGCCACATATGGAAGGTTTATTTGAAGAGTGTTATAAAACTATAGGGTAGATTATGTGACTTGGCATACAAGGTCTGTTTTCTCAGTCCACTGAGAACAGTAGAGCATGGAGAATAGTTCATGATCTATTTGGGAAGTAACCTTAGCAGGAAGAGAGTAAGCTACCTTGAAATCATGGCACACAGAGACCTGTCTCAGTACGTCACTAACTGATCCTGAAGACAGCCTACAGGTAACCAAAGACTCGTCCACTTTACCACATTGTCAAAAGACAAAATACAATATATTTCATTAAGGTTTCTTGTATAGTGCCATATTCCAGCAACCAGTTCTGCTCGCTTTCAGAGCACCTATTAAACAAGGATTAATTACAGTGAGTCCTAAGGCTATGAAAAGGCACTAGAGGTTCACTGAAGCAAAATGAATGTGCAAGAAACATCCAGTCAGGAGACAACTTTCAAGCAGACGTACGAACCACTAGCACAGCGTACCAACGACCCCATGGGCCGTGGCATAAGCAAGGAAAATGGCCCATTTGGCTGCTGCTCAGGAAGTAAAATATAGCAATTATCAGGGTTCAATGGGCCCCTGAGGGTTTTGGGTCTCGGTACCACTGTACTTGCTGAACCAATGGTAACTATGCCCCTAGTATGGACAGAGAAGGCTGCTTCACCAATTGCAAACTGAGGACTAGTTAAACTAGTTTTCTCTGCTAGTCACATGACAAGCACTGGAATGTCATTAAAGAAATGATCAAGAAGCCAGTCTCCTACCAAGGTCTCTGCAAAAGGGCATTAAATTGAGTTAACATGGGTAGGCACTGCCATCCTATTCCAGGCGTCCATCCATAGGTGCTTGCATTTCATGTCTGCCTCAACACCATATCAACAGACATAACCAAATGCCAAGTACATTCGAACACTCGATCTTTTAAAAGATTTGTGCGGCAGATCCACTCATTAGATCACAAGTATCAGCTTCATACTCTGTTTTCATGATTGTTGATAAGTAATTGTAATCATTTTAATGAATCCTTAACATTACGTCTAACACCTCGTACCCTGCTCTCCTCTTCCCCCCAATACGACCGTGCCTCCCAAGTTACACCTCCAAAAGTCACCATGCCTCCCCTCAGCCACAAGTAAACACCGCCCCTGCACTCCTGACTCACTCTTCCCTCAATACACAGCGCCGATCTGTACCACTCCCTACCCCTGGAACACGGTGACCACCTCTCCGACCAGCGCCCTCTCAGAGATGAATCGTGAGAGAGAGGCTCTCTCTCACGATTCATCATGCCCTCCCATCCCCTGACCCCCAGAATGCCTCCAGCTCGCCACCTCACACGGCTTACCTCCACCCAGACCCAAAGCACACACCATCTACAATAACATCCTCACCCAACCTTCCCTACGCCTCCGGCTCCTCACCCCCATGGGCTGGTATACATTCCTACGCCTGATCTGCCTTCCTCCCCAGGGCTCGGCTTCCCACACCCTCGTCCAATGGCTCACCTTCCCTCGGGTTCACTCTGCAGTGGCACACGCTGACCTCCTCACTCCCCCTCCCCATGCCCTGACCCTCGGGCTGCTCACCTCGCAGCTGGCACCAAAGGTTGCACACTGGCATGCTATCCTCTGCAAGGCGGCCTTTCTTGCCCAGGGTCTCTAGGCGCGCCGGTGCATGGCCTCGGCCTGTCTGGGTGCTGCTCGCTGCACGCCGGGCACGGGTGCTGCCACCCTCCTGCCGCTGGTGATCCGTGGTGCTTCTGTAACCCCTTCGCTGTAGGACTCGCGGGCACTGCGCATGCGCGCGCATTCGAGCCTCCGGAGGTGCCAGATCTGGACTATTAAAACAAGCTCGATTCTCCTGGAAAAAAAGTTCTAAACAAGCACAAGACCTACCAGAAGAGCCCAAAACAAATCCGACCCCACACAAAGACGAAACTGGGTAAGAAAGGAAAAGAGTATAAAAACAACCATTCAGCGTGCATCACATTGGATTTAGCACGCCTCAGTCGTTCATGCGCCAAATCCCTGCCAGGGGTCGCCACGAATATGTATTGTATCCGATTCCTCGTGGCGGCCCCTCGGGTTTGGCGGCCCTGTGCAGGTGCACAGCTTGCACATGCCTAAGGCCGCCCCTGCCAGGGCTCTGACCAGGAGGCCACTGCAGCGTGCACAACCCATCGCCCTTGTCATCGCTGCCAAAACAACTACTAACCATCTCTCGCGCATGTAAATGCGACAGTTCAGATTATTCCAGGTCCCCAAAGCTATAGGAATGGCTGGGGAGGCAGGTATGAGTAATTTTTTCATGTATATTATTTTCCTAAACAACTGTTATACTGCTCATCTCTAAATTACATGAGCAGCGCCACCTTGTGGCAGACTGCCCTAAGTGTGGTGTTGACAATTAGGTGCCGGTGCCTAGCACCGGAAACCAATTAAGTGCTGGTGCTCAGCACCGGAAAGCTCCGGCTCAAATTAAGCACTGCACATAACCAGTGCCGCGTGAGGCACCCACACTACAGTGTCTGCCTCCAGACTCACGGTGATAGGACCCCACCACAGATAACGTGCTGGACATCTTTAAACACTGCGTACACACTTAGAATCTCAGGTCCACAACCGCACAACGTCTCTGTTCTTTCGGTGTTTTTTTCACGCTTGCACCTTGCACCGCCGCCCTGCCATCTTTACAAACCCATCGCACTTTCCCTCGTTCAGCCGCCTGACCCTGGGTGGTCACGTGGTTCACCCCAGGGGTGCGCATCTTAGACACAGATCCTTTCTATGTTTGCAGGATACACACATAAGACAGATTTACAGACATCAGGAGTCAGTGAAATAAGTTACATACACGCTAGTTGTCATGAAAATCTGAGAGGCTGCAGCCCCTGAGCCCCAAGACAGCGAACATGAGTGGCTTCTTGTCTCTCATCGGTGTACCCTGCTCATCCTTTCAGCTGTTCCTTACAGACACATTAAATAACACTTTCTTGGTTCCTAATCAATCATTGGTCCCAGGGAGCAGGAAGGGAGCAGGCGGAGGATGTAAATTATTCATCTCGTCACAGATTCCAACACTCGCTTCCTTTGTGACGAATTAAAAAGGATACACAGCAAATAAAGAAAGGCGTGGATGAAAAACACCAATCCTGCCGATTACAAACGACACAGCCCACAGCATGGACACCCACCTGTCTGCAGGCCTGCCGCCGAGCTGATGCACAACCTACACGTCGCACATACAAATAGTTACACATGCTTGCTGAACGAAATCTTACATAAGAAGATTGAAATGTTCTTCCCTTAAAACTGGAATATTAAACCCAACACTGAGGGTTCACCATGGCTTCTCCACAACTCTTGACAGTTTCCGGTGGCCCTGAAACAGCTTCAAACCGGAAGAGCACCCCTCTCTTTACCTCGCTGCTTTGCTTCGGCCCTCTTACCTGACCAACAGGACAACAGCAGGGTGACCAGATTCTCAAAACAAAAAACTGGGACTGGTGTCGAAGACATAGAAGTAGGACTGACAGAAGTACCCATGGCTTTAAGTGGGATGAAAAAACAGGGGGGGGGGGGGGGGGTCTCTCAAGGGGCGTGGTTGATATAATTAAGGACGTGGCTTAAAACACATAAACTAAAAAAGATCTGTACTTAGCATAGTGTCCCGCCCGTAAAATCTGCTGCTTCTGTTATTGTATCCAGATAAATAATATAACAAGTAACATCACACCTAGAACAAGCCTGGACTATTGGCTTTGTCAACGGTTGTTAGCTGCATAAGATAAATAAGCAACAACTTTGGCTTTGCTGTACATAAAATAGAAAATGCCTCAGTCTGGAATGAAGAGACAGACTGTGAAAGAACTATAACGGGTCTCTTTAACGTTAACTGCGGCGGAAATGCCGCTGCGGCTGTTTAGTGGAGTGGGCGGGGCCGCGCCGGCCAACGTATGTGCGCAGCACTACGGAGGTAGTGCTCGCGACGGCCGTTGGCCAACGAACGCACGCAACGGGTTAAAAGCAGTGAAGGGTGTTACTGCTGCAGCAGTAAGCTTTTTTCTTCGTGAGGGCAAAAATGGACAGCCCAATGGAGACCCGTCTCAGTATCTGTGAGAAGTAAAAAAGGCGCACCGAGCGAGGCACTATTTAAAGACCAAGGGCCATATGTATCTTTCCAAATTGCGATCGCAACCACCGAAATTCGCAGAATTTTGGCGTTTGCAATCGCAATTGGGCTCAGTGGTATGTATGAAAGAAAAACTGCCTCGCAAAATAAGGAATCGCAAAATTTGCGATTCCCTATTTTGCGATTGCATTTAAGGAATCACAAATTGCCATTCCTTAAATGCAATGTAAGAAGCACAGAAAAAGCGCAATTTGGCCATAAGGAATCGCAAATTACCACCAACTTCAAGTTGGTGGTAATTTGTGATTTTTCTGAAAAATGCACGTTTTGGCATTTTTCAAATTGCCATGTGGCGCACATACATGCCCTTAGGGCATGTATGTGTGCCACATGTGCACACATGCACATTTCAGGGGTGCAACAGGGTGTCCTTTTGACACCCAGGCACCCTTGAAATTGCATTCTCAATTTGCGATTCTCTAATTGAGAATCGCAAATTGAGAATGTCTTCCCATTCATTCCTATGGGCCTCTTGGCCCATAGGAATGAATGGGGAGGTATTCCTTAATTGCAAATCGCAATTTGCAATTCGCAATTAAGGAATATGTAGGATTCGCAAAATTATTTGCAAATCCTACATACATAGTGTTTTGCGATTCTCAAATAGCGATTCGCAAAAAATCGCAATTTGAGAATCACAAAATCAGAGTTTGATACATATGGCCCCAAGACATTTATCTGTTTATCCCGGGCACTATGCAAAAACCGGGACATTTCTTTAATTTGCAGCAAAGTGTCGGGACACCGGGACACTGCTCCAAAAACCGGGACCGTCCGGGAAAAACCAGGACGTCTGGTCACCCTACAACAGTGACTCCTCACCTAAGGTAAACCCTGCAGATCTTCATCCCCATGTCTCAACCCCCCCAGAGCTTGTGCAGGCCTTCTTTCCACTGGTCCTGCAGGACTCTGAATTGCAAGCCATGCAGCTTCTTTGGGACCAGCTGATGCACGATGCATCCTCGATGCAGGCGTTCACATCGCAAGCCACCTCCTTGACAGCACCCTTGACGCTGACATGGAACTTCGCATCACAAGCCCCCTTGTCGACAGCCACCTTGACGATGAAACAACCTTGCAGTTTCTCAAAAGTTAGTGTCAGAAACGTTTCTTTTTCTTCTATGGTGCTTATTTTCAAGATACCCAGGTAGATAGATAGATAGGTAGATAGATAGATAGATAGATAGATAGATAGATAGATAGATAGATAGATAGATAGATAGATAGATATTTTCATGTATGACTAATTAAAAGCATTACTATTTTACATAAAAAAACAAGGGGAAATAAATAAAAAATAAAGTACCAAAGATTTTGTGTTGAAATTTGCATTCATAAGAATATGTATCCAACAATTAGAACGTCCCCTGTTCTATGTTGAGGTTTAGGTGCACAAGGTTACCATCTGAGAGCTCCAGTGGTAACCAACCACATATTCCTATAACCAACCACTGCACCCAGATGTATATCGACATCGCGGAAGGCGGCAATGCCGAAACGCGTCGGTTGGTGCGGGGAAGGTTTCGTACATTAAAAATGATTTCACTTTAGAATTCCCACGAGTGCTTTCCACAATGAATGTGACGAGCACCAACTGAGCACTGAAATTGAATGATGCGCTTTGTTTTTAAGTCTAAATGAGGTAATTGCTTACAGACCGCACTTGAGAAACTGTACCCGGTGATATGTGTATTGTTTAGACACTTGTCATTGAAAGACTCTGGACGGGCTTGGTTGCTGTGTACAATAAAGTTCATTGAAGTAGAAAAAAATACTTAGAAAAGAAGCAAGGAGAGCGAACATATATATAAAAGTTTATATAATGAAACACTTTATGATGAAATTCAATATCATTATTGTGATGTATTAATACATTCTCGCTTGCATTATTCCAAAAATTGAATTTTAGCAATGAGCTTTTAAGTTTGTGTGAAGTGTTTTGTCTATGTCTTTGGTACCACGTGATAGTAACAAAACATTTACATTTATGTTGTGAGTTTGGCTCTACATGTGATCAAGGCAGGGGACCCTGCTGAAACGCATCATAGCCCTAAGTCTGCAATAGAGATTTAAAAGAATCTTACCTTGGATTGCTGTGTCGTGTTCTGGGGCGAGGAGGTGACACACTGGTTCTGTTTTTGGATGTATATATATATATATATATATATATATATATATATATATATATATATATATATATATATTATCTACTGGCGGTCGCCAGTAGATAGTTATAGTTAGGACCCTCTTACCATAGGAAATCCGCAACATTCTATTTTGAATAACTTTGGCGCCGGTCGACGAATCCTCGCAAAATTTTCAAAATAGGTGGGGCGTTGAGCTCCGCTCCTACCCTGAAAGTCTCGGGGGGATTCGTCAAGCGGGGGCTGAGATAAAAGGGGGGTCCCAAAACGCGTTTTTCCCATGCATTTTTCCATAGGACCTTTAGACAGAGCTACAGCCCGAACGGCTGAACAGAATTTAATGAAATTTGGCAGAGAGGTAGTCCTCAGGTCAAGGAAGTGCCTTTTGTAGGTTTGGTGTAAATCTGTTCAGTAGATTCTGAGAAAATAGCCTTTAAATCAATATATATATCTGAGCCAGCTTACGGTGCGCTTACGGTGCGCTTACCGTACGCGTACGGTGACGTGCGCGAGCGTGATTCTGATTGGCCGTTAGATCTTAGTAAACATTCGAATTGGTCGAAACCAGGAAGCGGCGGCCGCCATTTTCTCTCTCGCACTCTGACAGGGGGTTGAAAAACAAAGTGCAAAAACATGTAAAGGGGCTGTTTAGACAGCTCCCAAGCACCTAGCCATGTCGAGGGAGTCCCCAACGATCCCCCAAGTGAAAAAAGGCAATTTTAATTTTTTCGAAAATTTCGCCGATTACGCTTACCGTACGCGTACGGTAATAAATAATAAAAAATAAATAAATATATCCACATTCTCCCCACCCCGTGTGCAAATGGTGCCCTAAGGGCACCATTTGTGCATTGCTTATTACAGCAAAACAAAACATATATTTTACCTGTCACAACGATGCTCATCATATGTCCTCCATGTGCGCACGGTGCGCGAAGCGCATCGTGCATTCATGGCCCATCTAGCGTAACGTGGGCGCGCGGTGCGCGAAGCGCACCGCGTGCTCACTGTGCGCGCACGGTGCGCGAAGCGCACCGTGCGCGCACGGAACGAACTGCGTTAAGTGGGCGCGCACGCCACAAATGGCGTAAAGTAACATAGCATTTAAAAAAACGTACAAATTCACTGAAAAAACCATAGGTTTCACACACGTTATAGTTAGGAATTAGCATTTAAAAAACCTTGCAAATTCACTGAAAAAACCATAGGTTTCACACATGTTATAGTTAGCTGGACATTTTACTGATAAAAAACCAATGAAATTCCCCCGTTATAGTTACTGTAGGCAACTATAACTCACGCGACCGTAATCCTCTGCTGATGACATATGTGTCTTTATGAAAAAAAAATATTTGTAATATATGTATAGCTAAAATTTAATGGAAGAAGACATGGGCAAATAAGTGTCTAAATACAGTATTAGCATCAGCAGAGGATTACGGTCGCGTGAGTTATAGTTGCCTACAGTAACTATAACGGGGGAATTTCATTGGTTTTTTATCAGTAAAATGTCCAGCTAACTATAACATGTGTGAAACCTATGGTTTTTTCAGTGAATTATATATATATATATACATATATTACATAACAAGGTATATATAATGTCAAGGACTAAAAGAGCAATCAATTTTACATCTGATTAATACATACCTCCTGACGGCACACGCATGCCTGTAGACTGCAGTGGTGACCGTCTTATCTGGTAACAATCCTCGAACCACCTCCTTACACAGCCTTAGACTTTGGTTGCTCGAGCATCGCTACCTAGAGGTGTGATAAAGAAGCACTGGAGTCTGTCTGGGCACTACATTCACTGTATTTGTATTGTATTTATTTGCTTTACTATAGCAGAAAATGGTGTAATATAGTTAATTAGATGGTACAAAAAAATGACAAGATAACAAGGTAAAAAGCAAAAGAAGGCAAGAAATTTCAATAAAAAACAAAAGCCAAGTGACCTGAAAGGAAAGAGCAGTAACTCTGCCAGTCACAAAGATACCTATACCACCAGATGCCCATCTCAACAGGGCTCAGACCTTCCTTCACACTGGCTGGCAGGGGCTTGATGTGGCACCTTTGAAGCAATGGGCATCGCCCATCGGGCCACTCAGGGTACTGGACCTCTTCCTTCGGCATAGACTGTGCATCTAGTGCCTAACAACAGTTTGATGGCTGCAAGAATCTGAATAAACAGTGGTGATCACATACTTGAATAATAAATATTACAGCTTTATAAGATATCAGTTACCTGTATGTGTGACTGTGCTTACTCTCATACTTATCTGCAACGCTGCAGGCCTTTGTGGATCCACCATTTGCTCCTTTTGCCACATGCAAGTCTCTCATTTCCTCTGTTCTTTACTCATTCTTTGCACCACTCCCACTTTCTCTGTCTCTTTTACACCTTCCACCTGCTTTCAAAACCAAGGAATCTGCGCGGAGGATCCAGTGGCGTAACACAAAATGGGGTACCCTGCAGAATGTGATGAGGGGCCCCTGAGTCTCCCATATCTCACAGATATTCATTAGTCTTGGACTGAATGGAGCCCCCCCCTGAAGGTTTGGGGGCACTCTGAAGGGTTAGAGTGCCCCCTACAGCCCAGGGGCTTGCATTACGTCCCTGGAAGAGCTTGCCCAGATGTGCTCCAGAAAGCTGCAGAGAGGTCATGTGACCTCCTAGGGGTGCAGTGAAGGCCCCCCTACTTTACACCTAGACCATGGGTGCTCACAAACATTTTCCCAGGGGCCACAAGGTATGGTCTCCGGTTTGCCCGAGGGCTGCATTGATGCCAGTCGGGTGGAAGTGGGTCTTTGCTGGATTGTGCATGGGGTGGAGGCAAGGTTGCTATTGGGGAAGCGAAGCATATACATGGTGTAGTCAGTGTGACACGGAACTATTTTGAGGTTTTCATTCCATACTGCTTTCTAAATTGAGCCCCTAGTCTCTAGAAGAGTCATAGAGTTGGCAGTACTGTGCAGTGCCATATTTGAATCGCTATCTGTCCACCGCACTTTAGGGTAAGCCATATCTGTTTGCTATCACTACCTTGGGAGCGACAAGTAACTAGTAAAAGGAGTAAACTTCATTATTTATTGGAATGAAATGGAATTTCACACTGTGAAGCCAGCACACCTAAAATCAATCCCGGCTTCCCCACCTGGCCAAATTGTGTAATCCTTGGCCATTGTTTTATTTCACTATGCCTCTTTGTTCCTCATTCTAACATGTAAGAGCACCGTGAAATATATGCGTTCAGAATATGCACTGTACAGAAACATCTCTAGTATTCAATTTAAGAAACTATAATGTTGTCCATGTATAATATATTTGCATTGTTGTAGGGTGGGATTAAGCAGAAATGTTTCTTTGTTAATTTTTGACAACTATCACTTTAAATAAAAAAACTTCTCTATGCACTGATATAATCTGATGTACTAAGGTGAAACACTTCTGCATGTTATTGAAATACACTGTTTTGCATTTTGAAGAGAATTTATCGTATTTTTAAACATTTGTTGCAAGATGTCTTAAATAATTAATGTGTTTCTATTGATATGTGCTGCAGCATAACGCTATTTGCTTCTTTTCTTTTACTTCAGTTAGTTTGTAAATAAAGGCTTCCCCATTTATTTACTATAGTTTTGAAGGTTAGTTTTATCTCTCAAGTAAAATGCAGCTCCGTGGAATATATGACGTTACAATGCAAACAATTACAACACATGCTTTTACAACACAGTTTTTACAACGCAAGTACCATTACAACACATGTTTCTACAACGCATACCATTACAACGCTAAAGTAGGGTAATAAATTGAATGATCCATTACAACGTATACTACTACAACGCACACTTTTACAACGCTTTTTTTATTTATTTTGTATAATAAACCCCTGGAGCGGGATGCAGGGAAAATAGGGGTTTTGGGTGGGGTAGTGAATTAAAACGTGGGTATTTGAATTTAGTACAGGAGTATTAAAATTAATACTCACGTTTAATATTTATATTATAAAAATTATACTAACAATTATTTAGGTATCACAAAAATAATTTCTATTACAATTACTATTTTATTACAGAATATTTAATAAAAGCACCAAACATTAAAATAAATACCCCAGTACTAAAATTAATACTCGTGTATTTTTTAATATATTTTGTTTTACATATACACAACACAAAACTAATACAAACACAAACTAACAATGCACCATTTGAAAATGCACAAAAACGAACGTCCTACAACTCTTTCAATGAAATTACTTCGACCCGAAAATAGCTGAAATGGAGGTCATAACATACATTAAACATTTTTTACGAACATTAACATAACAAAATAAATATTTACATTCTTACACGGCATTAAAAACACAACAAATAAATATACAGAAAACATATTTTCATTCCAAATCAGGTTCAACACCACAAAACGTATAAAAAGACCCAACCACCATTTTAAAAACAGTGGTTACCTGATTACAAGAGACTGCACATGCGTTTTGTACGAAAAAATGTAAACCTCAAAGCGAGCCATCTAAAACAACAAGGGGCCCCTTAGTATTTCGGGCGGATTGCCACCGCCCACATGGAGATGGCGATCCGCCCGACATATTCCCCCGCCCGCATGCAAATTTCCACCCGCCACATTACCATGGCGGGGGGGACCCCGGTGGAAGGCAAGACCGTCTGGCGGTTTTCCGCCCGGTCGATGAGTCGACCGGGCGGAAAAGCTATTAATATGGTGGCGGTGTCTGGTAGACACCGCCATCCATATTAGAATATATGCGGGGACATGCCATTGCCGCCATGGAAAGGCATGCAGTTCTCAACATTGGGGGCCCGTAGCGGGCCCCCAGGGAGTCTGGGGGGTGGGGGGTGCACATGGTACCCCCTGCATTTGACAGCACAAAGTGGCAGGCACCGCGCGGTGCCTGTCACGTTGTACTGTCAAATGCACAACTTGCATTTCTGGCATTGCGGCGGGCGGTGCTGAAATGATAGAAATGCGGGATGTGCCCGCCAGTGTGGCGGGCGCATCCTAATGGGATGTGCGGAACCACTGCATGCATTGCGGGCGGTCCCATTTCCCGGGGGTTTGTCCGCCCGCCATGCTAATGACCCCCCAAGTAAGTAAAACTATAGCAATTGTAAAATATTTACAAGTTAATATAAATGCAAAGATCATCAAATAATAGCATTGTATTTTTCTTTCAAATTGTTTGAAAACTTTACAAACTCCTATAAAAGAGTTGAAAAAAACGCTGTTTTTGACAATATATATATAAAGTGAGTTAACAAAACTGTATACATTTTTTTATCGTTTTTAATTGAATGTATAGTGGTGGGTTTATAATCACTATTCCAACTCAAAAGGATGCTTCCTCAAGTAAAATGCTAGATAGTAATGGGGTTAAAACTACTATTCCAAATGCAAAGGCTGGTTGCCTCAGAGAAAATATTATTTGGTACGAGTCCAAATTACTATTTCAACTCCAAAATTTACTTGCCTCAGGGAAAATGCTGGATAGTGCTGTGATAAAAATTATTATTTTAATTGCAAAGGATGCTTTCCTCATGTGAAATGCTGCATAATAATGGGACTTAATTTACTATTCTAACATTCTGTATAGTGGTAGTGTTAAAATTACTATTGCAACTCCAAAGAGTGCTTACCTCAAGGAAAATGGTGGGGTTTAAATTATTATTCCAAATCCAAAAGGTGCTTGCATCAGAGAAAATGCTAAATAATGTTGGGTTTAAATTAGTATTCCAACTCCAAAGAGTTCTTGCCTCGGGGAAAATGCTGGATAGTGATGATGTTTAAATCACTATTCCAACTCCAAGGGTTGCTTGCCTCAAAAAACATGCTGGATAGTGATGGTGTTTAAATCACTATTCCAACTCCAAAGGGTGATTGCCTCAGGATAAATGCTGGATAGTGGTGGTGTTTAAATCACTATTCCAACTCCAAGGGGTGCTTACCTCAGGATAAATGCTGGATAGTGGTGGTGTTTAAATCACTATTCCAACTCCAAGGGGTGCTTGCCTCAGGATAAATGCTGGATAGAGGTGGTGTTTAAATCACTATTCCAACTCCAAGGGGTGCTTGCCTCAGGATAAATGCTGGATAGTGGTGGTGTTTAAATCACTATTCCAACTCGAAGGGGTGCTTGCCTCAGGATAAATTCTGGATAGTGGAGGGGTTTAAATAACTATTCCAAATCCAAGGGTTGCTTGCCTCAAATAAAATACTGGATAGTGGTGGTGTTAAAATTACTATTCCAACTCTAAAGGGTGCTTGCTTCTGAGAAAATGCTGGATAGTGGTGGTGTTTAAATCACTATTCCAACTCCAAGGGGTGCTTGCCTCAGGATAAATACTGGATAGTGGAGGGGTTTAAATAACTATTCCAACTCCAAGGTGTGCTTGCCTCAAATAAAATACTGGATAGTGGTGGTGTTAAAATTACTATTCCAACTCCAAGGGATGCTTGCCTCAGGATAAATGCTGGATAGTGGTGGTGTTTAAATCACTATTCCAACTCCAAGGGGTGCTTGCCTCAGGATAAATACTGGATAGTGGTGGGGTTTAAATAACTATTCCAACTCCAAGGTGTGCTTGCCTCAAATAAAATACTGGATAGTGGTGGTGTTTAAATCACTATTCCAACTCCAAGGGATGCTTGCCTCAGGATAAATGCTGGATAGTGGTGGTGTTTAAATCACTATTCCAACTCCAGGGGGTGCTTGCCTCAGGATAAATACTGGATAGTGGAGGGGTTTAAATAACTATTCCAACTCCAATGGTAGCTTGCCTTAAATAAAATACTGGATAGTGGTGGTGTTAAAATTACTATTCCAACTCTAAAGGGTGCTTGCTTCTGAGAAAATGCTGGATAGTGGTGGTGTTTAAATCACTATTCCAACTCCAAGGGGTGCTTGCCTCAGGGAAAAGGCTGGATAGTGGTGGTTTTTAAATCACTATTCCAACTCCAAAGGGTGCTTGTCTCTGAGAAAATGCTGGATAGTGGTGAGTTTAAAATAACTATTAAAACTCCAAAGGTTGTATACATCAGAGAGAGTGCTGGATAGTGATGGAGTTCAAATTACTATTCCTACTCCAATGAGCGATTGCCTCAGAAAAAATGCTGGATAGTGGTGGGGTTTCAATTACTTTTCCAACTCCAAGAGATGCACACCTCAAAAAAAGTGCCGGATAGTAATGGGGTTCAAATTACTATTCCTACTCCAAGAGGTGCATACTTCAAAGAGAGTGCTAGATAGTGATAAGGCTGAAGTTACTATTCCTACTCTAAAGGGTGCCTGCCTAAGTGAAAATGCTGGATATTGATGAAAGCTAGATTACTAATCCTGCTCCAACATTAGCTTATCTCTGTAAAACATGCTTGTTGTTTTTTATTAGATATAAATATTGTTACAAAATATAAATATTTAATCTACCTTTTAATATATCAACAGATTGCTACTACATCCATTAACACCAGCAAAATAACAGCAATATTTGGACAGAAAATATATATACAGAAGACCTTCTGAAAAGTATATTACAAGGTAATTTACTTAAATATGTACACCTAAAAGAAGTAAACCAATGATACTGTAGGAGAAGACAAATGTGCAAAATAGAATTACATCCTCATTACATTTTTTAAACAATGTTAAACTATCTTTTCTTTTAGCTTTGAAATCTTTCAACATACATCAAAAACATAACAAAATAATTTTCGCATCAATAAAATAGTTCAATAAAGTTTTGATGAATATTATTAGAATTCAATAAAATGCTCTTCTCCAAATGAAAAATACCTTTTGCAAGTAAATACCTTTTTTATTCTTTGCTTAATAAATATGGCCAAAGAAACACAAATGTATGTCTTCTGTGAAAAATTAAAAAGTTTTGTAAAAACACAAAACATTAACCTGTTCTTCCTTAACCAAAAATCTGTTATGGTATTTCAGATAAAAATTTTAAAATATTTTCAATGTCCTAACAATGATTATTTTCTACTTTTTCAGACCACAATACAATGCAAGTTAATAGCCAACAAAAACGAACAACCAAGATATTTTCAAAAAAGGTAAAATTTCAAACACCTTAACCAATGCAAATACTTAACCATGTTTCTCTCCCTACTAAACTTTATTTAAATTATAAATATCTAATATGGGGGGTTGGGGGGCTACACTTGTGGGGTACCTATGGTACCCCCCTCATTGAAATGCTCAAGGTGGCAGGCACGGCGCGGTCCCTGCCACGTTGCGCATGGCAATGCACAACATGAATTTTTGGCATTTTTGACATTGCCGCGTGTGCTGCTCACGGCAGCACCTGCTGCAATGTTAATAATACAGAATGCGACCGCCAGGGTGGCGGTCGCATCCTAATTGGTGGTGTGGGCACGCCGCACCGCTGACGACCAGTCCCAACACCGCTAGGGTGGCGGGCAGACTTTATTCTAATGGGACCCTAGGTATTTTAACAATTTAAATTTGTCTTACGCAGCTCTCCCTTGCTTCTGTTCTCTCCCGTGACGATCTCCGTAATGATGAAAGTTCCGTTTACGCGTCTTCGTCATTTCTTTCTGTAAAGATAAAAAAGGAAATTTTCTCTCATTGACTTCAATGGAAAAGCGTGAGAAAAATGTACAAAAATGTGTTATAAAATGTAACTCTACATAATAAAATTCCAAATTATTTTTATAAAATATTAATGCTTCTGTTTTTTAATTTATTTCTATAATTAAAAATATGTAAAATTATTAATAAAAATATGTTATTACATTACATGTCTTGTATTTGTTTTATTCATATTTATTTATCTCCCTAAAAATATAAAACTGCAAAATAATATTTTACAGAATTGCACATTAAAATCTATATTTTTTAATTTTTAATTCATTAATAATTTTCAATGTGTTACAATAACCCTATAATAAACTAATTGTTTATCCAAAAATATATTCTTAAAAATTACCAAAAATACTCTAGTACTTATTTTAAACCCTGAATACTACTTTACATCTACTTTACATTAGTTTATACTTATACATTTTTCCCCCATTAAACTCTTATGCATCATAATATTTAAACATCACAATACTTTATTATACTTAATATATTAATATTATTAATACCTGAGTATTAAATTAAACAATTACATAATTTCCTTATAACTTATCAAAACTCAAATAAAATATTTAACTAAATATTAATTGACACAATACCCATTTTCCATTGCATATTAAGTATGAAATATTATTATTAATTATTTAATAATAACTTTGTATTTAATTATTAAAAATGTGGTATAAATATGATTACCTGAGTAATAAATTACCAAAAATTTATTTGTTTCCATTAATTCTTTAGAATGTTTTTTAATTAAGTATTAACAATTTAGTATTAATATTAATATCTGATTATTAATTCAAACAGTAACATAATTTACTCATAACGTATCAAAAACTTAAATTAAATATTTACATAAGTATTAAATTACACAACAGCCAATTTCCATTATATACAAAATATCAGATATTAATATTAAATATAAAATATAAACTTTTTAGTTAATTATTAAAAATGTAATATAAATATTAATAACTGAGTATTAAATCATGAAAAAAATCAATGCAGTATTTTCTGTACATTTTACCTAATTAATAACAGTTTAGTATTAATATTGATACCTAAGTATTACTTACTATCATTATACTTCTTTATTTATTAATTAATACTTTACAAAATATTAAACAACTAAAACATACACTTACCATCCAATACTTACCAATGCGTTGTAATAGCATGCGTTATAATGGTATATGCGTTGTTATAGCATGTGTTGTAAAGGCATACGATGTAATGGTGTCTGCATTGTAATAGTTACGTTGTAAAGGCATTGCGTTGTAATGCCTGCGTTGTAAAAGATGTCTCCCAGCTCCATGTGGTCGTCCAGCAGGGTGCAGCATTTGACGGTCAGGAGGGCCACATGCGGCCCTCGGACCGTACTTTGAGTATCACTGGCCCAGATTATTGCAACAGTCTCTACCTGGGTGCCGAAAGGTCAGTCTTGAACCGATTACAGGTCATTCAAAAGGCTGCTGCCGGGCCTCTTTTCTCCCTTCCCAAAATCTGTTTGGCCTCTCAGCTCCTCTGGCTTCCTATTGAGAAGTGCACTATACCCTGCCACAGAAGAGCGAGAATGGGAGGACGTTCCTTCCCGTGTCCTAGCCTCAACCCTCTGGAACTCTATGACGACTGCGCTAAGAAAGACTCAAAATCACCTAAGCTTTCGGAAGCAACTGAAGACCTGTTTGCTCTCCTACGCCTACTCGCTTTTCCTCTTACACTGCCATCTTACCTGTGACTAGTGCCGGGAAGCCCCCTTCTGGGGACATCCGTGTGCTTTAGAAATCTTTTTTTTAAAATAACATAACATGCCTGCTTCAGCCACTGGATGGATCTAAATGGTTTTTAATGGACTTTCTTAACTTTGATCTGTGACTTTCAGGTCACAAGACAGATGCAAAAGCTAATAATTGCCACTGCAAGAAAGAAGGTACCATGCTGTGGGTGAGGGCAAAGAGTGGCAATGGAACCAAGTACAAAAGAAGATAAAGAAGATAAAGAAAAATGCAAAGAAGGAAAAACGAAAGTAGAATAAAAAGGGGAAAATAAGAATGGAAAGAAGTATTGAAAGATGGAAAGGAAAAAAGACAAAGGAAAGGGAGAAATCTTGGCTCCGGGGAACAGTTCGAGTGCACCTTTGTAGAGATGGTCGGGTTTGCGTGCTTCTCTCACTCGTGTGGAGCCGTATGGTTCAATGTGCGGGTATTTTAGTTTTTAGCTACTCTTATGTGATCTGCCCTAAACACTGTATTCAGCCAATCCCAAGCCTCCTTTACTTACTGCCCTTCTTCTCAGTAGCGTAGCAAGAATGCCGTGGGCCCTGGTGCAAGCAAGGAAAATGCTCCTTTTGACTGCTTTTGGGGTAGCATGGTCCTACTGGCCTGCTGGGTAAGGGGGACAACCCCTTGGAGGCTGGAACCCAGGAGGCCGGTTTTGACACTTGGAGGCCGGTTTCAGCTCCTAGAAGTGCTGGTGCACCTTACGCGATCCCGCGGCAACTTGAAAGAGTTGCTCTAGCGTGCATTAGCACGTCTGCACATTGGGGCAGAATTTATCATTTTTTCAGGGCTGTTTTAAGTTCCCAGTCCGGCCTTGTGGAGTAGTAACTAGTTAGAATATCAATTTGCAGGGTTCAATCCGCCCCTGAAGGCTCTGGGTCCCGGTGCCACTGCTCTGGCAGCACCAACGGTAGCTACCGCCCTGCTTCTCCTCTTCATCTCCTGTACTACTAGGGTGACCCTGCCTGACGTCGAAGCAAAGAGTGGAAGAACACATGGTCGACTCCTGTGACTTGCGTTAAGGCCAGATATGGTCATAAGCCACAACTCCTGTCAATCATCAGGTAAACACCCACCATGGGCCCTTCCCCTCACCCACTAGTTACTATCACCAAGCAAGCAGGACTGGTCTGTGCTAAACTTTCACACATTAATCCTAGCAGGCCCATTCATATCACATATAACACATCAGCCCCCTGAAGGCACATTCCGCTGCACGCCACCTGCAGACATCGCAGGTACCAACACCACACGTCTAGGTGCAATATTCATCACAGCCCACTTACACCTTCATCAGGGCTGGACTGCAAACCAAACCCAGCCCTAGCAAAAATGTTCAAAGCAGCCCACTTTCTTCCTCCCTTCGCTCTTTACATCCATCAGTTCCCTGCCTGACCAATTCTCTCCCCCTCTCTCTGTCTGATCTCTCTCCTTCTCTCTTGAACCCCCCGTGCCTGTTGCAGCTAACCTCTAGGAGCCGTTGAAAGCAACAGAGGTGCCAGTGGTGGCCCTGGGCTTTAAAATACTGGCTCCAAAAGCCAATGGCTGCAGCCCACCAGGGAAATGCCCGATGGGATAAAAGACCAGTCCGGCCATGACCTTCGTGTGCATCCTGTACCTCCTCATTTCCACAGTAAGTAACCTGGTATTTGTAAAGCGCAAACTAATTACCTTAAAGGGTGTCAAGGTGCTGGGGGCCGTCGGGAAGATTAAGCGAGCTATTGCCCAGAGTCCACAGGACACGACATGGCGCACATCCAACACACGGGAGTGTGTACCAGGGTGGTTGATGCGGTTGGACGCGCACCTTTCATGGAGATGTCAGTGTTTTGACTATCTCTAAAACAGGGTCCTCCACAGGCGGCCCTGGAGGGCCAGACCCATGCCGTATTTTTAAGATAACTACATTTATATAAATGTGGATGTGCTAAAAACTGTCATGGAATTGGCCCTCCAGGACCCACTTTGGAGAACGCTGCTCTAAAACACGGGTGTCGATACAGCGCTCTCCACCACTTTGACTTGCCTTTGCCTCGCTCCTCCTTCTGCTCCTGACTTTACTTCATATTTTCTCTCTCCCTGTTCTTTTCAGTATTTTTTCTGCCTCCATCAGGCAATGCTTCCTTTCAGGAGACTAGTCACTTCCATCAGTTGCTTTACTGCTGCTAAGGTTTTATCAAACATATTTTGAAATGAGCCCAACTGGTTGTGAAGGAATACTTCTTTACCATATACACTGAGAGTAGCAGATCTGCCACGTGGGGAACGTCCAAAGTGCCTAGCACTTACAGACCTGAGATATGACCCCAACACTTACATGTTAACCTATGAAGGCAAAAGTCACTGCACTGCAAAACTATGCATAATGACTGAATACATGTATTTATTTACTTTTAGTTTATATAAAACGCTAAAATCACGAATTTCCATTTCACAGTGATAAGTTACTACTAAAAAAAAAGAATTAAAAAAAAAGTCTAGCACAACACATGGCCAACCACTGGAACTGAAACAGCTTGTCATAGAAGTTAATGGGCGTAGAGACTTAAAATTAAACACCATAAGAAATGATGTTAAATTAAATTATTTAAAATAGTCACACATTTAAATAAATATAAATTAATGTAAGAAACATATAAAATAGTACATATTTATTATTAAGTTATAAAATATTTTAATAATCTATTTCAAATTTTTAACAAAATTAACAAATTGTAATACAAATAATTTAAGTCATTTTACTTAATTCTAGACATCACTTTTCATAATTTTTCAACCACATGAAAACAAATTCTTCATTCAGTGGCAATGTTTTTAAAATGTAACTTCAGAAAAACGTATTTGTTTTAAAAACATCTTTTTATTGATCATATGAACAAATAGTACAGCAGCAATACTTGATCAACATCAATTAAAACATAGCAATTGATTACAGCTACTAAGGGATCCATTAGGATGTAGGGCGGATCGCCACCGCCCGCATTGCGGTTGCGATCCGCCCTACATCCTTCCCCACCCGCCACCCATTAAACCCTGCCGTATTAGTATGGCGGGGGGACCCCGACGGATGGAAAGACCGTCTGCCGGTTTTCCGCCGGTCACACAGGTGACCGGACGGAAAAGGGGCCTGCTATTGTGGCGGTGTCTGTTAGACACCGCCATCCATATTAGGAAGGCAGCGGGAAGCTGCCTTTCCGTGGCGGAGATGCCGCCAGCAGCGGTGCGTCCATTGGGGCGTAGGGGCGTAGCCCCACCAGCCAGCCCGGCCCCTGCTTGGACCCGCGGCTGCTCATGCTCACGTATGCTAGCAGTGACGACGCAGCGCTGTCAGTTTTCCTATAGCGTGGGTGGGACCTGTCGATGAAGGGGGTGGGGCCGGGGGCGAGCACTCCATTTGAGTGACAGTACTGTGTGCACACAGTACACACTGAAGGCCAGCGGCGCGTAGGCGCATACTCGAGTTTGGGTTATGCCCAGCCCAAACATGCGCACTCAGTGTCATCCAGTCAGCCACTACTAGGAGAGCGAGGGAGGGGGACCCGAGAGGCCGAGGGTTGCTTCATGCAGCAGCCCCCGGTCTCTCCTATGGGCGAGCCCTATCTGTGCCCATGGTGCTGTAGCCAATTGAGGCGCTGCTAATGTTGCAGCGTCTCTGGATTCATTGGCTGAGAGACACCGCGCAGCCTGCAAACCAGGCATTGGGTGCCACGCAAGGTATGGCCAATCACTGTGGCTTATGCGAACAGTGATTGGCCATCATCGTTAGCAGGTGCGCACTGGCAGTCCGTCGTCACCGCGCCACACACACCTCGTGGCGGTGTACTAGCGTGTGGTACTGGCTGGCTGCTGCTCCTGGTGATCAGTCGGTGATCTCGTTTAAAGTAAGACTTCTTGTAGCTGTAGTACACATTATTTGTAATTGCTACCTTCAATTAAGGGGGAAAAAAGGAATAATCCAGAAAGTATGTATGAACAAGGGAGAAAAAAAAAGAATGATTGATAAACACAAAGAGACTAAGATAAAGAAGATCAGAATGGATGAAGTACTAAGAGACGCCTGTGCCCTGCAGCGTGTGTACTTTTGCGTCAGGCTGTGGGCTCCAGACACGTCTCTGTGTATTTTGGGACCCTGCCACGGCACGCGGCCGCGGCCTCCCTTACTTGAGTGAGTGATGTGACTGACGGGCCCCTCACTCCGGCACTCCTTCAACTCAGTCACTGTCTCTCTCGCCGCCTGGCCCTTTACAGGAGTGGGTTAGACAGTGAATGGTAAGGGGGGGGGCAGCGCAGGAAGAGGGAGTGGAGAATACAGAGTGAGAGTAGAGGTGTCTCTTGCATTTAAGAATGACTGTTCATTGCAGAGTTTGGTTCTTATAGGGTCTATTTTTCATAGTTCCGTGGCATTATAACTCATTCCGTTTCCTGAGGAGTCTTGAAGCAGCTTTATACCTTCTCCATTAAGGAAAACCTTTATAAACAAAGGCTAGCTCATTCTTTTAAGTCCATGGCAGAGGAGGTGGGTGGTTATTTTGCCTGTTCTGTGAAGCTCGTGAGTGGGTTTTATAACAGGTTCCTCCTCTGAACACCATGTGATTACAAAAACATAAATAGAATTGCAGTTTAGGCCGTAGGCTTTGCTTCTTCGAATAAGTGAAGCTCATAGAGGAAATTGGGCTTTTCAGGATGTTGCAAGCCTGTTTCAGAAAAAGCGTAATGCTAAAAAAAACAGGGACGCTGAAGAAAACACTCCCACACGGAAGCACGTTTAGCATTTCTTCACTTCTGAGGGCAATCTTCTGAAATATTTCCAATCTGAAGTAGCACCATGGCGGTCCCTCTCACTCTCCTGCTGCTGACAGCACTCTGCGGTGAGTAGCCGCACGCGTTTTGTGATGGCAGAGCGTTTATGTTTGTAGTGCGTGTTCTGTAAGTCTTGCCCGTTTATAGAGAAGTTTTGGAACACTGACAGGGTGAGATTCTGGCGGGTGGGGGGTTGAAAATGAGGCAGACAATGCAGGCAGAGAGAGGGTTCTTGTGAGTGGAGAGACGTGTCCAAGAGCAAGATGCGAGCTGGGGAAAGCGTCAGCGAGAGTGCAAAGCATGAGAAACGAAGAATGAATGGGGGTATAGAAAGTGTAGTGTAGAAGAGCGGAAGGAGAGCGCGGTGGTAGGGGAGTGAATTGACTCTGAGAACTCACAAATGGCTGGGAAATGTACAAGACAGAGTGGGAGAAAGCGGCACAGGAGAGGGAAGCGAGTCGCTGAGAAACCGAGTGAAGGGGGGGGGGGGCAGCGATCAGTCCTGCAGCAAGAACAGGGGCACCGGGCCAGAGGGTCTGAGGGCCCTTCTGGCAGAGTAACTGGAAACTGACTAAGGCAAACGAAAGTAATGAGTCAGACTGAAAATGATAATGGTTGGGTGAAAAAATCTCGGCTTCTCAAGTTTTTCAAATGTGCTATCCTCTGCAAATCACATTATTTGACATGGGGACCACACGGGTTGGGGATTGGGCGTAAGGGCGGGGGGAATAATATTGAAAACAAGCATTGGCATAGCCAATAGGTCTCGGTTTTGGGACCTTATAAGTATTTATTTATGCAGCACAATATCCTTGGTGCAACAACATCGACTGTTGCATGGCTAAACACTTATAAGGTCCCAAAGGCGAGACCTATTGGCTAGGCCAATGCTTGTTTTATGAGTGTGCATCAGTGATACAGGAATTAGTGCGGGCCCTATAGTGTAGCAGTAGCACTAGCCAGGTGGGCAGCTTTGCGCCATGGCAGAAGTCTGGTGACTTGTTCATAGAGCAGAGCACACACTATTTCAACCAGATGGTCCTCTGCAAATATCTTTTTGTTCAACCCAGTTTTATTTTATTTCCTTTTAAGACAGTTCTATATATACATCCCCAATTAAACTATCTTGGACAGAGAGAGGACCAGTTTGTAAGGAAGCTGCTATTGGACGCACCCAGATTTAAAACACATGATTGGATAGAGAGGACAAAAAATCAAGGTATAATCTTCCCACCAATCATAGAGGCAGAGTTCACGCAATCATCACATTGAAGCAACAATAAGAATGAATGCTATATCATGCAACTAAGCCAACAAATACAAAAACAAGGGTTTCTTTAATAGGGAGAATTGTATACTGAACAAGTGGCACGATGATTGCTTGCATTTGAAAGACTAAGAGTCTAAAGTATTGCACTTGTATCTGTCCCTTAATGAAAACATCCAGAAATATCGCGATATGGCCTCTGAGCAGGGTGAAAACGTGTCTGGTCAGACATGTGAAGCCCTTCGTAGTGGTGCAAATGTTTTTTATTTGAATAATTAGTTACTCTACTAAGTGACGTTTGATTATTTGAGAAGCTTCCACAAATAACCAGTCAAGAATAAGACATGAACGAAAGCAGCTATGGGTTCTTGGGGTAGGGGGTGGGGGGTGGGGGAGGGCAGTTCTTTCATTAGAGGTGTTCTTCTTGGTTAGGAGTTGGACAGTGTGATGCAGGGTGAAGTGTAGGAACAGTCAGAGCACCTTAAGGTAGTTCATTAGGCACGGTTGGCACAGCCATCTATTAATGTAATAACTGCACTTTCACAATTGCTTTATTAACCTTCCTGCTTTCTCAAATTTGCTTGAAAATGCACGATTTTTCTTCTTTTTTTTCAAAATTTTCTTGGGGGGGGTAACCCCACAAACCCCCCTTTTGGGGTTCGGGCTCGCTCGCTGCGCTCGCTCGCTACGGTGCTGTATGCTAATTCGTTTGCGCCCCACCACTTTAAAATCTCACCCACCGCCCCTGGATGCCGCCACGGAAAGGCATACGGATATTGACTTCGGGGGCCCGTTGCGGGCCCCCAGGGTATTGGGGGGTGCACATGGGGGTACCCAAGGTACCCCCCTGCATTGTCATGGACATGGTGGCATGTTTGTTGTAACGCTTTTCGCCCTAAGTGGGATGGGTATTCCCAGACGTGGGACCCGTGCTCACTACGCCACTGGAGTCAAGCTATCCTGGCTGATGACGGCTGATAGCCAGAAACCGGTCCTAGGATGCTTGATTCCGGTCCAGGGAAGACATGGCTTGGCAGTTCGGGCTGGACTGTTCCCATGAGGCACAGGGTCAAGACTGATTTGCATATGGCCATGTCCAAACTGGGGTGGTGTAGTGGGCAAAAGAACTGTCACGGAAGCGTCAGCGTGTCAGCAGGATACACTACCCACTAACCTGAGCCAGCCAGCAGGAACGATGCTTGCGATGAGAATCCCCCCTCTTCTCCCCTTCGCTAACGCTCCCCCCAGACAGGCCACCAGAGTAGGGAGAGAAAGCGGTTGGGAGAAGGGGGAGGGAACCAAAGATGACCACCGGAGGAGTTGCAGGGCAGCCTACTATCCAGTAGGTGGGTCAGGTAGAAGTTCTAGGAGGGTTCTTGCGTCGGAGACTATGGACAAGAAAACAGAGGACACGTAAGCCACTATCGTTACTATGAATACCCCCACCCCCTGCCCCACTATCTGGAACTCACGGTTTTCAAGGAGGGTGGTTCTACAACTGGTATATGGTAATCATCCTCTGGGAGTGCTGGGTAGTCGGTTGTGGGTCAGCTCACACACGCACAGAGTCTTCTGTGGAAAGGGTAGGTTCTGACTCTTTGTCCTGCGCGGTGAAAGTGAATACGGAGTGACTGTCTGAAGGGAGACAAGGGAGGGCTCGTTGACCCCCTACAATCCTGCGTCTTGTCTACCTTCCCTCCCAACGTCCTGGCGTAAATAAAAAGAAAGTGTTGCTCCCCACTGTTACGTCACAGCAGGGCACCCTGGGCAAGAGGAGAGAAGTCCCTTCTCCTTTTGCTGGCACACAATGTTGCGCCTTCACGGCAGTTGTGCTCTGTTCTGTCGGAACCGTAAAGCTCTGTCGGGCCGGATTGCTTCTCCGCAGTTCCGTCACCGCGGGAGCCGACTCCGAAAGTAGGGGCTTTCGTGAATACTTACTCCGGTTCCTGTTGATCCAGCTGGATGCCGTAGTTCTCCCACACGGCTCCTGCAGTTGTAGGCGCGAGGGGTGTTTCTCCGGTTTCGAGGTATCCGCGAGGTCCAAGGGGTAGCGCACACACGGCGCTCGTTGCGACGAAGGTTACGAAAACAATACCGGAACTGGGGGCGAGATTGTCAAGCGCCTCCTCTTAGGGGAGGCGGTCTTTTATTGGTGCGAGATATGCGACCCTGGCTGACGCGAGTTCTGTTCGCCAGCCCTAGGGTGTTATGGGCAATGTAGTCCCTGGCCGGTGTTCGCGTAACCGCGACAGAACCCCCTCTCAAGGACCGCCGTCCCGGCGGACGCCCCGGCTTCCCCGGATGTGCCCTATGGAAGGAGTCCACCAGGTCGGGGCAATGGAGATTGTGCGCTGGTTCCCAGGTCCTGTCCTCCACTCCAAACCCTTTCCAATCCACTAAATATTGGACCCTTCCTCTTACTAAGCGAGAGTCCAGTAGTTCCTGCACCTCATATTCTTCCTGACCATCGACCTCTATGGGTGGCGGTTTCTCTGGGAGTCTCGTACTGATTGGGCAGGGTCTTAATAACGACACGTGGAACACGGGGTGTATATGCCAAGAGATGGGAAGGGACAGTCTCATGGCCACAGGGTTTACCACTCTCTCTATGCTGTAAGGTCCTATGTACCGGGGCTTCAGTTTATCAACCCCTTTTAACTGGAGATTGCGTGTAGAGAGCCATACCTTGTCACCCACTTGATACAATGGTTCCTCCTCCCTTCTCCTGTCGGCCCATTTTTTGTGCGCTGCCTGAGCGGAAGTTAAACTGTTTTTCGCTTCGAGCAATACTGCTCGGAGGTGCGCATGATGTTCCTGGATACTGGGAAGTTTGGATTGCACGGGCCATTCAAAAGGGAGCATGTTGGGATGGTGTCCGTAGAGGCAAAAGAAAGGGGAACAGCCCAACGTGGAATGCTCAGCGTTATTATACGCGAATTCCGCCATCCATAATAAGGGAAACCAGTGGATGGGATTCTGTAAAGTAAAACATCGCAAGTATTGCTCAAGGGTTTGGTTTAAGCGTTCTGTTTTTCCATCGGTTTGAGGATGGAAGCTCGTAGATGTTCGTGCGTCAATGGCGAGAGATGTACAGAGAGCTTTCCAAAACTTGGATGTGAACTGGGACCCCCTGTCCGTAATTAACACACTTGGAATTCCATGTGCCCTGACAATGTGCTGTAGAAAAACAAGAGCTAGTTCCGCAGAAGTGGGGAGTTTTTTCAAGGGAACGAAATGCCCCATCTTTGTTAGATGATCCACCAATACTAGTATTACTGTATATCCCTCACAGGGAGGCATTTCCACGATGAAATCCATCGAGATGGTGTGCCAAGGTCGAGGGGGAATAGGAATAGGTCGTAGGAACCCCGTAGGTCTTGTGTGACTCGCCTTACTTTGGGCACACACGGAACAGGTGCTCACATACTCGTGAGTGTCTTTTCTCAGCGTATCCCACCAGTAGGATCTCTCCAAACAGGAGATGGTCTTGTAAATACCCAAATGACCCCCTAAAGGCGTATCGTGCGCCCACGCAATCACTTGGTTTCGCAAAAGAGGATCTGGAATATACAAAACTTGGGAGTGATACAGGAGACTGTCTTTCTCTGTTCTTTTGTCTGGGCATTCTGCTATCCATTCAGGAGCATCAATATCTGCCACTGCTACTCTCAGGTCTTCTAGGAAATCTTGCGAGATTGTTTGAGCTATGATTTTGACGGGATCCTTCTTATCAGGGAGGATAAAAGGAGGTTCTTTCTCATCCGTTTCCACGTTCTCCTCCGTCTCCTCCACTCTAGACAGTGCGTCTGCCTTCCCATGCTGAGGTCCAGGGCGGTATTTAATCACGAAATCATACTCAGCAAAAAAAAGTGTCCATCGCAGCTGTCGGGGCGTCAGAGCCTTCGCCGTTTTCAGGAAGAGGAGATTGCGATGGTCGGTGAAGATTTCGACAGTGTGTCGGGCGCCCAAAAGGTAATGTCTCCATTCCTCACAAGCCCTTTTTATCGCCAACAACTCCTTATCAGTGACGGAATAATTGACCTCACAGGGGGATAGCTTTTTGGAATAATACGCCACTGGATGGAGTTGTCCTGTTGTGGGATGGCGTTGAGAGAGAACCCCTCCAATGGCATATTGTGAGGCATCCGTCTCAACGACGAACGGGAGATGTGTATCCGGGTGCCGTAAGATGGGAGCTTGTGTGAACCTGTCTTTCAGGGCCTGGAATGCTTGTTCTGCTTCGATTCCCCATCGAAAAGGTGTGTTCTTTCTCAGCAAGGTGGAAAGAGGGGTGATTAGTCTTGAAAAGTCCTTAATGAATCGACGGTAATAATTTGCGAATCCAAGGAATCTTTGTACCGTCTTGACGTTGTGAGGTGCCTTCCATTCCGTGATTGCTTGAACCTTGCCCTGCTCCATCTGAAACCCACGGGAGTTAATTATGTACCCCAGAAAGGCCACCTCCTGCGCGTGAAACAAACATTTCTCCAGTTTGGCATATAAGGAATGCTGTTGTAACCTGTCCAACACCGCTGTCACGTGCTGCACATGGTCCTCTAGCGTGGTGGAATATACCAAGATATCGTCAATATATACCACGCAACACGTCTCCAGGAACCCTCGCAGCACCTCGTCCATGAAATATTGGAAAGCTGCCGGGGCGTTACATAGCCCAAACGGCATCACCATGTACTCATATAAACCGAACTTGGTTCGGAAGGCGGTCTTCCACTCATCCCCTTTTTTGACACGGACCAGGTGGTAAGCTCCTCTTAAATCGAGTTTTGTGAACCATCTTGCTCCCTTGAGTTGGTCCAAGAGCACGGGTATTAATGGCAGGGGGTAGCGGTTTTTTATGGTAACTCGATTTATGGCACGGAAGTCTATGCAGGGCCGGAGCTCATCACAATCCTTCTTAGGTATGAAAAAAAGAGGGGAGGAAGCAGGTGAAGAAGAGTGCCTGATGAATCCGGAGGCCAGGTTGTCCGCAAGGTATTTTTGTAAGTACTTTGTTTCCGGCTCTGTGAGGGCGTACACCCTACTACATGGAATTGCGGCTCCAGGAACCAAGTCAATGCGACAATCAAAAGTGCGATGCGGAGGGAGACGTGTGGCTTTCTGTTTGTCGAACACTTGCAGGTACGGGTGATAGACTTCAGGTAAGGTAAGAGAACAGCAGAACTTTATTTCTTCACACCCGGAGGCCAATAGGCTTGCTTGCGTCTTTTCTTCACCTATCGTTGATAGGGGTTGGTGGTTGCAATGTTCTAAACAGTACGTGGAAGTCAAAGACACGGTACGTGCCGCCCAATGTATGATGGGATCGTGCAAGGTTAACCAGGGCATACCCAATATAAGCCTGAAGTGCGGGGCATCGATGAGGTCAAACCGTATGTATTCGTAGTGGTCACTCCCCATTTTCATGAGCAGAGGAGATGTGTGACTTATGACTGGCCCAGAGGACAGGGTAGTGCCGTCCACGGCCTTGACTTCTTCTGGATGTTTCTTCATCTCTTGGGGGACCCCTATGGTATGGGCATAGTTTAAGTCCATGTAATTTCCCGTTGCCCCTGAATCCAACATCGCGGATATGTCCACGGGGACGTCTGGGTTTATCCAAAGCGTGATTCCTACATTGATGTGGGCCACGGCTGGTTGGATGGTGTTTGCAACGGCGTGGGAGATCACTGTTTGTTTCTCACCCGGTTCAGGGATCTCCTCCTGACGCGGGTGTGCTAGTTTTCCGAGTTCTCGTCCTGGTGCACAGTGGAGACATGCAGTCTCGGGATATTGGTTTTCTCTGGGAGTCGGGTCCGTGCTCGGCATTCCCGTATAAAGTGCCCGCTCTTACCGCAATAGAGGCACAGTCTCATCTTTCTTCTTCTTTCCCGTTCGTCGTTTGTTAAAGGCCCCTTGACTCCCCCGATCTGCATCGGTTCCGTGGGATCTGCGGATTTTGGTGATTCCTCAAGGGTTTGGCGAGGTCTTACATAAGCCATGCGAGGGTCCCCTTTGCTTCTATCTCCCTTTCGTTCAAGTAGACGATGCTCCAACTGCACTGTGAGCGTTATAAATTCTTCGCACGTGGGAGGGAGTTGTACCACCTGGGCAAGAACGTCCTTCAACTCTCCTCTCAACCCTTGATAGAAAAGGGAGGTGCGCTTCTCTTGAGGCCAATCAGTTTCCACCACCAAGCGATTGAAGGAAGTGATATATGTAGGGAGATCCTGAGATCCTTGCTTAAGGGTCATCAATTCTTTATCCAAGGTAAGCATGTGCGATTTTCTATCAAACAACTTCCTCATTTCCACGCAGAAGTTGGAGAAGTTATGTAGCACAGGATCATCCCTTTCCATTAAAGGGATAGTCCAACTGGCCGCGTTCCCTCCCATGTAGGACATCATGAACGCGGTTTTTGCAGCCTCGTCTTGGAACACCAATGGTTTACATAGAAAATGTAACCTGCATTGGTTGAGGAAGGTCTCAAACTTTTTGGGCTCTCCATAGAACCTCTCAGGGGGAGCCAGTGGTATCCCAGTGTTTTGCAACACATGTACAGTAGGGACGGAGTCTGTGACCGGAGTAGGGCCTGGAGGGGAAAAGACCCCTTTTGGGGGGTCCGGGCGATGCACCATACTAGGAGGAGGGAGAGTCCAGTCTCTTATGTAACCCCCCGCTCTTCTGGATTCGGGTTTGCCTTGACGAGATAAGCCCGCTACTTCCCTACGGAGGGTGCCTACTTCATTTTTTAGGTCTCGGTTTTCTGCGCGGGAGGCTTGCACCTCTACCTGTAACGCGTTGAGACTGTCAAGAAGCGTGGCCAGTACTACATTGGTGTCCATCGTTCGGGCTGGGGTCCTATCTTGGGCTTGACAATCTGTCACGGAAGCGTCAGCGTGTCAGCAGGATACACTACCCACTAACCTGAGCCAGCCAGCAGGAACGATGCTTGCGATGAGAATCCCCCCTCTTCTCCCCTTCGCTAACGCTCCCCCCAGACAGGCCACCAGAGTAGGGAGAGAAAGCGGTTGGGAGAAGGGGGAGGGAACCAAAGATGACCACCGGAGGAGTTGCAGGGCAGCCTACTATCCAGTAGGTGGGTCAGGTAGAAGTTCTAGGAGGGTTCTTGCGTCGGAGACTATGGACAAGAAAACAGAGGACACGTAAGCCACTATCGTTACTATGAATACCCCCACCCCCTGCCCCTCTATCTGGAACTCACGGTTTTCAAGGAGGGTGGTTCTACAACTGGTATATGGTAATCATCCTCTGGGAGTGCTGGGTAGTCGGTTGTGGGTCAGCTCACACACGCACAGAGTCTTCTGTGGAAAGGGTAGGTTCTGACTCTTTGTCCTGCGCGGTGAAAGTGAATACGGAGTGACTGTCTGAAGGGAGACAAGGGAGGGCTCGTTGACCCCCTACAATCCTGCGTCTTGTCTACCTTCCCTCCCAACGTCCTGGCGTAAATAAAAAGAAAGTGTTGCTCCCCACTGTTACGTCACAGCAGGGCACCCTGGGCAAGAGGAGAGAAGTCCCTTCTCCTTTTGCTGGCACACAATGTTGCGCCTTCACGGCAGTTGTGCTCTGTTCTGTCGGAACCGTAAAGCTCTGTCGGGCCGGATTGATTCTCGGCAGTTCCGTCACCGCGGGAGCCGACTCCGAAAGTAGGGGCTTTCGTGAATACTTACTCCGGTTCCTGTTGATCCAGCTGGATGCCGTAGTTCTCCCACACGGCTCCTGCAGTTGTAGGCGCGAGGGGTGTTTCTCCGGTTTCGAGGTATCCGCGAGGTCCAAGGGGTAGCGCACACACGGCGCTCGTTGCGACGAAGGTTACGAAAACAATACCGGAACTGGGGGCGAGATTGTCAAGCGCCTCCTCTTAGGGGAGGCGGTCTTTTATTGGTGCGAGATATGCGACCCTGGCTGACGCGAGTTCTGTTCGCCAGCCCCAGGGTGTTATGGACAATATAGTCCCTGGCCGGTGTTCGCGTAACCGCGACAAGAACGATGGATTTAACCCAGATCTCTTGACTGGGGGAGAATGTCTGCATTGTCAGCATTCCGTCCATCATTTGTTTGTTGTAACGCTTTTCGCCCTAAGTGGGATGGGTATTCCCAGACGTGGGACCCGTGCTCACTACGCCACTGGAGTCAAGCTATCCTGGCTGATGACGGCTGATAGCCAGAAACCGGTCCTAGGATGCTTGATTCCGGTCCAGGGAAGACATGGCTTGGCAGTTCGGGCTGGACTGTTCCCATGAGGCACAGGGTCAAGACTGATTTGCATATGGCCATGTCTAAACTGGGGTGGTGTAGTGGGCAAAAGAACGATGGATTTAACCCAGATCTCTTGACTGGGGGAGAATGTCTGCATTGTCAGCATTCCGTCCATCATTTGTTTGTTGTAACGCTTTTCGCCCTAAGTGGGATGGGTATTCCCAGACGTGGGACCCGTGCTCACTACGCCACTGGAGTCAAGCTATCCTGGCTGATGACGGCTGATAGCCAGAAACCGGTCCTAGGATGCTTGATTCCGGTCCAGGGAAGACATGGCTTGGCAGTTCGGGCTGGACTTTTCCCATGAGGCACAGGGTCAAGACTGATTTGCATATGGCCATGTCTAAACTGGGGTGGTGTAGTGGGCAAAAGAACGATGGATTTAACCCAGATCTCTTGACTGGGGGAGAATGTCTGCATTGTCAGCATTCCGTCCATCATTTGTTTGTTGTAACGCTTTTCGCCCTAAGTGGGATGGGTATTCCCAGACGTGGGACCCGTGCTCACTACGCCACTGGAGTCAAGCTATCCTGGCTGATGACGGCTGATAGCCAGAAACCGGTCCTAGGATGCTTGATTCCGGTCCAGGGAAGACATGGCTTGGCAGTTCGGGCTGGACTGTTCCCATGAGGCACAGGGTCAAGACTGATTTGCATATGGCCATGTCTAAACTGGGGTGGTGTAGTGGGCAAAAGAACGATGGATTTAACCCAGATCTCTTGACTGGGGGAGAATGTCTGCATTGTCAGCATTCCGTCCATCATTTGTTTGTTGTAACGCTTTTCGCCCTAAGTGGGATGGGTATTCCCAGACGTGGGACCCGTGCTCACTACGCCACTGGAGTCAAGCTATCCTGGCTGATGACGGCTGATAGCCAGAAACCGGTCCTAGGATGCTTGATTCCGGTCCAGGGAAGACATGGCTTGGCAGTTCGGGCTGGACTGTTCCCATGAGGCACAGGGTCAAGACTGATTTGCATATGGCCATGTCTAAACTGGGGTGGTGTAGTGGGCAAAAGAACGATGGATTTAACCCAGATCTCTTGACTGGGGGAGAATGTCTGCATTGTCAGCATTCCGTCCATCATTTGTTTGTTGTAACGCTTTTCGCCCTAAGTGGGATGGGTATTCCCAGACGTGGGACCCGTGCTCACTACGCCACTGGAGTCAAGCTATCCTGGCTGATGACGGCTGATAGCCAGAAACCGGTCCTAGGATGCTTGATTCCGGTCCAGGGAAGACATGGCTTGGCAGTTCGGGCTGGACTGTTCCCATGAGGCACAGGGTCAAGACTGATTTGCATATGGCCATGTCTAAACTGGGGTGGTGTAGTGGGCAAAAGAACGATGGATTTAACCCAGATCTCTTGACTGGGGGAGAATGTCTGCATTGTCAGCATTCCGTCCATCATTTGTTTGTTGTAACGCTTTTCGCCCTAAGTGGGATGGGTATTCCCAGACGTGGGACCCGTGCTCACTACGCCACTGGAGTCAAGCTATCCTGGCTGATGACGGCTGATAGCCAGAAACCGGTCCTAGGATGCTTGATTCCGGTCCAGGGAAGACATGGCTTGGCAGTTCGGGCTGGACTGTTCCCATGAGGCACAGGGTCAAGACTGATTTGCATATGGCCATGTCTAAACTGGGGTGGTGTAGTGGGCAAAAGAACGATGGATTTAACCCAGATCTCTTGACTGGGGGAGAATGTCTGCATTGTCAGCATTCCGTCCATCATTTGTTTGTTGTAACGCTTTTCGCCCTAAGTGGGATGGGTATTCCCAGACGTGGGACCCGTGCTCACTACGCCACTGGAGTCAAGCTATCCTGGCTGATGACGGCTGATAGCCAGAAACCGGTCCTAGGATGCTTGATTCCGGTCCAGGGAAGACATGGCTTGGCAGTTCGGGCTGGACTGTTCCCATGAGGCACAGGGTCAAGACTGATTTGCATATGGCCATGTCTAAACTGGGGTGGTGTAGTGGGCAAAAGAACGATGGATTTAACCCAGATCTCTTGACTGGGGGAGAATGTCTGCATTGTCAGCATTCCGTCCATCATTTGTTTGTTGTAACGCTTTTCGCCCTAAGTGGGATGGGTATTCCCATACGTGGGACCCGTGCTCACTACGCCACTGGAGTCAAGCTATCCTGGCTGATGACGGCTGATAGCCAGAAACCGGTCCTAGGATGCTTGATTCCGGTCCAGGGAAGACATGGCTTGGCAGTTCGGGCTGGACTGTTCCCATGAGGCACAGGGTCAAGACTGATTTGCATATGGCCATGTCTAAACTGGGGTGGTGTAGTGGGCAAAAGAACGATGGATTTAACCCAGATCTCTTGACTGGGGGAGAATGTCTGCATTGTCAGCATTCCGTCCATCATTTGTTTGTTGTAACGCTTTTCGCCCTAAGTGGGATGGGTATTCCCAGACGTGGGACCCGTGCTCACTACGCCACTGGAGTCAAGCTATCCTGGCTGATGACGGCTGATAGCCAGAAACCGGTCCTAGGATGCTTGATTCCGGTCCAGGGAAGACATGGCTTGGCAGTTCGGGCTGGACTGTTCCCATGAGGCACAGGGTCAAGACTGATTTGCATATGGCCATGTCTAAACTGGGGTGGTGTAGTGGGCAAAAGAACGATGGATTTAACCCAGATCTCTTGACTGGGGGAGAATGTCTGCATTGTCAGCATTCCGTCCATCATTTGTTTGTTGTAACGCTTTTCGCCCTAAGTGGGATGGGTATTCCCAGACGTGGGACCCGTGCTCACTACGCCACTGGAGTCAAGCTATCCTGGCTGATGACGGCTGATAGCCAGAAACCGGTCCTAGGATGCTTGATTCCGGTCCAGGGAAGACATGGCTTGGCAGTTCGGGCTGGACTGTTCCCATGAGGCACAGGGTCAAGACTGATTTGCATATGACCATGTCTAAACTGGGGTGGTGTAGTGGGCAAAAGAACGATGGATTTAACCCAGATCTCTTGACTGGGGGAGAATGTCTGCATTGTCAGCATTCCGTCAATCATTTGTTTGTTGTAACGCTTTTCGCCCTAAGTGGGATGGGTATTCCCAGACGTGGGACCCGTGCTCACTACGCCACTGGAGTCAAGCTATCCTGGCTGATGACGGCTGATAGCCAGAAACCGGTCCTAGGATGCTTGATTCCGGTCCAGGGAAGACATGGCTTGGCAGTTCGGGCTGGACTGTTCCCATGAGGCACAGGGTCAAGACTGATTTGCATATGGCCATGTCTAAACTGGGGTGGTGTAGTGGGCAAAAGAACGATGGATTTAACCCAGATCTCTTGACTGGGGGAGAATGTCTGCATTGTCAGCATTCCGTCCATCATTTGTTTGTTGTAATGGACATGGTGGCAGGCACCTCGCGGTGCCTGTCACCTTGTGCATGATAATGCACACAGTGCATTCCCAGCATTGTGGCAGGCGGGGCTGTGAACACCGCCTGCCACAATGCTGGGAATGGAGGATGCCACCGCCACGGTGGCAGTAGCATCCTAATTGCAGGTGCGGGACCGCCGCACCACTGGCGGCTGGTCCCAGTACCGCTAGGTTGGCGGGTGGACTAAAGTCCGCCCGACATCCTAATGGGCCCCTTAGACTCCTTGTTAACTCAGACGTTAAGACCACCTCACATTTCCTCATCGTGGACCTCAATATTGTTGCCTGCCCCACCTATATTGTCACCACGGGCGGGGGGGGTTGCATATATTGCCTCTGTGCGTGTTCCACTTCCCCCAAACCCAGTCCCACTTCCGGGGGCATCCTCTGATTTTGCAGCCCTACACCTCTGCAATCATGCACCTGTCCATGTCCCTCTCCCATTCAACTATGGTTGGTGATTCCGCTGCTCTCCACCTCCGAGCAATATTACGTTTTGCGAGCATGAGACCCATTGTAGTCCAGAGCTGTTCAGCTCGATTCATGTCGGTTGCTTCCCATATATTCAACAGGCACAGTTCCAAGAGACAATCGAATAACCCCTCCACTAGCGTCTTTCGTGCAAGTGATTATTGCTTCCCAGTATAGTTTGATCCTCGGACAGTCTCAGATAATATGGCAGAAAGTGCCGATACCCCCACATAGCCTTCCGCCCCCTGCCTCTACATTCTTGCCCATTGCGACCAGCGTGGTGCATGCAATGCATGATCTATGGAGTATTTTTAATTGTGCAAGTCACAGTCTTGATGATATTGCGACTTCACGAGGTGACGCCAGCGCCTCCTTTCAGTCCTCTTCCTCTAGATTCCCGATATCAGCCTGCCAGCGCTCCCAAAGACTAGGAAGCGGGTCAGGTAGGTTGTTAATAATTTTTTTTGTAGGTCAGGGACATGCCTTTGCAGTGCATATATTCGGACAGGAGCCTGTCTTCCAGTGGTGAGGCCTCCGGTATGTCTTCCCCCACTGGGACCGCACCCCTTAGGGCATGTCGTATTTGTGAGTATCTAAAGATTTCTTTCTCAGATAACTCATTCTCTTTCTGTGGTTCCGCAAATGGGATTATTTTCCCCCTTGCCCACAGATCATTCACCCTTGAGATGCCGATAGTGTCCCATTTGTTGAAGCCCTGGTAGCGGCCCAACTTTCCCAGGCACTCTGCCCACCAGAGGGGTGTGGCACGCGTCACTTTGTTCCCCCACCCAAGATGTTTTTTAACTCTGTGCCAGATGTTGACTACGTCTATTGATCTGAAGTAAGCTTTGGGAATTTCATAGGGCGTATTCTGTAGAGCATATAGAAACCGAGGCAGTGCCTTCATTTTAAATAATGCTGCTCTTCCCAATAGGGAAAGGGGCAGGGCACGCCTCAGCTGCACATCTCCCCTTAGTCGGACTAGTGGAGCGAGGAGATTATGTTCATAAAAAAGTCCCTCCCTGGTGGTGACATAAATACCTAAATATATGAATCCCTTCTACCACAATTTTCGCTTCACAGCCAGCCGGCAAGGCAGGAGCAGGGCCCCGTAAGGGGAACACCAACGATTTGGACCAATTAATAGTATAACCGAAGTATTGTCCAAAATTGGAACAAATCTGAAGTATCCTGTCGATGAAGGATCGTGGCGACGCAACATACAGCAGTATGTCGTCTGCATAGAGCGAGATTCTGTCTTCGCACTCCGCTGTCCATCTCAGCCCACGGATAATTGGATCTCCCCGTATGCAACTCGATAAAGGCTCCAGTATAAAAGCAAACAGGAGTGGAGATAGCGGACAACCCTGTCTTGTTCCCCGATTTAAGGTAAAAATGTTTGATGTTCACCCGTTTACTACCACTTGGGCCAACGGTTCAGCATATAGCAATTGAAGCTATGCGATCAATTTTCCCCCAGTTCCATGCGCTCTAGGACTGTGAACATGTATGGCCATTCGACAGTGTCAAACACCATACAAGTGTCTAATGACAGTATTGCTGCGTCTTCTTGAATGGAGTACCTCCGGCCCAAGACACCATTCAACCGCCTCAAATTGAGAGCAGTATTGCATCCCGGCATAAATCCGGACTGGGCCGGATGCACAAGTTTGGCTACCACTGGGATCAGTCACCGAGAAAGAACATTAGCCAAAATTTTAACCTCCGCATTGAGGAGGGAAATTGGCCTGTAGGAGGAGCACTTCTCCGCTGGCTTGCCCTTCTTATGTATGATCAAAATCGATGCTAGTCTCTGGTCTCTGGATAGTATGTCTACTCTCTTCATACATATTACGGAGGTGAGGCGCCACCTTGTTGGTGGTTAACTTGAGGAGCTCAATTGAGATACCATTTGGCCCCATGGCTTTACTGGACTGTATGCTGTTTAGAGCCACAACTATTTCCTCCTTCGTGAGATCGTCTTCGAGCGATTGCCTGTGCTCGCTTGACAGGGTCTGAATCGGGATATCTACTAATAACTCTCTGGAATCCCCCAACGTGCCTGACGCCTTCGGGGAGTAGAGATGCATGTAGTGGGCCGCAAAGGCCTCTGCAATTTCCTGAGGTTCACGTAGCCATTTCCCCTCCGCTCCCCGTATAGTCATTACCCATGTATCCGCCTTTTCCCATTTATCCAGCCAGGCGAGTAATTTCCCTGCTCTGTCTCAGAGTTTGTGGACTCCACTAGATTTCTGTACTCTTGAACTTTACATCTAATGTGTGTTTGGTGTCTTCGTCTGCCAAGGAGGTGGGGAACTGCTCCTGTGCCAGTATGTCTCGCTCCAATGTATCTAGTTTTGCTTTCTTCTCTTTCCTGTGTCGGACCATAAGAGAGAGTGTCTGCCCCTTTAAGACCGCCTTGTAGGCTTCCCAGATGGTCCGGGGAGACTGAACTGACACCACATTTTCCTTAAAATAACATTTAGTGGATTTATTGATGTTGGCTTTAATATGCGGGATTGTGAGGTACCATTAACTGATCGCTATGGATCTGCGCGTGAATTTCCTACCCAGACTGTATTTTACCCATAGTGGTGCGTGGTCCGAAATCCCCCTGGCCAAGCGTTTGACATCCGTACAGTATTGCTTGTCCTCTGTTACAGTAAGCATGTGGTCAATTCGAAACAGGTCAATTTCGTTGCGCGTGCTGCATCGCATTTTGCGATGCAGCATGCGCAAAGGAATTCGTCTTATTTATTTAAATGTGTACTTACCTCCGTTCATCCATATTCCGGTGTTTACATTTCCCCACCCAGCCCCTCCCCCGCCCCGCCTCTCTGCCCCACCGAACTCCCTCCACGGACCGCTACGGCAAATAGCAAGTACGTTTCGTCCCCGTCGCTTATGGAGTTTCTCTGCTCCTCTTCCCCCGCCCTCAGCACTCCCACCATCCACAGCCTGAAAGTGGATGGTGTGATTGCCGGGGCGCAATTTGGAAAGAAAGTAAAAATTCGGACCCTCGGGACGTTGGCATAGGGCAGGCCACTTTTTTTTTTTTAAAAGGGAAAATTCGGGATTAATCTGTTCCTGTTGGATAGAGAGGTCAGAGTTGTGTGGAGTGACAGTTTTGACTCACCATAAAGTACTGCAGGGGGTTACTATGCCTTCTGCAAAGAACAGATCTGTATTTTATATTGATAGCTGAGTGGATTAGTAAAGCCCGCCTTTACAGGCACTTTATAGGGGCTATGGAGACATAAGGGGCACGTTGAGGGAATCCGATGAGGAGGTCATGTGTGGCACCCAAAAAGATTGTCGCACCAGGCCCCACCAGCACTAAAGCTGGTACTGCCGCTGAGGACAATATTTAAAAAAAAAAAAAAAAAATGAAAGAATTTGGGCCGGCCACCCTAGAGCATTCGTCAAGACCCACTGATATCAATTTTTGTTTTGGTTTTTAAAACAAAACACAAAATATCATTTTTTGTGCTGCAAAAATTACTAATTTGTGCATCAAAATTTTGGGGAGGTCTTATTATAATGCCAATTATCACCCCTCGCTTTCCTTATGCCAGAGAGCTCATATATATGGATTAAAGAGGTAATTTTAATATACATTTGAAGTCATATACTGAAGGTGCTGGGTAGACCCCAATATATTACATCCCTTAGATCGCATTTTATTGCTTGACAATAATATTGCATCCATTACATTGACCTAAATATACCTTAAAGTACGCAGAGGTGTGCATAACAGATGAATACAGCAGCTGATAGGATTACATAGACAAGGTGGAGGTAAAATAATAATATACTGATCAAGATGACGTAGTTGTAGGCCATGTACTGGATGCAATTTTACTGTAGATCAATATTCTCGTCCTTAAAATAGTGTCATACATCCAGCAGCCGCGGTCCGTGCAGGTAACAGCGGTGGGGCGGCAAGGGGGGGGGGGGGATTATGAGGGATGATGCCGAGGGAAAATATTTATTTAATTTTCCCTCTGCATCGTCCCTCGAAATCTCCCCCCATGCAGCCCTACCGCTGTTACCTGCACCGACCGCGGCTGAAATCCAGGTTTTCGTGATAATGACACATTTTGTCTAACATGCAGGGAAGCCAAAGGTGTGAATCATTGTGAGATGTGTGGTCATGCCGTGGATAGAAAATCACATCACATTTTGTTATGTTATGTTATGTTAGGGTTTTATAAAGCGCAACAGCTGCCCCAGCTAAGAGGCGTCCCGGCGCTAAGCAACAAGAAAATAGCACGCACAGGAGGCCTACAGAGAAGGGAAAAGAAATGTTTTAATTGCTTTCCTAAAATGAAGATAATTAGTGAGCCCTCGAATGTGGGCCGGGCAAAGAATTCCAAAGAATGGCAGCTCTGTTACGAAAAGGGGCTGCCGGCGCGAACACTTCTCACACGGGGGATCACTACCAGGCATTGTCCCATGGATCGAAGCGATCGCGTGGGAGTATAAGGTAGAAGAAGGTCAGTCAGAATTTGCGGGGATGCCAATTTCAGAATTTTGTAGGCTATACACAGTGCCTTAAACTCGATTCGCCTGGCTGCAGGCAACCAGTGGAGGCGATGGATGGCACTAGTCACTGCACAGGTTCTACGCAGGCCCAGGAGGGATCTTGTGGCCGCGTTCTGGACTCTCTGTAGCCTCTGTATTTTAGACTTGTTAGCTCCCAAATACAAAGAGCAAGCATAATCGAGCCTAGACAGGATCAGGGCCTGAATAATGATCAGCCTATTTGTTGCATCAAAGAAGGCCAGGATAGGTTTGAGCCCGCGCAGCAGACCGAAACAAGTTCCCGCCATTATGTGTTTCAACTGATGTGCTGTTTTCTAATTCTACGGAAGTGTCAGTTTTTTATATAAAAAAGTTATGATTTATTAGGAAGTTCTAAACACTTGTATGAAGGGAATGCTTGGTAGAGTGAGACTATCAATTCATGTGTAGATATAAGTATATATGAATTGATTCCCATCATCCACATAATGTGGCTCGCTTCATCATCTGGGAAAACCGGGACCTGTTAGAGAACCATCTTTTACTTAGATATCGTAGATATTGGTCTCTTATATGTCCCAGATCTCTTAAGTGGTATGTTACCACTCTACTAGATTTTCATGTTTGGCTCAATTCTCAAAACAACTTTCTGAGATTCACAGTGACACATGACAAATCTAGATTGCCCTTCCTGGACATCGTCATCTACCCCACACATGGGACTCTCGGGAGTGAACTGTATAAGAAACCTCAGGCAAAGAACTCTCTTCTGAGTTTTCAAAGCCACCACCCCAAGTCTCTCAGACAAAATCTACCAGTGGGACAGTTCCTACGGATTCGCAGGAACTGTTCCACCAAAGAGAGTTTTGAAGTTCATGCTAAGGAACTATCTAAACAACTAAAAGCTAGGAATTATCCGAAACATTTGGTCAGACAAGCTCATAAAAGAGCGTCCAATAATAACAGAGACGCTCTCCTTGCACCCTCTATACCGAAACCACCGCTCACTAGACTTACTTTTGTCAACACCTTTAGCACACTATCTAATAGTGTGCAAAAAATGGTACGTAAGCATTGGCGCATTTTGAATGTGGGCGATGAGAAGATTCCCCCTCCCCTGTTCTCTTTCAAAAGAGGGAC
This sequence comes from Triturus cristatus, assembly GCF_964204655.1. Lineage (NCBI taxonomy): Eukaryota > Metazoa > Chordata > Amphibia > Caudata > Salamandridae > Triturus > Triturus cristatus. The sequence continues at coordinate 1,192,323,677 of NC_140593.1, read as the reverse complement.
TAGTCTAAGGGACAATCTCATACACACAAGACCTAAAGTCAAACCCAGCGTCAGAGTACCAACACTGTGGGATTTGCCGCCTATACAAGGCCACTACCCTTGTGGTTCATGTTCGGTGTGCTCTCAGCCTCAACCCACTAAATCGGTGGACATTTGTTCAATAAAACCTTGGATTTTGCGGAAGCACACCAACTGTAACTCAGAAAGAGTCATCTATCTGATTACATGTCCCTACTCACTCAAATACGTAGGGATAACTATGCGAAAAATTAAAGTGCGAATCAGTGAACACAAGAGCACCATTATGCGTAAAAAAACAAGCCACAAGACTGACCAATCATTTTGTCACATTAAATCACAAGCCAGAAGATCTCAAATGGCTCATTTTGGAACAACCATTTATTCCACCACATGTCACGGATGTCACCAAGTTTCTTTTTATTAAGGAACAAAAATGGGTATTCAAACTTAAAAGTGACTGCCAAGGGTTAAATGACGATATTCCGTGGACCTTGCTATAATGAGGAACTATTGCATCACCCTATAACCAACATTGGATACACAGTAACAATCTGTATTATCAAGCACTTATTGAGATCCTTAATGCATGTCAAGCTACTTGCCAGCTGCATCTACATATTATGTGTAGCTATTTCTAATATTCTGATACTGACTATACATGCGACAGGGCTCTGCATTCTTTCATTATAGGTTACAATGTGAGAGATGGCATTAATATTGAGTCTTTATATCGACTGTTAAATTATGAGACGCTTCTCTGTTTCACAGCGGAATCAGGGGCCAAGAATAAGCATAAGATCCACTGCGAGTAGTTTCAGTAACGATACTACGGCAGAATGCGCAAATTGTTTTTTTGTAGTTTCCTCTGATTGAAGACATACTACAATTCCCAGAGACCATAGTCATTGACGTAACGGCATGACGACATATACCCGCGTCCCATGATCGACGCGCACTTGGTATCCCTAGTAATCGATCTCACGTTTCTTTACTTAAATAAGGAGCTCGACGCACGCCGGTTACCTCCCCTTCGAGCTCAGCATCAGCGAGGGGTACCGACGGATAGGTGAGAGCACAGTTATCATCCTTTTACTACTTCTTGGTTTCGTACCATGAGACCATAATGAAAGACCAGTTTCGTTGCTCATTTCACAGACACAGGGTGAAGTTACGAGTCTCTCTCTTTTTTATACCTTACGATATATATATATATATTTTCGGAACTACTGGGGTATCTCTTACCTCCCATGTGACATTAGAGAATGAAAATTGACAACTGATTTGTTAATGGCCATTAGATATGGGTTCTTAAACTCACAATCTTAGAACTCACATTAACTAACATTTTACCGATCTCGTTAGATCTTGAGATATGACTAATGTTAGTTCCTAACTAACATTCTAACAATCGGATGGCTTACGGTGAACTCCCCGGCCTTGTTTTTAACCTCACGCTGTCAGGTACCCCACAAGACTTACCTTTGCTTGTGAAGTAATTCCGCAGAGACGACAAGAGCGCCCGTCCGTGTACCAACCTGACCCCCCTTGGATAGGAAACTCAACAGGGATGAGATGGACACAAGGATGGGAGCCGATTAAGGACGTAGGGCGGTGGTATGGGAATGGAGCGTGCAGGGTATCCCGGGGTAGCTGGAAAACAAACAATAACAGGATTGGTAACCTAACCCCAGGCTATTCCAGACTATCCCTAAAACACACACAACTGTTCTCTTGCCGGGACTCACCAGTGCTTCTGTTTCCGGAATCCAGCGAGACTCTCCTACTAAAGGTGATTCAGCAGAAGCCCTAACTGTAACCAAATAATAGCGCTCCTGCACGGCTCCCCCAAAGTAAACAAGTAAAGCGCTCCTGCGCGGCTCCCCCAAAGTAAACAAGTAAAGCGCTCCTGCGCGGTAGTCCCAAAATAAACAAACAAAGCGCTCCTGCGCGGTATATCAAAACAAACAAACAAAGCGCTCCTGCGCGGTGTATCAAATAGCACGTAAAGCGCTCCTGCGCGGTATATCAAAACAAACAAACAAGCGCTCCTGCGCGGTGTATCAAACAGCACGTAAAGCGCTCCTGCGCCGCTCTCCGAATACACAGTCAAGAACTCCTGCGCTGCTAACAAAACAAAGAAATGTGAGTAAGGCGCTCCTGCGCTGCTCACCCACAGAAACAAGTTCAACAACGCTGCTGCGCTGCTTCTTTGCCGATCGAAATGCTACAGCTGTAGCACTTCAGCAATGGTGCCAGAACGAGAGCGCTCCTGCGCGGGAACCCCCAACACCGTAAGTACCTTCGTGTTGGTAGCGGACAGAAACACTCCTCCGTCGCTGAAGCCTCGGAACTGGAATTCAAAGCACAGAGCCGGCGGGAAACGCGGAGATAAGGCGTTTACCCCGGAAGTGCTTCCAGGACCAGCCTGTGGCAGGAGAAGAACTAGACCGGGGCTCAGCTTCCAGCCGGAAGTGAGGATCCCGGCAATGTTGTGCGTGCTTCGTGGGATGTCGGGAAACGGCAATCGCCGAGAACCCGACAGAACCCCCTCCCAAAAGACTTCCCCCCCCCCCGAACCCCCCGGACCTAGAAGGGACAAGCAGGGCGAGGGCACAGGGGGTGACTGAGATGAAAAGCACGGATCAGAACGGGAGCATGGCGCACATGGGACAAGGGCTCCCAAGACCGCTCGTCCGGACCGTAACCCTTCCAGTCCACCAGATAGAAAAGCTTACCTCGCACCCGGCGAGACCCCAAGATGGCCCTGACCTCATATTCAACATGGCCCGCCACCACCACAGGAGAAGGAGGAGAGGGGATTGGGTTGTCAGAGCGGACCGCCCGCAGAAGGGACACATGGAATACAGGGTGAATCCGCATGTGTGATGGGAGCGAGAGCCTCATGGCCACAGGGTTAACCACCTTGTCTATGGCAAAGGGACCCACAAAACGGGGCAACAGTTTCTTGGGACCATGCACATTGAGGTGCCGAATCGAAAGCCACACACTGTCACCCACTCTGTATTCAGGCTCCTTCTGTCTGTGGGCGTCCGCATGCGCCTTGTAGGCGTCCTTCGCCTTGGCCAACTCAAAGCGCGCCTGCTGCCATAGTCTATGTAGAGTCTCATGATAGGCGCGCACCGTAGGCAACTGGCTGTCCCGGGGGACTTCCCAAGCAGATGTGCGAGGGTGACGACCATGGAGACAAAAGAAGGGGGACATGCCAATGGCCGAATGCTTGCTGTTGTTGTATGCATATTCTGCTAACCATAGTACCGCAGACCATTCCTTCTCTACCATCAGCAACAGACATCGGAGATACTGCTCCATAGTGTGGTTTGTTCTCTCGGCCTGACCATCGGTCTGGGGATGGTACGCTGAGGATAAGCGCACGTCCATCTCGAGGAGTCTGCATACTTCTTTCCAGAAACGGGATACGAACTGCGAGCCCCTGTCCGTTATGACCACAGATGGAATGCCATGGAGGCGAACCACCTCGTGCACGAAAACCAGGGCCAGGTCCTTCGCCGTGGGTACTTTCAACAAGGGTACGAAGTGTGCCATTTTGGAGAGGTGGTCGACTATGGTGAGAACCGTGGTGTGTCCAGTCTTGGTGATGGGAAGGTCAACCACGAAGTCCATGGAGACGGTGTGCCAGGGAAACGGTGGCACCGGAATGGGACGCAGCAGACCAACCGACGGCTCAGAGCTGTTCTTGCCTAACAGACAGATGGTACAGTTCGTTACATGCGTTCTTGTGTCGGACACCAGTGTTGGCCACCAAAATTGTCTTTGTATTAGTTCGAGTGTCTTGTGATAGCCAGGATGACCGGCAAGGACATGATCATGGCACATACGGACTGCTTTTTGTTGACTTGGTACCCCAGGTAAGCACAACCGTTCCCCTTTGAACAGCAATCCGTCCACACAAGTCACCTCATCGCTGTCTGTGGCCAGGCCTATCGGATCGGACCGCTTCACGTCCCTCTTTACTTGAGCTAGGAAGTCTGTAGATGCTATAACGCCCTGGAAATGTTTTTCAGATATGATGGGAACCGGCTCGGGGTTTTCGGCAGGTTCGTCATGGTCGTCCAGCCGTGAGAGGGCATCGGCCTTGGCGTTGTCCTTTCCAGGTCGGAACGTGATCACGAAGTTATATTCGTTAAAGAATAAGGTCCATCGCAACTGTCGGGCTGTGAGGGCACGGGCTGAACGCAGGAACTGGAGGTTCCGATGGTCGGTGTAGATGGTCACTATGTGTTTGGCGTCCTTCAAGAAGTGGCGCCATTCCTCGAACGCCGTTTTGATGGCTAGCAGCTCCCGGTCAGACACAGTGTAGTTGCGTTCCGCTGGTTGTAATTTTTTGGAATAAAAAGCTACCGGATGTAGTTGTCCTGTGTCGGTGCTTCGTTGGGACAACACCCCTCCTATAGCGTCCTTCGAGGCGTCTGCTTCCACGATGAAAGGTTGCTCCGTGTCCGGATGCACCAGCACGGGGGCTATGGTGAAACGTCTTTTTAGTTCTTGGAAGGCCCTCTCAGCGTTCTGCTCCCACCCGAATGGCACACCTTTTCGCAACAAGCGTGTTATGGGAGCTACCAGTGCGGAGAAACCGGTGATGAACCTGCGGTAGTAGTTGGCAAAGCCTAGGAACCGCTGAACCCCTTTTACGGATTCCGGAGAAGGCCAAGACAAGATGGCTTCTACCTTTTTGTTGTCCATGTGGATACCTTCAGGTGTTATGATGTGTCCCAGGAACTCCACAGAGGTGACATGAAAGACGCTCTTCTCCAGTTTGACGTACAAACGATGTCTTCCTAGCTGTTGGAGGACAGAACGCACATGCTGCACGTGTTCAGCGATGTTACGGGAATAAATCAGGATATCGTCTATATAGACGATACAGAAGACATCTATAAAGTCCCTCAATACCTCGTCGATGAAGTACTGGAAAGCTGCGGGGGCGTTACAGAGTCCGAAAGGCATAACCTGGTATTCGAAGAGACCGAACTTCGTCCGGAACGCGGTCTTCCATTCATCCCCCTTCCGGACTCTTACTAGATGGTAGGCACCCCGCAGGTCGAGTTTGGTATAAATGGAGGCGTCTTTTACTTGATCCAGTAGATTGGTGATCAAAGGCAGGGGGTACCGGTTTTTCACCGTGATGGCGTTCATCGCCCGAAAGTCAATGCAGGTCCTCAGATCACCTTCCTTCTTCGACACGAAGAAAAGAGGAGAGGAAACCGGAGACCTGGAATGGCGAATAAACCCGTTATCCAGGTACTCATCCAAATAGGATCGAAGGTGGATGTTCTCCTTTTCTGTGAGAGAATAAATTCTGCTGTATGGCAACGTGGAGCCAGGGATTAAATCTATGCGGCAGTCAAACGACCGGTGTGGTGGCAGGGTGTTGGCTCCTTTTTTATCGAACACCTCTGCCAGATCCTGATATTCCTCTGGTATGGTTGTGTGGGAAACCGACCCCATGCCATCAACGGGTAGTGATCTCGCCTGCACCGAGCGAGCCCCCAGACGATTGTCCCTCGTATAACAGGTCTCACAGCAGTATTCCGAATCCAGGTGAATTATTCTGGCCGCCCAATCGATTCGGGGATTGTGCTTCACCAACCACGGCAACCCCAATATAACCTTGAATTGCGGAGCGTCGATAACAACAAAACTGATGGACTCAGCATGTTGGTTGGCAAGAAGCATGGACATCTTTTCGGTTTGATGTCGGATTGGGCCAGAGGTCAAATCCGTTCCATCAACAGCCTTGACTGCTTCGGGTTGTTCTTTTGCCACGGTTTGTATACCCAAGGCACTCGAATAACCGGTGTCAATGAAGCTGCCTGTCGCACCGGAATCCAGCATGGCGGTTACCAACCAGGTTCTGCCCGCCTGATTCTGTAAGGAGACTTCGATGCCTACATGATGACTGCCATCGAATACTGCGGGGATCACTGAAGTGTGATACGAAGAACCCAGAGGACGGATCCCCTTGTCTACTGGGTTGTCTCGTTTCCCATCTGATCGCCTTTTGTGATGGGCAACGCAAACGGCCGTCTGCCCCTTGATTTAGAGGGTTTCACTGGACACTCCCTGACGAAGTGTCCGCTTTTCCCACAATACAGACATTGGTTCTGCTTCCTTCTCTTTTCTCGCTCGTGAGCGGTCAACGGCCCTCGTATGCCCCCGATCTGCATGGGTTCTGACGCTTCACCCTGGGGGGAAGCTTCGTCCTTTGTTTTCTCAACGCTTTTTTCTCCAAAGGATAAGAACCGGTTTTCACTGCCCTTCCCTTTCTCGGTCTTTCTTTCCTGGAGACGAAAATTCATCTTCACCACCAAGTCGATGAAAGGACCTATTTCCTCAGGCGGGTCGGGTAACTGTGCGATGAGGTCCTTCAGGTCATCACGTAATCCTCGATAGAAGACTGACACCTTCTTGTCCTCTGGCCAATTAGCCTCGATGACCAGCCGGCTGAAACGGGTGATGTAATGCAGGAGATCTTGGTTGCCTTGTTTTAAGCCAAGCAACTCGTTATCTGCGGCCTGCACAAAGGTGTGGCGAGCGAACATCCGCCGCATGGCTTCTGTGAACGTCGGCAAGTGGTGGAGCATGGGATCGTCGTTTTCTACAAACGAAATGGACCACTGAGCGGCGTCACCTCCCATGTATGATAAGATGTAGGCGACCTTGGAGGCATCATCAGGAAAAGCCGTATTTCTGGCCATGAAATGTAGGTGACATTGATGGAGGAATATCCCATACTTGGTACTATCGCCGTAGAAGCGTTCCGGTGGTGCCAGTTGTACCTGATGAGGTGTTACGACTTGAATGGCGGAGCTCTGAGTGGGAGCTGCGGGGGCCCCCCCAAAGGTGAAGGTAGGCGGCCTCAACAGCCCTTCTTGTATGACTCTGGAACTAGGGGTAGTGCCCCAAGGACTGGAAACCCCGGATGCCATGTGACTCTGGATGGACGTTACATCATGGCGTAGACTAAGGTTCTCGGCTTGCATGGCAGCCAACATGACTGCTATGTCCTGCAAGGTGACTTCCGGGTCGCCCATGTCGTCTGGGTGGAATAGTAAACGTGGGCTTTGAATTCTGTCAGGTACCCCACAAGACTTACCTTTGCTTGTGAAGTAATTCCGCAGAGACGACAAGAGCGCCCGTCCGTGTACCAACCTGACCCCCCTTGGATAGGAAACTCAACAGGGATGAGATGGACACAAGGATGGGAGCCGATTAAGGACGTAGGGCGGTGGTATGGGAATGGAGCGTGCAGGGTATCCCGGGGTAGCTGGAAAACAAACAATAACAGGATTGGTAACCTAACCCCAGGCTATTCCAGACTATCCCTAAAACACACACAACTGTTCTCTTGCCGGGACTCACCAGTGCTTCTGTTTCCGGAATCCAGCGAGACTCTCCTACTAAAGGTGATTCAGCAGAAGCCCTAACTGTAACCAAATAATAGCGCTCCTGCACGGCTCCCCCAAAGTAAACAAGTAAAGCGCTCCTGCGCGGCTCCCCCAAAGTAAACAAGTAAAGCGCTCCTGCGCGGTAGTCCCAAAATAAACAAACAAAGCGCTCCTGCGCGGTATATCAAAACAAACAAACAAAGCGCTCCTGCGCGGTGTATCAAATAGCACGTAAAGCGCTCCTGCGCGGTATATCAAAACAAACAAACAAGCGCTCCTGCACGGTGTATCAAACAGCACGTAAAGCGCTCCTGCGCCGCTCTCCGAATACACAGTCAAGAACTCCTGCGCTGCTAACAAAACAAAGAAATGTGAGTAAGGCGCTCCTGCGCTGCTCACCCACAGAAACAAGTTCAACAACGCTGCTGCGCTGCTTCTTTGCCGATCGAAATGCTACAGCTGTAGCACTTCAGCAATGGTGCCAGAACGAGAGCGCTCCTGCGCGGGAACCCCCAACACCGTAAGTACCTTCGTGTTGGTAGCGGACAGAAACACTCCTCCGTCGCTGAAGCCTCGGAACTGGAATTCAAAGCACAGAGCCGGCGGGAAACGCGGAGATAAGGCGTTTACCCCGGAAGTGCTTCCAGGACCAGCCTGTGGCAGGAGAAGAACTAGACCGGGGCTCAGCTTCCAGCCGGAAGTGAGGATCCCGGCAATGTTGTGCGTGCTTCGTGGGATGTCGGGAAACGGCAATCGCCGAGAACCCGACAGAACCCCCTCCCAAAAGACTTCCCCCCCCCCCGAACCCCCCGGACCTAGAAGGGACAAGCAGGGCGAGGGCACAGGGGGTGACTGAGATGAAAAGCACGGATCAGAACGGGAGCATGGCGCACATGGGACAAGGGCTCCCAAGACCGCTCGTCCGGACCGTAACCCTTCCAGTCCACCAGATAGAAAAGCTTACCTCGCACCCGGCGAGACCCCAAGATGGCCCTGACCTCATATTCAACATGGCCCGCCACCACCACAGGAGAAGGAGGAGAGGGGATTGGGTTGTCAGAGCGGACCGCCCGCAGAAGGGACACATGGAATACAGGGTGAATCCGCATGTGTGATGGGAGCGAGAGCCTCATGGCCACAGGGTTAACCACCTTGTCGATGGCAAAGGGACCCACAAAACGGGGCAACAGTTTCTTGGGACCATGCACATTGAGGTGCCGAATCGAAAGCCACACACTGTCACCCACTCTGTATTCAGGCTCCTTCTGTCTGTGGGCGTCCGCATGCGCCTTGTAGGCGTCCTTCGCCTTGGCCAACTCAAAGCGCGCCTGCTGCCATAGTCTATGTAGAGTCTCATGATAGGCGCGCACCGTAGGCAACTGGCTGTCCCGGGGGACTTCCCAAGCAGATGTGCGAGGGTGACGACCATGGAGACAAAAGAAGGGGGACATGCCAATGGCCGAATGCTTGCTGTTGTTGTATGCATATTCTGCTAACCATAGTACCGCAGACCATTCCTTCTCTACCATCAGCAACAGACATCGGAGATACTGCTCCATAGTGTGGTTTGTTCTCTCGGCCTGACCATCGGTCTGGGGATGGTACGCTGAGGATAAGCGCACGTCCATCTCGAGGAGTCTGCATACTTCTTTCCAGAAACGGGATACGAACTGCGAGCCCCTGTCCGTTATGACCACAGATGGAATGCCATGGAGGCGAACCACCTCGTGCACGAAAACCAGGGCCAGGTCCTTCGCCGTGGGTACTTTCAACAAGGGTACGAAGTGCGCCATTTTGGAGAGGTGGTCGACTATGGTGAGAACCGTGGTGTGTCCAGTCTTGGTGATGGGAAGGTCAACCACGAAGTCCATGGAGACGGTGTGCCAGGGAAACGGTGGCACCGGAATGGGACGCAGCAGACCAACCGACGGCTCAGAGCTGTTCTTGCCTAACAGACAGATGGTACAGTTCGTTACATGCGTTCTTGTGTCGGACACCAGTGTTGGCCACCAAAATTGTCTTTGTATTAGTTCGAGTGTCTTGTGATAGCCAGGATGACCGGCAAGGACATGATCATGGCACATACGGACTGCTTTTTGTTGACTTGGTACCCCAGGTAAGCACAACCGTTCCCCTTTGAACAGCAATCCGTCCACACAAGTCACCTCATCGCTGTCTGTGGCCAGGCCTATCGGATCGGACCGCTTCACGTCCCTCTTTACTTGAGCTAGGAAGTCTGTAGATGCTATAACGCCCTGGAAATGTTTTTCAGATATGATGGGAACCGGCTCGGGGTTTTCGGCAGGTTCGTCATGGTCGTCCAGCCGTGAGAGGGCATCGGCCTTGGCGTTGTCCTTTCCAGGTCGGAACGTGATCACGAAGTTATATTCGTTAAAGAATAAGGTCCATCGCAACTGTCGGGCTGTGAGGGCACGGGCTGAACGCAGGAACTGGAGGTTCCGATGGTCGGTGTAGATGGTCACTATGTGTTTGGCGTCCTTCAAGAAGTGGCGCCATTCCTCGAACGCCGTTTTGATGGCTAGCAGCTCCCGGTCAGACACAGTGTAGTTGCGTTCCGCTGGTTGTAATTTTTTGGAATAAAAAGCTACCGGATGTAGTTGTCCTGTGTCGGTGCTTCGTTGGGACAACACCCCTCCTATAGCGTCCTTCGAGGCGTCTGCTTCCACGATGAAAGGTTGCTCCGTGTCCGGATGCACCAGCACGGGGGCTATGGTGAAACGTCTTTTTAGTTCTTGGAAGGCCCTCTCAGCGTTCTGCTCCCACCCGAATGGCACACCTTTTCGCAACAAGCGTGTTATGGGAGCTACCAGTGCGGAGAAACCGGTGATGAACCTGCGGTAGTAGTTGGCAAAGCCTAGGAACCGCTGAACCCCTTTTACGGATTCCGGAGAAGGCCAAGACAAGATGGCTTCTACCTTTTTGTTGTCCATGTGGATACCTTCAGGTGTTATGATGTGTCCCAGGAACTCCACAGAGGTGACATGAAAGACGCTCTTCTCCAGTTTGACGTACAAACGATGTCTTCCTAGCTGTTGGAGGACAGAACGCACATGCTGCACGTGTTCAGCGATGTTACGGGAATAAATCAGGATATCGTCTATATAGACGATACAGAAGACATCTATAAAGTCCCTCAATACCTCGTCGATGAAGTACTGGAAAGCTGCGGGGGCGTTACAGAGTCCGAAAGGCATAACCTGGTATTCGAAGAGACCGAACTTCGTCCGGAACGCGGTCTTCCATTCGTCCCCCTTCCGGACTCTTACTAGATGGTAGGCACCCCGCAGGTCGAGTTTGGTATAAATGGAGGCGTCTTTTACTTGATCCAGTAGATTGGTGATCAAAGGCAGGGGGTACCGGTTTTTCACCGTGATGGCGTTCATCGCCCGAAAGTCAATGCAGGTCCTCAGATCACCTTCCTTCTTCGACACGAAGAAAAGAGGAGAGGAAACCGGAGACCTGGAATGGCGAATAAACCCGTTATCCAGGTACTCATCCAAATAGGATCGAAGGTGGATGTTCTCCTTTTCTGTGAGAGAATAAATTCTGCTGCATGGCAACGTGGAGCCAGGGATTAAATCTATGCGGCAGTCAAACGACCGGTGTGGTGGCAGGGGGTTGGCTCCTTTTTTATCGAACACCTCTGCCAGATCCTGATATTCCTCTGGTATGGTTGTGTGGGAAACCGACCCCATGCCATCAACGGGTAGTGATCTCGCCTGCACCGAGCGAGCCCCCAGACGATTGTCCCTCGTATAACAGGTCTCACAGCAGTATTCCGAATCCAGGTGAATTATTCTGGCCGCCCAATCGATTCGGGGATTGTGCTTCACCAACCACGGCAACCCCAATATAACCTTGAATTGCGGAGCGTCGATAACATCAAAACTGATGGACTCAGCATGTTGGTTGGCAAGAAGCATGGACATCTTTTCGGTTTGATGTCGGATTGGGCCAGAGGTCAAATCCGTTCCATCAACAGCCTTGACTGCTTCGGGTTGTTCTTTTGCCACGGTTTGTATACCCAAGGCACTCGAATAACCGGTGTCAATGAAGCTGCCTGTCGCACCGGAATCCAGCATGGCGGTTACCAACCAGGTTCTGCCCGCCTGATTCTGTAAGGAGACTTCGATGCCTACATGATGACTGCCATCGAATACTGCGGGGATCACTGAAGTGTGATACGAAGAACCCAGAGGACGGATCCCCTTGTCTACTGGGTTGTCTCGTTTCCCATCTGATCGCCTTTTGTGATGGGCAACGCAAACGGCCGTCTGCCCCTTGATTTAGAGGGTTTCACTGGACACTCCCTGACGAAGTGTCCGCTTTTCCCACAATACAGACATTGGTTCTGCTTCCTTCTCTTTTCTCGCTCGTGAGCGGTCAACGGCCCTCGTATGCCCCCGATCTGCATGGGTTCTGACGCTTCACCCTGGGGGGAAGCTTCGTCCTTTGTTTTCTCAACGCTTTTTTCTCCAAAGGATAAGAACCGGTTTTCACTGCCCTTCCCTTTCTCGGTCTTTCTTTCCTGGAGACGAAAATTCATCTTCACCACCAAGTCGATGAAAGGACCTATTTCCTCAGGCGGGTCGGGTAACTGTGCGATGAGGTCCTTCAGGTCATCACGTAATCCTCGATAGAAGACTGACACCTTCTTGTCCTCTGGCCAATTAGCCTCGATGACCAGCCGGCTGAAACGGGTGATGTAATGCAGGAGATCTTGGTTGCCTTGTTTTAAGCCAAGCAACTCGTTATCTGCGGCCTGCACAAAGGTGTGGCGAGCGAACATCCGCCGCATGGCTTCTGTGAACGTCGGCAAGTGGTGGAGCATGGGATCGTCGTTTTCTACAAACGAAATGGACCACTGAGCGGCGTCACCTCCCATGTATGATAAGATGTAGGCGACCTTGGAGGCATCATCAGGAAAAGCCGTATTTCTGGCCATGAAATGTAGGTGACATTGATGGAGGAATATCCCATACTTGGTACTATCGCCGTAGAAGCGTTCCGGTGGTGCCAGTTGTACCTGATGAGGTGTTACGACTTGAATGGCGGAGCTCTGAGTGGGAGCTGCGGGGGCCCCCCCAAAGGTGAAGGTAGGCGGCCTCAACAGCCCTTCTTGTATGACTCTGGAACTAGGGGTAGTGCCCCAAGGACTGGAAACCCCGGATGCCATGTGACTCTGGATGGACGTTACATCATGGCGTAGACTAAGGTTCTCGGCTTGCATGGCAGCCAACATGACTGCTATGTCCTGCAAGGTGACTTCCGGGTCGCCCATGTCGTCTGGGTGGAATAGTAAACGTGGGCTTTGAATTCTGTCAGGTACCCCACAAGACTTACCTTTGCTTGTGAAGTAATTCCGCAGAGACGACAAGAGCGCCCGTCCGTGTACCAACCTGACCCCCCTTGGATAGGAAACTCAACAGGGATGAGATGGACACAAGGATGGGAGCCGATTAAGGACGTAGGGCGGTGGTATGGGAATGGAGCGTGCAGGGTATCCCGGGGTAGCTGGAAAACAAACAATAACAGGATTGGTAACCTAACCCCAGGCTATTCCAGACTATCCCTAAAACACACACAACTGTTCTCTTGCCGGGACTCACCAGTGCTTCTGTTTCCGGAATCCAGCGAGACTCTCCTACTAAAGGTGATTCAGCAGAAGCCCTAACTGTAACCAAATAATAGCGCTCCTGCACGGCTCCCCCAAAGTAAACAAGTAAAGCGCTCCTGCGCGGCTCCCCCAAAGTAAACAAGTAAAGCGCTCCTGCGCGGTAGTCCCAAAATAAACAAACAAAGCGCTCCTGCGCGGTATATCAAAACAAACAAACAAAGCGCTCCTGCGCGGTGTATCAAATAGCACGTAAAGCGCTCCTGCGCGGTATATCAAAACAAACAAACAAGCGCTCCTGCGCGGTGTATCAAACAGCACGTAAAGCGCTCCTGCGCCGCTCTCCGAATACACAGTCAAGAACTCCTGCGCTGCTAACAAAACAAAGAAATGTGAGTAAGGCGCTCCTGCGCTGCTCACCCACAGAAACAAGTTCAACAACGCTGCTGCGCTGCTTCTTTGCCGATCGAAATGCTACAGCTGTAGCACTTCAGCAATGGTGCCAGAACGAGAGCGCTCCTGCGCGGGAACCCCCAACACCGTAAGTACCTTCGTGTTGGTAGCGGACAGAAACACTCCTCCGTCGCTGAAGCCTCGGAACTGGAATTCAAAGCACAGAGCCGGCGGGAAACGCGGAGATAAGGCGTTTACCCCGGAAGTGCTTCCAGGACCAGCCTGTGGCAGGAGAAGAACTAGACCGGGGCTCAGCTTCCAGCCAGAAGTGAGGATCCCGGCAATGTTGTGCGTGCTTCGTGGGATGTCGGGAAACGGCAATCGCCGAGAACCCGACACACGCGCTGTGTATTAAGCGGTTTTCTATATATTAAACCACCTTAGGGGTTGTATAATGTTGAACCCTCTTATTACTTTACAGAGCGGTGCCTCCATTACCTGAGCAGTTGCCAGGTGAGGCGAGGCGCATGCCCACCACTAATTGGGTAAGTGCCTTGAATTTTCTAACGAACTTATTCGGACAGACTTGTTGTTGTCAAGATACATTTAGAGTACTAGCATACTAGATATTTATCTGGATGTTTTTGACCACGTAAGATCACGATGTCAATGGTTATGCTTTGTTTTGTGTTTCTTTTTGTCTTTATCCGTGTAGGTTAATGAAGTAAAATTGTTCTCCACGGAACCTCTTGGCCCAATAACAGGGTTCAGGTTGTATTGTAATTGTCTTTGTTACTTTGGCACAAAATCACTTATGCAGTAGCTTCTTTTGGTCCTGACGAAAGCTTGGATAACATTATCCGTTAGCTGAAACATGTAGACAATCTCTCCATCACAGTTATTTGTTTAAACTGTTGTAGCACTGTTTTTATTTATTGTCATCAAGGTAGCGTCCTAATAAACTATCTCTTGTGCCCTGATAGACAATTTTAAACAGCACTTGCTCGCTAGCACTTATCACTTGCACTGCAGTCATCATCCTGAATTATTACTATAGCATTTCTCCTTCATCACAAAATCAACATACCACTCAAGAGGTCTGGGACATATAAGAGACCAATATCTACGATATCTAAGTAGAAGATGGTTCTCTAACAGGTCCCGGTTTTCCCAGATGATGAAGCGAGCCACATTATGTGGATGATGGGAATCAATTCATATATACTTATATCTACACATGAATTGATAGTCTCACTCTAGCGAGCATTCCCTTCATACAAGTGTTTAGGTCTTAAACGTTACAAGACTCATAGTTTCCTTTGTGTATTATAAATACTGTGATTTGGGGATTTTTGAACTATTTGAGTCTTTAAACCAGATCCCTCCGACCCTCACTCTTCAATGAGATACTTTAATATTGTTATTAGGAAGTTCCCCATACATGAATGCCTGTTTATCAGTTTTGCAGGAGATTGCAAATGTGCCCTCCATTGTCGTGATAGAGGCGCTTGACCCTTGTTAGAGGTAACAAGAGGTACAAGTAGTCTATGTTTGACGAATCGTACGTAATGTGACCTATGTTTTTATTATGTTGCAGTGCAGGGTCAATGAAGAAGCATTACATGTCCACACACGCATTTAATGTTGTCGAGTGAATGCAGTGAAATAGATGGATGAAATGTGTTGTGACCGCACTATTGTTTAAGGAGAGGGCCCCAGATTACCAGTGCAGCATACAGCATTTTTCCACCACAAACTAATCATGTATATGGTAATGGGGGAGTTGCATAATGAAACTAGGTGTACATTGCTCCTGTAAGTTTAATATGGGTTAGAAACAACACTGTTAAGATCTATGATTTAGTGTGGTTATAATTTTAATTACACTAGCAAAATGAGTGTAATTTCCAAATTTTGTGTGGGCATTTTGGGGCATATTAACAAGGGCTTTATCTCTGCTTTTTTGGCTATAAAAGCCAAAAACGTGGAGATAAAACTATCGCCCTATTTACAAGAGGGTGCTAACATGCATAATCGCATGTTAGCACCCTTTTTCACGACGCCTCCCTTTGCATCCCTAATGAGATGCAAAGTGGGCGTCACTGGGCAGTACAGTCTTGCAAATATCGCTGATGTGCACATCGCAATATTTACAAGGCAGCCCCAGCTTTTTAGCAGACATTAGTTTTTGGAGAAAACCGCTGTTTTCTCCAAAAACTAACGTCTGCTAAAATCCTGACTTACCCATCCCTAACATAGGGGGTGGATTATGCTGCTACGACCACAGGGTCGTATCAGCAAGGTTTTTGCCCTTTTGCAGGGAACATCGCTGGAAAACCAGCGAAGTTCCCAGCAAAACGGAGATTTACCCCGCTATCTCTGGAACCTTTATCGCACTGGAGCAACGCGTTGTTGATAATGCGCTACCAGGGCGATAAATTCCAGAGATAGATGGCGATGAATAACAAAGCGCTAAGCGCGCTTTGCGTTATTAATAGCCGTTCCTTGCTGATATGCCCCTTTGTTCCTAAATATTTTGTAAGGAAGTGTTCAACTTGTGTAAAAAGTAAGTCTTGTGGACTTCAGGTTATGTCCCCTTACCTGTGGAGGGCTGGCTGACAAGCAGACTTCCCTTGCTCACTTTGCCACTGGTTTCAAGCTATCCTGGCTGATGATGGCTGATTAGCCAGAATCCAGTCCCAGGATGCTTGTTTCCGGTCCAGGAAAGACATGGCTTGGCAGTTCTGTCTGGACTGTTCCCATGAGGCACAGGGTCAGACTGATTTGCATATGGCCATGTCTGAACTGGGGTGGTGGAGTGAGCTAAAGAATGATGATGGATTAAACCCAGATCAGTTGACTGGGGGTGAGTGTTTGATTTGCTCAAACGCTCCGTCCATCATCCCCTTTGGTATCGCTTTGTTCGCCCTAAGTTGGCAGGTTATGCCCAGAGGTGGGTCCCTTGCTCACTTTGCCACTGGATTCAAGATAGCCTGGCTGATGAGGGTTATGAACCCAAAACCGGTCCCAGGATGCTTGTTTCGGGTCCAGGGAAGACATGGCTTGGCAGTTCGGGCTAGACTGTTCCCATGAAGCACAGGGTCAGACTGATTTGCATATGGCCATGTCTGAACTGGGGTGGTGGAGTGAGCTAAAGAATGATGATGGATTAAACCCAGATCAGTTGACTGGGGGTGAGTGTTTGATTTGCTCAAACACTCCGTCCATCATCCCCTTTGGTATCGACAAGCAGACATCAGCCGTGGTTACACTCTCAATAAAGTGTGATATTTGAATCCCACTTTAATGCATATTTTCCAGCTATAGGATGTGCATCCACTTTCTAAGGCTGCACAACTGGTTTGGGTGAATTCCGGTTCAAATGTCATTTTTAGTCTGCTCCTCAGACACTGCCTTTGTGCAAAGTTAGAGTTTTGACAGCAATGACACTGGCTGCAGTCAGCAGTATCTAAAACATGGGCACAGTGACTTGTGAGATTTCACCACTTGGCTGCCATCAGCTTTCCTGAAGAAGTAATCAGGGACAGGTAAAACGATGGGCCTTGCCTATAAATGTCCTGAACTTGACCAGAGAACATGCATTCCAATGCCTCAACCCTCCCATCTTCCAAATGGCAGTGCTCAGGAAGAATTAATCAACAATGCTTTGTTTGCTGATGACGCCCTCATTGAATTTCTAAAGGTAGCCTTGCCTGCACCCTCCGTCACTTCAATGCCTGGGTGCCCACCCTACAGCCACAGGAAGCAGGCAATGCGCCTCTCTGTCTAGGGAGCAAAAGACACACAATTGATGGACGGAATGCAGAACAAATGAAAACATTCACCCCCAGTCAAGAGATCTGGCTTGGCAGTTCGGGCTGGACTGTTCCCATGAGGCACAGGGTCAAGACTGATTTGCATATTGCTGGGTTCAAACTGGAACGGCATGGGGAGCAAAAAAACGATGGATTTAGGCCCAGATCTCTGTACTGGGATGAATGTATGACATTGTTCTGCATTCTGTCCATCAACTGTTGTTTTTGTCTCTGTCTAGGGAAGCGGTATCACCCTCCATCTTGTCTCATGCTATAAATCCGGGGCATCCCCAAGGGATCCTACCAGATTCAGTACTCAGACTCAAACAACATACAGAGCCCTTCTACCACATGTCAGACGCACTCACCGCACAAACAAGCACTTGACCTGAGCACGGGAAGTCAGTACAAGGTTCTGGGTTTCACATAAGAGCGGAGCTATGCATGAAAGGGGTCAGTAGGCTCGCCTCTCGTTTACACAGAGAAAAAGGTCTGGTCACACTATTGACTTACAAAACACAGTGAGATGCCACCACCGTGTTATGTGATACGCCCAGGGCATGGCAGTAGTCCACTACCCTCTGTGAGGGAATTGCCTCCAGGTCACAGAACATGTTCTGGACCTCCCTTTGCCATGGACAGGCCCAGACCTCTAGGCGCACACTAGACTAGGATGGTGCCAGGGCTAAAATAAAAGTGTCGATACCAGTTGCACACGCAGTGGGATACACGGCTTACTTGTGTACGGCGTGCACCAGCTTCGCGCAGCTGCTGGTTTTCTCTTCCTAGTTCGACAATAAAACGTCTATATTTTTATTTTGTGCGTTTTGTTAGAAAATTACCTCGAGAAATCGATTGCGGTGTCTCCTTTGTGACTTTTATAATGCATCCGTCATTCCAGGCTGAAGAGGGCAGATGGGAAGAAGACTCAATCAATAAGGACATCTGAAGAGTGAAAAGAAATGAAAATAAAGATGCCTTTCATCTTCCCTACATTCATTTCCCTTTATAATTATGTGTGGGGAGCGTGGGGGTAATTATTTGTACTTTTGTTTACTGAGGTCTTGGCACAAGGCAAGGGTGCCAGAGAGCTTCACATATTGATAAACATATTTAAAGATCCATACATGTGCACAAGATGTCTACAGACGTGATGGGAAAAGCTAAATTGCTCCCTTTTAAGGTCAGGCTGATCTGAGAGGGATGGTGGGTGCATGTATCAGGAGTTTATATCTGCAGGAACCCAATATATTATTCTTCACACTGGTGTTGCGCAGTGCCAGGGAGGTGCCCACACAGACCTTAGTCTGATGGGAGTTCAGGGACTGCACCTCAAGGTGAAGCTTTACTTACTTGGGAAGGTGAGGGGAATGGAGGTCTTCCTTCCCCCTTAGGTCTTTGCTTCCCACAGTTAAGGTCAGATTCCATGTGGCATGCTGGGGTAACCCACAAAAATGTCCCTCACTAATTAAAAAATCCACATCTCAGGTGCTCATCCACTGGCAGGCTGATTACCCAGCCACACCAGTCGCCTCCCACACTGATCCTGACACCGGTGTGCCACATGCTGCTCGCGGTGGTGGCGGTTAAGCCCGAGCGGTGAACTCCGCTCTGTTTGCAGAGTTTGCAGAGTTTTCCGCCCTCCGCGGTGCCCGCGGAATTCCGCGGAGCGGAGTTGTTTTCCTCACTCATGCTCCCCAACGTCAAGTTGGCGAGCGCGAGTGAGGAAACTGCACCTCCAAGCGAGGTTTTTCCTCGATCGCGCTCCACAACGTAAAGTTGGAGAGTGCGAGCGAGAATAATCCACCTCCCAGCAAGATTTCTTAACGCAGGTGAAAGGATTTCTCAATACGGGCAGTTGCAACCGCTTGCGTTGAGAAACCTTCTGTTCACGTTGAGAAAGTTGTTGCTCAAGTAGAAAATCAACTTGAGAAGCAGAAAAGAAGCAGCGCCGTCTTGTACCGCGCATGGTGCTGTTCGCCTTGATGTTCCAGCACAGGACAAACGCCGGCGCTGAAAATCAACGCGAACAGGCATGACCAAGCGCACTCGGCCCCTTGAGGAACTCTGCATAGCACCGCGGAGTTTTTTGCATACTTTGCGGAGTTCCGCACAACTTTACCCAGGCTTATGTGCAGTTCTTCTCGTAACAAATCTTTCTGCCTGTCAACAATCTTCTTCCAGTATGGTGGCCATCCCCATGTTATCATGGACAGTCGCTCTCGTCCGGCGCATGCATGTGATAACCAATTGCATTCTGGGTGCTAAGCAAACAGGTACAAAATGCAAATACAAAGCACGCAGTACAAAAAAAAGGGAGAAAATTAGATTTTGCTTGAGTGAAAATCTATAAACACATAAGTATTGTTGTTGTAGTTCATGAAATACCCTGAAATACCCCATTTTAGGCAGTACTGCACAGAGATAAAAGGCTGTGGCTGTTCATGTTATGGGGGACGGATGTCACTTAATCTATTAGATCCAACAAGCAGCACAAGTTGGAGACCTGGGTGTCAAAGTTCCATTTGTTTCTTTGTGAGCACTGACCTATTTACAGGGCTCAGTAGGGGCACGGGTCCCAATAACGGGCTCCCGACCCTTGCCGCCCTCCTATGGACCTTGTTTCCCACCATACTGTGCCAATGTGGTCCTAGTGGAAGCCACACTTCTCTTCCTCGACTTCCTGTCCTCTACTTCCTATTCTGTACACTACTGTCCTTCACTTCCTGTCCTTCACCTTCTGCCATCTACTTCACCTGCTCCATTTCCTGTTCACCACTTCCTGTTTTCTACTGCTTGTCCTCCACCCCTTGCCCTCCACATCCTGTCCATACAGGAAGTGGTGTTCAGTGTCTGGAACATCCCTCTACTTCAGGGTCATAGGGTTCCCTGATGATACCACAGTTCCTCTTCTGGTGAATCAAAGTGTCTTCTGTACTCTTCTCTTCTCGCCCCCGCTCATCAGGACCATGTGTCATCTGGCTGGTGACTTGGCACTCTGTGTCCCTGTGAGGTCTTGAGAGCTCCATACAATGTATGTTTCCCATTAGAGGTGTTGGCTAAGAGGTCAGAGCATCATCCCATCTTTTAGGTTTGAGGCACAAGCATGCGGTCCCCAGAAGCCTCCAACATGCAGACCCAAGTCTTGGTTTCAGTTAGATTGCGGGTTCAAGGGGTGAGCCATTGGCGCGGTGCTCCCAAGAACTGTGGCCATCTGTCTCTAGCTCTGAACTTGTGGTGGTCCACTCACCCCCACCACTAGCCCCTTCTCGCCCACAGACCTTACTGCTGCTGAGAAGCTCTGGATAGTGCAGAACACTACAGCTCACGTGTTGCAGGGTGCTTGCCAGCCCCGGTACACTACTCCTTGACTGCTATGAGCCACAGACACCCTCACTCCCCTACCTGTAGAGCAGAACAGCAGGTTCTTTAGTAGGTAAGTAAGTAACGGACACTTGGTAGAGCGCCAACGTTCACCTGACAGGTATCTGGGCGCTATGGAACCTTTTCAGGAGGAGTCCTGCAAAGTAAGCTCACTTCTAAAAAAATCGAATGAAGTTCAGTGGAATCTTGAAGGGACGAATGGTTATTGTGGAAATAGCCAGGTCATCTGGTTCTTTCTGAACCCAGAGAGATTTGGGCTCGCTCTAAGGGGAGCTGGGACAGAATTCCAGAGCTGAGCTGCTTTGACTTGGAACTTGGAAGTCTCTTCCTCCTGGTCTGACTCTTCTGAACTTCGGGAGGGGCACACTGTTGAGGAGGGCGGAGACCTCTCGGTTGACTACGATGAGAACCTTCACCCCAGTGGCGCTGCTCTGATGACAGGAACCAGGGCCGGACTGGGAAGCAAAACCGGCCCAGGCGAAGTGCTAGGCAGCCCCCCCCTCCGTGGGTTGGGGGTGCCGCCGAGCTCTTTGCCGGTTTTTCGGCCGATTTTGTTACTGGGCCGATTTTGCAGCATGTAACAAAAACGGCCCCCAGGGGCCCAAAACCGGCCCCACCCGTGCGGCGCACCGGGAGATTGCCTGGTGCCGGCCACGGCCAGTCCGGCCCTGGCAGGAACTGTTGGCCATATGTCTAGTAATGCTCAATCAAGGAAAAGAGATGAGTCCTGCCCAGGGCCTAACTTGAGCAGGTTCCCAAGGAGACCAGTCGCAAAGTGCACACAGGAAGTTCTTTTTAGAGAAAAAACAGGACTTGGTGGCTCAGGCCAAGCAGGTGGGGGGGACTGGAAATATAGGTGACTTTAGTATCCCACGTGCAGACAGCAGGCACTAGGGAGGGGAGGATGGGCGAGCTCACATGTCAAGCTGCACGAGGCTTCCTGCCTTTTAAATTAGACTTTAGTGGGAGGAGAAGGGGCGGGGCATCTGTCAGAGTTAAAAATCAATTTGCTTCTAGCTGCTTGATTGGACGCCATTCCCCTGAGCCCATCAGCCTGATTGAAACCCGGTGAAAGCGGTGTCTTCCCCCCTCTGCTCACCATGGCCACACTGTTTACGCACAATACTGCTGAACAGCTAAGAGAGCTGTCAATAAATGGCATTCTGGTCACGTCCAGCCCTTTAAGGGGTCGCCTTAAATCTTTCCAGCAGATTAGAGTTCACACAGCACCTTGTAGGCACATGCCATTCCAGGACTGCTCGATAGGGTGACCAACTGGCATGGGTGCAAATTCAGGACGGTAAGTGTAAAAATTCAGGACAGAGGGTCAAAATCCAGGACACAAATTCAGGACAGGAGGTCCAAATTCAGGTCAAAACTTCGGGACAAAAGGTAAGTTTTACAGACACATCAGAGGAAGTTGCGCAATAGTATAAAAGTAAAAAAATAGACAACCACTTAAGTACAAGTAAAAATAAGTTTTATATCAGGTTGCGACAATTGTGCACTTCACGGCTTTTCGGTATGCGTGCAGCTTTGAGCGACTGTGCAGGTCTTTTTGAGGTATTTCATATGATAATTATCTATTTATACGGTTACTGCACTGGGTTGTCCAGTCTGATATTTTGCTTACAACTCATGGTCCTGAGCAGGCATGTTTGGTGAGAGAAGTGCTCAGGAAGATCTGTTTGGATAGACTTTGTTACTAGCATCTCATATCTGAGTGCCATTGTGAGATGTAAAGTGGCTCGCGTAGGTGAACTAAAGGGCGGATTGCTGTGATGACGCCACTATAGGGAACGCATTATGGGTGTTTCAGCAAGTGGAAGTTAAATTATGGAATCTGACTTTGCTTATGGGGGCTTCGCAGAGAGTTGCACAAGCTGACGGAAGTCACAAAGGTGCTTTTCCCTGCAGCTTTCTTAATGAATACACTGCCGATACACTTTTACATAGTTTCTTTTTGACGCCTTTCCTATCGCTACAAACACAATATACATCTCAAGCACAGCTCAGGGCACTATAAGGCTCTTCATAAAACCTTACACCTAAAATAAACCATGCAAACATTTACAACTACTAGCATAAAATTCAAGGAGCAGTTGGGTGTCACTCGGAAACCAGTCAAAACCTCACTGAAAATTAAGAATCATTCTGTCCAGGCCTTACTCCCCTCCTGTCTGCTTCAGCGCCAAGACGCCCCCAGGCATTCGACCGCTATATAAAACCCAAATCAAAATCAAAATAAAAAATTCACTC
This sequence comes from Triturus cristatus, assembly GCF_964204655.1. Lineage (NCBI taxonomy): Eukaryota > Metazoa > Chordata > Amphibia > Caudata > Salamandridae > Triturus > Triturus cristatus. The sequence goes on along the minus strand of NC_140593.1, from coordinate 1,192,300,743 downwards.
AAAATGTCATCTATTAATTCTTTCATCTACCATTCAGTCTTTCACCATTCATTCTGTCCTTCCATCTGTATGCCCATCCATATCCAAACCTTTTCAACCATTTGCAAACCTTTCCATCAACTATCCTTCCATTTCACTCATCCATTCCATCATCCATCCTTTCACTCATCCATCCATCCACCCAATCCATCCTTTCACTCATCCATCCACTCTTCTACCCATCCATTCATTTACTCATCCATCCAAACATTTATCCTTTCACCCATCAGCCATCCTTTGACTTACTCATCCATCCACCCAGGCACTCATCCGTCCACCCATTCATCCTTTCACTCATTCATCCATCCATCCATCCTTTCTTACAGCTCTCTACCCTCCCTTTCACTCACGTATGCATTCTTTCAATCATCCTTCTTTATATTCTTCTTTTCACTCATCCATGCACCCATTCGCCCATCCATTCTGTCAATCATCCATCCATGCTTTCACTCATCCATCTATCCTCCCTTTCTCCATTACCCTTTCACTTAGCCACCCATCCTTCCATCCACCCACCCATCCAGTTGCAGACAGAAAAGGCCTATCAAGAACTTCACTCTTGCTGTAGTTCCTAGAGCAAGGGGTGGGGTGGGGGAGGGTTCACTATGCCCCTGTACATAGGCAATCTGAAAACTTGGAAGTCATGAGTCATGCATGTCACACAGTGCCAGGACGCGAGGTGACTGTGACATGTTGTTGTTGCCAGGGCTTTAAGTGGGATGACAAAACTGGGGGTTTCTCCAAGCGGTGTGTCTGATGTAATTAATGGCGTGGCTTAAAACACCTTAGCTTAAAAATATGTGCTGAGCAGAATGTGCCACCCGACTGTTATTTTGCTATTTCTATCATTGCATATAGTAACATTAGACCTACCACAAGCCATGACTGTCTGCTTTGCCAATGGATGTTAGTTGAATAAATAAAAAAGCAGCAACAATGGCTTGGTTTTATATAAGAATAAAAATGCTTCAGCTCTGAAATGAGGAGACCGTGTAAGAGCTATAACCTCGTCTTTTTAACTTTGTACATTTGTTTTGTACATTTCGTCCATCTAACCCTAATAGAATGCCCTGCCCTAGACCTCAGCAGGAGGAGGCCAGCACATGCTGTAACAGCCCAGACTGGCCAATTGTCATTCTGTATGTGGCTATCAACGCAGACAGAATGACAATGGGTGTGGTGAGCTGCTCCTGCTCCGAGGATGAGTGCGAGGAGGCGATATCAGGGAGCTGAGGCCCTGAGCAGACATCTCCGGGACCGAGCCTACCTAGGCACCCCTGCCCTGACCAGACACCTCCGGGCCCGAGCCTACCTAGGCACCCCTGACCAGACACCTCAGGGCCTGAGCCTACCTAGGCACCGGTGCCCTGACCAGACATCTCCGGGCCGGAGCCTACCTAGGCACCCCTACCCTGACCAGACACCTCAGGGCCCGAGCCTACCTAGGCACCCTTGCCCTGACCAGACACCTCCGGGCCCGAGCCTACCTAGGCACCCCTGACCAGACACCTCAGGGCCTGAGCCTACCTAGGCACCGGTGCCCTGACCAGACATCTCCGGGCCTGAGCCTACCTAGGCACCGGTGCCCTCACCAGACATCTCCGGGACCGAGCCTACCTAGGAACCGGTCCCCTGACCAGACATCTCCGGGACCGAGCCTACCTAGGAACCGGTGCCCTGACCAGACACCTCCGGGCCCGAGCCTACCTAGGCACCCTTGCCCTGACCAGACACCTCCGGGCCCGAGCCTACCTAGGCACCCCTGACCAGACACCTCAGGGCCTGAGCCTACCTAGGCACCCCTGCCCTGACCAGACACCTCTGGGCCCGAGCCTACCTAGACACCAGTGCCCTGACCAGACATCTCCGGGGCCGAGCCTTCCTAGGCACTCCTGCCCTGACAAGACTTCTCCGGGGCTGAGCCTACCGAGGCACCCCTGCCCTGACCAGACATCTCCGGGGCCGAGCCTACCTAGGCACTGGTGCCCTGACCAGACATTTCTGGGGCTGAGCCTACCTAGGCACCCCTGCCCTGACCAGACACCACTGGGCCCCAGCCTACCTAGGTACCCCTGCTCTAACCAGACACCTCCGGGCCTGAGCCTACCTAGGCACCGGTGCCCTGACCAGACATCTCCGGGGCCGAGCCTACCTAGGCTCCGGTGCCCTGACCAGACATCTCCGGGCCTGAGCATACCTAGGCACCGGTGCCCTGACCAGACATCTCCAGGCCTGAGCCTACCTAGGCACCGGTGCCCTGACCAGACACCTCGGGGCCCGAGCCTACCTAGGCACCGGTGCCCTGACCAGACACCTCAGAGCCTGAGCCTACCTAGGTACCCCTGCCCTGACCAGACTCACCTCCGGGCCCGATCCTACCTAGGCACCCTTGCCCTGACCAGACACCTCCGGGCCCGAGCCTACCTAGGCACCCTTGCCCTGACCAGACACCTCCGGGTCCGAGCCTACCTAGGCACCCCTGACCAGACACCTCAGGGCCTGAGCCTACCTAGGCACCCGTGCCCTGACCAGACACCTCTTGGCCCGAGCCTACCTAGACACCAGTGCCCTGACCAGACATCTCCGGGGCCGAGCCTTCCTAGGCACTCCTGCCCTGACAAGACATCTCCGGTGCTGAGCCTACCTAGGCACCCCTGCCATGACCAGACATCTCCGGGGCCGAGCCTACCTAGGCACCCCTGCCCTGACCAGACACCACTGGGCCCCAGCCTACCTAGGTACCCCTGCCCTTAGCAGACACCTCCTGGCATGAGCCTACCTAGGCACCGGGACCAAGCCTACCTAGGCACCGGTGCCCTGACCAGACATCTCCGGGACCAAGCCTACCTAGGCACCGGTGCCCTGACCAGACATCTCCGGGCCTGAGCCTACCTAGGCACCGGTGCCCTGACCAGACACCTCGGGCCCGAGCCTACCTAGGCATCGATGCCCTGACCAGACACCTCAGAGCCTGAGCCTATCTAGGTACCCCTGCCCTGACCAGACTCACCTCCGGACCCGAGCCTACCTAGGCACCCTTGCCCTGACCAGACACCTCCGGGCCCAAGCCTACCTAGGCACCCCTGACCAGACACCTCAGGGCCTGAGCCTACCTAGGCACCCGTGCCCTGACCAGACACCTCTTGGCCCGAGCCTACCTAGACACCAGTGCCCTGACCAGACATCTCCTGGGCCGAGCCTTCCTAGGCACTCCTGCCCTGACAAGACATCTCCGGGGCTGAGCCTACCTAGGCACCCCTGCCCTGACCAGACATCGCCGGGGCCGAGCCTACCTAGGCACCCCTGCCCTGACCAGACACCACTGGGCCCAAGCCTACCTAGGTACCCCTGCCCTTAGCAGACACCTCCTGGCATGAGCCTACCTAGGCACCGGGACCAAGCCTACCTAGGCACCGGTGCCCTGACCAGACATCTCCGGGACCAAGCCTACCTAGGCACCGGTGCCCTGACCAGACATCTCCGGGCCTGAGCCTACCTAGGCACCGGTGCCCTGACCAGACACCTCCGGGCCCGAGCCTACCGAGGCACCGGTGCCCTGACCAGACACCTCAGAGCCTGAGCCTACCTAGGTACCCTTGCCCTGACCAGACTCACCTCCGGGCCCGAGCCTACCTAGGCACCCTTGCCCTGACCAGACACCTCCGGGTCCGAGCCTACCTAGGCACCCCTGACCAGACACCTCAGGGCCTGAGCCTACCTAGGCACCCGTGCCCTGACCAGACACCTCTTGGCCCGAGCCTACCTAGACACCAGTGCCCTGACCAGACATCTCCGGGGCCGAGCCTTCCTAGGCACTCCTGCCCTGACAAGACATCTCCGGGGCTGAGCCTACCTAGGCACCCCTGCCCTGACCAGACATCTCCGGGGCCGAGCCTACCTAGGCACCCCTGCCCTGACCAGACACCACTGGGCCCCAGCCTACCTAGGTACCCCTGCCCTTAGCAGACACCTCCTGGCATGAGCCTACATAGGTACCGGTGCCCTGACCAGACATCTCCGGGGCCAAGCCTACCTAGGCTCCGGTGCCCTGACCAGACATCTCCGGTGGGCTAAGCCTACCTAGGCACCCCTGCCATGACCAGACACCACCAGGCCCCAGCCTACCTAGGCACCTCTGCCCTGACCAGACACCTCAGGGCCTGAGCCTACCTAGGCACCCCTGCCCTGACCACACACCTACGGGTCCGAGCCTACCTAGGCACCCCCTGCCCTGACCAGACACCTCGTAGGGGAACTGCTCTGCTCCCTGCAAGGCCCAAAATTACGGACAAAAGGCGTCCATAAAAGGAATCCTCACAGACAACGGACCTGAGGCCCAAATTATGGATTATCCGTGGAATTTATGGACGGTTGGTCACCCTATTGCTCTAGAATTCATCCTCCAGTGCCTAGAAACTGCTTTCTAGCTGTCTGGTGTGCTATAAGAGCAGCGCCACTTACCCCGAAAGGCACAGCAAAGGTGCAGGAAGTTGGTATTTGCACAGTCACCCTTCAACTCCTCTAGGCAAGTACAGGGGGATGGTGGTACTTCTAGTAGCACCAACCCTAGCCAAACACCTGTGGTAAGTCCTGTCCCCAAACAAACAACTCAGGTATCCGGGCACCCAAAACCAGAGGCCAGTCGCGTCCCGACCCAGACACCTGTATTTGTGATCCCGATTCCCGACCAGACACCTCCGGGCCCGAGCCTACCTAGGCACCCCTGCCCTGACCAGACGTCTCCGGCCCGAGCCTAACTTTGCACCCCTGCCCTGACCAGACACCTCTGGCGCGACCTACCTAGGCACCCCTGACCAGACACCTCCAGCCCGAGCCTCACTTGGCACCCCTGCCCTGACCAGACACCTCCGGGCCCGAACCTACCTAGGCACCGGTGCCCTGACCAGACATCTCCGAGCCTGAGCCTACCTAGGCACCCCTGCCCTGACCAGACGTCTCCGGCCCGAGCCTAACTTTGCACCCCTGCCCTGACCAGACACCTCTGGCGCGACCTACCTAGGCACCCCTGACCAGACACCTCCAGCCCGAGCCTCACTTGGCACCCCTGCCCTGACCAGACACCTCCGGGCCCGAACCTACCTAGGCACCGGTGCCCTGACCAGACATCTCCGAGCCTGAGCCGACCTAGGCACCCCTGCCATGACCAGACACCTCCAAGCCCGAGCCTACCTAGGCACGCCTGACCAGACACCGCCGGGCCCGAACCTACCTAGACACCCCTGCCCTGACGAGACACCTCCGGGCCTGAGCCTACCTAGGCACCCCTGCCCTGACCAGACACCCCCGGGCCTGAGCCAAACTTGGCACCCATGCCCTGACCAGACATTTCAGGGCCCGAGCCTACCTAGGCACCCCTGCCCTGACCAGACACCTCCGGGCCTGAGCCTACCTAGGCACCCCTGCCCTGACCAGACACCCCCGGGCCTGAGCCAAACTTGGCACCCATGCCCTGACCAGACACCTCCGGGCCCGAGCATATCTAGGCACCCCTGCCCTGCCCAGACACCTCCAGGCCTGAGCCTACCAAGGCACTCCGGCCCTGACCAGACACCTCTGGGCCCGAGCCTGCCTAGGCACCCCTGCCCTGACCATACACCTCCGGCCCGAGCATACCTTGGCACCCCTGACCAGACACCTCTGGGCCTGAGACTACCTAGGCACCCCTGCCCAGACACCTCCGGGCCCGAGCCTACCTAGGCACCCCTGACCAGACACCTCCGGGCCAAGCCTACCCAGGCACTCCTGCCCTGATCAGACACCTCCGGGCCCGAGCCTACCTCGGTATCCCGGCCCTGACCAGACAACTCCGGACCCGAGCCTATCTAGGCACCCCGTCCCTGGGCAGACACCCCTGAGCCTACCTAGGCACCCCTTCCCTGACCAGACACCTCTGGGCCCGAGCCTACCTAGGCTCCCCTTGCCCTGACCAGACACCTCGTAGGGGAACAGCTCTGCTCCCTGCAAGGCCCAAAATTACGGACAAAAGACGTCCATAAAAGGGATCCTCACAGACAACTGACCTGAGGTCCAAATTATGGACTATCGGTGAAATTTATGGACGGTTGGTCACCCTGCTGCTCTAGTATTCATCCTCCAGTGCCTAGAAACTGCTTTCTAGCTGTCTGGTGAGCTATAAGAGCAGCACTACTTACCCCAAAAGGCGCAGCAAAGGTGCAGGAAGTTGGTATTTGCACAGCCACCTTTCAAGACCTCCAGGCAATTACAGGGGGATGGTGGTACTTCTAGTAGCACCAACCCTGGCCAAACACCTGTGGTAAGTCCTGTACCCAAACAAACAATTCAGGTATCCGGGCACCCAATACCAGAGGCCAGTCCTGTCCCGACCCAGACACCTGTAATTGTATTCCCGATTCCCGACCAGACACCTTCGGGCCCGAGCCAACCTAGGCATCCCTGCCCTGACCAGACACCTCCGGGCCCGAGCCTACCTAGGTATCCCGGCCCTGACCAGACAACTCCAGACCCGAGCCTACCTAGGCACCCCGGCCCTGGGCAGACACCCCTGAGCCTACCTAGGCACCCCTGCCCTGACCAGACACCTCCGGTCTCGAACCTACCTAGGCACCCCTGCCCTGACCAGACACCTCTGGACCCGAGCCTACCTAGGCACCCCGTCCCTGGGCAGACACCCCTGAGCCTACCTAGGCACCCCTGCCCTGACCAGACACCTCCGGTCTCGAACCTACCTAGGCACCCATGCCCTGACCAGACACCTCAGGGCCCGAGCCTACCTAGGCACCCCTGCCCCGACCAGACACCTCCGGGCCTGAGCCTACCTAGGCACCCCTGCCCTGACCAGACACCCCCGGGCCTGAGCCAAACTTGGCACCCATGCCCTGACCAGACACCTCCGGGCCCGAGCCTATCTAGGCACCCCTGCCCTGCCCAGACACCTCCAGGCCTGAGCCAACCTAGGCACTCCGGCCCTGACCAGACACCTCCGGGCCCGAGCCTACCTAGGCACCCCTGCCCTGACCATACACCTCCGGCCCGAGCATACCTTGGCACCCCTGACCAGACACCTCTGGGCCTGAGACTACCTAGGCACCCCTGCCCAGACACCTCCGGGCCCGAGCCTACCTAGGCACCCCTGACCAGACACCTCCGGGCCAAGCCTACCTAGGCACCCCTGCCCTGATCAGACACCTCCGGGCCCGAGCCTACCTAGGTATCCCGGCCCTGACCAAACAACTCCGGACCCGAGCCTACCTGGGCACCCCGTCCCTGGCCAGACACCCCTGAGCCTACCTAGGCACCCCTTCCCTGACCAGGCACCTCTGGGCCCGAGCCTACCTAGGCTCCCCTTGCCCTAACCAGACACCTCGTAGGGGAACAGCTCTGCTCCCTGCAAGGCCCAAAATTACGGACAAAAGACGTCCATAAAAGGGATCCTCACAGACAACTGACCTGAGGTCCAAATTATGGACTATCCGTGAAATTTATGGACGGTTGGTCACCCTGCTGCTCTAGTATTCATCCTCCAGTGCCTAGAAACTGCTTTCTAGCTGTCTGGTGAGCTATAAGAGCAGCACCACTTACCCCAAAAGGCGCAGCAAAGGTGCAGGAAGTTGGTATTTGCACAGCCACCTTTCAAGACCTCCAGGCAATTACAGGGGGATGGTGGTACTTCTAGTAGCACCAACCCTGGCCAAACACCTGTGGTAAGTCCTGTACCCAAACAAACAACTCAGGTATCCGGGCACCCAATACCAGAGGCCAGTCCTGTCCCGACCCAGACACCTGTAATTGTATTCCCGATTCCCGACCAGACACCTTCGGGCCCGAGCCAACCTAGGCACCCCTGCCCTGACCAGACACCTCCGGGCCTGACCTCACCTAGGCACCCCTGCCCTGACCAGACGTCTCCGGGCCCGAGCCTACCTTCGCACCGCTGTCCTGACCAGACACCTCTGGCCCAACCTACCTAGGCACCCCTGACCAGATACCTCCGGCCCGAGCCTCACTTGGCACCCCTGCCCTGACCAGCCACCTCGGGCCTGAGACGATCTAAGGCACCCCTGCCCTGACCAGGCACCTCTGGTCCGAGACTAACTAGGCACCCCTGCCCTGACCAGACACCTCCGGTCTCGAGCCTACCTAGGCACCCCTGCTGGCCTGACCAGACACCTCTGGACCCGAGCCTACCTAGGCACCCCTGCCCTTACCAGATACCTCTGGGCCCGAGCCGACCTAGGCACCCCTGCCCTGACAAGACACCTCCGAGTCTGAGCCTAACTAGGCACCCCTGGTCTGACCAGACGTCTCCGGGCCCGAGCCTAACTTCGCACCCCTGTCCTGACCAGACACCTCTGTTCCGACCTACCTAGGCACCCCTGACCAGACACCTCCGGCCCGAGCCTCACTTGGCACCCCTGCCCTGACCAGCCACCTCGGGCCTGAGCCGATCTAAGGCACCCCTGCCCTGACCAGGCACCTCTGGGCCGAGACTAACTAGGCACCCCTGCCCTGACCAGACACCTCCGGTCTCGAGCCTACCTAGGCACCCCTGCCCTGACCAGACACCTCCGGTCTCGAGCCTACCTAGGCACCCCTGCCCTGACCAGACACCTCCGGCCCGAGCCTCACTTGGCACCCCTGCCCTGACCAGCCACCTCGGGCCTGAGCCGATCTAAGGCACCCCTGCCCTGACCAGGCACCTCTGGGCCGAGACTAACTAGGCACCCCTGCCCTGACCAGACACCTCCGGTCTCGAGCCTACCTAGGCACCCCTGCCCTGACCAGACACCTCTGGACCCAAGCCTAACTAGGCACCCCTGCCCTGCCCTGACCAGACACCTCCGGTCTCCAGCCTACCTAGGCACCCTTGCCCTGACCAGACACCTCTGGCCCTGAGCCTACCTAGGCACCCCTGCCCTGCCTAGACACCTCCGGTCTCGAGCCCACCTAGGCACCCCTGCCCTGACCGTGCACCTCCGGCCCGAGCATACCTTTGCACCCCTGACCAGACAACTCCGGACCCGAGCCTACCTAGGCACCCCGTCCCTGGGCAGACACCCCTGAGCTTACCTAGGCACCCCTGCCCTGACCAGACACCTCCGGTCTCGAACCTACCTAGGCACCCCTGCCCTGACCAGACACCTCTGGACCCGAGCCTACCTTGGCACCCCGTCCCTGGGCAGACACCCCTGAGCCTACCTAGGCACCCCTGCCCTGACCAGACACCTCCAGTCTCGAACCTACCTAGGCACCCCTGCCCTGACCAGACTCCTCTGGACCCGAGCCTACCTAGGCACCCCTACCCTGCCCAGACACCTCCGGGCCCAAACCTACATAGGCACCGCTGCCCTGACCAGACACCTCTGCGCTCGAGCCCACCTAGGCCCCCCGTCCTGACAAGACACCTCCGGTCCGGAGCCTACCTAGGCATCCCTGCTCTGACCCTACACCTCCGAGGCTACCTAGGAACCCGTGCCCTAAGCAGACACCTCCAGGCCCTACCTACTTAGACACCCCTACGAAAGGCACCTCCGGGCCAGAGCCTACCTAGGCACCCCTGACCAGTAGCGGTCCGTGGAGGGAGTTCGGTGGGGCAGTGAGGCGGGGGAGGGGTAGGGTGGGGAAATGTAAACACCGGAATATGGATGAACGGAGGTAAGTACACATTTAAATAAATAAAACGAATTCCTTTACGCGCGCAGGCATTGGTGCCCTGACCAGACACCTCCGGGCCCGAGACAACCTAGGCACCCCTGACCAGACACCTCAGGGCCCGACACTGCTATTCCACTCCAAAGCAGCCGCCTCCAGTTCTGCCCTGAACTTCTCCTTGTCCCCGGCCACGCTCCTGTTTTTCAGATCAAACACTGGGCTGCTTGTGTGCATCGTCTCGAGTGTAACAAATATTTTAACATATGCAGATTTTAAAGCGCAGAAATCCCCTCCCGGTTGGCGGTTTGGCGCGCTTTCCTGTCAGGATTGACAGGCGCCATCGTAGCGCTAGGAACACAGGGCGCTCGCGCGTGCCCCGCCCCCCCCCCCCCACACACACACACACGTCCCTCCCCTGAGGACACAGCCCGTCCCAAGGTTGCTCCTTTAGACTGCTCTTGGCTGAGAGTCAATAACATTGAATTTGGAAATCAAAAAATAACCTCACCCTCAGTCTCTCGGCCTCCAAAGCTACATGCGCTTTCTTCCGGCTCACGGCGCCTGCCGTCTCTCCTCAAACGCCCCTTCTTTCTACCACGCTCTCCCCGCTTCTCTTTTACCCAGTCTCTCTCTGTACTCGCATTTCTCCTCTCCCTCCCTCACTCTGATGTTCAATGAGTAGATCACTTCTTTTTCCCTCGCCCGCTCTCTTGTTTCAACCTGGCTATCCATGTGTCTTCCCCGCCCCCCTCGCTCTCTGTGCCTTTTCGTTTCAGTCTCTCGACCTCTGTCTCAGTCTTTGCTCCCCACTCCCTCTCTTTCTATCTTTTTTAACACGTCTCCATTTCTATGCCTCCTTTCTATGCCTCCCTCTCCCGCTTTTCCACTGTTTTGTTATGTTCCTGTTTCGCACTATCTCCGTTTATCTTTTTGAGTGTTTTTCTTTGTCTCTCGCTTTCTCACACGTTTCTTCACCTCAGAGACTTCTCTGTCTCTCTCTCCGCTTTTCCTTTCCCGCCTCTATTTCTCTCTCTTCATCCTTCTCTTCCTTCTCCGTTATCTCTGTCCCTCTTCCTTTTTTTCTCCGCCATCTTCCTCTTTCCTTCCCTCTCTGTTTCCCTACCTCTCAGTAACCTCCCTGCCTACCCTTTTCTATTGTCCTCTTCCCACGTCACTGCCCCCTCTCCTAACATTTCTCTCTAACTGTCCCTTTTTCTCCCTCTCTCCCACGCTCCCCTCTAGCTCTCTCCACCTATGCCCCCTTTCTCTTTTCTCTCTCTTCCTTTCCACTTCCTTCTCTTTCCCCTTTTATTTCTGTCTCTCCCCTTCTCCATGTCTCCTTCCCTCTCAGCCCCCATCTTCCTGTATTTGCGTGCTTCTCTGCAGCCCCCTCTTATTTCCTCACTATTCCCCGTTTTTCGCCGTGATCGCTTCTCTCCCTTAGAGCCCGCACTCCTCCTTTGAGCGCCCCCTGCCCCGGGTGGACGGGCCTTTAAATCTATGTTTGCTTCAAGAGCTACGACAACAGGCAAGGATGGGCACGGCTAGGAAGACGGTGGCCATAACTCGCAAAGACTCGCCCATGGCGGGAGCTGCCGGCCTTGCTGCTCCTAAAGTGCTTTATTTCTTAAAACTGTGTACGTCACAGTTAGACTGCTCTTCATCATCACGGGAATCACCCCCTGGGGGCCCTACAAGGGCCGCCTCCTTTTATGTGCCCATGAAATATTTACCCATCGACATGGTCTATAAAACACTTGTTTACCAGCCTGCGGAAGCATGTAATAAACAGTGAACAGGAAGTGACGTTTACCGGCTGCTGGTACTGATGGCCTCAACATGGGTTGGGAAGCAATGCGGCCCTGCACTCCCTGCATCTCCTCAGCCTCTTGTGAGCTGACGTATGTCCTCCAGTGACGGAGACTGCCTGAGGTCGAGGGCTGGAATGTATGATGTTACAACGCATACATTCGCAACGCAGTATTTTCCATCGCGTTTGTTACAACGCAAGTCGTTACAACGACTTGCGCTGGAGGGCGCTGGACTTAGGGATAGCATGATTTACTATTCCAACTCCAGCCTACGTCACAGTAGGGAAGGTTTTGTAATAGTGAATCATACTATTCCTTACTTTAGAGCGCCATCCAGTGCAAGTCGTTGTTGCGTTCTAACGCCCGCGATGTAAACATACTGTGGTGTAACGACCACGTTGTACAGGTCGGTCTCCCGAGGGCTGCAGAGATGATGTCCAGTGAGACATCCCCACGAGCCGGCAGCATCCCTGGCCCTCCCAGTATCACAGGGTACCACACCGGCCCCCATCTACCCACGGGGACAGTTTGTTCCTTTGCACCCTAGGGACAGGGGTTGTATACTATTGGCCGTGGCTGACCATTAGGGATGTCAAAGATGTGAAGTCTGACAGGTCCAATATTTATTCTAAATCACAGATAGTCATGCAATAGCCACAGTTTCAAAAACACAAGAGGGACCGCGTAGGGCGATGAGGGGACTGGAGTCCTCACCGTCCTTCAGGCATTATTTTCAGCATGGTGTGCTGTTTCTCAAACCTGCCCAAAAGCACCCTGAACTCAGCTAATGTCATGCCTGACCCAGAGCTCTGCTCTGGCAGACTGTTTTCAGCCCAGTCTGAGCCAATAGGAACATGTCTGCTCCAAACAGATCAACGCAGTCTCCTCTTCCTGCTTCCACACCCTTTGCTTGCTCTGAAAGATCTTCAGAAGGGTCCCTATTAACACCAGGAAAGCCGTCACTCACGCCGTAGTCACCAGCAATCTGGACTACGGCAACGCACTCTATGCAGGAATCACCACCCAACTCCTTAAGAGACTCCTGATGATACAGAACTATGCTACCAGACTCCCCAAATGGCACCACTCCACACCCCCACCTCAGTAACCTCCACTGACCCCCCATCCAGAAAAGATGCCACACACGTACAAGGCCCTCCATGACCAAGGACCAGCAGACTTCAACCACCGCCTGAACCTCCACCAACCCTCCAGACATCTGTGCTTCACCTCCCTCGCATGCGCTCCCTGCATCGGCCGAAGCTACAGTGGAGGACGCTCCTTCTCCTACCTTGCCGCCGAGTCCTGGAACGAACTTCACCTCCACTTCCGACCATCATCCGCTGCCCTGGAATTCAGAAAGGGACTCAAGACCTGGCTTTTCGAATGAGCCCAGCGAGACCCTCGAGCCTGGATACACTCGCTGGTGATTAGCCGCACTTTGCAAATCCGGATTGATTGAGCCAACTTCCACCTTTGCAGGTCTGTCATGACCCCTAGCACTGTCCCAGCTGCCCTCCCTGGTAACAACTGGTGTTTGTTCGAGGGTCCAACCTCTTGCAGAGCTGTTTCCTGCTGCATCAGGATCCTGGGTGGGAACATTCGATTGGAGGGCGGGGTATGCATATTTTGCAACAATCAGTACTCTCCAGCTACTAGTTGTATCAGTCATGTAATGATTTTCAGCAATGCAGTATGCAGTTTATATTTCAATCTCCCTTCCTGGTCATCCTGAGTCCAGAACCATCGAACCATCTCTCTAGCCCAGACAGTTCCAGAGATATAGCCATCTTTAGGTGTGGTGGATCCCTAACCATAAATTTCGTTTTCCACCCAAGGGTGGTCAAGCCTGTGATAAAAATATAATCAATACAGCTAAAAGGCGAGCTAATCAACTTAACAGAAATGATACCTTAAAATCACATCATAACCCCAATGACAAACAAGAACAACAAGTGAGAATGATTACCAACTTTCACCCTTGGTCCCATAAAGTGTTTAATATACTTAAACGTCATTGGAAACTTCTCACATCAGACTCAGATCTTAACAAAATATTGACCAATCACCCAAGTCTTACTTACCGTAAAGGCCTAACAATTCGGAATATGGTCAGCCCAAGTTATCCCAAGAAAAATTTGGATACTATGTCATGGCACCAAAGTAGAAACTTGGGTTTTCATAAATGCGGTGATTGCAGTATGTGCAAATATGCTTTATCTGGTATAAAAGAATTCGCATACAATGGATCCAGAAAATTTCATATTACTCAGTATATTAATTGTAATACAAAATTTGTGATTTATGTTATTGTTTTTTTTTTAAACTTATTTTTATTGCCATTTTCATATTTCATACATTGTACATCATTCATATTCTTCAGGTGAGCGTATCCGATCATACATCCTGTAATGGTGTTTAACAACTGTACTGATTGATGATTCGTCACCAGGAAGCATAAATAATGCATACAGTTATCCTGACGTTTAGATCCTGCGATCTCGGGTTCCATATATGGCAAAGGAACTGGGGCTTAACATAGGCATAAACTAGGGAATGGATATGGAGGAATATGTCCAATTACACTGGCGAGGGAATGTAGCGTCGTGATGGTGAGGCACCGCTGATACTTATGTTTGCCTATCCTAGTCGGTGCGACCGAGAAGTGCAATAGTGTACCTGAAGCTAAGGCTCGTCAAGAGCTCGTGTGGTTGGGTGTCTACGGAATCAGGGGGGTAGGGCCTGTAACTGTGTGCCCTGGATTAGTTGTGTAGATGCGTCGTCTGGTGGGTCCGCCCCTGGGGAGTGTTGCCCAAACTGGTACAATAACATGGCCCATTCCATTGAGATAGGATGCTTGCGGGTCCCTTTCACCTCCTCCTCCCGTAGTGTCTCCTCCTCCGCCGCCGCCCATTTGCGCGTAGCTCCCACCCACGCCGCCAACGGGGGGCCGGCGGGGGAACGCCAATGCATGGCTATGCTGCGTTTGGCCAAGAGCACCGCTAAGGAGAGGAAGCGCGTCTGCACCTTGTGTTGCTTACTTACGCGAAAGATGCCTATGGCGCTGGCCTCCCAAGTGTTCATGTAAGTTAGCCCAGTGAGGGTACCCAAAGCAGTGTGAATGTGGTGCCAGAAAATTTGAATGACGGAGCAGCTCCAAAACATATGTCGAAAGTCTGCATCTTGCTCATGACATCTGGGGCATAGGAACTGAGTGTCGGGGTAGAATCGTTGGAGACGTGCAGGTGTTAGATAGGCCCTGTGTAGGATGTAATATTGGATGTTTTTAAAACGTGCGTTTCTGGAGACCTTCTTAGGGTATCTCAAGGCTCTCTCCCATTCCCCCTCATGGAGCACCCGCCCGATCTCCGCCTCCCAGGTGGCCCGGAGGGTCTCCAATGGTTTATTAGTCAATTCCCGTATGGCTTTATAAAGCCATGTAGTTAGATGGCGACCTGCTCCCATGTGTAGGATCGTGTGGAGCACTGGGTGTGTGTGTGGTTCCCCTTTACTGAGGTCCTGATGCGGTCTGAAGCTGCTCAGGAGCTGACGGTGAAGCATGAATTGTCCTGGGGGAAGCTCGTACTCCTCCACTAAGCTAAGGAACGGTCTTAGTTGCCCGTCCTCGAAAAGGGACGCCGCCTCCGTTAAGCCACACCTCGTCCATGTGCAAAGCGCGCTAGTTGTGTAGTAGTGCTCCCGGTTGGGCCATCCTACCAGGGTGAGTAGAGGGGAGTACAACGGGGTCCCCGGGGACATGCGGTGTATCCGCAACATGCACTTACGTGCGACCAACACCTGCAAAGGGTATGTGGGCTTTGGGCGTGTGCCAGGGAGGAGCAAGCGACGGATCTCCGGAACCGATACCTGTCCTGCGACGGCATGCGTTTCCACATTATACCTGTCTGCTGTCCAATGAGACAGCCATTGCAGTTGTGCTGCCAAGAAGTAGGCCTCGAATAATGGGGCTCCCAAGCCACCCTGCGTGGTGGGCAGTTGTAATTTTGTCAGGGCTATTCTGTGCCTGGCGGACCCCCAAATGAGCGTGCTAAGAAGGGAGTCTAGGTCCCGGAAGAAAGTTCTGGGCGGGACCACGGGTAGATTGGTGAAGAAATACAGCAATCTCGGGACCATGATCATTTTGGCCAATGCCACTCTCCCAATTGGGGCCAATGGAAGGCTCTTCCAAAATCCGATCGTAGCTCTAATACTCGCCAGTGCCCTGCAATGGTTACCCCCGAACATATCTGCGGAGGAGTGGTAGAGACGAATACCAAGGTATCGGGGGGCCTCCGCGCTCCAGGGCACTCGCTGAGCACCTATGTGAACCCCCTGCGGAGGGAGTTCCGGATGCAGTGGATAAATTGTGGATTTATCCCAATTCACCCGTAATCCCGAGGCCGCAGTAAATTCCTCCAAAGTTTCCCAAAGGGGCGTCAGATCGTCCGTAATGTCCCGCACATAGATCAGCAGGTCATCCGCGTATAAGGAAACGCTATGCACCGTGCCTGCGATCGGGATGCCCCAGCTCTCCCCTTCCCGCTGGAGTCGTATGGCCAGAGGCTCCACTGCCAGGGCAAAAAGCAGAGGGGACAACGGGCAGCCCTGTCGCGTGCCCCTCCGAACCTCAAACTCCGTCGATATGTATCGGCCTAGGCGCACCCGCGAGGTCAATCCAGTGTACAGTAAGCGCGTATAGGCTAGGAGGGTGGGCCCAATGCCTACTCGCTGCAGCACCGAGAACAGAAACTGCCATGTGAGGGAATCGAAGGCCTTCTCGAGATCTAAGATGAGACAGGCCGCTCGAGGGTATACCCCCCGTACCTGATCCTGAATGTGGAAGACTCGGCGTATATTTTGGGACGTACATCTACCGGGTATAAATCCGCACTGATCCGGGTGAACCAGAGAGCGTATAATTTGGACATATCTATCCGCCAATGTCTTCCCGAAGAGTTTGCAATCTGCTGATAATAGCGATATTGGACGGTAGGAGGCCATTCGCTGCGGGTCCCTATGTGGTTTCAGGAATGTCACGATCACGGATTCTCGCATAGATTTCGGCAGTTCTCCGTTCTTCAGCGCCGCCGCAAGCACCTCCACTAACCGAGGGATTAGGTGCACCGAAAAAGTCGTGTAATATTCTAGGGGGAACCCATCCAGCCCCGGTGCTTTATTTCGGGCCAGGGCACGCAGGGCCCGTGTCACCTCCGCTGAGGTTATTACGGCGTCTAAGGTCTCCTTCTCTGTCCTCGTGATTGTTGGGAGAGATAAAGGAGCGAGAAAGCGATCCACCACCTCTTGCGGAGTAGAGGTGGGGTCGCTATATGTCTCAGCATAGTAGTCGCGGAAGGCCCCCAGAATCTCCGCTTGGGAGCGCACTAACACCCCCCCAGGGTCCAGTATCACGGTGATGGGTTTGACTTCCGTGTCTTGCCTGGCCAACCACGCCAGTAGAGTGCCTGTCTTGTCCCTCTCTCTATGCATCCGTGTAGCATATGAGCGGAAGTTGTACCTGCGCAGATCCGCGGAGGCCGTTTGGTAGGCCGTTTTTGCTTCGGCTATACACCGCGTCTCCTCTTCGGACGCAGCGTCCCGTTTGGTGAGGGTCGCCAGGCGGTGTTCCGCTGTAGTGAGGGCCTGTTCTAGTACGCGCTTAACACCCGTTATTTGTTTCAAGCACTCTCCCCGGGCCACCACCTTAAACGCATCCCATTCCACTAACCTAGATGATGCTGTCCCCGAATTGCGCGTGAAATAGTCTTGGATGCTACCTCCCTGATCGTGACAAAAGATCTGGTCTGATAGACAGTACCGCGGTAAACGCCACGTGGGGACCGGTGGGTGTGGGGGCCGCCAGTGTAACTGGAGAATGTGAGCATCATGATCAGATATGATCCTGCCCAAGTAGTCTGTGTGAGTGATCTTGGGTAATATAGTCGACGTACATAAGAAGCGGTCCAGTCGGACGCGCAAGTTATGTGGGATGGAATGAAAGGAATACAAGCGGTCCAGGGGGTGGCGCATCCGCCAGGCATCGGTGAGCGACCAGTGCGAAATCCAAGCCCGGAATCTATCCGTTTGCTTATGCGCCGGGGAATGCAGTGGAGGCGGGTGCGACCGGTCAAGGTTCAAGTCAAGTGAGCAATTATAGTCTCCTCCCAGGACCCAGGGTATAGAGGCGAATGGGGCAAGGACCCCTGTAAGGTGGTCCCAAAACTTGTCTTGGTCAACATTAGGGGCGTAAATGCTACCGAGAAGTACTACCTGCCCGTCTAGCAGACCCTCCAGTAGCGCATATCTACCCTCTTTGTCGACTACCCTCCGCAGCTCCTGGAAGGGAGTTCCCGGTCGCACCCAGACCAGCGCCCCGCGTGCATACGCAGAATAGGTTGTGGCACACATGAGACCCCTCCATTTCGATTGTAGTTTCCCGACCTCCTTTGCAATAAGATGTGTCTCTTGTAAAAAGACTATCGGGGGTGCTGTGACGCTTCGCGTAGGAATACACCGCATATCGTTTGCGTGGAGTGTGAAGCCCCCCAACATTCAGGGTGAGGATGGTAACATCCGTGTGTGGCGTATGATGTGTCATGTTCCGTGTCTGCTCGCAAAGCGCAGGGATTACGCCTATGGAGGTGCGCATATCTCGGTCGCTCCAGTTGGCTATGGGTGTCTGTGTCCTCCAACGCCGCATAAGCATAAGTGGGAGATGGCTGGATCTGTGTCATTCCAAGTGGGGGGTGGGAAAAGTGTTCAACTGGGGTATACAACGGAACAAATGGGGTCGGGGAACTTCCCCAATGCCTGGGACCCATCATCAAGGACGATGCGTCCAAACCTGTTTACCCAATTAAGGGGGATGCAACAATATAAGAAGGGGGCAGCGGTGCATGCGCATCGGGCCAGGAACGAATCGGGCCTTTAGTAGGAAAAATGGACGTTGCACCTGCTATAGTAGGCTACGAGGTTGGGGCCGGCGTTCAATAGGTGTGGAAGAAAGTACATTTTGGCTCAATGGTAGTTCCAAGAGACCCTTCTTATTTTGCTCGGGAGCCAGATTGTTCATCCAGAATGAGGTCCGCCGTCTGCGGAGTGACCACGGGGGGCGTCATGGAGTCCTCCCCCGTCCTTGTCCCATCACTGTCATTCTCCTCCTCCGAGGTAAAGACATGCGGTGGCCGGTCAATGTCATCCGGTAGAGGGGATGCCTGCAGGTCGATCACCGCTTGCAATGCCTCCCTCCGTTCTTTCACAATTTGCTCGAGGTCAGGAGAGTCTTGGGTGCGTGTACGAGCTCTGCCACTCACGCCCCCACGTGGGCGCCGCTGAGATCGTTTTCCGGATCGTGGAGGCCCAGGATGCGGGTCTCTTGTGATCTCTGCCCTAGATTGTCATGTGCAGTGCTGATCCGCCCAATCCTGAGCCTCGGTGGCATTCGTGAAAAACACAGTAGAGTCGGCGTAGACCACTCTGAGGCGGGCCGGGAAAAGCAAGGAGTATTGAATATTGTTCTCGCGCAGCCGTCTTTTTACATTCAGGAAGGAGGCCCGTTGTTGTTGAACTGCCCGTGCATAGTCGGGGAACACCATAACACGCTGGTTGTCGACCCGCAGGGTGCCCGCCACTCGTGCTGCGCGTAGCACCGCATCTCTGTCTCGGAAGTGGAGGAACTTTGCGAGCAGCGGCCTCGGGGGCGCCCCTGGGGGTGGTCTGGGGCCGGGACCCTGTGGGCTCGTTCCATAGAGAAGAATGCGGAGCGCTCCTTATCCGGAGTGAAGGATTTTACCCAAGTCTCTAAGTATTGCAGGGGGTCCGCGCCTTCGATTCCTTCAGGTAGCCCGCTCCTCCATGATGGTTAGGCGATGTAGCACCTCCTGGAGCGTCTGCTGGTGCTTATCGAGCGTTGGCTGTATGTCGTCCATCTTCTTCTCTCCGTCCTTCACTCTATCCACCAGCTTCCGATGGTCGTCACGGATAAGGCTGATGTCCGTCGCTAGCGTTCCGAGCCGCTCCTCCATTGAGACTCTGGAGTGTTCTATGGCGGCCAGAACCTGGTCCAGCTTGACTGACACCGAGGAGTCCGGCGGCGGCACCACCGGGCCCACCCACGAGTGGGCCCTGGGCATCTTCTCTGGGGCCGTCTCGGGAACCAACGTCTGTTGGGTCCCCCGGGGCTTCCCCATGGTTGCGGTCGGGATACGTCTGCTGGGGGGCACAGGCTCCCTCTCTTCCCGAGGAGGCAGGGGGGTCCGTCTCGTCGCCGGTCTCGTTCTCAGCAATGCCGTGTGTCCCCACCTGGGTTCCTCGCACTCCGCCACGGGCCTCCTCAGCTCCACGTGATCCTCCGCGCCCGTCTGTTGGGGGACGTGGGCCCCCTCTCTTCCCGAGGAGGCAGGGGGGTTCGCCCCGTCGTCGATCTCGCTCCCACCAATGATTTGCGTCCCCGCCGGGGTCCCTCGTGTTCCGCCACAGGTCTCCTCCGCTCCACGATATCCTCCGTTATCCTGCCCCCGTCTGTGCGCCACTAGGAGGTCGCCGTCCGTTGATCCCGGGGACTGTTATTCAAAGTATGCGGGCGTCGTCGTCGCGCCTCATGCCTTCTCTCGAAGTGGGCCCCCACAGGCTACTCTTCGATAGATCCCCAGGATGGCCTTTCTCATTATTCTGGGTGTCTTCCAGGGGCATGCCTCCCTGCAGAATGGGGCGTCTCGGGATTGATCTGGGAGGAACGGGGGGCGCCCTCCCCCAACATCGGTGTCCCCTGCTCTCAGTTACGGGCTCCAGGCCTCACTGTGGCGATGTCCCGTCGGGCGCCATCTTAGGGTCAGGCGTCCCGGCCCTGCCTCCAGACCCACCGGGGCGCCCAACGTAGCTCCGCACTCACCGCGGCAGTTGTAGCCTCCAGGCGCCCCCAGGGAATGCGTCGGCTCTTGACTGAAGTGCCTCGTCCTCTCAGTCGCGGGGCTGATTGCTGCGTGGAACGTGTGCTGCAGGCATCATGGCCGCCCTCTCTCTGCCCACTCTCTCGACCCGCCTCCGGAGCTCCACCAGACCTCAGCGGCGTTCAGGTACCGGTCTAGTTCCAGTGGGGGTTCACTCGGCAGTGTCGTCGGCCGCACTCTCGTTCCAGCTGTCCTCCGGGCACTCGATCGCGGACCTCAGGGACAGTCCGCTGCCATCTTGTGATCCCCGGTCCCGGTCTGGAGCCGTATGTCACCGCCACTCCGTTCCTCCCCTTTATCGCTTCACCTCCTCGGAGCAGCAGACACCCGGGCCACTCCGACACCCAGAGATGCGTTTTCCGGAGGGTGCAACGTCTGGAAGTGGTTGCTTATTCGGCCCGATCGCGGAGCCCTAGCCAGATGCAGCCGCCATGGTAGCCGGCTTGGCCACGCCCCCCGTGATTTATGTTATTGTTTGTAAATGCTCAATGATTTATGTGGGCAGTACAGTCAGAAATCTCAAAACTCGAATTGCTGAACATTTCAGAGCTCTGAAAAATATGGATGATAGATATCCAATAGTTCATCATGCTTTAGAATGCTCAGATCAGAGCAAACAACAGTCCTTTAAATTCCATGCTCTGGAAACTGTACCAAGTGACATCAGAGGTGGCAATCGAGAACTAAAGCTGCGGCAGACTGAAGCACGTTGGATTTTGAGGTTACATGCGGTAAACATGGGTATTAATATTGAGAATGAACTGCAGTACTTCTTGGGTACATAATTCATTGTTAGTATTCCAATTACTCCCATTATAATATCAGTTACAGGTTGTGAAGTTGATCTCCTATCAATTTCATCAATGATCGTATATTCATTATGGAATTTCTTCGATATTTCATGTACTTTTTCCCTTATGCCTCTCCTTAGTATTATATAATGATTGTAAATTTTCGCTTTGTAAAATGATCATTCTGCAGTATAATAGGCTGTTTGAAGATGATGATGTTGTATAATTGATGAAGCAATGGACGTGAATCACTATGTATTCTATTACTTTGTGCCTTTCTCTAGCAGGAACAACTATCTGCGTGGGTTCTATTTGGTTTCCTGCAACTTTACCTTTTTTTCTCCATCTTTTGAGTTCAATATTGCATTGATTTAGACTTATAAAGCCAGTATGACGGCAAATATGAGAGTTCTACTTTTATCCCTTTTTTTGAGTTTTTACCTGCTGAGATAATCTATTTTATTAGAGATCTCATCTAACAGTATTGCGTGACACTTATTTAGAGTTTGAGTAGGGCTATTAACTTTAGGTTTCAGATAGTGTCCGTTTACGTAAGGGGCAATTCAGTCCCAACCCAAGATGGCGCGTTATTTAGACGCCATGGACATGATGAGTGGTCTAGATTGGAGACCTGTTCAGGTTACTGTTTTCTATACTTTGGCTTATCAGTAATTTTTTAGAGCTTTTGGACCTAGTTCTCATATAGCTTTATGACTCTTTTACATTCTATATAAATTTACCATTTTACCTAGTTTATCTAACGAATGTAATGACTAATTCAATATGGCGCTTACTGGAGGTGTAAACTTTTAACTCACATAGTCCGTTTTCTAGAGGGGCTATATATTCCCCTTCCAATATGGCGCGTATTGCAGACGCCGAGAATACCACGAGTGGTCTAGATTTTGGACCCTAACCAGATACTTTAAGGTAATTGCGGGAACTTGTTTAGTTGTGTAGCCGAATACCTATTTATTTTATTGATGCGAACTGTGGCCTTGTAATTTATTGGCTATTTAGGTTGAATATAATTTCTTTATGCGCTGAGAATTAAGAGCGGCTTTTTTTAGCCCGTTACCATGCTAGTACATGTTAGGTCAGTATTACTGATATAATTTGTTACTTAGAGAATCTACTTATTCATTCAACTTATCGGGTATTATGATTAACTTGTTTGCTTAACAATGCATCAATGACCTGATACGGTCCTAGTTCACCTTTGTTATTCTTTTTAATGGCTTACGAAAGTAGTGTCATTAATTTGTGTTCCATTAGATCGTTGTTTCTGTTGAGTAAGGCATGACATACACTACTTAATTTACTGTTGCCTATTCGGTGAAGTTTAGTTGATATTCTGTTTCAGGATATATGAATGATACCTAGAGCTGAATATATCAGAGAGATACATTGGAAAATAACCGGATTGGAGCCTTCCAGCTCAAGATTCTATTGGGTATGCTTTTTATTAGTAATTGCCACTGGCTCAGTAATTACTTTAGTAATTTTGTACAAAACATTAGCTATACAACCCTTCACTTGTAGGTTCGCAGACGTTGCTTTTCTGGCTCCTTGACTTGTATGACACGCTTATTGATACTAATAAGAATTGGTGAGTCTTTTATATTATTTACTTTAATATCTGATCAACTTATAAACAATTAATAGTACATTATTATTTGCCTTCACTTGATCTTCACTGTTAGGACAGTTTGACTTGTTCTTCTATCTATAAGATAGTAGCTTCTCCTTTTTTAACATTCCTTTTAATATAGGTACTGTTTTTTATTTTTATTTTGTCTTTAACTCTCCTTGTTTTCTATACCTTCTCACGGTTTACATTTGATTTTACACATATTTATCCTCACTGGGTTTTTTACTTCATCTTATCATTTTTACTCCCTCGCTGAGGTTTTCTCCTCTTTTCTATAGACACTACTTATCCTTATCTATTACTATTCGGTGACACTACACATTATATCCATCTCTCCTCCCGTCATGATTATCTATTAGGTTTTTATGTAAATTTTGGAATAGCACTTTAATATCTTTTTATTAACTATTAAATGTTTCTTATTCTTTGATGTTAGAATATTTACATGTATTCTTTGTCACTATCAGTATACATTTTGTGAAACTCAGTTATTTCTTTGTCTTCAGCCCTGATGAAGTCCATGACTTATTAATGTCAGGACGAAACACGTGTTGGCTTGCAGTGGGCTTGCAGCGAAGAAGTATATCACGGAATAAAGACAAGATATGAACATTTGGCATTTAATCAGAGAACTTCATTTTTGATGTGTACTTGCACCATTATATGATCTTTACTTTTGAATCCTTTTGCTCGGTTTTCAAAATTTGTTGAAGCCTGTGAGTGCCCCTAGTCCCATGGGTGGGTCCATTAGTTGGTACCACCCCGGTAACATCTTTTTTTCTGTTGTCCGACTCTAGCTTCACCCCCTTTGGCACCGGTAGTGTATTTAGCTGGTCTCTGACTTGAACTCTCTTCCGATGGGCATTGACTACCAGACTCTGGTAGCCATCTTACATTTTGGGAATGTCGACACTGAATAAGTGACTTTGGAACCCTGGCATTTGTGGACTTGGCTGGGACCCTGCTTGGGTGGTGGATGTTCAGAACTAAGGGATGTTTAGATGGTGTTTTTTGAAGACACCCTGATGTAGGGGTTAAAACCCAGAGAGACAAAGACACCAATGCGAAAGGACAGGCATATCTAGTTGGGTAGAGCACATCTCACGTCTTCTGCCTCTTTCCTGTTGAACCAGACTATGTCACTAATGTAGTAAAACCCATTGGACCAGAACTAGCCCCTCAAGTCATTGATTAACGTTGTAGGTAAGTGATTCAACAGCTCACCTCTGTGTTAACATTAGTCTTTGGGTGCTGTCAGACACCGTTCGGGGGACTACAGGTGAGATAGCGGCTACTGGGCCCGAACTGTGGTGGTTCAGGTCTTTTGAAACTTGTGTCCCAGAGTCCATCCTACTACGGCTCTGCAAACTGGATCCAGCACTACTCTTTCTGCACGAAGTGCCGCAGTGCGTCCAAGTGTTGTCAGGGAGGTAGCATGGGGGACAAGAGCTCAGAACGCAAAACTCAACCAACAGACTGTAATGTCCAGCCCAGTGCTCGTGTTTCATGCAAAAAGAAAGTACTTTTAATTTCCCAGCTGAGATCAATGCTACAGAATTGAAAACCCTGATACTTTATACGGAATGGAGAATAACTGTGCCGGCCAGTATTCCACACAAAGTGCCCAATTCTGTGACATTTAGCACTAGGCCTGGGCATAATTCAGTTTATGCTGGCGTAATTCTCATAATTTCAGGATTATCATGTTAGTCTTGTCACACAACATTCCTGAAATTATGCTATTACACATTGTTGCATAGTTATGCTGGCTTTTGTGGCAAAATTATAGTGCAGGAGCGCAGGAACAACACAAACAACCAGACAGAGAGTGGGTGTTGGTCGGAACATGCGCATTTGTGACAAGAAGTTGTAAACGAGGAAGAGGGAGCCCCAGGGACGCCGCGCTGCAGGTAAGTCTTTATATTTAATTATTTTATCATACATGACATTATTTTAAAAGGAGGGTGGGCGGGAGGCGGGCGGCGCGTAGTGGGGCTACGCGGAGCGCGCGAGTGTGCGTAGATTTGGGCACACCACGCGCTGCTCCAGGTAGCCCCACTACGCCCACTACGCCCAGGCTTAGTTAAGATATGAAATCCTAAGGGTCCGAGTTGGCATTAACCCTTGGAAGACGGAAGAAAAAATAAAGGCAGCTTTGATTCAAACATATGGTATTTGTAAATGTGGGCTAGGAATAGGAAATGACATTTTGCACATATTACTTGATTGCACATTGGTTTTAGCCATACGGAAATTGTTTTTGCGTCCAATATTTTTAATAAACAAGTTAAGCTCACGTGCCCAAGCAGTTTGTCTACTTACGGATATGCCATTGGAAACATTTCTGAAAGCAACAAAAGACTTTGTAAGGGAGAAATTAAAGGAGGGGCGTTGATCTTAAATGTTTTTAGTGTTCTCCTATAAATGAGAATTTTATGGATTTAGATGTCTTCGTAAACTGTGCTTAATGAATTATGATTGTTTGAGGGTGCTATCCTTTTTTAAATGTATGGTAATTTAGTTATTTATTTTGATATAGAATTCATATTGTCACCACTATTTGGATCCCAATTATGTTTTGTGTATTGTTTAAAGACTATGGTCTAAATAAACAAAGTTTTCTCTCTCTCTATCTCTCTCTCGCTCTCTCTCCCGTGCCGCAGTCATTTAATAGATTATGAATAACAGGAAAAATCCCTAGCGAATTTAGAACAATTCAGCATAAATATGGATAAAATAAAGAAAGAATTAAGTAAAAACCATCCCTGCTTCACAGCTTTGACATTATGAGTACGAATAAGCCAGGCAGCATGCAAAAATGTAGTAATTCACGCAGGAATCACCTCCTTGTTGTCAGAATGTAAAGTGCGTAGTGCAGGCACATAAGGGCGAAAGCCCAGGAGTTTGCACACAGGCTTCAGCCAGTGATTGCGGATCCCATATCTCCATTTTAGAAAGAGCGGCAATGGGGTAGGTGCAGGAAGAGTTTCAAAGAATGGTTCATAAGCAGGTGTAAGCGTAATGTCTAAGAAAAGCTCAGTTATGCTCCCTTTCAGTTCTCGGAGCCACAAGTATTCCTTTAAGCGTTCTCTCACCAATGAGCGGGGGACTTGCTTCGCAGTATCCGGGGTATCCCACAAAGAAGGCAGGCCTATATCATACAACATAGATTTACTATAGGGGAACCAAGTGATCTTCACACACCCCAGGAATTCCAGAAGTGCCTTAATCGAGATTCTATAGGATTCCAGCTCATCTGTTGACCGGAGTCTATGCCAATATTTAATCGGGTGCGACATGATGTATCGATTGATCGGAAGGATACCTATATCCAAACATTGGGGGAGGTGGGCGGGGCACTCTGCGGGCAGTTAAGAATGCTCCTCACAAACCTATTTTCGATTTTGATTAGGGCGTCAGTCTTGACTTGCCCCCACAGTTCTACACCGTACGTGGCTGTGCTCTTTGCTTTGAGATCATATATCTCCACCACTTGCTCCTAGGCACGTGAACGGGCCTTCTTACGCAGTTTAGATACAGCACCAGATTCTTGTTGGAGCTTCAGCGAGCACTTCTCAATGAGCAAGGTCCAACTCATATTATTAGTTAAGCAGACCTCCAAACACACAAACTCCTGCGCTTGTTCAACGGGAACATCCTGCACCATAATGTTTGCCCTGCCAGATTTGTAAGGATTAAATGCCATGGATTTTGGTTTGTTAATATTTAGCTCAAGGCTCTGATAGCTGCAGAAAATTAAAAAGCGATCAAGTATCGCCTGCAGACCACGCAGAGTTTTGGCGATTAAAAGTGTCTCATCTGCAAAGAGCAGCGTCACACATTTGTGAGGGCCCAATTTGGGTGCATCTTTTCAAGGGAAGTCAAGTGCTTGAACTAAGATATTAAGATAGAGGGTAAACAGACTTGGGGCCAACTCGCAACCTGGTCGAACACCAGTTTCAATATTAAAAGGGTCTGTGACCTCACCATTGTTACCAAATCTGACTCGAGCTGTGTTGTGCGCATGCAGTCTAACGAGGTGGACAGGATATTAATGAGGATTCTAATCTTTTGCAAAAACTTCCAGAACTTGGGCCTTGGAATGGAATCAAATGCAATCGCCAAAGACCAGATATAACTGGTCCTTGTGGAAGCGTTACAGTTTTCTAATAAAGGGCACAGAAACGGAGGATTTGGTCCACCGTACTGACCTTTTTCCGAAATCCCACCGCATCACTGAAAGAATAGAGTTGGCCTCAACCCAATCCAGCAGCTGTCCTAGGATAAGGTGAGAGAAGTTTCTGGGATGTGTCAATAAGGCTGGTGGTCCTATAATTCCATGGGTGACCTTACATCCTTTGTAGGTCGAGGGACCGTCCGGTCTGCCGAAGGCAGAACCGGAAGTCCGGAGATTTAATGATTCTTAGAGTGGCTATTTAGCCCGCCTCTCTTTTTGCTTCTCCTCCAATGGCTGGCTTCCTAAACGGAGGCCAGCCATTGGAGGAGAGAGCCGTCCCTCCAAATAGGCTCCGTCTTTTTCAGATTCGGGGGCGTGTTCCCTGCTCTTCTTTCCACTTTTTAGCCACGCCCCCGAATCTGAAAACTGCCGCTGCGTTTCTCCGAGGCATTTCTGCTTCGCCTCGGTGAAAGGCAGTGGTGTGCTTGTTACTATCTGTTCCACCGACTCCTGCGCCCTCCGCACCAATGGCGCCCACTTAGCATTCCACTTGGGGGAGACTCCTTTACGATCGGTGCATTCGGAATGAGGGGATGCCGGTGCACATTAAGGAGTAATAGGAGCCAGCTTTAGTAAATTACTTGTCCTAACTTTTTTTATTTTTTTTTATTTATATAGCGCAAACTCGCCCGAAGGTATTGGAGCGCTTTACATGCGTGCCGGTTACGTTGCGCATTCAGGCACGAGGGGGGGGGGGTTAAGTGATTTAACCAGGATCACGAGAGTTAAGGCCACAGCTTGCATCTGTTCCACCGACTCCTGCGCCCTCCGCCCTCCGCACCAATGGCGCCCACTTAGCATTCCACTCGGGGGAGACTCCTTTACGATCGGTGCATTCGGAATGAGGGGATGCCGGTGCACATTAAGGAGTAATAGGAGCCAGCTTTAGTAAAGTACTTGTCCAAACTTTTTTTAAAAATTTATTTATATAGCGCAAACTCGCCCGAAGGTATTGGAGCGCTTTACATGCGCGCCGGTTACGTTGCGCATTCAGGCACGAGGGGGGGTTAAGGGATTTAGCCAGGATCACGAGATGTGGACGCGACCCCGAGTGTCGAACTCTGGTTTCCCGCACCAAGGTCGGCAATCTAGCCGCCGGACCGCATCTGCTCCCCCGCTGCTTAAGCCCTTACCCTGCCACTGCTCTCGGCGCCAATAACCTCCTCGTCTTCGCCTGGGGAGCTGGGGGTCGCTACTGCGCCTTTCTATCTCACTAACTCACTTTCACTGTCTCTTTCACTACCTCTCTCTATCTCACTACATCACAACACCACTCTGCTTACATCTCACTACTTCACAACATCCCTCTCCCTCACTACATCACTGTTTCACTACCTCACTCTCTCTCACTACATAACTCTCTACCTCACTACTCCACTCTATCTCACTACCTCACTATCTCAGAACTTCTCTCTCTCAAAACATCACTACCTCACTCTCTAGCTCACAACCTCACAACTTCACTCTCTCTCACTCACTACCTCAATCACTCTATATCTCACTACCTCACTCTTTCTATCTCACTAACTCACTTTCACGCTCTCTTTCACTACCTCTCTCTCTATCTCACTACATCACAACATCACTCACTACCTCACTCTCTATCTCACTCTCTATCTACCTCACTCTCTATCTCACTCTCTATCTACCTCACTCTCTCTATCTCACTACCTCACTCTCTATCTACCTCACTCTCTCTCACTACCTCACGCTCTCTTTCAATACCTCACTCTCTCTCTCTATCTCACTACCTCACTCTCTCTCTGCTAATGCAATAGGTATCACATATGCAAAAAAAAAAAGCTAATGCCAATAGAAATGACAATGCCATTTATTTAGGGATACAAAAAAAATAAAAAAATAATGAGCAATACCAATAGCTCTACCTATAATATTGCCGAGACCATTGCATTGTAAGTGCTTGTTAATAAATTGGGACGATCTCGGCCTTCTGCCAGGGACCAGGTATCGGGCCACCTTCTAGAATTGAACAGAAATGCAGGTGGAAATAGGTAGCCCAGATCAGTGGTTCAGGTCTCCGGGGATGGAGTCAAGGCCTGGAGATTTGTTCAATGGAAGCACCATTAGCACCTCCAGTACATATTTGTGCTGAAGAGTTAAGAGGGTGCCTTCCCCTGCGAGGGAAGGAGGGTCACTTGCTGACACTCTTCCCTCATAGTCAGTCTTGGCTGCACACATTTTTTGGAAATGATCCACCCAAGTCTGGGGTTGAAGGTTAAATCAACACCCGTGACTGCATTGCATTTGCCATGGGCCACAATCCTCCACAATGATGTGGGATCCCCTGCCCTGACAGCTACAACCAGATCCTCCCACATCTCTCGTTCCCAATCTAATATGGCCTGTGTTAGGCCTCTTTTGTAATCCTTTCTGGCTCTAGCTATGTCTTGCCTAATGCCAGCTTTTAGGCTCTGAATCAGGGGCCCTACAGACCTCTTTGCTAAGTGAGGCTTTAAGGGTAATAAAAAGGTTTTCATGGGACTTATCAATATCCCCAGGGTCATGGATTTGCTTCCCGCATGTGGACAGTGCCTCCAAAGTGATCACCTCATGGTCGTAAATCTGGGTCAGCACAGTTGAATCCTTACAGCCGCCCATTTTAGGGCCTGCTTAATATTCGTGAGTGTTGGCGCGGCCCAAGGGATCGAGCAGCCGCACTGGTGGTCGCCGTTCCCAAACCCACTGAGAGACAGATGAAGGGTGCTGTGGTCACTATCATGGGGCTCTACAACCACCATATCTTTAAAAGATGACCACAATGGTAGCGACAGGAATGTGTAGTCAATGCGACTCTTTTGCAGCTCACATTTAAAAGTGTAGGCAAACAGTAAGTAGCTGTACCTTAAGATGTAGGGAGCATTAGTGGGGTGGCTCAACACAGCCTCCTCCGGCCCCCTTACAGCAGCACTCTGCAGCAGCGCCTCCAGGCGCGTTTCGTGATGGGGATGAAGTCCCCTTGGGTTAATAAAGGCCATTGATGGCAAATGGCCCCCCACTTCGAGCCTAGAAGCCCCACACTGCTAGGATGCAGGGAGTGCTATTCAGCCCATTGCTGGCCCCGCCCCCGTAGAGCTGCACTCTGCACCCGCGCCTCCTGGCGCGTTTCGTGATGGGATGAAGTCCCCTTGGGTAAGTGGAGGTCCTGGATGGCAAATGGCCCCCCACTAGCCTAGAAGCTATTTTATTACTGTGAAAAGAATCTTTGCCTCAAAAATTGATATGAGGATGCATTTCACGCTAAAATATAACATTAAATAACAGATTTGCATTTTGCATAATGACTCATCATTTTTGCGTAATTTCCCCTGAATTTTGCATAATTATGTGAAAGTAAATTATGTGACCTTCGCACACCTCTATTTACCACCAGCTCTAAACAGGTGCTAAACACCTGCAAGGGCTACTGTGAGAGATGTCGAAGGAAGGGGAAGGCAGGTGGGGAGGCATGGGGAAATGTCGCTTGCCATGGGGAAGCCTTACATGGTCCACTCCTCCACTTTGGCTGAGGGTCAGGCTGGGGCTAGGAATTTGCTGCAGCCCTATACCAACAGTAGCGGCCGGTGTCAGAGGAGAGGGGAGGGGCAGGATGAGGTGAGTGGGGGAGACGACGAACAACAACAAAAAAGGATAAAAAAAAGAACTTACCTGCCGACTGCAACCTGCCGCATCGTCATCTCCTAGTGACCACACCGTCATCCGCTTCAGTCAACACGCATACACAGACATCACCCAAAGATTACACTGACACTTTGTTTGTGGGTGAAGAACTGCTGCAGGTTTATTTCATACAACACAGTATGATAATAAAATTGGGTTATCTTACGGGCGATCCAGGGCAGGCAGCCCCTTGCTGCCCGCCCGCCTGGTGAGCCAGCACACACGGTGGGTCGATGCCCGGCAGTGTGGCACCTAAATATCTGCAGATCATCCACTGGGTCACGTGATCTGCCTCCTACTCCCGCCCCTTCCGACAGGGGCGGAGCGTGTTGTGGCCACCCCCGGTTGGTCAGGCCCCCCAACCGCCCGAAGGACTAACGGGGCGCCGTCGCGGTCTTCCCAGAACCCCCTTCGGCTCCTGGACCTTGGCTCGGGCACCCTTACTGTGCCGGACAGGGGTACCCTTACTGTACCGCCTGTCGCAGAGGTACCCTTACTGTACCAGTCTGCATCCAGATCGCCCTGTAACTCCGCCTGCAACGCAAAAAAGAAAAATTAAAACATTCCAATAACGCGCTGAGCCTGACATGCGGGGTAAGAGGAAAGGGTGGGAGAACGCGTGTCCAGGCTGGGTGCGGCGCGCAGGAGACAGAGGACGAACTGGGCGAGAGAGCCCATTAAGTAGAGAGTAAGCCGCGCCCCCCGCCCCCCCCAGCCCGCCCCCAGCTCCACGCGATAGGGGTTTTCCCAAGTGGGCGTAGGCCTCGCGCGCGAGGCAGCAAGGGGGGGAAGGCTCCGACGGGCGGCCACTAGAATGCTGCCCTGCTGAAGTCCCACTGCTTGGGACGCGGGCAGCGGCATAGTGACCACACCGTCATCCGCTTCAGTCAACACGCATACACAGACATCACCCAAAGATTACACTGACACTTTGTTTGTGGGTGAAGAACTGCTGCAGGTTTATTTCATACAACACAGTATGATAATAAAATTGGGTTATCTTACGGGCGATCCAGGGCAGGCAGCCCCTTGCTGCCCGCCCGCCTGGTGAGCCAGCACACACGGTGGGTCGATGCCCGGCAGTGTGGCACCTAAATATCTGCAGATCATCCACTGGGTCACGTGATCTGCCTCCTACTCCCGCCCCTTCCGACAGGGGCGGAGCGTGTTGTGGCCACCCCGGTTGGTCAGGCCCCCCAACCGCCCGAAGGACTAACGGGGCGCCGTCGCGGTCTTCCCAGAACCCCCTTCGGCTCCTGGACCTTGGCTCGGGCACCCTTACTGTGCCGGACAGGGGTACCCTTACTGTACCGCCTGTCGCAGAGGTACCCTTACTGTACCAGTCTGCATCCAGATCGCCCTGTAACTCCGCCACAGCTCTGGGGAGGCTACCGTCGCTGCCAGAGCCCCCCTCTCCTACCAAGTGCTAATGATGTCCCTTGCCAGCCAATGCCTCTAGTACGTCCAGGAGGAACATGTCCATGCCTACCCTAGACAGGTGCACCCCGTCAGCCTCATAATACCCCTCAACCCTTTCTTGGATCAAAGCATGTCTGATGAAGCCCATGCCCCTGCGCCCCAAGAATTTCTGCATGGACCTATTAAGCCTCCTACGGGACCGCTCTACCGCAGCCGGGGACCTGGCCCCTCTCCAAACCCTGCGGGGGACGATTTCAGACCACCAAACCTCACATGACCCCACGGCTTGGCTGATGGCCTGTAAGTCAGATTGCATTGACAGTAGCAGGGCCCTCCTCCCCCTGGCCACCAGATCATTACCCCCCAAGTGCAAGATGATAACATTGGGCTGGACCCCTGCAACTGCCAGGCGCTGCTCAATCATGCCGCGAGCTTCACTCCATTTCATGCCCGGGGAACCCAACCACTCAAGCTGTGTATTGGCAAAGTTCTGCGACCAGTTCCTGTGGGCTGCCCAGCGTTCCATCCTCGAGATGTAGGAATGGCCTACCAACCATACCCGGGAACCTGCCAATAAAGCGATGAAACGGCCTTTAGGTAAGCTTATCTTTATTGCACACACAAAACGATGCTTCATGACAATGGACAGAACAAAATGTTTTGAGCGGGAACAACGCTCCGGGTTGTGCCACAGCATTACGGACGGACATACTTCTTGAAACAGTCCGATTCCCAGCGGCCTACCCCTTTTACTTCCGCAGGGCCCAAGCCGGCCTTGGCCGCGGAAGTAGCAGCACCAATCCTAAAGGAGTGCGAGGAAAACCTGCGCCCGCACCCCGCCAGACCGGCTCTTGCCAGTGAAGCTCCCAGCAGACGCTCAAACTGAAATTTTGTGAGGGGGGACCCGTCCGCGTGAATCAAAAAGGGGCCCGGGGATTCTGGACGCAAGGCAAGGTATTCCCTGACCCAGTGAACTGGGCAATACCTGTTATCCCCCAAGGTCTGCAACACCACTGTCTTCCCCCTCCCCAACTGGTCTGTTTTGGATCTGCGGATACGTAGCTCCAGTGCTGTGTTGAGGGTCACATCCGCAATCCCCAGGGCGCAATTGGACCGGTCTTCCTTAGATTTGGCCACCAGCTCGCTGACCCTGAAAGCGCCAAAGAATGCCAAGCAAAAGGCTGTGGAAAACAAGCTGGCCTCAAACGGTGAGAAAGTCACCAGGGGCAACACATCTAAGAGGAGTTGGAGGTCGCTGTATTCAATGGGTGCCCTAGTGTCTGGTTGTCTGACCTCCTCCCTGGCCCAGCCCTTCAAGGCCGCCCTGATCTTGGATGATCCCGCGGGGTCGCCCCTACCATCTAGCTTAGCTTCGTGGCGCACCGCCGCCAAGTGACCGCTGACCCACGAATGCGATCTGCCGGTCTCCCTGGCCCATACCACAAAGGCCTCCACCTGATCTTCCGCCCCTAAGGCTGAGGCACCCAGCTCCTCTCTCACAGCTCTGAAAGTTGCTAGCTGCGCGTCGTATTTCCGCCGCGTCGCCGGCGCCAGGGACCTCTCCCCCATCTTCCTCAGTCTTTCTCCCACTGAAGCAAGCGCCAGAGGTGGACCGGGAATGGTGTCATCTCCGCCCTCGCCCGCGGCCAGGCCTCCCGGAACCGGAGCCACTGAAAGCGAGAAAGAGCATCAGCTGCCACATTCCGCACCCCCGCGATGTGCCGTGCCCTACACTCGACATTGCTGCGCAGGCCCTCCCTGACTAATTCCCTCAGTAGGCTCAGGACCAGTGGGCAAGAGGCAGTCGAGCCGTTGATGGCGTGGACAACCGCCATGTTGTCCGACCAGAAGATAACCTTCCTATTGCTCAGCGCCGCCCGCCAGAGGTGCAGTGCTACCACAATTGGGAAGAGCTCCAACACTGCCACATTCTGCGTCACCTTCTTCTTACGCCAAGCATTGGGCCATCGCATCGCGCACCATTCGTCCCCCAGAATCACACCAAAACCTTCCCTTCCAGACGCATCCGAAAACAAGCAGAGCTCCTGACTGGCTATCCAAGGGGCCCTCCAGATCACCGTCCCGTTAAAGTCCCTAAGAAATTCCGCCCACATGGCGAGATCAGCCTTCACACCTGCGGTCAATCTTACAAAGTGGTGCTTCCTGGTCACCTTAGCCGTGGCCCCTGCCAGTCTCCTTGAAAACACTCTGCCAGCTGGAATCACTCTCGCTGCAAAATTCAGCTTGCCGATCAAGCTCTGGACAGCCCCAAGGGTCGCTTTGTCCTTGCCCTGCAGCGCCTGGATGTCCTGTAACAAGCCCAGTACCTTCTCAGCGGGGAGCCTCGATTCGCCCTTTACCGTATCCAGCTCCACTCCGAGGAAGGTCAGTACCTGCGCAGGGCCCTCGGTCTTACCTGGGG
Source organism: Triturus cristatus (assembly GCF_964204655.1). Taxonomy (NCBI): domain Eukaryota; kingdom Metazoa; phylum Chordata; class Amphibia; order Caudata; family Salamandridae; genus Triturus; species Triturus cristatus. Next base: position 1,192,266,099 of record NC_140593.1, on the reverse strand, counting down.
CAAGGGGAACACCCAGGAAATCTGACAGCTCCTCAAACCGACTCAGACCCACTGCACACTCATCCGACCCACTCGCGCCAAAAAATAGGAAGTCATCCAGATAGTGGGTCACCTGCGTGATCCCGTGTAGTTCCCCCAAGGCCCACTGAAGGAACGAGCTGAAGGCCTCGAAGTAGGCGCAGGATACGGCACAGCCCATCGGCATGCAGCGGTCATAAAAGAACTGCCCTGCCCACTTGAAGCCTAGCAGATGTTGACTAGCTGGATGAACCGGCAGCAAGCGGAATGCGGATTCAATGTCCGCCTTCGCCAGCCACGCCCCCTGCCCCACTCTCCTGACCATGTCAATGGCCATGTCCAGGGAGCAGTACACTACAGAACAAAGACCCTCGTCCAGCCAGTGGTTCACCGAATTTCCTTCAGGGTAGGACAAGTGGTGGATCAAACGGTATGTGCCCGGTTGTTTTTTCGGCACCACCCCCAGGGGGGACACTAAAAAGTTGTCGAGGGGCGGGCTGCTGAAAGGACCCGCTATCCTACCCGCCAGCAACTCTTTCCCCACCTTTTGGTCCACCACTCCGGGCAAATCCCTAGCTGATTTAAGATTCCTAGCATCCCTAGACTCCATCGGCCCCTTGTAGGGAATCCTGAAACCATCGATAAACCCCCCCGCCAGGAGCGGTCTGTCCCTGAGCAGTGGATACCTCCTAATGAGTGGAAGGATATTTTCCAGGATGATGGGTGAAGGACCTTTGACAGGGGCCATGTCGCTCTGTGGTGAGCCTTGGAAAGCGGGGTGCATGACTGGTGTGGGAGGGCGGGGTGCTATCGGGGAGGGGGAGGGCCCGGGTGTGGTCTCAGATGCGGGCGTCATTCCTGGGTGCTGCTGTGGGCTGTGGGGCGCTCTGGCTGGAGGAGCAGGAAGAAGCGGGGTGCTGCGCGCCGCACTTGCTGCAGCTGTGTGTGAACTTACATGACCTGCCCCAGGTGCAATTTCCCCCATTGTAAAGGCGGCACGTCCCAGAATTGAATCTCTTGCCCTGCCGCTGGCCCCGCCCCCTGCCACCCCGAAAAGGCTGCCTAAAGGAGCGCTTGGGGGAGTAGTCTTTCCTTTTGTCAGCTGCCTCACCCTGCCCTTTATATCCCTGGTCCTTCTTCTCCCTGGTGGGGCGGCACATGTGTTCTACCCAAAGCTGAATTTCTTTCTGGTCCCACCCCAAGTCTGGGCATAAGGCCATTCTTTTCCTGAAATCTTGGTCATAGTAGAACCACCCTAACCCCCCCGAGAGCCTCGCCTCCTCTTGTATGGTGCTGGCGTACTGCATTAGGGCCTCACTCTGCTCGGGGAATTTCTGTACTATAACCGCTGCCAATATATTGAATGCAGATGTCCAGTTTTCGATGGTCTTGTCCGGCCACCGCTGGTACCTGACCCTCTCCTCCTCCTTGCGGCCCATCTTCCTCGTGTCCGCCCCTGCTGACCCATGCATAATTAATGTTAGGATGTCTATATATTCCCTCCTCCAGATCCCTTCCTTTGCGGCCTGCGGCACCAACCACGCCAGGGAGCAACGGCCTGATGCCAGCGGTGCCTGTGTAACTAGGGGCTTCTGGACTTGGGTTACACCCTCCCCTCCGGAGGCCGCCACAACTGTAGGTGCAACGGGCACAGGCTCCGCGGCAGCGGGGGCGGGTGGTATGGTAACCGCCTGTGCGGGCGGGGGGGGGGGGGGTGCTTACCGCCGTGTTTGCGGAAGGGCCGGCCTCCCCTGGTGTTAACAACCCCAACGCTCCCCCCCGCTCACCAATGCTCCGTTCAGTGGTGGAGCTCTGGCCAGCCCAAACTTGTAGTACGGGCGCCTGAGCCGGTGAGAGGGCCGGTGCTGGTGGTGCGGCCAGTGCGTCGAGGCGGCTCTGAAAAACAGCCATGAGGCCAAGCATCTGGTCCATGGCTTTACCCATCTGGGCCAAGTCAGTTAGTCCTGTGGCCGACTCGTGTAGCGGTGTTGGTGCGACCACCGGTGGGCCGGAGCGTGGTGCGGTCGCCTGCCGTTTCCTGGCCGGCTGGGCCTCCGGCATGTCCTTTGATGTGGGCTTGCGCACCCGGGTGGATCTCCAAGGCTCAGACCCGGATGGGCCTGGGGCGCCCTCGGGGGGGGTTACGACAACACCCGAATCCTCCGCCCTGCGACCCTCCAGAAAACCTTGGGCCCAAGCCGTGCCCTTCTCTCGGGCGAACGCCATAAAGTCCGCCCAAACCCCTTCCTGTGGTGCGCTCGACTGAGTCTCCTCGACCGACGTGTCCTGGGAGAACAGTGGACCCGGTGTCCCGATGTTCTCCATGGCGATGCTCCGACAGTACAGCTACGTGCGTCCTTTTAGCGCCTTTGCCTCGTTCCTAGCCCTACACGCGCGGGCGTTCCCTCACTGATCTGTAATTGGAAAAGGAACGGTGATTAGTACAATGGCCAGCATCAAGCGTACACACAGCAACGTAGCAGCTACCAGCCCTGGAAGGAGGAGAAGTAGTCAAGCCTGGACCCCTTTCGCAAGCACCCAGTGCGCCGGCTTTGCCCTGGCGGGGGCAGCCCTAGCAATTGCGGCAGAGATGGGCCTAGCGCCTTGGCCCTACCACCCAAGAACGAGGGGGGGGGGGGGGGGCAGATCCCGTTCCTGGGACTCAACGTGGAAGTGCGCCCGTGCGCCCCCGCGCCATCGCTATTTCGTATTCCTTAGTGCATCCCCCGCTGCCCCCCCCGCTGTGCAAGCCCGGCCCTCCATGCCGGACCCCGTGGTACACGAAACCCGCCTCAAGAGCGACCACCCGGCCAAGCGATGAGGCAGCCCTTCACTCGCGTGCGCCGCGTTACACCGGAAGCAAGAAACAGGGGACACGAGGGCAACCCGGTTTATGAAAATTGACCCGCTGCCAGGAAGTGCTGCTGGGTGGCTGGACGCGTTACCCGGCCCAGCACCATGCTATATCCTCGCAGCGCTTTACACAGCACTAGTCGCGTTATTTACTTGAGGACACGCTCGATCGGATATGCTTGGGGGGGGGGCGGAGGGGGGGGTTGCGTGAATTGGCCAGGATCACAGGATGTTAAGCGTCATGGCCGCCTCAGCCGTTAGACCCACTGCTCTCGCCCGGAAACTGCGGCCCTGCTAAATGGATTCCCCCAGCCAGCGCCGGGGGTCGCCTCGAACCCTGCCCCCCCGTCCAAAAGCCGACTACAGCTGCAGTCATGTTACGCTATCCACGCCGAGAAAGCGGCACAGGAGGGCTTCCGAAGCGAACCCGTGCCCGCGTGCCCCACAAGGAACCCTCTTACCCTCGCAGGCCGCAGCTGGTCCTCGCTCCCTAGGCTCTCATCCTACACCCCACCGCGACGCTTGACCCCCAATACCGCCGCACCTACGCCAATGCGCCGCCCGCTCCCCACATTCACTCTGCTCGCAATGCTTCTACGTGAGGGGAACTACACTTTGGCAAAATTACGGAGTTTCATTTAACGCGAGCATGACCCGGTGTGGGGTATCAGGGCACTATTAACATACCAGTAATGTTGCATGAGGGCGCATTCCTCCTTTTTGTTAGGCACGGGATGATTACGTGATTTGCCAAGAAGCACAGGATGTTCAGCGCCATTGCCGAGGCTCGAACCCGGTCCCCCAGGTTCGAGCGACCGCCCTAGCCGTTAGGCCCACCCCTCTCCCCAGGTGTTCGTAATACCCCGACTGCTTGCGCCTAGTAACCAAAAATTGGCCTGCACCGCAGCGGCACCTACTTATAGCCCAGAGAGGAGCGAGGCAGCGCCCAGCGAACCCCCAGCCACAGTTGTATCAAGGTGAGTGAGTCTGCTCGGGCAGCACTTGTGCCGCGCGGCCACCTAAAACGGTGGTCCACACTACCGCGAACCAACCCATTCGAGGGGGGGGGGGGGGGCACCCGGAGGCCTCAATCACGAAAATCCCAACTTTGCTCGCCTGCGTTCTGTGAGCGTTCAACGCGTAGAGGTACAATCATGCGTTTCCCGCCAAGATATCCCGCGCATGCCACGGGGCGGGGAGAGGCGGCACCCTCACCATCGCCGGGCGGCGCGACGACACAGGAGCCACGTGTTCAGCCCCGGCGCAACACTCGCAACATTCCGCATGGCCCGGTCCCTGAGTGACCCCCCACTCGCTCTGCCACCCCGCCATCGCACCCTGACACCCAACTCATCCCCGTATTGCCCGCAGGGACACGGGCCACTGCTTGCGCCCCCCACACCCATGGCCATCCGGGCCACAGGGCCCCGTCAACCTGGTCATGCCCAGGGACAGGGCCGGGGTGGGAGAGGTTAGCAAGACTTACCGGCGTAAAGATCTCCCGGAAGGCACGACGACGCGAGGAGGTGGGGGGGGGGCCGATCCGAGTACCGACGAGAACGCGTGTCCAGGCTGGGTGCGGCGCGCAGGAGACAGAGGACGAACTGGGCGAGAGAGCCCATTAAGTAAAGAGTAAGCCGCGCCCCCCGCCCCCCCCAGCCCGCCCCCAGCTCCACGCGATAGGGGTTTTCCCAAGTGGGCGTAGGCCTCGCGCGCGAGGCAGCAAGTGGGGGAAGGCTCCGACGGGCGGCCACTAGAATGCTGCCCTGCTGAAGTCCCACTGCTTGGGACGCGGGCAGCGGCATACTCCACTGCAGGCAGAGACTCTCAGCCTCCACTGCGGCCAATCCTGAAGCTGTTGTCACGCATGAGATCAGCTTCAGGATAAGCCTGAGTGCTGATGATTTGCGCTCCCAGGGAGACTGGGTGCCTGTGCCTGCTGTCCCCCACCCGGCAGCGCAGCTGGGTTGGAGAGAGCATTAATGCGCATGACGGTTTGGCCGGCCTGAAATATTGATAACAGTGCATACCACTCCCTGTGGGTGCCTGTTATCCCCCCGGCCCCGCCCCCAAGACTCCTGTAAACAAAGTAAAACGATAACAAACGTGGGGTATTATCGTTTTATTATTTATTTATTATTGTGCTGCTGGCAGCAGGGGCGATGCTACTCCGTCACAGCGAAGGAGCCGCCCCTGTACCCCAAAACGATTGTGCTGGCAGCAATGTCCGACTGGTAAAATCTGGTCTGTGTTTGCTCGCCCTGGAAAGGTAGGCGTGGGAATACCACCCCACATATAATTGTATGGAGGGGAATTCCACATGGGATCAGGGGCTTAGCCGTGGATGCTCGGCTCCAGGTGGAGGCTTTAACTGGACGTATTTTATGCCTTACTTTTCAAAATTGTGACTAACATGAATTCCAGAGGATAAAAAGTACCTTCTCAGTCATAATGGGTATATTATATGCAGGAGAAATAGATAACAAATGTAAAATTAGACTTATTTTAATCCATGTGCGTATTTGTATAATCTGTAGCTGGAAATTCACATTAATCAAAATATGATTTTTTTTACTTAATGTTTGCTGATGTCACAGACTTGGACAAATTAGTATGACAGCGCAGGTGGAAGCAAGGGGAGAGGTCTTCGAATACATTACTTTTTTTAAATGAAGTTTTATACAGCGCGAACAATACCATTTCTGGTATGAGAGCGCTGTAAATTGGAAAAGTAATAGATAATGTACACAAAAGTAATAGGCAGAATCTCAGGGTGATATCACAAACTAGACTATTTTGGATAACTGGGCTCAGTAATGTAGTGAGCATGTAAGCTGCAGTGCAAGGAAGATTGGCAAAGAACATAATTAATAATGTCATAAAGATAAACCATATACGTTCTGTATTTTGATGTTGTGAGTGTTGTCGCGATTATAAGTGGAGATCAAAAAAGAGGAGAGCGCAGATTATCAGTGGCGGGTTTCAGCAGTGGAAATAAAGGAAAAATAAAATAATAACTTGTTATTATCATTTTATGTGTTCCTGCTGCAGGTGTCTTTGCGGGGCGAGCTGCTTTGCTCTCAGAGGGGTGGTGGGCACACTGTATGTGAGCAATGACTATGCCCGGCCCTCTCGGACCGGCCAACAGTCATGCGTACTCCGCATGTTCTAGAACATGCCCAGGCTCCCATTCCCAGGCTGAGCACTGAACCCCAGCGCTCAGACCAATCACAATGCTGCATTTCAGCATTTTGATTGGTCAGGGGAGCCTAGATGTGCTTCTTGTTCCTGGCTAGAAAGATGAAGGAGAGACTCGGGGACAATGGAGAGAAGTGGCGAAGTGGTAAATTTTTTCCCCATTATTTTTGACTACCTTCTAGCCCCACTCACCCCTCGCCCCCCAGCCTCCCACACCCGATTCATGCCGGCCGCCACTGCAGCTTATCCAGGACCTGTTTATTCATTTATTTAGTAGTTTTTGCTCTTCCCCTAGATGGGTGACAGAGTGTTGCACAGCAGAGACTTTTTAGATGAGGTATCTTTGTAAAGCGGGAGAATGGAAAAGAGGGCTATGAAAAAGCAGACCTCCAATATTAACCAATCAGCACACGGACGGATTATTCAATCGTTGAAGGCAATGCATTGGAACCAGTTTAAGGAGACATTTAACACATGTTCAAGACTTAGGGCCTTATTTAGATCTCGGCGGATGAAATACTCTGTCACAAACGAGACGGATATCCCATCCGCTGTATTACGGTCCCCTTAAGATCTAATAGGATCGTAATACGCAGATGGGATATCTGTCATGTTTGTGACAGAGTATTGCTCTCCGAGTCAGCAGAGGGAATACTCCATCACAAACGTGACGGATATCCTGTCCAACGTATTACGATTCCTATAGGATAGAATGTGATCGTGACGGATATCCTGTCCAACGTATTACGATTCCTATTGTGGAAATTTAGCTTGCAAACTGAACATTATCTGCGCCATCTTGCCTCTCCCCAGCGCCACGCACAGCGAATGCACGGCCGCCATTTTAGGCACCCCACTCTCTCCCCACTCATTGTCAATCGCCAGCGCGGTCCCCTTGGCGCTGCGAGCATCCCCCGCGCGCTGGCCACCCCCGCTCTCTCATACAGGCCATAAACCCTCTCTTTCTGCGCGACCCTGCTACGGAACCACTTCCGACCGACAACCCATACATGGTCATGCCTCTCCTTTGATAACCCCCTTCCTCTGCGCCCCATTGTCTGAACTGGTCCCAGGCCATCACCTAGCCCTGCGGATGCAGTTTATTGCCCCTACTGTAAGGGAAACACCCCACATCAAAGGGATTACAGTAGATCAAAGCCCCTACTCCCTGAGACCCGACCGGTCACACACCCCCCCCAGGAATTGGCGGAATACCCTGCTGCGCAATAGCCATCTCCTACTGTGGGTGGGGTGGGAACTTCTACTGTATCTATGTGTGGGATCGGATCTGAACCGGGGCATCAGGGGATATTCCCCCCGTACATCAAGAGAATCTCAAGAATGTACTATGTGAAATAAAGCAATAAACCAGTGTATAAGAGACCAGGTCTCAGAGATGCAGTTAGAGCACCTCGTGACGATACCTTGCTGTCTGATCTGATGTGTTCTGCTCCGACGGAATAAAACTTTGTTTCCTGCCTTCCAGTCTCCGGCGCCTGCCTCTTTTATTGGTAAATTATCGAGTGGTATGAGAGGCGATTACCGCCGGGCAAATACTTGAAAGGTTATCGACTGAAACTGCCGCTACCATTTAACAATTGGCGTCCCAAACGTGGGGCCCATCAGCGACACGTGGATCCAGTGGGAGAGGTCCCGACGACAGAGTGAACGACTGCAATGATCGGGAGAGCTCCTGCCCAATAGACCCTCGTCTGGCAGCCGATCATCCGAACTTCACTGGTTCCGAGCAGACCTCTCTCTCGAGTGATCTACGGTCCTGACTGGGAACCATCAGGAGTGCCGCGGCAAATACGGAGAGTAGAGGACGATCGGGCGCTGGAGGCGGAAGACGAGAAACTGTCCACGCGGTCCGGGTAAGGTCGTGATACACGACAAATTGAGAAATAATTGATTGATTGTTTGATGCATTGGAAATACTAGTATTGCTCATTGATTGTTCTTTTTGAGATATTCGCTGTCTACAAACGGGGAGGAGTAGAAATACTCTCTCTCTCTCCCTTTGCAGATAGTGAAGGGTAGGTAACGCAGACTTTTGTCCCCGTTGAAACCCGTTGTGCCTATCTTTATCTCCCCATTGATTGATTGTCCGAACATTGATTGTTTTGAAGAATAGTGCTTTTTGAGATATTCTCTGTTTGCAAATAACGTAGAATAGGAATATTCTGTCTAGTCTTTGCAAATAGTGAAGGGTAGGTAACGCAGACTTTTGTCCCCGTTGAAACCCGTCGTGCCTATCTTTATCTCCCCATTGATTGATTGATTGATTGTCCGAACACTAGTTGTTCGATATTGGTTCTTTGGAGGTATTCTCTGCTTACAAATAACGAAGAATAGAGATATTCTGTCTAGTCTTTGCAAGCAGTGAAAAGATAGGTAGTGCTGACTTTTGTCCCCGTTGAAACCCGTCATGCCTATCTTCTCCCCACTGATTGGTAGTTGGTTCTGCCCGGACCGCTTATTAGAGGTGAACCACCCGGCTCCACTGGAAGGCACCCCTAATAAGGACATGTTCACTAAATATGGACTAGTCGCCGTAGCTTATAGCAAGCTGTGGCATAAATATACCAAGAAGGACCCCGAAAGTCAGTGGCCACTGATGGGATCCTTCGACGACCATAAGATAGAAGCGCTAGAAATAGCTCTGCGTAGCAACAAGACGACGCCTACTATGCTTGACAGTATCGGCATGTGGCGCAAAGAAGCGACGCAACGGAAAAAGAGGGAAGAAGTAAAAGCAGAAAAGGAATTACGAAAGGCAGCTCACCTTGCCGCTAGAAAGTTAGAAGAAGACATAAAGGAGAGAAGGGAAACTAAACTAAGACAGGAGCCCGAAACCTCAGGCCAGTACGCTGTTAGGACCCCTTCTTTGCTCTACCCTGAGTTGTCCTCCAAGCAGCGAACGAATGACGAGTTACTGTTAGGTCCCCCGATCATTTACATGCCCCCTCCGTATGCACCCTCCCAATCAATAGTGCAACACCCACAACCCCCGAACACGAGCGAAAGCAGTACAGGGGCCTCGGCCCTCACGGCCTCCGCGCCGGCTGAGCCTCTTGTGCCGAACCCAACGTCGACTACAACGCTAGACGACCATGAGATAGGAAAGAAAGAGTCCACCAGAATGAATCGATTAACTAAGGATGAATGAGCAGGAATTGACAAGATAGTAGGGACGCTGGTGGAACGAAAAGAAAGTGAGGAGTATATAACAGACGTGTATAACTCGTACGCCGACAGCCGCAGACGACACTTCGTCGTACGGCTCTGTTATCACGCCCTGAATGCATATGAGGATAGGTACCACGATAAAGGTCCCGAAGGCTTAGCGGCCCTATATAGGAAGGTAGACATTGGGGAAGAAAGAGAGGGCGATGTAGCGAACCTCTTCACTCGTACACTCGAGGTCTACCGACACCTTAAAGAACATGGACAGACCACCAAAACAGAAACCCCCATAGCAACTAAGCCCCAGGGAGGAAGGTCCGATGCCATGATGCCCATTAAAGAAGCTGCCCCCTACTGGGTCCCCCCACGGGGTCAGGGAACACACGACGACATCAACCACCAAGATGCGAAGGGAAGGGTTGTATATAACTGGGTCTACCAGCCGTGGGACCGGCAAGATATTTTGACCTTTAGAAAGACTCTACCCGACTTGAGAAAGAACCCGACTGCCTTCTACATTGAATTGGGTACAGCCTTAGGCTCAACGATAATGACGTTAGCAGATATCGACTTGTTCTTTGGGCTATGCCTGCCGGCTGATGTGTGGAAACAAATCCGGAAGGTTGACCACGCTGAGCCGTTCGGATATACCTGGGTACAACTCGATACCATAGATAAACAGCGAGAACCAGGACAGAAACCCCCGAAGGTCATCTTAGAGCTCCCAGACAAGATTGTACAAAAGCTGAAGACTCTAATCCCAGAAAGAAAGGTAGACTGGTCGATAGTGACGGCTTGCCGCCAGAAACCCCAGGAGGATGTGTCTGAATACTTCTCCCGATTCGAGACTGTGTTCTCCGATTACAGTGGCCAAGACATGACCACCGCAACCGGACATCACCTCTTTGTCCAGAATTATGTAAAGGGTCTGTCGCCAGAAGTTTCCCAGAAACTACAGACCAGCGAGAGTAGTTGGGCAGCCTCCAAACCCGCAGCAATTCTCCAGATGGCCCAATACTACGAAAACCAGAAGAACGAGAACGATAGGGCGTCAGAGAAGGAGAAAAAGGAATTAAAGGAGAGGGTGATGATAGCACAGTTGCAAGGGGTGACCATAGGAAGGGAACCCCCAAAAGAGAATTACCAACCAACCGCCCCTAGAAAGCTACCCCCTAGAGACCATACACCTACACCCTACAACGGACGGAGAGACTTAGATGGGAATCAATGTGCGTTCTGTAGAGGGTTCGGACACTGGAAATCCCAGTGCCCGGTCCTTCTGGAAATGAACAAAAATAGGGACCCCAATAGGCACAACAGGAAGTTTGTTGATACCCACCATCAACGTCACCACACTTGATTAGGATCACGTGCAATCGGACCACGCCATTATCCGAATATGCTAACTGGATCGCTGATACGTACAACACTCCAGCAAAATAGTATGGTCAAACATTTTTAATAACTTGTAAGTATAACAACATTCCGGCAAAATGAACAGGTTAGAACATGTTTTAAACAACTATTTACATGACAGTCTGCTGCGACCTGCACCCCAAAGCATTTACGTCCACGTGACACCGTCCTCGCCTCTCCTACCTCGAAGTTGCAACATTGGCCTGTTTTGGGCGGTCCCTCTTAGTTGACTTTGGGCTATAAAAGCCATGCAAAAATCCCTTGACATCAGTGGCGGGCGATTGTGCGAATAGGCCGGAGGCTATACGAAGCGCCGAAGTTCTGGCAACACCAAGGCGGAGCCCGCCATGCTGTGCGGGCCTACCCGTCTTCTTTCTTCTTTCTTCAATAAGGGCTGATGCCCTGGCGGGGGGAGGCGACGCGGACGGACCTCCCCCACCTCCCCAGGTGGAGGCTCGCCGGGCACCCCAACCGTCTTTGACTCGCCGGCCAGCTAAGCTGCACCCAGCCATCTTTTTCATCGGCCTGCTGGATTTCACCCTGACACGCTGTGCGGATCTTCCCATTCACTTCTTCCTTCAATAACGGAGGGTGCCCTGGCGGGGGGAGGCGACGCGGACGGGCCTCCCCCACCTCCCCAAGTGGAGGCTCGCCAGCAGATGAGGGCACCCCAACCGCATCTTTCACACGTCAGCCAGCTGAGTTGCGCCCTGCCACTTCATTCGCCGTTCGGCTGAGCCGGCACCCCTGCACGCGGCCGCCAGGCAACCACCCAAGCACAGGGTTCACCAGGACTGCCGCTAGCACCCGACGCGGGGAGTGGGCCCCCGCAGCCAAGTAAGCAGGGGCCCACTCCGGTGGTGATACCATCCGAACTGCTGTTGTCGCTGCTACTGGAACCACTCCGGTGGCAATACCATCTGAACTGCCGCTGTAACTGCTGTTGGCCCCTCTCCGATAGCCGTACCGAAGAGCTGCTGCTACTGCTGCCCTTGAACTCCGGCGGTTGACCCCTCCGGTTCCAGGCCTGGCCCACCGTGAGACAATTCTGGACTCGAAAGCTTGTTTGCTAGGGCATGGGCCCCACCCTTGACAGAACGCTCCCCTCAGCCTTGCAGAATTGGTTGGAGTCATTTGACATTCGACTCCTGCGGACTTCCGGTAAGGACAAAACCACCGCCATTGCTCTCTTGCCCCCCCCCGAGCGACGGCCACCTTGCCTCCGCTTGGTGCAGTGAAAAAGTAAAACGTCGGCGGAAGAACCCGCCTGCCGCCCCGCCCTAAGAACGAACCATGGCATCGCTACAAGGTTGCAGTGACGCCATGCTGACGCAAAGTTGACGCTAACGAAAGTTCTCGAACTACCGAAAGGAATTCTGGTTCAACTGCTAATTCATGGAAAGACTTAGACTGTGCACTGGCCCGACCCCGCCCTAAGATGGCGCTGATGTAGGAGTGGCCTACAACCCCTTGTGGCGTTCCAGTCACGTGACATTCGTGTTAAAAAGAGATATATATATATATATATGTATGCGATGCTTTCACACATGATGGTGGGGGAGAGGGGGGAACCGATTTTTATGTTAATCTAGTGTTGCTCATGTTGCCCGACGCCTCTCACACCGTGGCCGGCCTATAGCGGCTGTAGTCCCGTATTTCTACACTGACATTGTTTTAAATAAAGGGCTTCTTAAAAAGGAATTACGGAATCAGTGTCATGACTAATCATCTGGGTTGTTGAAGGTTTCTCTTTTAAATAAAAGATTGTCACTCCTAAGCGAAAGCATACAGATAATACGGACTCGATTTGCCTAAAATATTTTTTGTTTAACGGAATTTGTACCCATCACACCTGCCCTTTTTCCAAGAATCGTCAAATCAATAATGAACTATAACTTAAGGTATACGTCGCACGCAAGGTATGGTATCTTGCACCATAATACACGACCAATTGAGAAATACATGCACGACCAGGGAACCCGAATTTAGGAGATGAATGAACTAGAGTATCTTTGCCTCGAACTAAAGAATAATAGGTCCGTGGTATTACCCACCCCTGCGGCTAGCCTGGTACGTGGTAGGTAGAACCTTTCGTGTCTGCGCGCGCTGGGGTATTTTGAATACTGCACCTCCCCTCCCCTCTTATTTTCCCCTCTATAGGTCACGACGAAGTTCCGACTGAAGAGTGGAGTGGACATGGACCGCACCAAGTTCAATATCAGGGAAAACATAGACAAACGTTGTGAGATAGTGCGTAAAATTACAGACCACCATTGGGAACATGAAAAACTGTATGATATGATTGTGCGTGTGTACTACGATTATACGATATGAATGTGTATGCATTTCATGTTTGGGTCACTTGAAGAGAGCGTCATTGTATGATTGAAGTGCTCGTCCACCGATCAAAGGGAGGAGAATAAGGGGTCAGACAACCCACAAGATGAACTACAAAATACTGAAGGTACGCAACATGCATAGGAATAGAGGACAGGAAAGGAGAGGTCCCCGTGCTCGACGCAGCCCTGAGTCTCCGTCTTGATGCATGTACTGTCACACCCTATCCGGCATTTGTGTGTACGTGACCACCGAATTTTTGTCTTTTCCCCGCTTGTGTTTTCTTACATGGAACAGACCCATGCTACTCCATGTTGTGTGTGCACCAAGTGGCCTATTATCTTACCCATCTCTCTCTCTCTCTCTCTCTCTCTCTCTCTCACTCTCTCTCCCCCTCCCTCGCAAAAGGCTCTTTCTTGCCCTCTTTTCTTCTTGAATAAATTAACGACATACACCTCTTTGGTAAGTGTATAATTGGCCTGAACACGGTGGTGTTCGAACAAATTGACAGAAACAAAAACGACCATACTTTACCACGTTACTACCTCTCCTTTTTACAAACATTAAGCCTAATCGGCTGAGAAGGAAAGGACAGGTAAGACGACTGATGTCTCCCAATCTGACCCTCAACACGGGGACTATATATCAGTGGTTTTTGTTCTTAAAGGACACCATCTCCACCGCCCAGAATTACCCCTGACCAATTAGCCCGAAATAGAATGTCTAAAGCACCCTGTTCTCCCAAAGATAACTCCAGCCCTATACTAGCCGTCTCAGAGTATTCCGAACGAAACAGCTGATGGCCCTGTTTTAAACTGATAAAGGGTCACCTACTGTATGAATAGGATACTCGTGAACGCATGACCGTAGCACCTCGCACTTACGGGTATTACCAAACCTTGTATTATAGGACACAGAAACTGACACCTAGAAGGCCAGATGATGGACAGGGACACCCACAGAACCCTGCACCACAGCTGTAATTTATAGATTAGTAACACGCACGTTAACATCAGAGTTAATAGACACCAATCATATAGTAACAGATAAGAGCATTTCCGCAACTACTCAGTGGTTGGGAGAGAGAATGAAGTACGTAAATGTCTTCCCTGCCAAAATCTCTAAGACTTTCGTTTCTTATAACCCATTCAAAGATAACCTGCAGCCATCGGAAGAGAGGGGTCGGACGTGACGCACAGTCTGGCTGCGGATCATAAAGCATCTATGACATCGACCAAAGGGGAAGCGACGAAGCAAAAAGGGTGTGAGACGAGACACCATTATCAGAACGATAAGCGCGAAGGGCTACATCGAGGCCCCTGCTCACTGACCAGCGTGCCTGAAGTCTCAACCCGTCGGGCCCGATTGATGGGCCCAGTGCTGAAAGATTCTGCTCTCCTTGGTCCGCATTTTTGATCCGATCCCACGCCACCCCATTCTCTCTTCCTCTTTCATTCGGACTATGACTTTGACCTACTACCGAAGAACAAAAGGCCGGCACCCTGTCTCAAAGTACCTGTGGTGAACTGTGTTAAGGAACAGGACTGTGATCAAAGAACAGTGAGTGGTCACACCCTGCCACGTGAGAAATCGGATTTGAGCTGGACCTTAGCTCCGCCGCCGGTGCTCAACAGTGCCAACGAAAGAAGAACAACAATGAGAGCTTACCAGTGATAGCTCTTTATAAAATAAGGACACTGGAAAGAAGAACCCATGTCAAAGTTGAAAATCCTCTCCCAACCACCTTATTATATTAACTATCTTCTTATCAAGTTTTCATGATGTTGCATCAATCACTTCCGACTGTACACTGAGAAGTTAAGAAAATGTAACTTTGTATAGTAACATTCATACAACACCAGCCATGTACACGACTATACTGCAACTTCGAATGTACTTCCTCCTCGCCTACTTTATCAAACTGTATGAGACAATGTACAAGTGTGTCAGATTACTCCTGCCTACCCTAAAGACTCTGTATCTTTAAATGTATGACGAACATTGACGATACTGTAACTGAAAGGCTAACAAAGGTGAATATTGGCCGGGCAAGCTGGCGAGATATGTTAAAAGGGAGGACTGTGGAAATTTAGCTTGCAAACTGAACATTATCTGCGCCATCTTGCCTCTCCCCAGCGCCGCGCACAGCGAATGCACGGCCGCCATTTTAGGCACCCCACTCTCTCCCCACTCATTGTCAATCGCCAGCGCGGTCCCCTTGGCGCTGCGAGCATCCCCCGCGCGCTGGCCACCCCCGCTCTCTCATACAGGCCATAAACCCTCTCTTTCTGCGCGACCCTGCTACGGAACCACTTCCGACCGACAACCCATACATGGTCATGCCTCTCCTTTGATAACCCCCTTCCTCTGCGCCCCATAGTCTGAACTGGTCCCAGGCCATCACCTAGCCCTGCGGATGCAGTTTATTGCCCCTACTGTAAGGGAAACACCCCACATCAAAGGGATTACAGTAGATCAAAGCCCCTACTCCCTGAGACCCGACCGGTCACACACCCCCCCCAGGAATTGGCGGAATACCCTGCTGCGCAATAGCCATCTCCTACTGTGGGTGGGGTGGGAACTTCTACTGTATCTATGTGTGGGATCGGATCTGAACCGGGGCATCAGGGGATATTCCCCCCGTACATCAAGAGAATCTCAAGAATGTACTATGTGAAATAAAGCAATAAACCAGTGTATAAGAGACCAGGTCTCAGAGATGCAGATAGAGCACCTCGTGACGATACCTTGCTGTCTGATCTGATGTGTTCTGCTCCGACGGAATAAAACTTTGTTTCCTGCCTTCCAGTCTCCGGCGCCTGCCTCTTTTATTGGTAAATTATCGAGTGGTATGAGAGGCGATTACCGCCGGGCAAATACTTGAAAGGTTATCGACTGAAACTGCCGCTACCATTTAACACTATAGGATAGAATGTGATCGTGACAGATATCCTGTCCAACGTATTACGATTCCTATAGGATAGAATGTGATGGTAATACGGCAGACGGGATATCTGTCATGTTTGTGACAGAGTGTTTCTCTCCGCCAAGATCTAAGTCAGCGGAGGGAATACTCCATCACAAACGTGACGGATATCCTGTCCAACGTATTACGATTACTATAGCCTTATAGCCCGCCGTAGCGGGCTATACCGGCTGTTAAAGGCCCGCTGTAGCGTGAAAGGCCCGAGCCGAAGGCGAGGGACTTTAACAAAGCAGAGGGCCTTTAAAAGCCGGTATAGCCCTGCTACGAAGGGCTATAAGGCTATTAGAACATTCTGCCACTAGAGGGCAGAATGTTCTAACAAAACAAAGCCTTCAGGGAGCGCGAGGGGATTGAAATCCCCTCAGGCTCCCTGAAGTCTTTGTTCACAGCCAGAGCTGTGAACAAAGACACATTGGAATGTTGGTGCTCCGGGCTTATACCAGCCATTATAAGCCTGGAGCGCTCCATTGTTTTCAATGGAGCTTCCAACATTCCAATGTTCTAATATAGGATAGAATGTGATCGTAACGGATATCCTGTCCGCCCTATTACGATTCCTATAGAATAGAATGTGATGGTAATACGGCAGACAGGATATCCGTCACGTTTGTGACGGAGTGTTCCCCTCCGCCGACTTCTAACTCAGGCTCTTAGAAAAAATGCGAGAGTATTGGAATGATCAACAAACAAGGCAAGAACAATTCCAGCGCACATATAGATTATATACAATGAGTCCGAAATATACAGTAGTCTTGAAATTCTGAGTTTGCTACAGTTTCATCAGAGGATTTTTGTCTAGTTATGTGTATAAAGTGATTATGTTGGGCCTATATATGAACATCAAGCGGGTATGGAATGGAATAATAACTAAAAATACTTTAACCGTTCCGTCATAAGCACAGCCCAACCGGCATGCATGACGGAACCGTTCCGTCATCGGCATCGAAGAGGTTAAAACCACAGCGATAGCTGACACTGGGATGAATTATTCGCGGCCATCTTGTTCTGTACTCACGTAGTAACAGCCGGCTCTGCTCTCTTGCTTCTGACGTTCACAGCCTCCTTCTCATGTTTGACATTTCTAAGTGGGGATTCACACATGGCTAGCTTACTGTCTGAAGAGTTTTTCATTCTTCCCATAAGGAAGCAGCTGCTTATCTAAGTTTCTGTTTCTGTCACATGTGCCTCATTCCAAGAAATGTATGTAGAAAACCTAAAAAGAAGTCATGGAATTGGGGTGTGGTTAGCACCAGGTGTTCGTTGCTAGGGGGCCTGCCGCAGCTTTGATTAACAATGTGCACCCTTCACTGGGGTGTGTTTAGCATCAGGTGCTCTCTCCCAGGGCTCGTACCATTGCTTATATGAACAATGTGCACTTTTCTTTGGGTTGTAGTTAGCATCTGGTGTTCGTTGCTAGGAGACATGCATCCGCTTCTATAAACAATGTGCACCTTTCACTGGGGTGTGGTCAGCACCAGGTGTTCGTTGCTAGGGGGCGTGCCTCTGCTTTGGTTTACAATGTGCACTTTTCGTTATTGTATCTTCCAGGGAGAGTGTATGAGTGGTCTGTGCTCCTCTCTGACAGAGGAATCAATGGCAATCAATGTCAGCTACTTTCTTCTTTAACATCAGATTTTGTCAGAACCCCGTTCCAGGGCCCAACCGAGGTGGCGGAGGCCTTTTACCCCTAACACCCCAGGGCCTGACCTACCATGGATCCTGCTCATCTGGGTCAAGCGCCTCCTTCTGCACCTGACTCTCAGCTGGGTAGCGCAGCTCGAGCAGTCGAGGCTCCCTAAGGGGAAGCTCAGCTACAGTTCAGTGAATACGACTCATAACTCACCATGCGGACAGCGCAGCAATAAATCAATGTCCAGTCAAATGCTTGTCTTTGTATAAAAAGAAAGGTTTTTATTCTAACTCTACACGTGCAAAGGTAAACAACATTCAAGAAGGAATAACACAGTCCCCTTGAGGTCGGGGCTCGGGTAGTTGTCTCCCTGTCCTCCCACTAGTGTCATGGATTCAGTGTTATTTCCCATTGACTGATGGCCACACCAGTGGTTGTAAACTAATAGGCCATGCTCAAGGGCCCTCCCCTTGCGCTCTGCAAGTAACTTTAGAGTCTAGCTTTTAGCAGCACCAATGGTGATATGTCCCCCCGGGGCTCTGGCGGCAAAGTGTCCCGTGGCATTGCAGCACAGTCCCGTTCTGGATTGGCTGAGTCGAGCTGCCTGCGGTCACACATGGCAGCGCTTGGCAGTTGCATGCTCTCTTCCCCAAGCCACGCTACCTGCAAAGGTCCGATGGGCGAGGAGGTCCGGCTCCAGCGGCCAAACGGTAAGTACTTTCTCCTTCGGCGTAGGCTGGAGGTGGTCTCCTTGCTCTAACAGGGTTTCGTGGGGGCACCAACTTTGGTCACAACAGATTCTTGTTCCAGGGTAACAACCTGGATCACTTGGTTTGAACGTCTCCAGCGGCCCCTCCTGGCACACAGTGTCACCACTCCAGCCTTCAGACTCCAGTCACGCAAGCCTCATGTGGATAGTCATGGTGGCCCCTCCTGGCACCACTTCAGCACATGGGCAACAGCCTGATTGGTGCAGAGACGGGTTCCTACAACTATAGGCTTTAATCCACGCATATGTGGTCACACAGTTAGTTCAGCACACAGGAAATGGCCCGTTCGGTGCAGAGACGGGTTTCTCCCACTACAGTGTTTAGGCAACCTGTGGCTGCCCCTTCTGGCATACGGGGCCACCCAGTTAGTTTGGCACACAGGCAACTGAGGAACAGGTTTCTCTCACTGCGCTCCTCTAACTCAGTTTAAGGCAGCCCCATCTGGCATATAGGGTCGTCAATGAAGTCCAACACATGGGCTGGGGCCCGATCGGTACATGGCTGGATTCCTCACACCTCGCACAGAGTCCTCACGCAGGGCTGTCTTCTGGACCTCGCTCTCTCCAGCGCTCTCCACTTCCTCACGGGCACACCGGTCTTGGGGAGCAGGCAGGCGCTGGTGCACCAGGTTCCAGGGCAGGTCATTTTGGCTTCCCTGGGTGTAGTCCGCTCACCCTGCAGGGAGGCAAGCAGACGGGGCCCCTAGTCCTGGTCACAGGTAGAAGTCTTGCAGAGCTTCCCCTCCTCACACAGCCTGGCTGGCTGCTTAGCAGATGAAAAAGTTTGGGTCTCAAACTCTCCCTCTTACAGTTCTTTTCCAGACACAAAATGTGATGTAGGGTCTGGACCTTTGTAGTTTTATGTTGGGTCCCGCTTCTTTGAAATGGACATCTCTCCCCTTTCTTCTTTCTACTGAAGGATGTCTGTCACAGCAGGCAGGACTCTGAAGTTGATTAACCCACAACAAGATTCATGGGTGTGACCAGAGCTCACACCTGGATGTCAGCCACAGTGATATGTACATCAAAGGGTAATCCCGAGCCCACAGTCCTACTCTTTACGATTCTCTTATCAGCCCCATCACCCTCTTTCTGAGATGTGTCCAGGCCCCTTCATGTGCTATCTGTCACTGAATCAAAGAGTCCTCTTAAGCCTGGCCCTCCCCTCATCCAGTGCTTGTCCCACCCAGCTTGCAGGAATGCACCAGTACACAATTGTGTCTGGGAGGATTTCTCGATTCCCCCTGTTTTCACCAGGCAGGCCTGGCCTGGCCTTCCCAAAATGGAACCCAAGGTCCTCCTTCTTATGTACTAGTGCAGACACTCGTGCACTCAGGGTAGATTCAAAGACCAGTCACTGCCTAGGACTGCCGTCCTCATGTATTATGCTACCACCAGCATTCACACGAGGCACACGCACACTCAGTCTGTGCACACTGTCCTGTACTGAAGTCTCTGTACTGCATCGGAGTGTGTTATTTTAAAAGCACACCCTGCCAGCACACACTCATTTACCATGTGCGGGCTGTACCGCATTTCACCCTAGGTGTGTAGTGTATTCCTGGCGAGCACACATACACTCAGAACATGTTTTCATCACACGTGCACTTCCACATCAACCCGATGTAGGCCAGGGGTGATTCAAACACACAACAGCGGAACTTTTAAAAATGTGAGTGAGCCTGTAGGCCTCACTCCAGTGACACAGGGTACAAAGGACTACTACTGATCACTACAAGGGACGCTGCCATCACTGTGCCTGCGCTGTTTAACTCCTGGTCAAGGCGGTAGGCTTCCAACACTATGAGGGTAGCGCATTGGGAGTCCCTCCCGGTCCAACAAGACCACAATCCGTGAGACAGGCCTACATCACTGCGCACACGCATGATCCGTGTTCGCCCATGACAAAAAATCTGCATTAGGGATCCAGCCAACAATACAGTGGGGCACTCTGGGCAGGGATGTACATCCCTCACCATGCAGAGAACTTTTCCATCCCAACAGATATGATACTATTACCGCTGACCCTCCCGCTGTGGGAGAACAAAGTAGCAAATAGCTTAGAACTGCCTTTGCAGAAGGTAGTAGCAATGATTGTGGCTCAGGTGGAAGGTTCACTTTCCATGTGAACTGCACCACCGGTGCAGGATATAGGACCGTGCAAATGACAGAAGTGCACCGCTCGAACACTGATGGCCTCACATGAGGTTTTTTTCGTCTTTTTTTTGTTTAAATATGATTTATTGACTATTTTAAACCAAGCATAAATATTTGAACAAGGATGATAAAACATCATAAAATTGTGTATCAAAAAATGTGTTTGTCAACAATAGTATAGAATAATGGCAAACGTGTAAGCCTATAAATGTCCAAGCAGAGTATAAGTATATAATTAGATAATATAAATATGTAAAAAGACTCCAGTCAATAAAGCATAAGAAAGAGAATGAAAAAGGTAGGCGAAAAAGATAATAATACATATTTGTAAAGCGCAAACATATCACCTCTTAAGGTTTCAAGACGCCGGGGGCCGTCGGGGAGATTAAGTGAGCTATTGCCTAGAGTCACATGATGCCGATCTGAGCTGCCGCTAGTGATCGAACCGTGAGCCCCGCGCCCCAGAGTCAGCCGCTCAGGACGCTGCACCACACCAAGATATGCATAGAATTGTGTAATGTATATAATAAATAGATACAAACAGGATATCCTATAAATAGTCAATAAGAGTCATAAAATATATTAATAAATAGATAAAATTGTATCACTAATGACAAACAGTTTATAATCATCAAATCTGTATAGGTACAAATTCAATAAGTTAATTCAAGGAGGTTTTGTAACTTCTCCAGTAATAATGTCTAAAGATGTGTTCTGAAGAATAATGTTGTTATAGGTAACCACTTCTGTCCTTCCAGAGCAAGAGGAGTTATATATGCTCTACCTAATCTATTCAGTCAGTCAGTATTCTTTATTCGATGAATAAAACATCATAAAAGCACATAAATACACGGTTAAAATACAATTAAATCATATTGAGATCCTGACTGTTACAACACATTTAAAAGAGTAAAGCAACTCGTCAATATATTTCATTAACAATAATAAAATCGAATATATAATATCATAATACAAAACTTATAATAAAAGGCAAATATGCTTGATAAGTGGTAAGATCATACTACCCACTTTCCAATTTGTCTAATGCCAATAGTGTCAAATCTAGCCCGCAGGGCTATATTGTTAAAGCCCTCTATCCTGTTGAGTAAGTTGGGACTTAAGTCTCCTTATGCGTATTAACCAGGCTCTACCAATGAATTTGGCTACGCCACATACCATCAAGGTGGAAGACGTATCAGTACAAAGGACCCTCAGCGTCATTACATGGCACCTGAGGTTCAATTGTTTACACAATGGTTTTAACCAAATCCTCCTCGGCACCCTATATGCTGGACAAGCAAACATAAGGTGTGCTACAGATTCTAAAGGTGCTGCACAGCACGGACAAGCCTTAGGTGAATGCATTTACTGGGAGGATTCAGTGGTTACACAGCCACTGAATCCTATTACCTCTATCGAGTAGGATAAGATCATCTAGAGCGGCTGCATAGTTTTGGAGCTCTTCAGTTCTTCTCAGACGCACCCAAAAAAGTAAAGGGCGAAGGCGCACTAATTCTTTAAGGGGGCGCCTACCCATATCTAGACGTAAAGGGATTAATGGAGTGGAGACTGGTAAAGCTACAAGATCCCTCAGGAACTTGTTTTCTGAGGTGGTTATCTCCGGGATGTTCTCAAACCCCCATAATTCAGAGCCATAGAGTGCAGATGGCAAAACCTGTCCTTCATAAATTGCGAGGATAGGTGCCACTGGTTTGCTCATAGACGCCCTATGTTCTCGCAAAACCGCCCCAGCTACTCTTTTAAAGTTTAATAGCATTTTAGCCAGATGGTCTTTCCAGGTCATCCGGCTATTCACCCTAACCCCCAAATAATCAAAACTATCCACCATCTCCAGGAGTTCACCATTTAACATGAGGGAATTCTTAAATCTTTTGGGTGGTGCGAGGGCCATTAGCTTCGTTTTGGAGGTGTTGATTGTGAGACCCCTATCCTTACAGAACTCACTAAAGCGGTTCAAAAGCTTTTGGAGCCCTGCTGGGGTTTTCGCGATCAGGATGGTGTCATCCGCGAAGAGAAGAGTAGGGGTTTTTTCCCCGGCCAGGGATGGTGCATCCGCCGGCTCTTCCCTCAGATAATCCACCACACCATTCACGAATAGGGAAAATAAAGTCGGCGCCATAACACATCCCTGGCGAACTCCTCTCCTCACGGGCACCCTCTCCGTCAGTTGTCCCTGAGTGCCCCATCTGATCCTTGCATAATTATCCTCGTGGAGTCTCACAATGAAATCCAACAATGGAGCCGGGAAGCCCATCTTCTCCAGGATTTCCCACAGCCTTGCTCGAGGGACCAGGTCGAACGCCATCCTGAGGTCTATGAAAGCCAGATAAAGGCTACCACAATTAATTGTCACCGACTTCCAATAGATCGCAAGGAGGCGGAAGACCTGGTCCATCGTGCCCACTTTTTTCCGGAACCCGGCCTGGAAATGGGAGAGCACCTGTTCCTCCTCCATCCATGCACCTACCCTCAAGATGATGACCCTGCCAACCACTTTCTGGATCACGTCAATCAGACTGATCGGTCTGTAGTTAGCAGGGTCATCCCTATCACCTTTTTTATATACTGTGATCACCTCAGCACCCCTCCACGAATCTGGGATGGGGTGCCCCCTGGAAATTAAATTCATTATCAATGCAATAACTGAAGCCCAGGTTGTGGGATCTTCCAAAAGGAGATCCCCAGGTATACCATCTTGACCGGCGGCCTTCCTCGGGGTCAGGTGTTTTATAACCAATACTACTTCCGAAGTCAAGAACGGTTCCACGGGCGCCATGATGGAAGAAGCCCGTCTGGCTGGATCAAAAGGGGAGGATCTGGTTGCCTCCAGTCCGCCATATATATTTGAAAAATGGGAATACCATTGTTGGCTGGTAATATGATTCACAAGTACAGGTTGGTTACCATGTCTAGCCTTGTTGATCAGATCCCAAAACAATGAGGCATTTTTCCTTTCGGAGGCACTTTTGAGATCCTGCCAATACTGTTCTTCCCAGTCTTTTTTTGCTCGTATTTGTTCTTTTGCATATTCCTTCCTTGCAACTCTAATTAGGGGTTGATTCTTTTTGCGCAGGGCTACAGTTAACTCTCGTCTTTTAGCCCGGCACTTTGCAGAGTACATGGGGTTACTAGGTTTGGGGGTATTTTTTTCGAGCTCGAGATTAAAAAATAGTTGCCCACTTTCTCGATAGCCTTTTTATAAATCTGAGGAAGAAGCAACTCGTGAGCATCCCCTGTTTCTGGGTCTAATCCCGTCAGTTCACAAGTCAGGTCTTCAATATGGGCCCTGATATTAACCAATTTCTCAGGGTCGGAGCTAATCTTCTCCCATTTCAGCCTCCGATTTCCATTATATGGGACCACCTCGTTTGTTCGCCTCAGTGGGGGTTGCTCAATACTACTTTTTAATTTGCTCCACCCTAACTTCAAACTCAGTGGGTTATGATCACTGTCCTGCGAGGGAACTACCTCCATATCCACTAAATCACACCACATGGTGATGTCCAGTAAAATGTAATCAATTCGGGACGGGCCATTAAGTCTATTAAACGTCATGGCCCCTTCCCGATCAGAGGATGATCTACCATTCAATGCTCTTAATTTGAAATCAACAGTAAGAGCGTTAATCTGCAGTGCCTTAGTTGTCCATTTCCTGATTGGAGGAAGTGACAAGGTAGGGATAGACCAGTTTGCATCCTCCTCCGCTATGCCCAGAAGGTCATCCCTGCTTAGCGGTTCGAATGTACAATTGAAATCCCCACCCACAAGGAATTTAGATGATGGGGAGCAGTTACCTAAGGCCTGCTCTAAGAGCATAAAGGTTTTTGACGTTTTATCTCCCTGGATCCCTCTATCATAAATATTAAATAATTCCACTCGGCTATCTTTCGCCTGGCCTACGATTGTTAGATGTTGGATGTCCTCACTTTCCAGATCATGAGCAGTAACCTTCCAATTTAATTCTACTTTTATCCATATATGTAATCCCCCGGCTGGTCTGCCCTTACCACCGCTGTGAGCGGGTAGCCAAAAGGTTACATACCCCGATTTAAAAACGGGGGTTAAACTCCACGTTTCCTGGAACATGCATACGTCATATTTTTCGATAAAGTTGTGCCATTCTGGGAGGGCCAACTTTTTCCTCAGGCCTGCTATGTTCCAAGAAACTAAATGTATGATCTTTTTATTATTGGAGAGCAGGGTAATGGGGACTTCTTTGCTACCACCCTCTTCTCGTGGTTCCAGGGCATTGGGATTTTGGGAGTACACTGTAGGGATTAGGGGATAACTCCCTCCGTCCATATGGACCGAAGATGAACAATCCAGACCTGAAGGATCCGCAGGGGCCATAATCCCATTAGGCAATTCTTTAGCCTTATCGTGGATCACCAGCCCTTTTCCCATTGGCCTGGATGCACTAGTGCTAACCCCCCATTCCTTCCCAATCCTTAAACATCAATCACAATCATCCATACCCGAGAACACATCGAACCTATTCATTGTCTCCAGGGGTGTAAAAGGCCTCATGTACTCCTTTCGCTGATTATTATGCCTAGTAAATCTAGGAGGGATCACATTCCAACCCTGGGGGTCCGGTAACATATTCCTGCCATAGGGTATTGTCGGAGTACTTAATTTTGCTTTATCCTTATTCATGTGATGGGATGGAGGGAAAACCAGGGATCTCGGATAAAAATAGGTTAAAGCTCGAGGGCTGATACAACTATCACTCACTCCTGGGGGCCATTTTATTATGTAGTCAACCACACCCGGGTCTCTAAAATTGATCAGGACGATATCTCCCTCAACATCTTTACATCTGCCACCTATCCAGGGAAGGCGCCTAACGTGTAATATCTCCCCATTAAGATTATTGTTTATTGGTCTATGTATACTTAGCCAATGGACAATTTTGTTTTTCAGCTGGTAAAAACCCTCTCTCTTATTGTCCGCTAGCACGGGAACCCCCGTTAAGACCACCACCAGAGGCACCGCCTCAGGGGGTAAGTCTACTTGTGGCCCGTGATTCCCCATATTACCATAATGGCTAGAACTTCCCTGTTCCTGCCTCATAGACTCCTTAATAGCCATAGCATTCCCTTCCACTGGCTCAGTATTAGACTTACTGATTAGGTGTTTCCCTATCATAGGGGGCCCCTGTCTATGTAAATCAGGCAACGGCTGGATTAAATTCTGTAAGGGATTTATACCAGGTTGGGGGGGTTCCTTAGGAGCATGGGTGGGGGGGGTCCTAGCATGAGTAATGTTCCTATGTGCTTGAACCAATCCCGGACTGGTCATTTTACTCAGGGTAGACTCTATACCCTCCAACCTCTGCTCCAATTTCTTCAAACTATTGGTAATAGGTACAATAAGGGTGCTAAACAGCTCTCCCAATTTGGTACACAGTGATGTAGATGAAGCGTCCGGCTCTGCTAGAACCTTGGAGGTCAGGTGGATTTCAGAGTTGGTCACGGCCAAATCAGAGTCCGTAAAAGGGTGAAGTGGACTCAGATTTGGTCTATTAACTAGTCCGACCGCCAGCTTTGTACCAGCACTATGTGTAGCTGTGGTATGGCACCCAAAATCATAATGGTTGTGTTTTATTAATTTAGCCTGGCCCAGCCGCTCCTTACGTCTTATTTTCCTCGGGGGCGGGCCATAGAATTTACCCTTATCCAATTTCTTATGCTTTTTCACTATTAGTTTACCACGAGCAGGCAACAGCTTTCTATGCACCATAGGGCTAATTATAGCATTAGAGAGGGCAGTATCACTAATATCACATACTTCGGGGGAACAGTTTACAGGTGAACAGTCACGTAATAGCAAGGGCACACCGTCCTGAGAAAAAGTAGCATCACTGACCCCGCCATTACCAACAGCGCCCAAGGGTTCCTCAATAATACTGACTTCTACAGCCCTACGCTTCATATTTTCAACGGAGCGGCGGCGCTCGTCCAAAGAAAGGTCCCTCTTTTCCTCCCTGGTGACCTTCCTGAAGTACATATCCAAAGGGCCATAAAACGAACCCCCCGGCTTTTCCCCACTCACTTTGTCAGGGCTCTGGGCCATAGGTACGGTAAAATCCCTCAATATGGTAGGCAGCGTATCGCTTACAGGTCGTACATAACCAAGCCCTGCCCGGCCTCGATCGGTCTCAGAGGGCCTTAGAGGGCCCGCCCTTTGCCCGGGCTTAGCCCGGCGTCGCCCGCGCGCGTCCCGCGACGCGGAGGAAGCAAGGATCTTTTATGCGCCTCCGGGCGCGTAGGTCTCGTCGTGGGGCGCCGCGGCACTTGGGGGATGTAGTTTTCACCGCCTCCGGGCCGCAGGGTGTGATGGCGGCAGCGAGAAGTCAGAGCCCAGCGAGGGAGCACCAGCAAAACCTCCGGTAAGGGCGGAGGGCAATGGCAACAGCCCCAATCACCCAGCAGGTCACAATGGCAGGTAAACACTTCCCGCTCCACCGAGGGAGCAAGGATCTTTTATGCGCCTCCGGGCGCGTAGGTCTCGTCGTGGGGCGCCGGGGCACTTAGGGGATGTAGTTTTCACCGCCTCCGGGCCGCAGGGTGTGATGGCGGCAGCGAGAAGTCAGAGCCCAGCGAGGGAGCACCAGCAAAACCTCCGGTAAGGGCGGAGGGCAATGGCAACAGCCCCAATCACCCAGCAGGTCACAATGGCAGGTAAACATTTCCCCTATTCTTAAAACACAAGGCAGGAAGGCGGAACAGCACATCTCGATGATGGAAGACGGTCTCCAAGCAGTGAGAGCCAAAAGCCTGAATATGAAGAAGGTGCTAGCTGTAATCCTGGCCAAAAATGAAGTTTTGGAGGCGCGATCGCGGCGCAACAATCTCCGCATTTTGGGTCTGCCAGAATCCATCAACACGGGCCGGCTAGAGATCTATATTGAGACGATGCTGAAGGAGGTGTTTGGGCCTGAAAATCTCTCTGCGGTGATGCTGGTGGAGAGGGCTCATCGGTTGCTGGTGGCGAGGCCGGTTCCGATTGGACCGCCACTCCCCATGATTGCGTGGCTCATAAATTCCCACAATAGGGACACTGTGCTGTGCTTAACAAGGGAGAAACAAAAGATAACATACAAAGGGAATGTGATCAAGTTCTATCCGGATTTTATTGTTCCAGTACAGGTGGCAAGGCGTGAATATCTCCCAGTGAAAAAGAAGTTGCAGGCAGAGAACATTACCTATGCAACGCTGTATCCTGCTCGGCTGCTCATCGAAATGGAGGGTAAACAGAAGATCTTTGCGACTCCCAAGAGTGCAATCGAGTAAGTAAAAACGTTGCAGCGCAACAGGAAAAGTCCAGTGAATTCACAATCCGATGACGAGTGAGGTGACTGGGGTTGCTGACCTCCTTTATTGTGCAGGATGCTGAGGTTGCTGACAAGATAAAGGTGGTGCGCTGAAGAGACGGCTGGCAGTTTGTCTAGAATGTCCTATTAATCAGACTGTCAAGCATAACGTAAGATGTTGAGGCGGCTTGATATTATATTATATATTGTGGCGAGATGGCCCCCGTGCTCCTGCTGAGAAGCCCATTTCTCCCATGAAGAGCACAATAGCTGGGGGTGGCCTTGTGGCTTTGGATGGCTGCTGGGGGGCAACAGGGGAGCTGGTGGCTGCAGAGGGAGCTGCCTGACCCCCATGCCTGACCTTAAGACGGCATCTGAGGCTTCAATGTGAGGACATCCAAAACAAGTGAACCCCCCCTGAAGCTGCACGGCTGGATGGACACTCTTCTACGGTAATGTTTGGGAGCTTCGGGGGGGCGCACCTCGAGGACCGAAGGAGGCCTAGAGCCAGGGGCACTCCTTGCGGTGCGCACGTCGAGGCACTTTTAATCGAGATGAACACAGCAGTTTCCCTCACTTATCCAGCAGCGTGTTGCATGACCCTTAGATGGCGTCTACTTTCTGTTGCAGTAGTATTTACTCCCCTCACACTGACCTAACATCACCTTGCATAAGCGTCCCTCACCATTGCTCTGCCGCTATCAAGGGAAACCCACATAATTCTTCCATTGTTGAGTGGTTCAAGCGTTTGCAATTAACTGACATCATAATGGTGCCTGCATATCTAGTTCCTGGAAGCTTTGCCACCGAGCGCACAACAACCATCCAGCAAGGCTCTACCTGCTTACATTCTACACGAGAGCCCTATAAGTCAGAAGGTGAGCTGTGCATTTAGCAGGACAGATCCACAGCCCTTTTACGCCACCAAGGTCTCCAACTACTGAGTCATCCTACCTGGACTGACAATGACTATGCCCCATGGGCAGACTCTAAAACTGTTTTACCGCGCAATACATCATTATCCCTAAATGTACCACCATTGTGTGTGCCCTTTACCAAAGCACTCCTTCTCCCCTTGTTGGGGAGGGATCCAGCATTTATACCCAGGAGTCTCAGAGACCCCTCCTGAGAGAGTCCACAGCGTCAAGGGAGCCACACACAGCGGAGGTGTGGGAATGGCGCCCCTTGCCAAAGCACTCCTTCTCCCCTTGTTGGGGAGGGATCCAGTATCTATGCCCTGGAGTTTCAGAGACCCCTCTGAGAGAGTCCACAGGGCAAAGAGAGCCACACTCAGTGGAAGTGTGGGAATAATACCTCTTCCAATGGGATCACAGCACACCGGACGTCGGACACTGTTTCTCCTCGTCTCCCGGTTGTGTTTTTCTTCACCCTCCCCCACCTCTTTCCCTCTCTCATTCTTGGTCTACCTCCCCTGCTCCTATCCTCTCTCCCCTGAATCTCTCTCCCCTTGCCTGCTTTTTTTTCCCTTACATCTTATGTTGTTAACGCATGTAACTTCGCTCCAGTAACTCATGTAGCTTGTAACTATGCTCTGAAACAATGTTCGTCCTCATGTAAAGCGCTCTGATACCTCCGGGTCTAGCCAGCGCTATATAAAACTTTTCAAACAAACAAACAAATACCATCAAGTTTATAATTGACATCTATTGCCTTTTTTTCCAATGTGAAGCAATTTGATAAACAGCTACAGTAATAGATGTCACACTTTAGGTGGGTGCAGCACATTGTCCCACCCAGAAGAAAGACTTCCCAAAAATATATAGATACAGGAATAAGGAATGTCGACATTCAAAATCTTGTCAATATGCTTCCAAGCACATAACCAAAATCTATGCGCAGTCCATGCAAGATGTAAAACGTAGGGGTTTGCAGCGAGGACGAGGACGGCGGCCACAGAGAGGAGGAGTCCAGCCGGGGGACGCCAGAGAGCAGATAAGTGTTTATTTTTTTTCATTTTATTGGGAGTGGGACTTGGAAGGGTGGAGCGTGGCGAATGGGCTAGCCCGCTCCGCAACAGAGTCGGAGTTCTGCCTGAACTCCGCGTTCCCAATGGAGCGCAAAGTTGGCAAAACTCTGCAAACTCCGCTGGCGGAGCGGAGTTACCCACCCGGGGTTATTAAGGGAAAGGAAGCATGGGTAAGGGTTAGGATAATGGTTAAGGAAGGGGGAGTGTCATTATTCAGTCATTGGTTTCAGACATATAGATCCTTATTACAACTTTCCCAGATCAAGGTGTAGGGATATTGAAGGGCCGAAATCCTCACTTCCGGCTGATATCTCTGCACCTAGAACCGAGGATTTCACATCATTTTCTTCAAAACGGGATCAGGTATTTACGGGGGAAGGTAAATGTCTCCCATTCTGAATACTGAACATGAAAATGAGGCATAACATGCAGAATTAGGGCCTGATTTACAGTTTAGCTGATGGGTATCCTGTCTCAAACATGACGATACCCTGCCCGTCTAATTACAAGTGCATTAGAACACAATGTTATGTTATGTTAGAACATTGGAATGTTGGGGCCTTTAACGCTGCAGCGGGCCTTTAACAGCCGGTATAGCACGCTACGGCGGGCTATAAGACTATATTATGTTATCCGGATTTGTATAGCGCACAGCTGCCCCAGCAAAGGGGCGTCTCGGCGCTGCAGCATCAGAGAGCAGAACCAAAACACTACAGAAGTTGTTACACTTGTGATAAGGTGAAAGGGATATCTGTTAAATTTTTGATGGAGTACCAGTTGGCCATGCTCTCAATCAGGCACTTAGGGGCATATTTACAAGCCCCTATCGCCACAAGAACGTCACTTTCTGTGATGTTATGGTGGCGATAGGGGCTTCGCCTTTTTTACAAGGCAGTGTTAAGCCACTTAACGTGGCTTAACGCTGCCTTGTAAGTAAAGCACCCTTTCACACTACACTTAGAGTGAAAGGGGCGGGCAATGGGTGTTGCGGTGGGATTTCCACCCCAACACCCATTGATTTTGATGCTGCCCCATATTTACAAGGGTGGCATAAATATGGGGCAGCACCAAAATTAAGACTAGGGAAAACCTGGTCTTAACAGGGCGCAACGAGGAGTAATGCTTTATTTCTCCTCAGTTTTGCTGCTTTTTGTGTGCTGCATTGTCCAGCACACATAAAAACACCAAAACGCCAAAGATTGTTTATTTACAGGAAAGTGTCCTTTCCTGCACATAAACAACCATTTTAAAAATGACGAGTTGCAACTTTTATGTGTGCCGCACAAAACAGCACACATAGAAGTTACAAATCGCTATTGATTGTTTGTGTGCTGGAAGGGACACCTTCCTCTACATAAGCAATAATTCCCCACAACTTAGGCACCCTTGCACTATTGTGCAAGGGTGCCT
The DNA here is from genome assembly GCF_964204655.1 of Triturus cristatus. Lineage (NCBI taxonomy): Eukaryota > Metazoa > Chordata > Amphibia > Caudata > Salamandridae > Triturus > Triturus cristatus. Next base: position 1,192,234,816 of record NC_140593.1, on the reverse strand, counting down.
GTGTTGGCGCTAGGCAGCTGAAATTAGCGCAGGGGGAAACGCAGGGCTGCACCGTATTGTTATAAATACGATGCAGCCCTGTATCTCAGAAGTGGCAAAGCACAACGTTAAGTCAAGAAGGCTAACGCCGCGCTCCACCACTTCCTCTTAAATATGCCCCTTAGTATTTAACACACTGCATTCCGCAGGTTTTAGCTTTTTTATGTGTTTTCTTCAAAATACATTTTGGGAGGTTTGATCTACTGGAACAATCACTAGAGTGAGATAGCTATCACTCAATTTGTCATTCCAATGTCTGTGCAAACGTGTATTTCCACACAGATCAGAATTTAACCCGGAAGTTGTACTCAGTCCATAGCGGTGATTTATGGAGGATGTGAAGGGCCACCAGTCATGGAGGTTCCCAATTCCTCAACTTTGGTTAATGTCCGAGATTTAACTTTTTTCCATTTTCATGCGTGGTCAGCGACCAGAGGCCTACTACCAGGGCTCCCAATGACAGTCAATAACTACGACCATAGCTCAGAGGTACACGTTTAATGCAAGCCCAAGCTGGTCAACCACACAAGCAGAACAACTGATTTGTGGTGACCCATGCCATCAAAAGCCAAGAACCAGGGCCACAGCTCAGCCACACACCCATCGTTCACCCTCAAGCACGATCCGCAGCCAGTGCAGGGAACAGGGCGGAAAGACTTTTGAGGACCTCACTCATGAAGTACTTCTTGGCAAAGGGTAGTTCATAAATTAGAAACAGAGAGCACTGACTATTAAGTAAGAGGCAACCTAATCAATAATTTATGATTAAGAGTGGAGCTGATGCAACATGAGGCAGATGAAAAAGGTTTAAAAAGGAAGGGGAGGAGCAGCTCCAAGGTTCATCCGTTTATGCAGAACAGAACGCATAGTGCCAATATCGGCAACACTCACCGCCCAAACCCTTGCACAGCAATCTCAGAGAAATAACCAGACAAGACACCTTTTGTGTGGAAAGAAATATTGCTGCAGGTTTATTAGCATTACAACTATGCCAAGATTGGTGGATTAGCTTACGGGCGATCCCAAAGCAGGCAGCCTCTCGCCGCCTGCCACCTGCCACCTGCCACCTGATGAGCCAATTTACACCGGGGCCTTGCCCAAAGGTGTTTGCCATATTTTGGGGAGGGAAGACACCTCCCACCAGTGGGCCAACAGCCCACCCCATTTGCTCACGCCCCCTAGAGGGGCAGAGCCTGCCAGGCAACCCCCGGTTGCTCAGGTCAACAGCCGCCCGTGGGACTAACGAGGTGCCGTCGCTCCTCCAGGGTCTAACCGGAGGACCTCCCTGAGGATATTTGGCCTTTGCACCCTTGTTGTGCTCCTGCATAGGGTACCCATATGTCCCTTACAGCCTCTGGATCGCCCTGTAACTCTCCCACAGATCTGGGTGTGGCCACCATCACCCCAGAGCCCCCCACCATATCCCTTACTTACACCCTGCTGACCCTAAGGCCTCCTCCAGGTCAAGTAAGAACAGGTCCATGCCAACTCTGGACAAGTGTACCCCATCATTCTCCCAACACCCTGTGGCCTTAGTGTGCAGTAACCCATGACGGATGAAGCCAAAACCCCTTTGCTTGGTGAATCTCCTCATGGCGCTGTTGACCTTCCTGCGAGAGACCTCCATGGCTTCTCTTGATCGCGCCCCCTGCCACACCAGCCGGGGTGTTATCTCTGACCACCAGGTCTCACAGGTCCCCAGCTGACTGCTCAACTTGCACATGGTTACAGTCATTTCATGGAGTAGTGCCCTCCTACCCACAGATGCCAGATCGTTCCCTCCCAAGTGTATCACCAACACATTAGGAGGGGGAATCCCCCCCAGTCTCTGTTGCAGCTTCTCCAGTAAGCAGGTCCAGCGTATGCCTGGGTATCCTAGCCAGACAATGTCTGTGGCTGTGAGACCGTGTCTCCATTTTCTGCTCTCCACCCACCGTGCCAATCGCAACACGCCCGAATGTCCAATCACCCAAACCATAGTCCCTGGTAATTAAAGAAATGAAAGTTTGCAAGGTTTTATTGACTTAATTCACATTTACAATTACAATGTACATATTGCACTTCACTGCACGCCACCGGCAGCATGTGCCGCAAAATTGTTCTGTATGTCCATCAATTGTTCACCCAAATTATATTGCCTCGCTGACTTGTCTACAATCAAGTAACCTTATAAATCACCCTGCACACCACCGGCAACAATAGCCGCAAATTGTTCATGCTGTTCCACGCTCGTCACTGTCAACCCCTTCCCTAGTCCCCAGCCCCAAAACAGGTCTTCAGCAACGGATGTATTTTTTGTAACACTGGAACTCCCAATGCCCCACTTGCTTAATGCGTTCAGCTGACAGTCCTAGCCTAAATGCTGTGGTGGCTGCCCCTATGTGGAACGAATGGCTGCAGAAACGTTTACCCTGTACATTATTTCCTGACAATGATAAACATGCCTGCATGATGCTATGTACTTGGAACTTGGTGAGGGGGGTACTGTCTTCATGTATCAATAGATAACCTTCAGTTGCTGGGATAGATAACCTTCAGTTGCTGGGGGGAGCACTAGGTAGGCAGACACCAGGCGCACTGGGCAGTATCTGTCGATCTCAAGCTCATGCAGCACAATGGCCCTCCCCTCCCCGGCTTGGTCCGTCTTTGACCTCCTTAACCATATTGTGAGGGCGTCTCCGGCCAGGCTGGCATCCTGCCTGCTCAACGCAACACCAGATTTGTCCTGCTTGGACCTCGCAACCAACTCGCCTACTCTGGCAGTCGAGGATCGCACCTGGCCCAACCCTTATGCGCTGCCCTGATTAAGAAAGATTTGGTTGGATCCTCCTGCCCCAGTAGTCTTGCATGGTGGCTTATTGCTGACAAATGGCTCGCTGTCCAAGGGTGGCTCTTCCCTTCGTCCCTGGCCCAAATAACAAACTTCTGCACCCTGCACTGTAGAGATGCTTTCTCTACGTCCCAGGCTCCTGTTACTGTACAAAACTTTGCCACACTCGCACGGTAGCGCTTACTGGTCCTTGGCGCCAAAGAAAGCTTGCCTAGTCCCCTCAGTCGCCTTTCAACTTCAGCAGGAACCAGAGGTGAGGCGGGAAAGGTGTCATGTTATCTCTCACTCTCGCCACGCCTCCCGGAACCGGCGCCACTGAAAACGAGAGAGAGCGTCAACTGCAATGTTCTGCACCCCTTGGATGTGTCGCGCCCTGCATTCTACATTGTTGATTAGGCAAACTCGTACCAGCTCCCTCAACAAACACAAAACTAGGGGACAAGTCGCCGACTGAGAATTGATGGCCTGGACCACAGCAATGTTGTCCGACCAGAAAACAACCCTTCTTGCTGAAAGTACTGTCGGCCAAAGATGCAGAGCTAACACTATAGGGAGCAATTTCAGGACTGTAATGCGGGTCGTGATTTACTTTTTGTGCCAAGCATTGGGCCATTTCTGCGTGCACCACTCCCTGTCTAGGATCACCCCAAAACCTTCTCTACCTGACGCGTCTGTATAAAGCGCAAGTTCAGCGCTCTCAGCCCAGGGTGCCCTCCATATAACTGAGCGGTTGAAACTTTCCAGAAAAGTAGCCCACATGGAAAGGTCCTCCTTCATACCTTTACTTAGCTTCACCAAGTGGTGTTTCTTCTTTACCTTAGCCATTGTCCTGGCTAGCCTACGTGCAAACACCCTCCCGGCTGGTATAAGCCTGGCTGCAAAGTTGAGTTTCCCCAGCAAGCTTTGAATGCAACCCAGGGATGCCTTGTCCTGACCTGAAAAAGACTGAATCTGGCTCTCTAAGTCCTGGATTTGTCAAGTGGCAGCCTGGACTCTCCTTTGATGGTGTCAAGTTCGATCCCTAGGAAAGTTAGTACCTGCGCCGGACCCTCGGTTTTTCCTGGCGCGAGTGGAACACCCAGGTGACGAGCCAACTCCTCAAAGTTTTCCAGGGCCTCCCTGCAATCCTGAGTGCCCTTTCCTCCTATGAAAAGGAAGTCGTCGAGGTAGTGCGTAACGCCTACCACCCCGTAGCTTTCTTGCAGGGCCCACTGGAGGAAAGTGCTGAACGCTTCAAAATAGGCACAGGATACTGCGCAACCCATGGGCATGCATCTTTCGTAAAAGTATCTGTCATCCAGCCTGAAACCTAGCAGGTGTTGGCTGCTCGGATGGACTGGCAGCAAGCGAAACGCCGATTCGATATCCGCTTTTGCCAACCAAGCCCCCTTGCACACCCTCCTGACTCAGTCCACTGCTACATCCAGAGTACAATACGTGACAGAGCACGAACCCTCCTCAAGCCCATGGTTGACAGATTCTCCCGCAGGGTAGGACAAATGATGGATGAGTCTGAATGACCCTGGCTCCTTTTTGGGCACCACCCAGAGGAGAAACAACAAAATTGTCCAACGGTGGCCCCTGAGAAGGTCCCGCCACCCTGCCCATAGCCCTCTCCTTTTCCACCTTAGCTCTGACTACTGCTGGATGTTCCCTTGCTGACTTAAGATTGTCTGCCTCCCAACTCCCCAGCGTGCCCACATAGGGAATCCGGAAACCTTCGCTGAAGCCTAGCAGCAGTAGCAGTCCGTCCTGCTTATTGGGGTACCGTCTAAGGAGAGGGATGAGGTTGGCCAGGCTGACTGGTGAAGGACCCTTGACTACCTGCCTGGTAATTCACAAGAGCGTGTGATAACTACCACAAGAGTAGCGTAACGCAACTTTCAATGTCGCAGCCTATCGCAGGAAAATAACCTCGTGCCAACGTGGAATTCACAATAAGGCGGTAACATGCGATAGTCACCAGATAACCAGCCAAATCTTCACGTGAAAATCAACGCCACACTGCATAAATGCGATACGCGAATGCTAAAAAACATGCGATGAGGCCAACCGCGGTACAAAAAGTAGCGAAAACCAACCACAGGCCTGCAAATCCCACACGTCTGGCGGAACAATGCACCATAAAAACCACAGAAAAAATACACCAAAAACAATCCAAAGCGCGTAGCAACATGGATGCACCCTGACACAGCGCAGGGGCCAACTCAAACCCCACAACCCCCACATACTACCAGCAAGGAACAACGGGCTTGGGGAAGGCCGAGGAGAAGAGGGAGAGGAAGACGTGGTGCAGACCGCAGGAAAACAAGACCAGCGTCACGAACACTACCAGTAACTGACCAACTAGCAGACCACCTGGATTGCAGTCGGAGTGCCCAGGAGGCCAATCCAGGGGGCCAAGAGGCGCTGGCATGACGTGACTACCTAAACCAGGCACAAACCTGCTGCCAACGGGAAGGCAGCAACGGCGACAGGAGGTGGCAGTCCAGTGCCACCGGAGGGGCTGAAGGAAACCCAGGCCACAGTCATCAGTGTGAAGACGGTGCAAGGAGTAGGGAGTACGGACACAGCTCGAGAGGACCTGACACAACATCAACAGGGAGTCAAACGAACAGGGACTGGGAGGACTGGGGGGATAGGGGGAGTGGGCACAATGGCATACATGCACAACGAGGAGTAGCACACTGCACACCCACAATCACCCAGGTCCATGGGCCCGATCCCCTTGGCACACTGCAGCACACACACATAGCACGAACAGCACACCCACATTGACGACAACGAGGAACAACGCGCATAGCCGACACTGCAGAACAGAGGACACAACTGGCTCCGCACATGCACAGAAACATCCCTACTATATCTGACAGAGCCGGAAACTGTGAAATGGAAATGTACGTGTACGACATCACATCCGTCATGTAGACCAAATGTACACTGTCCCGCAGTAGAATCCAGCACCCCCCAAACAGTCACAATGTACATTGGCATACAGTCTGCATGCAAACCTGCACAATGCACCAACATATATCGCAACGCAAAGTCAATACGCACCTCCCCTTCACATCGCACACAACACCTTCAGCAGAGCACAGAATACAACACATCAGTGATGCCAGAGAGGACCACCACACCGTAGACACCAACGCCCTGGATATGCCACGCAACCCCCCCACCAGGACCAGGACAGCCAAGCTACTCAGAGGAGAACACCCAGCCTGCAACAGCCCACACAGCAGGAAGCACCCGCAAGCACAGCTGGCTCACGACACTTCACCCACCCACACATCGCACCCCGATGCCATGTTCCTGCACGCCAAAAGGAGGTGGCCCAACAGGTGTGGGTGGGGGCCGAACCCATGGGATGCGAACCAGGACACATACGTAAGTGTCCATGACCCTTCAGGGGCCGCCAACACCCCACTAAGGAGACCCACACTGCCAGAGAGACACATACAGTTGCACATTCACAGTACAGAACCACGGGCAGGGGCGCTCAAATAGCTGTCACACACCCATGTTGGCTCTGCGTACGACGGCCCTGGCCACTCCCCTTACAAATTGAGTGAGTGACGACAAAGCTACATGTCCAAGCTCCAATCCACTGCCTGCGGTGACACGTCTGCATCCGATGTACACAGCACAATGTAATGGCGTTGGGCCCAGGGCCCTCATGCATACAACAAGACCACAGGGACACACGCAGATATCATGTTGAACTGGCTACGGGCACATGCGCCCGGCCTCTTTATTGGCAGGGCCACATGTACAGTGACGCCCGTGCTGGATGTGTGTGGGGTGAGTGTAAGCCATTCCGCACGGAATGTCTGGTGCTGGCAACCACTTGAACATTAGACACCAGTGCAATGGAAACAGAAAACACATGCATAAAAGAGTCTGCTGAGCAACATGGAGGGAGCTGGAGGAAGTCCAGAGGACAGCCAACATGCAAACAGAAGTGTCCGTAAGTTGCAGTGCACTGGGGTTGGGACACTAGAGATGAGCGCACTCATGTGAAGAAAAAGTCTCGGATTGTGTCCCTCCGACAGACACCTGATGCAGATGCAGTGGGATGTGTCGTACCTGCATCATCTTCCCCATCAATGTCTCAGAACCCCCCACTGTTTGTGGTGATATAGCTGTACAACATCTCCACAGCTCAAAACTCAATCAGTAATGGACAATGGCTTGCGGTGCACTGAGTCACTGGCACCTGGAGTGCTGAGCAGGGTATCAGGCCAATGATGAGATCCACGACAGGTATGAGCAACTCCGTAAGTGTATCAGGACTACTGTTTCAACTCTGGCAAATGGCTGTTGGAGGTGGTCCTTGCTGTGGTGGCGTTTGCCTCCTGCGGTGATGCCACGTCCGGGCCGGTCAGGACACAATTTGGTGTGTGTGCCCTGGTGGGATGCTGTTCAGCCAGGAGGCTGTGTACAGCGCAGGGCCACAGAGAAATGGCGTTGATGACCCCAAGGCCAACGCTTCAGGGGCCATCCAATATCTCAGAAGAAGGGGTCCCGGACCTGACCAGCACAGAGTTAGTTGCCCCGGATGCATAGCGGCTGGCACAGGCACCCAGCCACGGGACAGTGACTTGCGGTGCAGTCAGATGGGCCATGCGACCTGAGCGGTTCACCATCAATGTCCGAGGTGTATGTTGCGGAGGGTATCGGGAGACAGTGGAAGGTGTCCTCCAGGGCATGACGCCGAAAGGTTTTTTTTTATCTGGAAGCAGCAAATGGAGGAGTGGAATGCGACAGCCTCGTTGCCACCACCAATTAGGTATCAGCTACATGAGGATGAAAACTGCCCCTAGTCATTAGACTCAGATGCCACCAAAGTTCGACCAGAGAGTGTCCATGATTGTCAGGGAACAGACTTAGTGGCACTGGGGCTGAGAGGGGATGCTGTCTGCGATGATGCCGATACGCTGCTATGAACTCAGTCATTGCAAAATGAAGAGTCTGTGACCTATTGGACCGCAGCGTAGGCCGGAGGCCGCGGTTACCAGTGGCCCAAAGCCACGTGTCATTGGCTGGCGAGGAACAGAGTTAGTGACACAAGGGCAGTTGTTGGTAGTGTTCGATCACCTCCGTAACGATGATCTTGTTCCCCCTGGACTGCAACGCGTCATCCTCTTACGCCTCTCCGTGCGTGCGATGACATGTTGTTGGACTTGGCCCTTCCGACAGGGTCATCCCTGAACTTTTTTGTTTGCCTTCCACCTATATTTTTCGGACCTGTTGGCTGTTTTATGACTCTAGGCACTTTACCACTGCTGATCAGTGCTAAAGTGCATATGCTCTCCCCATTATAAAATGTATACGTTGGTTGGATTCCATGATTGGCTTATTTGGTTTACTGTCAGACCCCAGTAAAGTGCACCAGGAGTGCCCAGGGCTTGTAAATACAAATGCTGCTGGTGGGCTTGCAGCACTGGTTGTGCCACCCACCACCATTGCAGAACCTGCATGCAGTCTGGTACTGTCATGCTGACTGGGCAAGTGCACCCACTTGCCAGTCCCTAAACCTTCCCTTCACTTCATATTAGGGCTTCTCGGATTTGTTGGGCGAGCGGTACGAAGAGAGCTGACTTGGTGGAGACGAAATTGTATAAGCGCAGACGAAGGTTGTCGCTTTATATTGAGTGCTCTCATAAAGAATTGGATTACGTGAGCTTAAGGCTTCACATGAAAGTATAAATACGTGGTGCAACTTGAGTCCTGATGATGGTCTCAGGAATTGAACTTTAAGAGACCGAAACGTCGATGCTGTGACACTTCTTCAACATAAATAATTTTCATGTGTTGTGTTGCATATATTACAAATGTGTAAATTGGTCTAATGTCATATGACCAACTGTGTAAGGTGCATATTTTTGTAAAAGTGTCAATGACTACTGCTTAAGTTGTGAAACAAGACAGTAGTCTTGGTTGCCAATGTTGAAATTGAATGAAGTTTCTGTACTTAATTAATGAAAGGTGTTGAAACATTCTAAAAAAAGATTTATTTTTGATATAAAAAGAACACAAAAGAATGAATTGTGGTCTTGTCTGAGTTCCTTGAAATGATGTTCACTTCGGTGACGATTCAATTGACAAATATAAGTTAAATAAATCCTCAAGGTTTATTTTTTTATTTTTGTGTCAAGCTGGTGGGCTTGCAGCACTGGTTGTGCCACCCACCACCATTGCAGAACCTGCATGCAGTCTGGTACTGTCATGCTGACTGGGCAAGTGCACCCACTTGCCAGTCCCTAAACCTTCCCTTCACTTCATATTAGTCACCCCTATGGTAGGCCCAAGGGCAGGGTGCATTGTAAGCATAAGGTAGGACAAGCCCTGATGTGTGGGGCATCTCCTAATAGTGAATTACAGCCATTTTCGTTTTTCACTATTGTAAGGCTACCTGTTCTCCATAGGCCAGAATGGACTGTTAGAATTGTTACATTCTATGATCCTAACAGACCCAGGGAACATGGTAGAAATTCGAGTTTAGTATGCCTGAACTCAGAATAATAAAATACATCTTTTAGTAAAGTTTATTTTAATATTCTGTGTTTGCAAATGCCACTTTTAGAAAGCTGGTATTTGCTTGCCTAACCCTTTCAACCTGCCTCTGCTAGGATGTGTATTCCCTGTCTGGAGTTTGAGTGACAGGGCTGGGGAATTCCCGGAGACAGGGTGAGTCCGCCCAGTGGTGAATAGAGAGATCGGCATCTAGATGGGAGGGAGGAGTTGCACCTGGGACCTGAATAGGACAGTGCCTGCCCCCCACAGTGCTGGCTCCACCCCCTGTGGTGCGTCTGATGTCTCTGCCCTGCACTGTGAAAGGAGAGAAGGAATCATGTCAACAAAGTGCTCCAGGGCTGGGCTTTCCCTCCACAATGTTGGCTCCACCTCAAGTGGGGCGTCTGATGTTTCTACCCTACACTGTGAAAGGAAAGGAGAAGTCTGGTAAACAGAGTGCTCAGGAACTGGTTTGGACCAGGCAAAGGCCCCTCTCCCCTCAGAGAACAAAGGATTTTGGAGTATAAGTATTGGGACCCTGCTCCCAAGAAATTAGATCCTGCTTGACAAGAAGAACCTCTGCCTGAGAAGAAGGAACTGGGAAAGCTGTCAGGAGGAGTACTGTCCCTGACCAGGGGGATTGGCCTGCAGTGGTTGCCTTGCTGCTGAAGGAGAGTAGAAAGACTACACAAGACTTTATTTCAACCTGTGCTTAAAAAGATCTCCAAGGGCTTGGAATAGAGCTTGCCTCCTGCTGCAGTCTCAGGAACAACAGACTTCACCCCCCAGCTCCCCAGAGTTCTTTGGAAGTGCCTGCTGCTGTTGTAGTGCCTTCTGAGGGACTGCGTGTCGCAAGGAGCTGGAAGCGCGACTCAAGGAGGAGAAGCGTGCTGCCGTCGGAGCTGCTGTCGTCGCATCTCGTAAAGTGTGTCGCCGCTGCAGCATCGCATCGAGCGGAAGCGTCTCGCATCATCCAAGAAGTGTCTTGCAACGCCGAAGAAGCGTGTCGCCATCGCAGCCATCGTAGCTGTTGCATTGCACCGCATCAAGGAAAGCGCCTCGCATCCACGGAGAAGCGTGCCGCCGTCGGAGCTGCTGTCGTCGCATCGCGTAAAGGGGTGTCGCCGCTGCAGCATCGCATCGAGCGGAATCGTCTCGCAAACGTCGGAGAAGAGTGTCGCTGCCAAGGCCGCTGTCGTCGCATCGTGTAAAGAGTGTCGCCGCTGCAGCTGACGCATCGAGTCGAGTCTTCTTGCAACATCGGAGAAGCATGCCGCATCTGGAAGATCTTCACGTCTTAATTTCTATGCACCAAAAACTTCATCGCATCAACATCTTTGCAACACTTTCGTTGCCCTGCGTGTCGCATCTAAAAGGTACATTGACTTAAAGTGTCGCATTTAAGAACTTAAGAGAACTAAGCAAAATTCTACCATCTAAAGTAACAGTATTGTGTATTTTTTTCGTTTAATGGTCTTGTGGTAACTCTATATAAAGAATCCTTATTTTTAATATAAAACCTGTGTGGTGTCCATTTGTAGTGTTGTCACTTGGTCACTGTATGTGTTCACAAATGCTTTACACACTGCCTCTGAGATAAGCCTGTCTGCTCGTGCCAAGCTACCAAGGGGGTGAGCAGGGGTTATTTTGGAAGTGTTCCCCCTTACCCTGACTAGAGGAAAGGTTCCCTGCTTGACACAAGTACCTGCCTGTGCCAACCAGAGAACCCGGATTCTAACACATGTATTCTGCCTTTTGAAGAACCGATGTTCAGTTCCAAATCTGTGACCCACTTGTGCGCAGAGTAGGCCGAGGGCAGTAGTCCGCGTAGGGCCACAGACACATGTGGTTGTGATGCCATGCACAGACTTGTTGGCACCACATCGAAGTGAGTATAGTGACTTGTCGTATGCCTTACATGGTGTTCACTGCCATGGTGTAATCAAGACTCAGTTCCAAATGTGTGACCTACCTGACCGTGGTGTAGGCCTGAGGCAGCGGTCAGCATGGCCCATTCACCAAGTGTCGCTGGTATAGGTTGGATGGCCACACTGGCCTGCGTAGTTCAGGTTCAGTGGAACTACGTATTGGGACACCTCGGTGTATGTAACCCGGGTTTTATCTGGACTGAGCCGCATCTTCCTCTTACTTCTCTCCGTGCAACCACTGGTGTGGATTGCCATTCGTGATTTGCACCTAGGTGCTGGATGTGGGACCTACTGGTCCGCAGGGTAGTCCTGGTCCCTCATCCACGTATCGCCGGCTGGTGTTGAATAGGGTTAGTGGCACCACGTGTCGCTGACTGGCGTTGAACAGGGTTAGTGGCACCACGTGTCACCAGCTGGTGTTGAACAGGGTTTGTGGCACCACGTGTCGCCGGCTGGCATTGAACAGGATTAGTGGCACCACATGTCACCAGTTAGCGTTGAACAGGGTTAGTGGCACCACGTGTCGCCGGCTGGCATTGAACAGGGTTAGTGGCACCACGTGTCGCCGGCTCACGTTGAACAGGGTTAGTGGCACCACGTGTCGCAAGAAGCCCATATGGAACCATGCCTCACTGATCGAAGGGAGTCTGGTGCTGTTGCCAGTGGCCCGGATTTGGGGTCACTGCCATTCATGACTCAGGACACAGTTTCACACATGGGACCTACTGGGCCGAGAAGTAGGCCTGAGGCGGCAGTAGAGTACGCCAACAAAAAAGGACTAAAGCGGGCCCGTGTCATGGAGGCCGTGATGGTCTGAGGAGGCTGCCACGGTCACGGGACTCGGGCCTGGAGCTTGGGCCGGAACGTGGTGGGCCCTCCTTGACACACTCCGGTGTCGGCAGGTGACCAGTGAGGCCTGGCTGCGCAGGGACGGGCCTGACAGGTTTGTGGTACGGCAGGCACATAGCGTTGCAGGCAACTCTGCTCACGAGGACGGTGTCGGCCTTGTGGCATGTGAGAGGCGCCGCCCTGGCAGTGACGTTGGGCTTTCTGGAAAAGGACCACGCCCAGGGCTACGTGCTACTTATTCACACCCCTACGCTGGCGTGGCATACGCCGGGACATCCCACTTAGGGGGGTGAGTAACAGGTAAGATTTCCTCGAGGTCCCCCACTGGCTGTGGTGACATGATTGCATCCACTGTCCACTACACTCCATACACCAGAGGTGTATGTTGCCATTGATATGGGTGTGGGCTGCATACTGCGGTCGGTCCAGCACATCTCCGCCACTCCTGGCATTGTGTACTTTCCCAATCATGGTACTACTGCATCCTTCACACATGCCTGTTTGCCACCTCTCCCCCCATTCGGCTGTTGTGTGGCTGAGGTGCCATGCCATTGACGGCTCATGTATACGGCTTGGCCAGGTGACCATTGTGAGTTGTTCTGTTGTGTCTGGTGGGTGGGCATGTTGTTGTGCATGTTGGTTGTGATTTTGTGACGTGTGCATTGCCAGAGTTGTGATTTGCATGGTTGTGGAGTTGAGATGAGTGGGGTGTTCATTTGGAACTTGCCAAGGGGCTGTGCATTTCCCTTGGCGCCATCCTGGGAATGCTGGTTGTTGATGGACTGTCGGAGGATGGAGGAATCATGGACACTGGCTGTGTATTTGAAGGCGACATTGTTGGAGGTTCCACCGTGTTCTGTTGTTGCCTGCACATTGGGGTGGAATGTATGCTTTCTGTTGCTGTGTGCTGTATCACCAGGAGGCACAGGTGGGGCATGTGTGCTGTGGATTGGCCGCCAACACGTGCGTGCATCCTGCTAAGGCGTATGATCCTTGCTTGGTCTCCAGCGTGACCTGGCATTGTGTTGGATGTATGGGGACTGGGGTTCCAGGGTGTTGGTGATGTCCAGGACAGGTGTGAGGGACTTGGATGTGGCTGGCAGTGGGACTCCTCCGACTCTAATGGGTGTTGGATGGGGGTGTGCCAGGGGCCAACAGGTGCAGCCAAGCCAGCAGCTTGGTGTGGGGTGGGATGTTGGTTGTCCACTGTGTTGGTGCCATAGGCCTGTTGGGCAATAATGGTCGGGATGCATGGGGTGGTTGTCCCTTTCAACCTGTGGTGGACGGTGACATTGTCAGAGGTTTGTCTGTGCGGCTGGTACGCTTCCTGGGGGTCCGCTGTCTTTGTCTGAGCTGCGTCTGTGGTGGTCCGGGTGGGGGGGTGTTCCGGGTGTGGGTTGTGGTCCTGGGGTAGTGTCGGTGGGTGTTGTGGCCCTCTTGGGTGTCCGGGCCGCATGATGGGTGGCTCCATGGCATCTGTTGCCCTTCGGATGTGGCCCTAGGCTGGTCGCCATTTTGTGGTGCAGGCTGCCGTCCGACTTTACACCTGGTCAGAGCAGGTGTAGATTTCCTGGTGCTAACGCGCCTTATCGCCTGTTTTGTGTTTTTATCGCAGTACTGTCTGGTAGTTGAGGCTGTTGAGGTGTGATGTTGTCGTGGCTTTTGGCACGGGAACGCCCACTCTGCATCTCATTAGTGATAGTTGCGGGGGGCCTCTGTGGCGATATTTTTTGCGGCTGCTATCGCGGGTTAACTGGTGCTGTGGGCTGTTTACACCGGCTTGTGAATTGGGAGGTATTTTTATCGCAACTTTGGCTGCGATAAAGTGCTGTTGACTCGACGATAGTTTCATATGCTCCACAGAGTTAAATTGGATACTTTATATGCTACATTGTAGAAGGGGGGGGGGTTGGGTGCTCCCAATTATGAGCGTTATTACGCCCGTCTCTCAAGGGTGGGTGGGAGGAGAAACTCTAAAATCCCGATTTAGGTTTACACAATTTAATTATTTACACCACATGTACCTTTCCCCGGACAGAATTGCAAAAAATGTACCCGGGTGGCTGAGCGGCATGCCCCAGATGCCAGCAGGCTGCTGTAGATTTTCTCCATATGGTGTGGATTTGTTCTGTAATCGTGGACTACAAGCAAACTATATCCTCCTTTATATTAGGTATTACTACCTCCATTTTGCCACGTGACCCTGTGCTCTGCTTTCTTCATTAGTGACGAAACGAACGATACAATTAAGGGGGTTTCAGGGTCCGGCACTTGTATTGGCACAAAGACCTATTGCCATGTCCTGGAGGGCAATGACTGCCCCTCTGATTACCACATGGCACACAGATTGATCTGTTGGGCATCTACAGACCTTTCGGTTCGAGCGGATACCAGAGTCCGGGATGGGAGGTGAAATCTCAAGGAACAGTGGAAGGATTATTTGACCAGTGTGGGTGCAATACTTACCCCTCCTGAACAGCCTGAAGAGGCCCAGCCCTGACACCCAGCATTGATGCCCTCGAGGTAGCCTGCCGCTTGAGTGGTATTGCTTTTGTTTTCCTGGAAACTGGGTGGCGGAAGGAGAGTAGTGGGTGTGGGAGACAAGCGGTGATGATTGTATTGCTGGTTCTTGTTTCTTTCTTATTGGGTTGCATGGTTTGATCCTCGTGTTAACATGGGATGATGTTTATCCTTTCAGTACTATATGGATATACTGCTGCACAGGACATCTGGGCCAGACTAGCCCACACGAGAGTACTGCCATATCTTGCTGCAAACAGTATATGTAACGAGTAAAGTTAATAAAAATATATTTTTAAAAAGTAAAAAAGACTCCTAGAACACCAAACAGGCCATCAACACCCCAACAGAGACCAGCCACCGAAAGCCCTGTAGAAATATTGTCATCTTGCCTTGGGCAGTCCTCAGGCAACTCTTTGCCCACTTAGAGTCTTGCTGCTTCTTCAGTGACTATCTGCCTGACTTCCACCTATAGTATGGGACATAAATAACAACAATGTATGGAATGAGCTGCTGTCTTGTGTTGACCAAGGCCATGCAGGTATGCTAACTCTACTAGGCCTGTTCTGGCATCCAAACCCTAACCAGGCTATGATAGCTTTGATTTAATCTATCTGTTTCCAGACCACTTTCTCTGAAGTTCAAACCTTGAAATATACAGAATTGGCTACTAAAGTTGATCTAAGGAGTCTTAGTATGGCTGGATTTACGCTGGAGTTTATGCTGTGCCACCTGAGCCTGTGCAACTGTTACTACGCATGAAAAAAATACTCAGATGAAAGAAGTTCCCATTACTCCACAGAAAAACACAATAGAAAAACTTGATGCAGGTACAGAGATTAATAAGTCATTATGATTACAGTGGAAACCACATAACGTAAAATAAACCCAGTGCTCTAAGACATTTTGCACCACACAAACATTTAGCCTGCGTCCACAACACAGATCATTTGCACCACACTCATCACTCCACTGGAATGGTTTTCCATGGAAATCTGCTCCATTACCTCCCCTCGAGGAAGACAAGGCTTTCTCAAGCCTCACCGCTTCCTATATGAAGAAACTGCAGCCCTCCTTCGTCACCTTGATCCATAATTGTGACCCCACAAAAAATAATCCACACATATGTAATTTACCTTCACAGAGATGTTTGTGCATTTGGCCTCCTGCATACATCCACTCCCTGCCACCTCTCAACTCACCTTTTGGCCTGGTTTGTCGCTTTATGTCTCAGATTGGATCTTGGCCTCATAAAACCAAATGATAGTATGTTTTAGAATGTGGGATACCCCAGGGCAAGAGTGTACCAAAGAGCAAGGTGGGTATGCGAAGACTGGTAAGAGAGTCTACCAAGGTGGGTATATGAAGACTGGTAAGAAAGTTTACCAAGGTGGGTAGCCTAAGACTGGTAAGAGAGTCTACCAAGGTGGGTATCCAAAGACTGGTAAGCGATTCTCCCAAGGTGGGTATATGAAGACTGCTAAGAAAGTCTACCAAGGTGGGTATCTGAAGACTGGTAAGAGAGTCTACCAAGGTGGGTATCCAAAGACTGGTAAGAGAGTCTACCAAGGTGGGTATCCGAAGACTGGTAAGAGAGTCTACCAAGGTGGGTATCCGAAGACTGATAAGAAAGTCTACCAAGGTGGGTATCCAAAGACTGGTAAGAGAGTCTACCAAGGTGGGTATATGAAGACTGGTAAGAAAGTTTACCAAGGTGGGTAGCCTAAGACTGGTAAGAGAGTCTACCAAGGTGGGTATCCAAAGACTGGTAAGCGAGTCTCCCAAGGTGGGTATATGAAGACTGCTAAGAAAGTCTACCAAGGTGGGTATCTGAAGACTGGTAAGAGAGTCTACCAAGGTGGGTATCCAAAGACTGGTAAGAGAATCTACCAAGGTGGGCATGCGAAGACTGGTAAGGGAGTCTACCAACGTGGGTATCCGAAGACTGATAAGGGCCTACCCTGTGAATAGGCCGGAAGGAGCATCACTTTATAGAATATTAAAGGGATGATTTGAAACCCTCTAGTACAGTTCAAGACTTGGGGAAAGAAGTAAAGAACGGGAAAGAGGAGCATGTTCAACTAAAAAGAAAGATTTCCATGCGAAAATACAAACTTGAAAAATATGGACAGGAAAAGAAAGACTTCAAAACATAATCTGATAAATGATATTTGTACACCTGAGCTATGGCAGTAGATAGCGACTGCCACTGGTAGCCATGACAATAAAGCGCTGGTGGTTGTCCATGCATGAAAACGGAAGAAAGTTGAATCTCGGACATTGACCAAGTTTGGGGAATTGTGAAACACCATGACTCCTCCATCCTTAACCATTATCCTAACCCGTACCAATGCTCTCTCCCTACCTGCAAAAATGTAGACTCGATAAACCTCCTCATACTCAACTCCTATTTGTTATATCACTGGCTAAAATAATTATTCTAACTCCAATCCGAGCATAGTTGTGGGCAAGAGCACAGTTGGTCGCTTTGGTCAATTGTGACATTTCTGTAAGAAAATATATTTGTAAGAGCTTTATTTTTGCACTCTAAATGTTCCTACATTTGTTTTTACAGTTATATTTCTGTACTTACATTTTCACGCAATGCCATTTTTTTCAGAGGCTTAGGAGGAATAGAAAAGATTTAGGAGTCACCTCTCCAAGTGTTCTTCATTCGCTTGAAGCCCGCACCCTCCAGGGCCATCTCTTGAATTTCCACCTTACTGTTCCACCCTTCTCACCTCCCCACCTTAACGTCCTTCTCCCATCTCCTTCTCCGGCCTCTAATACTTTATCATTATACTTCTAATTCACCCATTATGTTTTTTGGTGGAGCAGCTCATGCCTTTTGAATGTCCTAACTCATTTATTCTCCATCTCTGCTGAGGGATAACCCAGTGGCGACCAAGTTCAAAATTTGAGCGCATTTCACTCAAAGTTTGGACATAAATGTATCCTTCACCAGGTGAAGATGGCAATGTGGTGGCATGCACTTGTGACCGGGCTGAGATACCGTGACCCTTGTCACTACCTCCATGTCAGATACCAGTGAATGCCAATCTTTAACTAAGGAGGCCATGAGACCCCGTATATGCTTAATAAGGAGACCCGCTAAGTGGTTCGCCTCCACCCCTAAACCTAGACGTTCTGAAGTTCTAACTCCCATTGACTGGAGGACAAATGGTGCCCTGCCCCCTTTAACTGAAAGCGCTTTGTAGCTGAGAAGGAGCATGGGCCCTATAGAACAGCCACACCCAAAATAAATGAACATATTAATAATGCAACACATTTATTGATTAGAGAACTATGGGTTTGATGAGAGACGGGATCTGATAAAGCTTGCTCTCCAGTTGTCCGGATGTCTCATGTTTGGGGGCGTTAACCTTCCATTCCATCAGCTCCTTTCATACCCTAGAACACCCCCAACCCACCAAGAATTAGACTGTCAGAAGGAAACGTTAAGTGTCCCTTCTGACAGAGGTGTTCACGTGTTCTAACCTTAAACTGAAATTCTCAAGTTTTTATAAAGTGCAAAATAATGGGGCCAAACTGTTTGAAGGTGCTCACAGTTTGGGCAGCTAAAATACCTGAGGACGAAGGAAACATCTGGTTTGCCCAGGATTACACAGTTTGTGCCAACTGAGAAATTGGTGTTAAGATTACACCTCCTGCCTCAGCCAACATTTTACACCAGAGATCTTCAGACTGTGAGGTGAGCCCTCCCCTAGGAAGCGGGGAGAGAAGTCCGGGGTCTTGCAAGAAAGAGGTCTGATGCTGCATATTAATATTTGCTGCATTTTCCTGTTAAAGCCTCCTGCAAACACCTGTAGAAGCACTCGCCACCCTAACCTGCGATTCAAAGTTCTTGCAGAATGCAAAACTGTTGCATGAAGCAATATGTAATAAATCATTTTTACTTTACTTATTAAACGTTTGTTGGGAGAACTGGAAATGTTCTACCCACTGTCTCTTCTTGTCTCCATTTCTTGGAGTAAATGCTCGGCATACCCGCTGCAATTTCAGCTTATTCATAATACGTAACATTTTACACATAGTTGTCAGATAATATTCGCTGTTGTTTAAGTGAGGGGGGAGGGGTCCCACCAAATAATTTGACTGAAATAGGACACAGCGTATTTATATTATAATTTATCATAAAATGTTTAAAGTGCAGCTCCTAACCCAGGGGTAAGTAGGCTCTGTGCAATACATCAAATACAGCTAATAAATGAAATACATGCATAAAGACAAAAATAGAAGGCTTTTGATTTAGAACCTTGACTGCTTCCATTTTCTCTTAATACCTGTCTTAGACAGAAAGAAGTGAGAGGCCCCTCCCGTTTCTGTGTCTGCCCCTCCCACTTCTGCACTTTCACCCCCAGACACTTAGATTGAGTCCGGGGGTGGAGATAAGTCACACATACAAATCACGAGTGGCAGGTGCAGGTGCTAATAGGACCCTCCAACCCCCACCCCCTTTTAACCTAAGTGCAGATGAGCACATCCGTCTCTCCCAGGACAGCTCTGCTTCTCCCGGGACACATCCTGAAGAACGTCATACAGCGAGAGCAGCCGCTAAGCGTTGAGAGGGATAATGCCGGCTGTGGAAAGTGTTCAAAATGGCCGCCCTCCCCACAAGCAAGCACGCCATTAACCACATACCCTGGCTGCTCTCTTGTTTGGAGCACCGCAGGTCTGTTGTCAAATGCATACATGCCAACACTCCCGATTCAGGTGGAAGGCTACCGATTTCAAGGCTAGTCTCCCACCTCCCGACTACGGCATGAACAAACCCGACTCCTCTGTGGGCTTCAGCTGACAATTGAGGAGCCCTGTTTTCCAGGACTTCTGATGAAAGGCCACCCCCCATCCACAGCTTCAAGCCAATTGATAGCTAAGAGCATGAGTGGACTATGCAGGCTATGCCCTCTACTCTGCCCAAATATCACAATGATCTCAAGCTGTAAAAAGTGTTGTTTTATCCAAATCAGGGATACCTAGCAGCTCAGAATGTTGATATCGTCGGTAGGACACACACGTTTTTTTGCAGCGCTTGCTGTCTAACTCTTGGGTCGGAAATTAAAGTCCGAGTAGCAATGTTTGAATGTATGAAGACACAGGTTGTGGGAACATCTTGGCGGCCAATGCATTAGTCCATTATATGATCGTATAGGTTTAGGACCCAAGGGAGTTACAACAGTGGTATTATACATTTCTATCTACCCTTGCGACGTGAAGAGAAAAATAATTAGTTGCGATTTAGGGGCATATTTCCAATGAAATGTCGGAGCGCCGTGCTGCGGCAAAATTTGCAGCACCGTGATCTACCATTTCCAAACGCGGGGATGCGCTGTATTTACAACAATTCAGTGCACCCCTTTGTTTTCCCTAGCACTGGCACTAAAAGCAGCTGCCTAGTGCTAATGCAGACACCCTTGTGCCATGGTGCAAGGGTTCCTGTGTTGCAGGGAATGATTATTTATGTGCTTTGCATAATGGCGACTTGCACTGCGCTTGCCTATGCTGGATCTGTGTTTTGTTAGTCAACTTGCGCACAAGTCCTTTCTCTTCAGAAAAGTCAAAATGTGTGGTAGTGGCAGTTGTTTTCATCTAGTACCTCAAATTAGGAATAGTGTCACAGCAGGAAGAAGAGAAAACAAACCACTACTAAGACATACATTGATTGTATTTACATTTTAAATTACTTTTCTTAGACTCGAAAAATCCTGTCAGATTGTGTCTTCCGCATGCAGGGCCACTGGAATTATGCAGCAGAGGAGGAACGCATTATGCACCTGGTTTCACTAAATTACAGGGCAAGAAAAGGCAAATTGTGTAGTGTGGCACATATTGTGGTAATATTACTTCATTTTTTGTCAGTTATGTAGCATATGATGGATTAGGTGTTCATTGTATTAAATCCACAATTATGCAGAAAACTCAATGGCTGTAGATTCGCATAATTCCAGTGCACCTGGCTATATGCCATCTCTTAAATACCGTGTAATGGGACCATGTGCGGCTCTTTGGATACAATTGAAATGTCACAGGCCCCCCTGCTTTTCACATGTGAATAACAACAGCCCCCACGCCCACGGACTCTCCCAAGGCACTCCAAGTAGCCAAAGGGATTGACTTTTTTCATGAAAGTTAAACAATTAGGCTCAGAAAAAAGGATGCATGTCCACATCAATCATTAAAGAAAAAGGAACAAACGATGTTTTTCTGCTTGTAAATTGGTCTTGGGAGGGCCACAGGGCTACCTTGGGAGGGCCTCGGCCACCTGGCCCCCTGCTAGAACCGTGACAGGATGGAGGGCAGGAGATTCCCTCACTGAGTCAGGAGCTTAGTAGGGATTCTGTAATCAAAAGGCAGTAGACAGGTAACAACCGGAAACGAGAACTACAGGAAAGGCTCCCAAACATATCCTTTCCTTCAGACTGGCCCCAGAGATGTGAGGGCAGTACCGCCCCATAGACCCTGCTTCTGGCCCCTCTGATCTGCAAACCTCAGAGCATCCAAGAAGTAGGTGGCTCTCGTCCTGGAGATACTGGAATATTTTGAGAGAAGGAAAGTGTGGAAGACAAGGTCAGAGTCTGGGGAAGAACAGTTCATGGTCATCAGGATAAAGAGAAGAAGCAGCAAGAGAGGGCAGAGAAGGAAGAGTCAGGCTCCCGGAGAAGCGGAAGGAGGTAGAGGTTGAGACAGCCAGAGAAAACTCAAACCCTACTGTGACTTCAGCTGTGACTAACAACCCCACCCCACCTCAACCCCAATCCCCCACTCCACCTTGGCGTTTGTGGAAAACATACCTTGTGCCATGTGACATAAAGCACCTGGTTCATGAGGAAAAATTAAATGCTCTACTGAATGAGTTTTCCCTGCCCTGAATGTCAAAGAAGAAACACAGAGCTGATGGGTGAAAGGCTTACAAGAGGCTCAGTCGCTTACGGTCACTCAGTCCGCATTGCACTCCATCGTTTTCACCTATAGCGCCAGGATGCCCGTAGGGTTACAGCACACTCTATAAATGCAAAATACATACATACATACATACTCTACCACTTTAGGCAGGGACAAAACTGATGTAAATCAGACTTGGGCCTGTCTAGTAGAAACACTCCAGCCAGAATTGCAAGGCCAAACCAGATCCCTTCTGAAAGGGAACACAAGAAACCCAACACTGCTTCCTGTCCTGTAGTAAAGAATGATTTTATTCAAAGACCAAAACTGTATGGTGGCTTTCAATGCACCTGGTGAACGTGAATCTAGAGGGACATCTTCCAAGGGACTGTCTCCAAGGTAATAATGTAATGGAGTCAGGCTTGGAGAAGGTTCACCTAGCTTGTCATTAGTTGTGAAGTGTCATGAGGACAGAACTGCGGGAGAGATGCTCACAAAGAGAAACAAGAAAGAGACCAGGTTGGACCTGCCATCGAGAGTTCCCCAAGACCCACCAGTGAGCCTGCCCTTCCAAGGGAAGAACTTCTGTTAAGTGTGACCCTCCAGGGTTCTCCCAGAACTATCAAACTGGTTTGTTGTTTCAAACTGAGAGAAGGCGGGACCCTATAATTCTTTTAGGTTTTTAGGGAGGATGCTACGGTGTTAGACTGCCTGGGGGACAGCGGCGACCTATCCACTGGAGCAGAAGGTCCTGTCACATAGAAAAAATACTTCCTAAAGGCAAGGGTCCCATCCTAAAGGGAGACCTCTAAAAGCGATGGGGTGTGTTTGGTGTCTGCTTTCCAAGAGCTTGGTGCTCAGTATCATCTCTCGGAGACCATCTCATGATGGTCTCCATATTGTAGAACTTGGGATGGATGAGTACCTCTGAAGTGACAAAAGTCAAGAGACTCCAGACCCACTCTTGCTGCAACCCCCAGATCTTCAAATTAGATGCACAAGTGGCCAGAAGGGGAAAGCAGAGTAGGTCTTGCTATCTCCACGAGTATGCACAAAAGCACACCAGGGCCAGACTTTACCCAGAGAGCAACAGCAACTTTGTCCCAGCCACGGCCTGTTTCATGGCCAGATGGTAAGAAGAAAGATGAAGGTTTAATTTTGATACCCATCCTCTTTTTTGGGCCTGGCCTTGAGTTTAGTGTATGCCACCTCGCCTCCAATCAACACTCAAGTAGGTTCAGCCCAATCAGGAAGCATCCGTGGCTAACTGGGCTGGGAAATGGGTGGGGGAAGGGGGTAGTTCCTCAAGTCATGAACTAACTTACCAGACCTCTCCTAAATTTAGAACGACCAGAGCATCAACATATAAAGCCTTCCACCAACAATACTGGTGAAGATTGCTTGACCTACGTTGGAACCGGCACTGTCTGGTTGGCTGAAGGGGGTGCCCCAGCCAGGATGAAATGCACCACTCCCGTCAAGGGCAGGTGATTATACCCACTGTACAACCCGTGCCCACCCTTGGGTAGCTTGGAACTGAGCAGTCAGGTGTCCCTAAGAAGCAATGAGTGAAGCAAGAGCACAGCACGCGAACAGAATAAATATTCTGCACGACACAAGTGAGAGACTTCACACTTGATGTGGAGAAATTTTGTTTATATTCAACACTCACATTAGGCAATGTCACATGAATATCATGGAGCTCTGGGCATAAATCACACTTTGCAATATTTCTAGCAGTACTAGGCCCAATTTGTGTTGATCAGAACTCGATAACATGCACACATGGGAAAAGTCCTCTTCTAAACTCCACACAGCACACTTATGCGACACGTTGTCAGCCCCCCTGGCCCACCCTCACAATCCTAATCATGCAATTTCACACGGCCATAGGGTGCACCCTGTACTACAACGATATCAGTAATATGTGCATACACAGAATTATAATACTTCTAGCATCGCCGTGGGACAAGGCATCGCGGATAAAGCCGCTGTTGAGAGGTAAAGTGCTTTTGGTAAGAGAACAACGTATAAACCAACACCGGCGAACAGTGTCATGAAGCACAGGTGTCCATAGACGGTCACTCCTGCACACTCACACTCACTTTGCACCACTACGAAATGAGACAGGTACCAGCCCAGTCTATATGGGCACTTTCACACTCATACGCACCCGACACCCTAATCCTAATGCGTTGCCACCGATACCAAGCAGGCCACTAGATGACATGCTGCAGACCCCGGGGCTCCAAGCCTCCCGTCACCCTCCAATTCACCCCCACTGTCCCTGACACCGCAGATGGAGTTTCACCAGCCCCTCTCTCTGGGCACAAGACCGCTCATGGGTGAAATTACACCTCACCTGGGTCCCCAAAAAACAGGCGGGATAGACAGTAAATATAAACAAAAAGCAGATATAAACGAAGGGGGTATTGGCACCACTCAGGCAGTTCACAAACAAATTGGGAAGAAGAAACGGACCAAGAGCAACAATTCATTACAAACAGGGATCCACCAAGGCCTCTGGCACCAGCCCAGTTCTGCGAAGCACAAGGGGGTTACACAGTCTTTGGACGTGCTCCTGAAACTTCTCGGAATCGTCCCTCCAGCCTAGTCAACTCCTCTCACTCCTACCTGGCGCCATGAAGTCTTTGGAAGAGCCAGATAGTGAAAGGGCAGTTGGTCCACCGTGATGGGACAAGTGAGGGAACAAGCAGTGAATGGGAAACAACAAACAGGGGAGCCTCTCAGCTTGAGGAGTCAGCCCATCTGGTACACGTTGATCCAAGTGGTGCCCCAGCAATCCGGACACAGGGTTTGGTCCACGTCCAGATGAGTCGCACCAGACACTTCAGGTAAGATGAAGTAGAGTTGCGATTCAATAACTCTCTGGAAATGAGGCACTATGTCCGGCACACTTTGATGTTGGTTGCACCAGACGATTCCGGACACACACACAGGTGCAAGATCAGCAGTGTCTCACAAGGCAGAATGAGACTCTGCAATAGGTGAATCTGTGAATCGGACACCGCACACAATAAGCATGCAGTTAGCATGGCACACGAGAAATGTGGCACAGTCCACAAAGCAGGCTACTTTGGATCCCAGAACAGGTAAACCCGCTCACCACCAACAAGATGCTTATGTGTGCCGGGGTCCCTGCAGTACAAGAACCACTACGCCGTAGATGCGGGCAACATCTTGAGCTCTGCAATAGGCACTCTGGTCTCCAGGCATGATTCTGTAGTTCCAAGCTCACAGCACATTGTCCAGCTTTCAGCAGGCGATGTGGGCACTTAGAGGGCACCACTCTCCAGATGTCACCGGTAGATGGTGTGGGCCCCTCATAGGAGATCCTTGATGGCCATGAGACCTCCAAGAGAACAGGAAACCAGCCAACTGGTCCTAGCGAGCCCACTTCAGGGTGCTACATGTCAGCAGGTAGTCAGCCCAGGCCAGCCACTGTTCAGGAAGGCACGCAATTTTTTCCACAGGCAGTTATCCTTCTTGTGCACAACAGAGCCTCCCGGCAAAGTACATCACACCGTCCAGGTTCCTTGGTCCTGCATCCCTACAGGCAGATCTCTCCCCTCCGTGGGGTAGTTATACCCCATTGGGTCTTTGAATTTGTGATCCCCTAAATTCTCCGTCCTGTTTGCCATGAGGCCGCAGAATGCAAATCTATATCTTTATGGAGGCTGTGATCTGGCCCCAGAGGCCTGGTGTCACAATCTCTGGCCCCGTATATGACACTGGGCCCACAAATGGCAGAGGTCAGCTTTCTCAATTGCATGGCCAGTGGTTTATGACTGTCCCTGGGGAATGCTCAGATGTGCTACCCCGGCCACCAGTGTTGACCGGTACCAGACACTATGGCACACAGAGTTTAATGCTTGGAAATATCCACTTTCAATATGTGGCATTTCCACACAAAACATGCCAAGGCCACCGTTACCATTGGAATGCATTTGGCCTAGCGAATCCATTGACAGGAAACATCACAAGGCTACACCACTCCAATCCAGTATTGCAGCTTGAAATACATGTCATCCCTTCCCCATGCTAACTTAAGGGAAGAGCAAGACTCCTTAGTAGTGGAACCCTCGTGGCTCTTCCGTACTACATGGGCACTGAACACGTGTGGGTGCCTGCCCAGCCCTTCACTTTCCATCCGAGCGGAGGTGAAAGGACCCACTCCGGCTGGGTCATGTTTGTTACAGGCCAGCTGCAGTATGTGCGTAAGGGCGCTCTCATAGACCTGCTGTGGCAAGTCAGACACATGTTTAAACGCACAGTCCATGCAAGTGCGCACACCGGCGTGCAATATCAGGTCGTACACATAGGTAAACCACACCAGGGGTGCAAGTTGCACCCAGGCTGCAAAGATAGGCCTGACCTACGCTTACAAACAACATGTCCGCACCACTTCCTAACGTGTCGAAGGGGTGCGTGCACTTGCTCACTGCAGTACAGTGGGAAAGGGCAAAGAGCCTGGAGGCTCCATGTGAGAACCAGCACGCAACCGCCTTGCAGTGGCAGGCAAGAGGCCCGGGTCTCCAGGACACCTATGGTGTCTGTGTGCTATTTGGCTGACAATGGCGGTTCAGATTAATGCTAAGTACTTCCTTGGTGCCAAAGTGCACAAGAGTCCGTCTTTGCAGGCTGGTGGTGGGGGCCTTGAAACATCGCAAGTGCAAGGGCTCAAGCTGACTGGCACTATCCGGCCAGACCCAGGCCAGCACTACCTTGGTGCTAGTGCTCCCACCGCTTGTCATGACTGGCGGGCGATCCATTTCACCCACCCAGCTAAGCGCCACTTCCTACGTGAGGTAGGAAGGGTGCGCGCACTTCTACACTGCACCACCAGTGGGGAAGGGCTCTGGCTCTACGGCCACAAAGGGCCCTCGGCAACCTCGGGGACTGTCCCATGAGGGGAGCTGACCCCTGAGGTAGGGAGACCCCACCTAGGGGCTCTCCCCTGGTTCACGCAGCAGTCACACTCAGGCCCCCACCCGGCTATTCATCTACCCAGAGCTTCACCCCTCGGGACGTATCCTAGGGCTGCTCTGGCGGTAGGGGAGGCCCACTATGGATTGCCTCACCAGTGGAGATGCCAACCTGACATACTGGGCAGGCAGGTCCCATGGAGAATGATCAGTGTCACATCCCCCTACTCGCCAATGCCGTACCCACCCTGGGTATATGGTGTACCTTTTCATAGGGCCCTCCCGGGTACAACACTTAACCCAATCACGCAAGCACCCACTCCTAATCTGAGTTCGGAGAGTGCTCGTTACTTCCCACTGCAGTACATTGGGAATATGCCCGAGTTCTAGGATCACAAACAGAGAGTAGGCGAGCCCTAGCAGGAAACAAAAAGCAAAAAGGTACGGGGATGTTCTCCTAAGAAGGCCATGCCCAACAGGCTAGTAGGAAAGATCATACTTTGGAAGTTTCTACTGAGTCTTTCCAATTCACATCCTTTGTTGTCCGTTCAGTGCTCTCTCATCACTTCCATTTGATGTCGAGGCTATTACCTATGCAGATGACACACAGATCATCCTCACCTTCGATTAAGATTCCACCATATCGGAAGAAAAATTCTATCACTGCCTTACAGCAGTCATGAATTGGATGAAACTCAATCATCTGAAATGTAACAGCCAAAAAAACGAAATCATGATGTTCGGGAAAATAAATCTTTTTACTCCCAGTCAATGGTGGCCTGAAAATATGGTTCCACCGCCAAACACTGCCGATACAGTACGGAACCTAGGGATTTTATTTGATCACTCATTATCGTTCCATAGTCAAGCGTTAGCGGTAGCAGGCATGTGTTTCTAAACCATAAAATCTTTGAGAAAGCTCTTGGACCTACTGCCCTTGAAGGCTAGGGAAACGCGGTGGCACTGGTGCTTTCACGCCTGGACTACTGCAACAGCCTGTATGCAGGGGTAAATAAATCTATTATAAAGAAGATACAGGTGGTCCAGAACGCAGCGGCCAGGTTGGTGCGTAGGCTCCCTAGAGGATCCCCTTCCTTAGTAGCACTTCAACGACCACATTGGCTACCACTTCATAAAAGATTTTTGTTTAAAGATTTAATGATTATCTATAAAGCCATAAAAGCAACAGGGCCGACATATCTCAGATCCAGAATTCGCCCCAATACTACACAGGGCCTTCTGCGATCGTCTTCGGGGAACTATTTGATAGTCCCTAGTTACCGACTGAAAACAAAAGGGGGCAAAACCAAAGCTGTTGTAGGTACAAAAGCCTGGAACAGTCTGCCGCTCCAGTTGAGATTGGCTCAATCAGAATGCCTCTTCAGGAAGCTTCTGAAAACATGGATTTTCTCTGTTCCCGACAGCACTGTGCTTTCCCGTATATGATGATAGATATGTATACATAGCCCCACTCTTATTTCCCTCGTCCTACTGTTGCTTCTGTTTTCGTTTCACTGTCTGCTAGCGCCAAGATGCTCCTTGGAGTGAACGTAGCGCTCAGTAAATAAACTCATTCATTCATTCATTCATTCATTCAAATGTGTCCCATTCTAGTTGGCTGAAAGTGTACACTTCAACATGACACACATTTTGATTGGACCATGGTTTCTACCAATGCCCTCCCTAATTAGAGAAACACTGGCCTTGAAGAGCCCCAGACAACAAACCTTATGAGAGACGTGTTGCCACTTTATGAGACAATACCGACTGCTTTTGAGGTTATAACGTTGAGATTGGCACTTGTCAAGAGTTTTCTATCTAGAATTTGACTGAAACAGCATGACCCACTGTATGGAAATTCCAAATTGTTTTTGATGTCAGTTCTTTGTGAGGTGGTGACAGAAATGAAACAATAAATACACAAAAATAAGATCAGTAGTTAATTTGTGCCAATGATTGCCAGTGGGTACCGCAGGCACTTCTGACTAGGGACTGGTTCCCCCGCTGGCAGTCTCGGTCCAGAGGAAAGTATACTGCTCTCGGCCTGGCTCTTCCTGTCTTTGCTTTGTATGACCCTGCTCAGGGGTCATCATCTTTGTGGTTATTGTAACATTGCAATCTGTGTACACCGAGCTAAGAGAACAGGCCGAAGAATGGACACACACTGACACAACATCATTTTGCGAACTGTAAAACCATGTCAATAATGTATAGGCTAGAATGCATGTGTGCCTATGTTGTATTAACTTATCCATCTGCAAGATCACACCTAGAATACATTAGTACCATCCAAAATAAAATGATCACTACTTAGCTGGTATCAAACCTTACCAAGGCAAAATACTGCCTGACAGATTCGGGACATGTGTCCTTCACAATACCCTAAGCAGAGAGAACATTATGAAAATAGAAGCCAAGTGGATTCCCCTTGAATGCACCGACAAAGATGGACTCAATGATGTCACTGAATGGGATTATCTGGTGCAGGCTGGAGGTGCCCTGGTTAGAATGGCCTGGGCCATTCGTGCACATAGCTAATAACAGGGACAGTCTTTCCATCTCATTATAACCACTTGGACATCTCAAGTGAGAAGAGACAAATAAACAGTCTGATGCTTTTTAAATTATTCAATATAGAATGTATCACACCTGTGATGGACGGCAGTCCCTTCCAAACAGTTATCACAGGCATAATCTTGGCTTTTGTTTCTTTATGTTGTTACTGATCCAGTACAACCCATAACCTCTCGTCAATTGTATGCAGTATATTAAATGTTGCGTTTACGTCAGACAGATAGGACCTCATTGTGTTTCACTGATCTCTTTTCAGATTTATTTGGCATTACAAGTTCGTACTAATTTCACACGAACCAGCAGCCCCAGCAGGGCATTTTGTCCTCTCCAATAATTCATCTATCGTGGTGCGGACCTTTACTCTTTTCTGAAACTTAGCGCATCACAGCCTAGCTAGTCCGACTACGATGACATCATTTCTGGCTTTTCTACTGGAAGCACCTCGAAACAGCGTTCTTTTAAAGGATCCAAGCGCCAGTGCACTCAGATAATGAGCATCGCTGGACGCCGCGTTGTCACACCAGGTAACATATCAAGGAATATTGATACTATGGCCCTCAATACAAGTTCAGGGTTAAATTCTGATCCCCGTGCAAGCACGTGTTTGCACCAGGATCCGAATTACGAATGGTGTGGTAGCTATCACACATTTGCAGTTTTCCTCTGATAATATCCAGCTGGTCAAACCTGCCAAAATCTATTGTTGGGTGGGGGGGCGGCAGAGTAGGGGGGATGACATGGAAAAAAGGCAAAGCAAGCAAAATTCTGGGTGTAAAAAATTTATTCTACATGCTAGTCTCCATTCTCCGTTTAAAAAATCAGAATGAGAAATATTGACCACGCATGGGAAATATCTCGTTCGGTCCAGCCCGAACTGCCAAGCCTGGTCTTCCCTGAACCATATGTTTATAGGGTACCTCTTTTTCGGCATAGAATACTGGGGCTAGCCGCAGTCCTGCCGGGAAGCAGGCCTGGATCAGAATGGGCAAGGAGCGGATCCAGAGCTCCAGGAATGGAGCGGCGGAGCCCGCTGTTTTAGCGCAATGGTTGCAGAGATTACCACAGGAGCTGGTGCAATCACCAGGGGGGTGCTGCTGAGCTGGAGAGCAGCACCATGCTTCTGGATACAGGGTGCACAGAGGTAAGGGAACAAAAGAACTCAGCATGCAAAAAAGGATAAACAGAAACAGTAGATAAAAACCAAGGGGTTCAGGTGACAGGCAGGGCTGAGGAACTGGGAAGGATAAACATAACAGTGAGGGTTTGCAAATGCCGAGTGATGAGCTGATGGAGGTGAAGTAAGCAGAAATATCTGAAAGATTTTGTCAGGCATGGACTCAGTGCCTGCTCTGGCCTTTTATAGGCACTGACTTGTAAGGCAGCAGAAGTCCCACCTACAACCCGGACACTAGAACTAGCCTCGCTTCCACGATCTCATCTTCCACGCTCGCCAAGCCTGACCTCTTCTGAACTTAAATTGGAAACTAAACCCTACATGCTGTACTACTGCGATTATTCCTGACCTTGTTTTTCCTGGAGAGGAATGGTGTCTCATGGTGATTCACCTTTGATTAAAGGTGCTAACATTATAAATGTTCATGCTGAGGGTGTGTCAGAGGATTCCCAGGCCACACGCGTGAATCTACTTGGGTGCCGACAAGGTAGTCATCAGACGCCTTCAGCTGGTCCAAAATGCAGCAGCACGGATGCTTTCCAGCTTCCCAAATATTCCTCAGTGTCCAGCCTCCTTCAAAACCTCCACTGCCTCACCGCAGCAAAACAGATCAACTTCCAAGCCCTCTGCTTCATGTATAAAATCAAGATCCACGCTGGGCGAGAATTTTTACAAAAACTGGTTGTGCCTTATCGTCCCTCTCGGACGCTGCTCTCTGGCAGTCAGTCCCTCTTCTCAGTGCCCATATCTAGACGCTCTCGGTTAGGTGGTAGGGTAATCTCCTTCATCGATCCAAAAATGTGGAACACACTTCCAGAATCAATTAGAACTTCAACTCACTTAGCTGGTTCCGCAAACAGCTAAAAACATGGCTATACTAGGCCTCACATGCGGGTTACCTACCATGTCCTCCAGCGCTGGGAAATCTCATGGGTAGCTATGCGCTATACAAGAACTAAATAACCACAGGAAAGGCCCCACGCCCCATAGGCAAACTATCGTAATCGTTCAATTAATAATCTTAACTTTTCGCAATCTAATTTATTGTTCAGACGGTCCATGCATCTCTTGGATAACATTAATGTTGATGTTGCAAACAGTGAACTTGTAATGGCGTCATCAATCAATCAATCAGGGTTGGTAAAACGCAGCTACTCATCCACGAGGGTCTCAAGGCGCTGGGGGCAAGGGTGGTGGCTCCGTCGAGTGCTGGGGTCATCCGAAGAGCCTCGGTCATGACTGTGACATGGAGACTTTTCTCACTTTGGGATTTTGCAGGTTGGTTTCCTCGCGAAACCAGGTTGCCCAGCTCTGGAGAGGGGTGAAGCAGATCTGCGACTGCTCGAGGAGCTTAAGAAAGTGCTAAAGTACCCCCACCATTCCTGCTCAAGGGGGTGCTCTATCCTGGATACTTACCATTCCCTTGCTCTGTTCCCTAGTCGCTTGTTTTCACAAAGCTTTTTCCTTCCTATGCATTTTCTCCTTCTTCAATGACTCAATCATTTTTTTTATTTTTTATTGTGACCATCTCATCACCTGCACATTTACCTCATGACTCTTACCTTGCCCTTTAAAAAAAAAAAAAATAATCGTTAATTCCTATTTTATTTTTTAATGATACTACCTTTACTAAATCCCGCCAAACTCCCTTGCTCCTAGCCCTTGCCTCAACCCTCACTTTTACCCACAATCCCTTCATCTCTCATTCCCTCCCTGTTATCCTTAGCCCCCTGACCCCTTACACTTCATTCCTTAATTTTAACACCCTTAAATACTTACTCTTTACCCACCAACACTGTCCTTAAAAATACTGGGTCCGGTTCACAAAGATAAACTGAGACGAAAGTCTAGCTTTACGATTCAGAAATTCACAAAGGGCATTTGCGAGCAGTAAAGTTAGACTCTGTCTCAGTTAAATGTAAGTTTTGGTCTTAAGTTTAACGCAGACCAAAAGCTGACTGCACTGCACCAAAGAAGTGCCAGTGACGGTGTAGTCCCTCCCAAACTATGTGCGTTACATTTTCACACAATACAAAGAGAAGGTAAATCGCCTAAAAATCATTTGTGACAGTTTACCTGCAGACATTCACAAAGTAAGCAGATGTTCAGGTGCCTGGAAGACTACAGAGAGGAGCTGCGCGGCTCGCCACTGCTCTCTCTGCTTCCTGTCACCCCGATTTATGTTAAATGTGTTGTGTTGTGCTTTGTTTATTTTTTTGGGTGGGGGGTGTTGTCTCGTCCCTGTCTCCAGCCTTCTTTGGTCCTATGATTGGATTTATAGACACTGGGATAGCACTAGAGGTGGAAAAAAAATCCCCAATGGCCGTCAGACCTGTCTGGGTGCAGGGCTTTGTTGCGGGGCCATTTTGTGTTGTTTCTTCAGCTTGTCTGTGCTGAACTGGGCTTACCAGGGTCAGCATCTTCCGGTCCGCTCCAGGATCCGGAGTCTAGAGCCCCAGGACAGCTGTCAGGGTCAGGGGACAGCGTGTGCAAGTCTGGTGCAAGGCAAAGGTCTGGAGTGGAGAGTGGGGGGACCCAGGGGACCTCAGACTCAAGGGGGAGACACTTCTCATATTCAGTCGAACTCAAACAACTGGGGAAAAGGAGACATTCTAGTGTCAGAAGGTTAGAAACAGCATAAGGAAGGGGCATAGAACGAAGATGAAACAAGAATTAGATCCGTGAGAAATCGACTTCAAGTGCGCCAACGATGGAAAAGCCTTCAAGGTGGAATTGACCTCGGTCAGCCAGACTTAGGCACCCGACTGGCAAGTGAGGGAAGAACATACATGAGAAGAGACAAGCAGAGGACCGGCAGTAGAGTGCAGCACAGGTGAACCGGGCATGCTTTTATATGTGGCCTCAGAAGCAGCCAGGATGGACTAGACTTGATACCTCACAGCAAATAGGTCAACTGGCATGGCAGAACAGTGAACACGCAAGGACATCTGGGAAGAAATCTACTCCATAAAGGCAGCCATCATCATCTACACCCATGCGAAGCACACCATCACCCACTGTCATCTTCTACACTCTTGCAAAGCACAACACCACCCACTGTCATCTTCTACACCCATGCAAAGGACACCACCTCCCCGCATCCTCTTCTACACTCTTGCAAAGCACAACACCACCCACTGTCATCTTCTACACCCATGCAAAGGACGCCACCTCCCCGCATCATCTTCTACACTCTTGCAAAGCACAACACCACCCACTGTCATCTTCTACACCCATGCAAAGGACGCCACCTCCCCGCATCATCTTCTACACTCATGCAAAGCACACCATCACCAACTGTTATCTTATACATCCATTCAACGCATACTACCTTCCACCGTCATCTACACCCATGCAAGCACACCACCTGCACCGTCATCTACACCCATGCAATGCACACCACCTCCCAGCATCATCTTCTACACTCATGCAAAGCATTCTACCTCCCACCGTCATCTACACCCATGCAAAGCACACCACCTCCCAGCATCATCTTCCACACTCATGCAAAGCATTCTACCTCTCACCGTCATCTACACCCATGCAAAGCACACCACCTCCCAGCATCATCTTCTACACTCATGCAAAGCATTCTACCTCCCACCGTCATCTACACCCATGCAAAGCACACCACCTCCCAGCATCATCTTCTACACTCATGCAAAGGACACCACCTCCCAGCATCATCTTCTACACTCATGCAAAGCATTCTACCTCCCACCGTCATCTACACCCATGCAAAGCACACCACCTCCCAGCATCATCTTCTACACTCTTGCAAAGCACACCACCACCAACTGTCATCTTCTACACTCTTGCAAAGCACAACACCACCCACTGTTATCTTCTACACTCTTGCAAAGCACAACACCACCCACTGTTATCTTCTACACCCATGCAAAGGACACCACTTCCCCGCATCATCTTCTACACTCATGCAAAGCACACCACCACCAACTGTCATCTTCTACACTCTTGCAAAGCACAACACCACCCACTGTTATCTTCTACACCCATGCAAAGGACGCCACTTCCCCGCATCATCTTCTACACTCATGCAAAGCACACCACCACCAACTGTTATCTTATACACCCATGCAACGCATACTATCTCCCGCCGTCATCTACATCCATGCAAAGCACACCACCTCCTGCATCATCTTCTACACTCTTGCAAAGCACGACACCCCCCACTGTCATCTTCTACACCCATGCAAAGCACATCACCTCCCACCATCATCTTCTACAGTCTTGCAAGGCACACCACCACCCACTGTCTTCTAGTACACCCATGCAAAGCACAACCCCCTCCACCATAATCTTTTACACCCATGCAAAGCACACCACCACCCATCAATATCTATTTTCTACTCCAATGTAAAGCATATCACCTCCCAACTCCATCTTCCACACCCGGGCGAAGTACACCCCCACCCACTATCATCTTCTACACCCATGAACATCACACCACCTCCCACCATCATCTTCTACACCCATGCAAAGCACACCACCCCCGTCATCTTCTACACCCAAGCAAAGCACACCACCACCAACTGTCATCTTCTACACCCTTTTGGTCCTGACACTCATTATCGCCCGTCTGTGTCTCCCACGGCGTGAAATGTGGTTGCCATCTTGCTCATTTCTCTTTCCATAATCATGCCTAAAACCAGGACCTATGCCAGTTATGGGAGTGCTTGTGCACATATATGTTTTTGCAGCAGGGTCTGCACACAAGGCCTTCTTAAACATCTCGCACCAGGAAAGCTACAGGAGACCCGCCAGCACGTATGAATATGAGAGCAGACACCAGCAAATTGAACAGAAAAACATTTCTGTGAAACACCATCAACAGCACTAAGTGAAACTTGCTCCAATGTGATCTGGAGGGGGTCGCTGGGGAACTGCCCACACCCTTATTTTTGGGCTACCTTTTATTGGTCTTGCTTCTTTCCTCAGGGTGTCAAGCTGCAGCCAATGACTCGAAAAAGAGGATGGTTGCCTGACCAAGTCCAGTACTTTCCAAGGGCCTCGAAGTGTGGTGCAAGGGCTTGTAAATGATACACCAGAAAGGCCGGACTGGGAACACAAACCTGCCCTGGTAATTTGATTGGGTGGGAGGGGTGCTAGTGAGAAGCTAGTTTTAGAGAAGTGCTGCAATATCGGTCCCCTGTAACAACAAGCATTTGCAATGCAATAGGTCTCGCATTACTAATAGTTCAGGTATCGGTGTTGCAAATAATAATGCAACGCCAATAGCTCATACTTTCAGTAATGCCAGACCTAGTGCATTGCAAATGCTTGCGTAGTGCGCCAGGAACCAGCATTGTATTTCTCAGTGCAGTACCACAAGGTGCTCCAAGACGTCCATAGTGAGCAAGGCACCAGCACTACCTGTCTCAGTAAGCAAGGCACCAGCGCTGCATGTCTCAGTAAGCAAGGCACCAGCGCTGCATGTCTCAGTAAGCAAGGCACCAGCACTACCTGTCTCAGTAAGCAAGGCACCAGCACTACCTGTCTCAGTAAGCAAGGCACCAGCACTACCTGTCTCAGTAAGCAAGGCACCAGCACTACCTGTCTCAGTAAGCAAGGCACCAGCACTACCTGTCTCAGTAAGCAAGGCACCAGCACTACCTGTCTCAGTAAGCAAGGCACCAGCGCTGCAAGTCTCAGTAAGCAAGGCACCAGGGCTGCAAGTCTCAGTAAGCAAGGCACCAGGGCTGCAAGTCTCAGTAAGCAAGGCACCAGCGCTGCAAGTCTCAGTAAGCAAGGCACCAGCGCTGCATGTCTCAGTAAGCAAGGCACCAGCGCTGCATGTCTCAGTAAGCAAGGCACCAGCACTACCTGTCTCAGTAAGCAAGGCACCAGCACTACCTGTCTCAGTAAGCAAGGCACCAGCGCTGCATGTCTCGGTGCAGTACCGCAAGCTGCTCCTAGAGGTCCCTAGTGAGCAAAGCACCAGCACTGCACGTCTAGATGCAGTACCGCAAGCTACTCCTAGAGGTCCCTAGTGAGCGAGGCACCAGCACTGCATGTATCTGTGCAGTACCGCAAGCTGCTCCTAGCGGTTCCTGCACTGCATGTCTACAAAGTTGGAGTTATTGGCATTTTAAATGGCAGTGTTTTTTACCTAGCCATGTTGCAGGGTGCAGTACCATATGTGGCCAAAAGGGGACCTCTTTTGGTCACATATGGTTCTGCACCCTGCAGAAGATATGATAAAAATCCACCCTACCCATAATGCATTGCATGCAAGACAGTGCTACGAGTATATTCAAATAGCTATGTCCATATATACAATTAGTAGCTTTGAAATGTGACAAAATATTTTTTACATTAATTTCGGATTAGGTTGTACTCTGTGTGGAGCTGATGAAGGGAAATTTATAAATGGTCTCATATTAATGTGAGATGTTCTAGTGAGCGAAGTAACCACTGCCAACCTAGCTTAGGACCAAGTGTGTGTCCTGCCTGAAACCTTTTAAGAAAATAGCACCTTGAGGCTGTAATTAAAACCTAAGGAGTAACAACACATGTAACAAGGGGTGTCCTCATGGGAGGTTACAAGAAGAGACAAGGCTGTATTAAGCAGGGACTACTAAGTCTATTGACCAATGAAAAGTCACCATTTACGAAGAACAGGGACAGGAGCTAATTAAAAAGATGTGAAGAAAGCGGTCGGAGCTTTATGCCCATTTCCTGAATGCAGTATGTCTTGAAGAGGCAGCGCAAGCACTGCCTAGGCAAGACCTACAAATGGCCCCCATCCCTAGGCAAGACCTACAAACGGCCCCCATCGGTACAAAACCAGCCTCCACCCTTCCAGGCCACTGGGAAAATGCCTGGTGCCTGTTACGGCCAAAAATGCCCGGTGCCCGCCCTGCCTCTGGTAGGAAATGGTGCCACTGATGAGTAGAAAGTGAGTAAAAATGGAGGGGCACGAACCATGGGACAACCCTGCTTCACTGTGGATTGTGGATGCCTCCCATGCGGGGGGGGGGGGGGGGAGGAGGGAGGGGGAACACAGGACCACACAATGTCCAACCACAGGGCCGAGGTGAGGTACAGGCATGCACATTTTGATAAAGAATTTGAAGTACAAATAGAAAGGCGTGGTTCTTCTAAACAGAAAGGCCTGCTGTGGCGTGCCAAAAACAAGCAATAATTTAGGGAGCGCAGCATATGTCGGGAGGCAGGAAATGACGATATTGTTTTACAACCGAGGCCACAACGCTAATTCACACCGTCGCTCACAGGGTCCGCTTACACCTCGCATAATTTATGAGTGTCTGATTTAAAATATCCTGCCCATAAATTATGTATGTTATAGTCTATGCTTACAAGATATATGGGAGAGCGTAGACTTGGCATTACACCTGCTTTTCTAACCCCGCCTTCTCATTGGTTCGTTTGTTTCGTGCGTGCACAAGATGAGGTAATTAGGCAGATGTCACGTGCTACTGTTTATAGTTTTTCCATCAAATAACAAACATTTTCGCCCTGATTTTCTTTTTCTCTTTATTCTACAAACCAAAGTAAAAAAAAAATATATATATATATTTTATTTAATTCTGTATTTTATGTTGAGTATTTTTAAGCACGAGCAGGGAGCAGTGAAATGTCAAACGGGCTGCTGAGTAAGGGCAAAGCTAGGCTTACAAAGGTGTCAAGGAGTGTGTTAAGATTGTAAAAACAAGTGACTCAGTGTCATACATTTCTAAAATGCCTTCAAGAGTCGCTCAGTTTTACCATGGTTGCAGGATTTACATAGCAGTTCATGGGTGATCGAGGTCCCTGAATTGATGGTTTGAGAGTATATGTTGGGTACATGTCACGAGGAGGCAGCCACCAGAGGGGATTTTTAGGAGGTGGTTGGAGAAGAACAAACAAGTGGAAATTAGGGTTTCAAGAGCTTTCTAGGTGTAGAACCAGTTATTCTAGAACAGGCGTCTCCAACAAGTAGCTCGGGAGCTGCTGGTAGGTCCCCAGGTACCTGTAAGTTGCTCTCCTGTGTGTTTCCCAGCATAATACATTTAAAGCTTTTGCTTGGTTAAATTAACATATGTATGGCAAAATTGTGTAATTCAAGACAAATATATGTGCATCCTCACAACTAAACCTGATGTTTGGACTACAAGGGCTGAATTTCCAAAATATATTTAAAGGTGCTTTTTGAGTGATAAATCATGTGTGGATACTTATTGCTAATATGATTACTTTTGTGCAAGGGGCCCTGCAGCTGTATCTGCATATATATTACCTATGTACAGGCATTCCAAATTGACAAAGT
Organism: Triturus cristatus; assembly: GCF_964204655.1. Taxonomy (NCBI): domain Eukaryota; kingdom Metazoa; phylum Chordata; class Amphibia; order Caudata; family Salamandridae; genus Triturus; species Triturus cristatus. The sequence continues at coordinate 1,192,196,247 of NC_140593.1, read as the reverse complement.
CTTTTTAGGTCGAGCCTAGCGGCAGCGTGCATGCGCAGCTCGCTCTGCGAGACTGCTGTAGTTGAGTTGGCTTGGGTCATTGCCTTTCTTAAATGCTGCCTTTGGATTCGTTAATAGGCTTGTTAGTCCCTCCTTAGTACGGCCTTGTCTTCATTTGTAGCCTTCCATGTCTACTGGCCCCTTTACTTCGATTTTTACACAGGACCTGTATTTAGTCTGTAAGCACTATTTACTTTATTGAGTTTCTCTTTCTACAGGCAGGAAATGCGTTGCTTCAGCTGAAACCACTTGTGTTTTTTTAAGCAGCAAGGCTGCCCCCGTAACACTGGCGCCCGCTTTCAATCACTTTAACCTGGCATTATCTCGTCTCTGTTTCAACCCCTCAAGTAAAATGGATTTAGAAATGATTAGCGAATAAAGTCATGTGAATTCCAGGTAGCACATAATCGTTTGCTAATGGGCTGAAGCTGACAACATCTGTGTTATATGTCATCTGCACTAAAGCCCCCCGACAGGGTTGTTTTCAAAAGCCTGTTTTATTAACAATAACAACACTACCACCAATACCATCACCACCACCACCAATAACACCACCACCAATACCAGTACCACCACCACCAATACCACCACCAATACCAAAACCACCACCACCAATACGAATACCACCACTACTCATACTACCACCACCAATACCACCAATGCCACCACCACTAATACCACCGCCACAACCACCAATACCAGCACCACCAACACCACCACCACCAATGCCACCACCACCAATACCACCAATACCATCACCACCAATACCACCACCAATACCACCACCACCACCAATACCACCACCAATAATACCAATACCACCACCACCAATACCACCACCTCAGCACCTCTCGTTCACTAGTAATAGCAGGGGCAATCGGAGCTGCAGCCAAGACCATTTCTCCCTCCATGCCTGGCATAAAGCACAGACCACCCTGCACCAGGAGGTGAAGCCAGGGCCCTACTACAGCTAGAGTGTTTTTTATTAGGCCAAAGATAGCAATGGCATCACTCAATGCCACACTGCACACTCAAATCATGGAGAGGGCAGGAAATAGTCCCCCCTACCACTCATCCTCTTGAGCCACGACAGTGTAATCACAGAGCGAAAGGTGTTGGAGCGCTTTGTTAGTGTTTATAGCTCGATCATATGTAACTCTCACTTCACACTTTGTGTCTGTCTAATTTACAACACTTACACGTCTTCTTCACTGCACTCTTTATCACTACTTTATAGACGTCGCAGGATGGTCTTTTCCTCTGATATTTACAATCTAACAAGCGGTCGAGAAGGCCCTATATTGCAATGCAATAGGTCTCGCATTTACGAGAGTTTAAACTACTATAAATGACAATGCCTTTTATTTAGATTTTAAAACCCAAAACATAAATAAAAAAATGCATTGTCATTTACAATGCCAATAGGTCAAACTCGCATGAATGCGAGACCTATTGCACTGAAAATGCTTGTTTACATTACTGCTGGCAATGCTGCCTGATGCACTGAACTGATCGCGGCTGATAACCTTGGACCAGGTGGTTATCAATGTAATCTTGTCTGATGTGGTCACTATTACAACACTAATAATATTAGTAGCTCGCAAGGGTTTTCGATTCACATTGTATTGTATTGTATAAATTTTGCATAGCGCAGCTGTCACCCCACGGGTATCCTGGCGCTTAGAGACCGTGATGACATAAAGCATGTAGAACGAGCAGCCGCTAGTCAGAGGTGTTGTTACCTATTCCTGGCAAATAGCCAGGTCTTAAGGTCTCTTCTAAAGCCCAACAGAGATTCGGCCTGTCTCAAATCTTGGGGAATCTTATTCCAAAGGCATGCTGCCGCCGTGCCAAAGGCCCTTCCTCCCATCCTTGCCAGTTTTACTCTGGCAACGGATGCCAGGCTTTGGCTAGTGGACCGAAGGAGTCTTTTTGGTTCATACCAAGAGAATGGCTCTCGTATAGGTAGCGGACCTATATTATGTAGGGCATTATAGACCATGACCAGGGACTTAAAGCTGATTCTGTCTTTAACAGGCAGCCAATGTAGGTCCCTCAGTCCCAGCGTCACTGATGAGCCACGCTGTCTCCTAAGGGCTAGTTTAGCTGCCATAGACTGGACTCTTTGCAATCCCAGCACAATGTATTGGGGAGCACCCAAATACAAGGAATTACAGTAGTCTAGTCTACTCAGAATCACGCTCTGAACCACTAAGGACCTGGTCTCGCGTGGAAGTAGCGGAAGAATTTGACGAAGAGCTCTCATCAGGGAAATACAGGTGCTGATCGTTTTGTTGGCCTGAGATTGCATCTGAAGGTCCTCGTCCATCATGACCCCCAGATTGCGAACTGTTTTTGCTGCAGCTATGGGGGCGTCCTCTGGCCTAAGCCTGAACTCGCCCATAAGATGTTTAGACATTTTTGCTGCATAGCAGTGCAATAACTCTGTTTTCCCAGCGTTCAGCTGTAACGAGTTGGCCTTCAACCAGTCTGAGACCTGCCTCATACATGCCTGAAAAGAGCTCATGGAGACTGCGTGCTCTCCTTCAGTGGAGAACAGCAGTTGAATATCGTCCGCATAATTGACCACTTCGATCCCATAAGATTTTATTATAGGGATCAAGGGCCCTAAGTAAACATTGAAGAGGATCGGACTGATTGCAGAGCCCTGGGGTACTCCATGGCATACCGGGGACCAAGGGGAGGCAAATGGCGTAAAAGTGACTGCCTGTTGTGTTGTTGGTCTGCCAAATAAGATTGTAGCCATTTCAGGGCACAGCCCTTCACCCCCAATCCTTCCAGTCTTGCCAGCAGTACCGCATGACTAACCGTGTCGAATGCAGCCGACATATCCAGCAGCACCTGTACTGAGGAATTCCCACTGTCGGCTCGCATTCGAAGTTTATCCAACACGGTTGTTAGAGCAGTTTCCGTCCCATGCCCTGGCCGGAATCCAAACTGGTCCCTGTCCAGAAGATGGTTTCCTTCCAAATAGCTTGACAGGGATTTACTAACCATCTTTTCCAAGATTTTGATCGGAAACGGCAAAAGAGATATGGGACGGAAATTAGCTGGCATCGTTGGGTCTAAGGATGGTTTTTTCAGCAGGGGGGTGACTATCGCCCGCTTCCAGCAATCTGGTACCACTCCTTCATTCAAGGATTGGCAGCAAATTTGCCACAGACCCGGGAATAAGTCGGGCCATACTCCTTCCAGATCTTGTGAGGAAGGGGATCAAGGGGCGAACCGGACGATATCTCCCAAACTATGCTGTTAAAGGAGTCCTCCGTGGGGGGTTGGAAATATTTCAGAGAGGTATCCTTCCTGATATCTTCAGTAATCAGAGGAATTTCAATTGCACTCTGGTCAAACCCACCCACGATTTTAGTAACTTTGTCAATGAAAAAAGTGACAATTTCGTTGCACAGATTTTGTGATGGCTGGACTCTGTTAGCCAAACACCCGGGATTACTAAGATCCTTTACAATGTTAAAGAGGGCCTTAGTTCCATTAGATGCCTGCAGAATGGAGCTTGTGTAGAATTGCGATTTGGCCTCCCTGATAGCCTGCTTGTATTGAGCTTGTATTAATTTTAAAGCTTTTTTATCTATTTCTAGGTAAGACCTGCGCCAACTTCTTTCAGCCTGCCGGCGAGCTGAGCACAGCACTCTCAGCTCCTCACTGAACCAGGGGGCCGAAGGCGTTCTCCTCACCTTGAGCTTTTTTCTTGGATACATCCCTCCAGCACTTTATTAATAAAATTACTATATCTGTTATAGTTTTCCTCAACTGCCTCCTCTGGATTGAACATATTCTGTCTAGGAAAAAGAGGATCTGGGCCCATTTTAGAGAGTTTCGCCCAATCTCTCCCCCACCGGAAGGTAGTTTGATTTTTTCCCGCCGGCTTATCTCTTGGTATAGTCATCCCGAATTGTATTAAAAAATGATCAGTCCAATTTAGCGGTAATATACTGAGTACCTCTGTCTCAGACTGTTTAGCAAAAACTAGGTCGAGCATATGCCCTCCCTTGTGAGTTGGTTTCTGAATGAGCTGGTGTAGACCGCAATTCTCACAGGTGTGACTCAGGGCTTGCAGATGATTCCCTGAGCTCCCTGTCTCCCAGAGATTAAAGTCTCCTAAAAACAACAATCTAGAATGTGTTAATGCTAAGGCGACAATAGTGTCCAGTAGGGCCTGATGATGGGAGTCCAGGCCCGGGGGCCTATAGCAAACCAGGCCAGTCAGCACTCTCCCCTTAGGCTCCTGTAAGGTGAAGCCCAGGATTTCATACCCTGCTATATCATTTATCTGTAATGGGGCACAGTCCCACTTCTCCTTAAAAATTATCCCTACCCCTCCTCCTCTCCCCGTCAGGCATGGCTTCTGAAGGATCTTGCAGCCTGCTGGGCATGGAAGTCCCAGCTCCACCAAGGAATCTGGGTTTACCCAGGTTTCTGTTATAAACAATAAATCAAGGTCCAGGTCTTCCAGCAGGTCACTAATCTCTTGCTAGTGCTTTATCAGTGACCTGCTGGTAATCAGACCTCATATCAAAGCCTGCTGATATTCCCCTTGCTGCCCTTTGCCAATGTTGAGTAGTGAATCCCTAGAGTAATGAATTCTGCCTATGCAGGTTTGAGCAGCATTACTGGCGCCAGGCGCGACCGGAGCGCGGACGATGGCAGACGGGCTTGCCTCTGGCGCGCCGTCGGCTCGCCCGCTGCGCGCGTGCACTGCGCGCTACCATTCCCCTCTTTAAATAGGATCAGCCACTAGAGCGCTGACAAAGATGGCGCCCGGTGGATGGCCCTGAATCAGTGAAGTCTCGCTAATAGCGATGTTATGGTATTTTAAGGTGCAAGTAAGTGGGCAGAGTGGACAGTATAACCAAATTTGAAAATAATCTCCAAACACTCAACTGTTAAAAACGGAATAGCAGCAATAATAGGTAAAACACCGCACTTGTGCCTACCCGACGGAGCGTTCTACAGCAGCAATTTAGTATGCTAAGCGTCTCCTTGCTCGTAGCTCTTATTACACAAAAGGTTGGAGCTCCCTTTTTAGAATGTCGGTGCGTATCAAGCCCGTCTCCCCTCGTTCCTGCTTTCGTTATTTGCACCTTTATTTAACTCTGAGCTGGTGAGTGTGGGCTGGCCTTTCACCTCCCGAGAGCACAGGCTTGTTGACGAGATAGGTCAGTTTTCTGGTCTCCAAGGCGTTTCAGATGATTCATGAAGGAGACAGGGGGGAAAGGTGCACTGGAATATGAGGCTCTGTAATTGAGAGACCCCGGAATAGAAAGCCACTGGGACAGGGAGGCACTGAAATATGGTGGCTCTGAAACAGAGAGGCACTGGAATAGAGAGACACTGGGACAGGGAGACACTTGTATAGAAAGGCACTTGGACAGGGAGGCGCTTGAAAGGGGCGGCACTAGGACAGGGAGGCACTTGAAAGGGGAGGCACTAGGACAGGGATGCACTTGAATAGAGAGGAACGGGGACAGGGAGGTCCTGGAATAGCGAGGCACTGGGAGGCACTGGGACAGGGAGGCTCTTAAATAGAAAGGCACTGGAATAGAAAGGCACAGGGCAGGGAGGCACTTGAATGGCAATGCGCTGGGACAGGGGGGCACAGGAATGCCGCTGACTGCGGCCCCCGCAGGGGGCCAATCGGCGGTCGGCGCCTTAGTGGCCCCGGGGCACCGGTCACCCCTCCCCACCCCCTCCCACTGGGGGGGGCGGGGACGCAGACCGGAGCCCCCCTCCGTTGGCAGGGTCGGAAGTGACGCGCAATGCGTGTCACTTCCTGGCCGAGGTGTGAGGGGGAGGCTATTTAGCCTTCCCCCACCCTCACTGGCGACCTCTTTGTCGCCCACCTCGCCTTTGCTCGCCGTCTCGATTGCTCTTCATAACGGTGAGTGCCGCTCGCTATCTCCCTCTCCCTGGGCCTGTCCCTGGGCAGTACCAGGTAGTACGGGGCCCGTTGGCATCGGTTGCCATGGGGGGGGGGCGCGAGTCTCGTGGCATTCCTGCCCGCAGCACTGTGGGGCAAGGGAGGGTCTCTGGGTTGCAGGCATTGCACGGAAGCTGCGTTTACGAGAGAGGCGCGTTGACGGGAACTCTGCAGTCTGACACTTCAAGACTCGTTTTATCCTGCGCCGGTCAAGGGCGCATTCTGGCACAGGGAGCTGAAATGACCAGCAAAACCGTCCAGGCTGCGGGGGGGGGACCCGCGCCATGGGGGCCAGCCATTTTGAATTATGGCCCGATCCCATAGATCGCTGGAACTCGAAACGATATCCCAGCGCCCCACATGCACTCCGGCGCTGTAAGCATTCTCTAACTCGTAGTCCGTTGGAGAGCCGGGGAAGCAGAAGGGGGTGAAATGGGGGTTCATAACCGCAGCCTGCACAGCCATCGCTCCCCGTCCTTTTAGTAAGGTTCGCTTTTGTTAATTGCAACGTCTTGTTGCTTCAGGTGCCCATATCTCGGGTTTCAGCGCTGCTTGTTCCTCGGCCACTGAGCCTGTTAAAAGTTTGCCAAAGCTATCTATCAAACGGCTCCGCGGTGGTCCGCTACAGAATGAAAGATCCTGCGGATCCGACGGAATGCCGTCGATGTTCTGGTCATCCCCCCCTTTTGCGAATGCAGGCACGGTACTCAGGCTGGCGCTCCAGTGCAGTGGGTCGAGACCGCATGTTTAAATGTGCGGGACATCGCGGTCCGGCCGATCCTGCTTTGGAGCCTTCGGTCCGCACGGACACGCCTACCTGAATGCACCCGATCTCGTCCAATCTCTGAAGCTAAGCAGGGTCGGGCCTGGTTAATTCTTGGATGGGAGACCGCCCGGGAATACCAGGTGTCGTGGGCACTTCCAATACCTCTGAAAGGCGAACAGGCGACTTGCCAGCTTTGCAGTGGCTGTATCGTAGACAGTGCGGTCTAACTGTGGCGTGATTACGGCTTATTGAAAACTTGAAACTTTAGGGGCAGTAAGGTGCCCGGGCTAGCTGGCCCGCTCGGCTGCCACGGTGGGAACCTGCTTGTGGGTCCCGATCGGGTGGTGGGCTCGAGGCTGGGCCCAGAGGTAGGCCGCGCGCCCAGTACCTAGATGTATAACGTAAATAGGGCACTCATGTTAAGCGCTCCAATACCTTCGGGTCGATCGCGCGCTATATAATTATGCAAGGAGATTGTAACGGGGCGGCCTGGGTCCAACAGGTAATCGTGCTGCCTATATACGAAGATCCATGATACCAGTGCATGCATTGTTCGCAGGTTTGGCTCCAATACACTCGATCTCGTAATCTTGTACTTGTGGACGAAGCGCCCAGTGCCTAGATGTGTAAGGGAAATACGGCACTCATGTAAAGCGCTCCAATACCTTCGGGTCGAGCTCGAGCTATATAATTATGCATGGAGATTGGGAAACGAGGCTGCAGGGGGTCGCGTGCGGTGCCAGCCGTGTGGTCGCGGCCTAGATGTAAAGGGTATCCCCCCCGTCTGAGGTTGTCCGTCGGCCGCGTTGCCGATAAAGGCGTGGTATCGCAGGCTGCTAGCCTAGTGGCGGCGCCAACACCCTGTGATCCTGGTGTAATGATTGAAATTATTGACTGTGAGTCGTGTGGGTCCGGGTGGGGCATGGAAGATGTGGTCCGTCGGCTGCGCTGCCGCCAAATGTGCGGAAGACAAGTTGCGCGCCTGGTTAAGGTCTGAGACTCTGATTCGAGGTACATCAATCCCATCACGCCGCGATGGGTTTCACGTGATCTTGCCCCACCACCCCAGGTAGCTGTTCGTGCGGGTCAGCAGGCGCTGGTCAGACCCTGGCATACATGACCGTGCATAAGAGGTGGAATGGAGTCAATACACACTGCTACCACCCTCATCCCCTCCGGAAGGCGTATTGTAAATACGGTGCGCGTGTATAGCGCTCCAATACCGTCGGGTCGAGCTCGCGCTATATAAATTTGCAGCGAATTTTGCAGCCTTTCAAATGGGTGCACCTACCGTCCAATGGCGAGTTCATTGGTTTGGGCGTGTAGTTAGCATGGGATTTGAACGAGCAGGTCAGGTAGAAAGACGGAGGGATGGGCCTCGGATGGACTGCCGATTTTGGTGCTGGTAACCAGGGTTCAATCATCTCGGGTCGCGTCAACATCTTGTGATTCCGGACAAATCATTTAAGTTCCCCATGCCGGAATGCGTAATGTAAATACGGCGCTCGTGTAAAGCGCTCCAATACATTTGGGTCGAGTTCGCGCTATAAATAGGCAACAATCTTCACAACCTTTCAAAGAGGTGCAGCTCCCATCTTTTCGATCGGTCGTCGCCGGGTCTCCAGATTGCGGTGAGTCTTGCTGCACCCACTCCGCCCTGGCCCTGTCCCTGGGCAGTACCAGATCGACAGGGCCCTGTAGCGCGGTGGGCCACGGGCGGGGGGGGCGCAAGATTAGGGCGAGGGTGGCGACTCTAAAGGGCAGTGACGCGGTCCGCCGGCCGAATTTATCGGTGTAGCGAGGGACGTAGCCCCGATTGGTAGAGCTCCTGATGGGGTGCTAAAAGTAGCGGGATCGATGCCCGCACCCCACGTTTTGCAGGCAGGTAAACCCTTGGGTGTGAAGTTGGCTTCGAAGCCGCCCACCCACCCTGCGGCTAGTCATTTAGTATCCCCACGCCGCGTGATCCTGGCAAATTAATCGCCCCCACCCCCTCCGCCTCGAGTTGGGTCAAAGTGGGGGTTGCTGGTGCGGGGCCCGGTGGCAAGGATTGTCATGGGCGGAGGGGGGCAAGGTCAATAGCTGGCGGCGAATAGAGAGGGCTGCCATTCTCTGTGCACTGCGGTCCAATACCTTCGGGAGAGTCACGCCGTGACCCGGGGCTAATCTATTAAATCCCAAGTTCGCTATGTACTGCACTCTGGAAAAATCACTTAATCTGCCCCGTGCCTGGATATGTGTGTAAATCTAGTAAATCCCGGGTTCGCTATGTACTGCACTCTGGGCAAATCACTTAATCTGCCCCTTGCCTGGATATGTGTGTAAATACGGTGCCCATGTACTGCGCTCCAATGCCTTCGGGTCGAGTCGCGCGGAGAATATGGGCACTTAACGTCGAGTGCACGAATGTGTGGATAGATATGGGCTCATGTACGGCGCCTCAACATCTTCGGGCGAGTCACGTGTAACTCTGGGCAGATCACTGGATCTCCCCGTGCCCGATGATGTATGTAAATACGGTACTGCGCACTTAACGTCGAGTTCACAGACGTGTAGATAGATATGGGCTCATGTTCGGCGCTCCAATACCTTTGAGGGCGTGTCACGCTGGGTCTCGGGGCATATCATTAAAGCTGGAGTCGCGCTGTGACTCTCGGCAAATCTATAATCCACCGTGCCTGAATATTTATGTAAATACGGGGATTATGTACTACGCTCCAACACCTTCGGCCGAGTACTCTCGGCAAATCTATAATCCACCGTGCCTGAATATTTATGTAAATACGGGGCTTATGTACTACGCTCCAACACCTTCGGGCGAGTCACGCAAGCAAGATGCACTTTCTTTAGCAAGTGCAAAGGCAATTCCGACCCCCGTGTCGCCTCCTCATGCTTGTTTTAGGGGGAAGGCATTCGCGCCCCCCCTTGGGTGCGCGGCCGCTGGGGGCACGGGGGGCATGCGGCGGGGCGCGTGGTCCTGGGCAATGGATGCGCTGCCACCGAAGGAGGGAATGCGTAATGTTAACACTGTACTAGTTAAAGCGCTTAATGCCTTCCAGACCTCCTCTTGCCCATGCATCGGCCGCAGCGAGATAGAGGTTGGCGGCCGCATCGAACTAGGGTTCAGGGGGTTTCGCGGGCAAGATCTAAACCATCCCCTGCCCATGCGTCACCGCAGCGTGATTCAGTGTAGGGTAGAGCGCTCATTACACACTGTATCGATCGGGTGTCTGTCGGCCTTTCGCCCGCAGGGCACACTTCTCGATGGCGACGGCCCTCGCGAACAAAGTCAATGAATAGGGGTGCGACGGCAAAGAAGCCGCACACCCTGCGCCGGGGGAGCCGTTAGGAGAGTAGCGTTGGTTCACGGCCCTAATACACCAGCACAGCAAGGCTGGGAGCTGCCGGGGTCCCCGCGGATCGTGGGTGGTGCAACCTCGTGGTGCTCCCTGGATAAGGTTATCGCCCCCCCCTCCCGTCGGCTATGCTGCCGTTGAGGGCGGGAGGGGCATGCAGTGGGCTGCGTGCGGTAGGCGGGGGGACCTGCAGAGGTGGGGTAGTCCGACGACTGCGTGCTGGACGCGGGTTTAGGGAAGTGAGGTTCCGCCCCTTGAGGTCGCGTCCGCATTATGCATTACTGAACCCCGCACCTCAATGGATAATTGGTACGAATTTTGTAAGCCCCCCGTGCTTAAGTGTGTAATGTAAATAATGTGCTCATGTAAAGCGCTCCAATACCTTCGGGTCGAGTTCGCGCTATGTAGTTATGCAACAAGTATTGCTGGCTTAAGGCAGATAAATGATACAAGTGCAAGCATAGTTCACGTACGCGATTACGGGCATTAATAAACCCCCCGCACCTCTATGGATAATCTGGTGCGGTGCTAGCGTGATCCGGTACGGGGAGCGTGTAATATGGTACGATTCTCTTAAGCACCCCCTGCTTGAAGGTGTAATGTAATTACGGTGCTCATGTAAAGGCCTTCCGGTCGAGTCCGCGCTGTATAAATTTGCAACGATTGCAGGCATTACTAAACCCCCCGCACCTCAATGGTTAATCTGGTGCGGTGTTTCGCGTGATTTGGCACGTGGATCGTGTTATATGGTACGACTCGCTTACGCTCCCCGTGCCGGCATGGTGTAATGTAAATACGGTGCTCATGTAAAGCGCTCCAAGACCTTTGGCGTCGAGCTCGCGCTATACAAATAGGCAACATGTATCTGCTGGCTTCCGGTAAGGCAGACACTTGATACAAGCGCAGGCATTGGGCACAAGATTTTGCTCCAATACCTTCGGGTCGAGAGCACGCTAGATAAATATGCAACATGTATCGGCTGGCTTCATATAATGCAGACACATGATGCAAGTGCATGTATTATTCACAAGAATTTGCTCGTGCCCACATTCGCGCGCATCAGGTGTTTCCGGGCATTACGACACCCCCGGCACTCGGACGGGTTATTTGGTCGGTGCTCGTATCCGGCGCTCTAATAATTTTGCGCGCATTACAGTTTGAGCTCATCACTAATCCTCCGTGCCCGAATGGGTATGCTAATGCGGGGCTCATGTACTGCACTCCAATACCTTCGGGCGGGTCATGCTGTGACTCCGGGCAGATAATTTAATATCCACGTGCCCGATGATGCATGTATATACGGTGCTCACGAACTGCGCGCCATTACCTTCGGATCAAGTTCGCGCTGTGGTTGTGACGCTGGGCAAATCACTGATCACTCCATGCCCAGATATGCATGCGTGCTGCTGGGCCTGGTCTACCTGGGCCCCCGAGGGTCGCGAGTTTTGGCGGCTCATGATCCCACTCCTCATGATCCCACTCCGTGCCCGAATATGTATGTAGTTACGGGGCGTACGGAGTGCGCTCCATATACCGTCGGGCGAGTCGCGCTGTGACGCCGGGCAGATCACGTAATCTCCCCGTGCTCGATTATGTATGTAAATACGGTGCTCAGGAACTGCGCGCCAATACCTTTGGATCGAGTTTGCGCTGGGTTTGTGACGCTGGGTAGATCAGTGAATATCGCCGTATGATCTCACTCCCGTGCCCGGTTGTTGTCAGCAACAGATAAAGTATCAGCGTGTGGGTAACAGGCGCATCTGCTCTCCAGCAGCTCCGTGCCCTGCGAGCGTGCGCGTTGCCCTAATTCCGGGGCCTACCCATAAAGGGGCCGAGTAGCAACACAAGTAAATTGGCACCATAGGCGGGCCTCTGGCCTTACAGCTGGGTGAAACCACCATCATTTATGATAGGCCCAGGTAAAATAGGGCCTTTTATGGATGTCTAGAGGACCATTGCGGTTAGGGTTATCCCCCACCGGTTTCACTGGTCGCCTCCTGCAGCTGCGGGGGACTGGGATCCGGGTTTACGGACACGTTTACCGCTCATGGGGCGCTGCCAGCCAACATAGGGTGCTGCTGTCCTTATAACTGGGGTGTCAGCGGGGCTAACACAAGGGGGCATTAGGTCAATAGTACATTTGTCACGCCCAGGGTGCACTAAAATCTCTACTTCAACGGAGCAGGAATTTGGCACCGCTGGGGATGCTCTGGGTTTGTGGGGGGGCACCCCCCCGCCACCCTCCCACTGAGGAGCATGATGGGATGGGCGAAGTAGGACTTAGTCAATCCTCAATGCTTGAACGTTATTGTCAGCGCGCAAGGCTTGAGCCAGACAGATTCCTGAAGCTGGTATACCTAGGGGGTTACATCACTGAGGGATCTGTAGGGGCATAATTCCCATAAGGAATAGGGGATGGTGGGCAGGGGCGAGAGTCGCCCCTTGACCATGGTCACGCGCTGGCAGCCAGGAGCACTCCGGTGCTCCAGGTTTAGCAATCAGAGGACTGGCCAAAGGTTAAGTAAAAACCCTTCTCGCCTTCATAGCCAAAGAGGGCAGGCCCAGAATTGTGAAGAGGGTAACCTGCCCGCATGAGGGGTGAAATAGTTCTTGGCATATCTCCCTAGGCCTTGGGGGCATAGATGGGGCCATCTACAACGCCAGGAGCTATGCTCACTGGTAAGTCTTGGGCCTGTGGATATAAGGGATCTCACAGGGTTTGAGTCCTGCTAGCGCTGTCACACTGTCTTGAGGTGGCAGAATTTCAAACTCTTCTTTCTGCTAGGATGGTTCCCTTCCAGCTAGTTGCAGGAAGCCCTAGATAGGAGAGGTTGCAGGTAAGACTATAGCAGGTGGTGGGGGGCCCTGGCTGCGACGGTGAGCCGCCTCCAGGGCTGTGGCGGAGTTACAGGGCGATCTGGAAGCAGGCCGGTACAAAGGGTACCTCTGCGCGGCACCATAGGGGGTGCCTGAGCCAAAACCGAGGAGCCTCAAGGGAGGTCCCGGAAGCCGTGTCGGCGCCCCGCTAGTCCTGCGGGCGGTTGTGGGCCTGAACAACCGGGGGCTTGCTATGCGACGCTCCACCCCGAGAGGGGGGGCGTGAGTAGAATTACCAACGGCACGTGATCGTAGAAAGAATCACCTGGAGGGCAGCACCGGCGGGCATCGCTCCCACGCTGCCCGGCTCATCAGGCGGGCAGGCGACCCAGTTGGTTGCCTGCCCTTGGATCGCCCGTAAGATAACCCACCCATTACATATCTTGGAATTATGTAATAAACCTGCAGCATTGTTACCCAACACCAACTGTCTCGTGTGTGTCATTGGGTAACCTAATTTGGGGGAGGGGGGACAGCGGGGTGCCCCTGGGGGTACTATAGAGAGGCTCTGAGACCGGGAGGCACTGGAATAGAGAGACACTGGGACAGGGAGTCACTTGCATAGAAAGGCACTGGGACAGGGAGGCACTTGAAAAGAGAGGCAGTAGGACAGGGAGGCACTTGAATAGAGAGACACTGGGACAGAGAGGCCCTCGAATAGAAAGCAATGGGACAGGGAGGCATTTGAATAGAAAGGTGGAATGGCACTGGGACAGGGAGACACTTGTAAAGGGAGGCAGTAGGACAGGGAGGCACTTGAATAGAGATGCACTGGGACAGGGAGGCACTGGAATAGAGAGGCTCTGGGACAGAGAGGCACTGGAATAGAAAGGCTCTGGGACAGGGAGGTACTTGTATAGAAAGGCACTGGGACAGGGAGGCACTTGAAAAGAGAGGCAGTAGGACAGGGAGGCACTTGAATAGAGAGACACTGGGACAGAGAGGCCCTAGAATAGAAAGCAATGGGACAGGGAGGCATTTGAATAGAAAGGCACTGGGAAAGGGAGGCACTTGTATAGAAAGGCTCTGGGACAGGGAGGCACTGGGATAGGGCTGCACCAGGATAGGGCAACACTGGCTCAGGACACATGCTAGCATGGGAAACTAACACACGGTGCCAGGAATAAGACACGGTCAGGACCGAAACACACGAGAAAGAGACCCGCTGGGTCAGGAATCAGACACAGTCAGGCACGGACCACACAAGAAAGAGAGACACACTGCGCCAGGAATCAGACACAGTCAGGCATGGAACACACGAGAAAGAGACACGCTGGCCAGGAATCAGACATGGTCAGGCACAGGACAGATGAGAAAGAGACATGCTGGGCCAGGGATCAGACATGTTTGGCCTAAAACACACAAGAAAGAGAAACGCTGGGCCAGGAATCCTACTCAGTCAGGCATTGAACACAGAGAGAAAGAGACACATTGAGCTAGGAATCAGACACAGTCAGGCACAGAACACACAAGAAAGAGACCCACTGGGCCAGGAATCAGACACAGTCAGGCACGGAACTCACGAGAAAGAGACACGCTGGGCCAGGAATCAGACACAGTCAGGCACAGAACACACGAGAAAGAGACTCACTGGCCAGGAATCAGACACAGTCAGGCACCAAAACATAGGAGAAAGAGACATACTGGACCAGGAATCAGACACAGGCAGGCACAGAACACAGGAAAAAGAGACACACTGGGCTTGGAATCAGACACAGTCAGGCATGGAACACATGAGAAGAGCCACACTGGACCAGGAATCAGACACAGTCCGGCACAGGGCACACGTAAAAGGGACACACTGGACCAGGAATCAGACACAGTCAGGCATGGAACACACGAGAAAGAGACTCACTGGCCAGGAATCAGACACAGTCAGGCACCAAAACATAGGAGAAAGAGACACACTGGACCAGGAATCAGACACAGGCAGGCACAGAACACAGGAAAAAGAGACACACTGGGCTTGGAATCAGACACAGTCAGGCATGGAACACATGAGAAGAGCCACACTGGACCAGGAATCAGACACAGTCCAGCACAGAGCACACGTAAAAGGGACACACTGGACCAGGAATCAGACGCAGTCAGGTATGGAAACACACGAGAAAGAGACACACCGGCCTAGGAATCAGGCAAAACCAGGCACGGAACACACATGAGAAAGAGATCCACTGGGCCAGGGATCAGACACGGTCAGGCACAGAAGACACAAGAAAGAGACCCTACTGGGCCAGGAATCAGACACACTCAGGCACAGACCACACAAGAAAGAGACCAAATGGGCCGGGAATCAGACACGGTCAGGCACGGAACACACGAGAAAGAGACCCACTGGACCAGAAAACAGACACAGTCAGGCACAGAACACACAAGAAAGAGACCTGCGGGACCATGAATCAGACACAGGCAGGCATTGTAGGAGAGTAGGATCTGCACCTTATGTTGCCCCCACTTTTTTTCTAATGTTTACACTGGTTTCTGGCTATAGTCTGGCTGGGACCCTGCTAATCAGGGCCCCAGCCTCTCTGTTCTCTCTAAACAACTTGGAGTGCATATTAGGTGCACTAGTGATTGGATACTGTGGTATCTTATGAGCCCCTAGTATATGGTACATTAGGTACCAAGGCCATAGGTACTTCACAGGTCTACCAGGGGCTGAAGCATTTATTATGCCACCCCTGGGAAGCAGACTAAATCTGACACCACAGGCCTGCTACTGCAGCCTGGGTGAGGTAGTGCTAGCACTCCTCACTGAGATATAGTTTCACTATATCTCTCCCTGCACACACATTTAAACCTATCAGTCACCCCTAAGGCAGGCCCTATCAATCTTGAGTGCAGGGTGCTTGGTTACCATGTGAGGGGGTGCCTCTGCTTGAGCAGGGCCCCTCTGCAGCTCTCAGAGTCTCTGGGGCTGTTTCTGAATGCGGTCAAACCATATACTCTTAAGTGCATGATAACCTCGCGGTTAATGCTAACTTTGGAATGGCTGCATCAAAACATGTCGTGTTTGGTGTCAAACGCTTTGGAATCATACCCCCATGCCCGTAACCGGTGTGGGAGTATGATTCCACCCTTCTAGAGGGATAGACATGTACCTACTGTGGAAACGCAGTAGAATCCTGAAGAGCCCTGGCCTCACAAAATGGATGCCACCAGTCACAGACACTGGGCTGCCCTCCTGCTGATGACCGAAACTCGCAGTGGAGGAGGCCCAACAATAGGTATCCTGTCACAGGGAGGTGTGACCACCTCCCAGACAGGGTTTAGTGTATTGGGGCTGGGTGGGTGCACTCCTAGAGTGCTTTGAAGTCCTGCACTGGGGGAGCAGTAGGCTCCTCTGTGCATATGCCAGTTCAAACCGGCTCAGGGGCTACCTGCCTCTGCTCTGGCGTGAAACTGGACAAAGGGAAGTGGGTGTAACGACCCACTCCCCTGACCCTCCCATAGGAGGGGTCCTAGAGCTAGTCCCTCCCTTTCATTTCAGTATAAGTTATGGAACCCTTGCCATTGCAAACTAGATATCCCTGGACGACGCTCTGAAGAATAATCCTGGACCTTCGACCTTCCATTACCTCTGGAAGATGGAAGAATCTCCCTTGGAGTCAAGGAGTGACTCTCCTGCTTGGCAGGCACCAAACCTTTGCATCAATGGTCGCAAACTTTCCTGCTTCCGCCGGAGTCCGAAGTCCCTGCAGCCCAGGAAGAGGATTTCCTGACTTCTCCAAGGCCATCGTGAGTCCCCAGAGATGCTGAGGCAAGTGGACCCCAAGAGTGACGAGGAACCGCAATCCCTGGGTACCGTGCACTATTTTCAAGTGCAACCCCTTCACGACGTTCCACACACTTGTGCATTGGACCACATGTGGTCCAAGCCTCCAGCAGGATTTCCACCGAAGATCAGAAGTCTACCCCGTCCCGAGTGACCGTGGGCCCGTGTTGAGTGAATCCTCCTGAGGCGTCTTTGTGATCCCTTGCCAGCTGGCTTGTGGGTCCCCAGAAGATGTTTTTACAGTTCCAAAGGGCTCCCCTGGTTGCTCCAGGCCTGCCCTGACTTACCCTTGCTGGGTGAGTCCCTCAGACCTTGCTGGTCTACACCGTTGACTTTTTATCCTTTCCAAGAGACTTGCTGTTACCAAGGCTTGTTGGCTCCAATCAGGTCACCAACACTGCAGTAAGCTGCAGAATTTGTGGGACACAATGAATCCAGTTCCTGGTTGTCGTCGACATCTCCTGGACCTCGTGGCTGAAGAATCAAGACACCCGTGATCACCTGAAATCATCCGACGACTGTGGGCATCCATCTTCCTTGCCCCGGGTCACTGCTAAGTGACTTTGAACACTGTCCCCTCTGCTTTCAGGTCTTCCTTCTTCTGAATCCAGCCTTGGATTCCACCGGACACTTCTCCTGTCTTCACAAGCAGCAAGTCTTCTTTGGCTCCCATTGAAAACGACGCCGCGACCCGACCCGACACCAAAAGACACCTATGCACCCGGCTTCCCTGGGTGAGATAACTCCAGCACTACGGTGCTCCTGTGTGTGTTGGCTCTAGAACTACTTACCCTGTAAGTGACTTGCTTGTAGACTCCCCCGAAGTATCCTAAAACTCTAAAATTCCAACCACGACTTGCTCCATTGAAGTCAATTGGGATCCGCTGCTGTGCTCTCACACTGCATGCGTCTCCCGTGGGTCCTTTAATTACCTGCCTTGGGTGGATTAGTGAGGGCCCAGCGCTTCTGAAGGCCCTAGGCCTTGTCCCCTTTCAAGTCGTTGTTCTTAAGTATCCTTTTTAGTATATGGTCTGGTACGCCCCTAGGGCCCCAGCCATATAAGTGCTTAATTTATTGTGAAACGTTGATTTGTGCATATGTTCCTGACTTCTAATCTCATAAAGAGATTAGTAGAGTGTGTCTAGTAATAAATACATATATATTTGATATATATACCTGTGCGGTGTCCTTTCATTTAGTAATTCAAGAGATTATAAGGTAAAACAAGCTGCTTTACATTCCTGTAAAGACTTAGCCTGAAGGCTGCTCTCCACAGCTACCACTAGGATACTTTCTTTAAAACGTTTTCTTAAACCTACTACCATAAGAGTCGAATTGTACTGGTGCAAGGTGTCCACTTTAACTAGTGAACAGCATATACCAGGCCAACTTCTCACTGGCATCAAAACATTTACGAAAGAGACGCACTGCACCAGGAATCAAACACTGTCAGGCACCAAAACACAGAAGAAAGAGATCCACTGGTCCAGGGATCAGACACAGTCAGACACGGAATACACAAGAAAGAGACCCTGCTGAGCCAGGAATCAGACACAGTCAGGCACAGAAACACATGAGAAAGAGACCCGCTGAACCAGGAATCAGACACATTCAGGCACAGAAACACTTGAGAAAGAGACCAGCTGGGCCAGGAATCAGATACAGTCAGGCATGGAAAAACGCATGAAAAAGACACACTGCGCCAGGAATCAGACACAGTCAGGCACGGAACACACAAGAAAGAGACCCACTGAGCCAGGAATTGGAGACAGTCAGGCACTAAAACACAGGAGAAAGGGACACGCAGGACCAGGAATCAGACACAGTCAGACATGGACCACATGAGAAAGAGACACACTGGACGAGGAATCAGGCACAGTCAGACACGGAACACACACGACAAAAAGACCCGCTGGGCCAGGAATCAGACTCGCTCAGGCACAGAACACACGAGAAAGAGACCCGCTGGGCCTGGAATCAGACATAGTCAGGCACGGAGCACACAAGTAAGAGACCCACTGGGCCAGGAATCAGACACAGTCAGGCAAGGAACACATGAGAAAGAGACCCTGCTGGGCTAGGAATCAGACACATTCAGGCACAGAAACACACGAGAAAGTGACCTGATGGACCAGGAATCAGACACAGTCAGGCACAGAAACACATGAGAAAGAGACCCGCTGGGCCAGGAACCAGACACAGTCAGACATGGAAACATACAAGAAAGAGACACACTGCACCAAGAATCAGACACAGTCAGGCACGGAACACACGAGAAAGAGACATGCTGATACAGGGATCAGACACAGTCAGGCACGGAACACACATGAGAAAGAGACCCGTAGGACCAGGAATCAGACACAGTCAAACAGGGAACATACAAGAAAGAGACACGCTGGGCCAGAAATCAGACACAGTCAGACTCGTAACACACGGGAAAGAGACCCGCTGGACCAGGAATCAGACACAGTCAGGCACAGAAACACATGAGAAAGAAACACACTGGACCAGGAATCAGACACAGTTAGGCACAGAAACACAAGAGAAAGAGACCCTGCTGGGCCAGGAATCAGACACAGTCAGGCACAGAAATACACAAGAAAGAGACCAGCAGGGCCAGGAATTACACATGCAGGCATGGAAACACACAAGAAAGAGAAACACTACGCCAGGAATCAGACACAGTCAGGCACGGAACACAAGAGAAAGAGACATGCTGGGCCAGGGATCAGACACAGTCAGGCACAGAACACACATGAGAAAGAGAGCCACTGGGCGAGGAATCTGAGATTGTCAGGCATGGAAACACACTAGAAAGAGAACCGCTGTACCAGGAATCAGGCACAGTCAGGCACAGAACACACGAGAAAGAGACCCACTGGACCAGGAATCAGACACAGTCAGGAACAGAAACACACGAGAAAGGAATCAGAAACAGTCAGGCACAGAACATATGAGAACGAGACATGCTGGGCCAGGGATCAGACACAGTCAGGCACGGAATACACACAAGAAAGAGTCCCGTTGGGTCAGGAATCATACACAGTCAGGCACAGGACACACATGAAAGAGACACGCTGGGCCAGTAATCAGACACTTCAGGCATGTAACACACAAGAAAGAAATATGCTGGGCCAGGAATCAGACATGGTCAGGCACTGAACACTTGAGAAAGAGACACATTGGCCAGGAATCCGACACAGTCAGGCAATGAACACACGATAAAGAGACACACTGGGCCAGGAATCAGACACAGTCAGACACGGAATACACAAGAAAGAGACCCTGCTGAGCCAGGAATCAGACACAGTCAGGCACAGAAACACATGAGAAAGAGACCCGCTGAACCAGGAATCAGACACATTCAGGCACAGAAACACTTGAGAAAGAGACCAGCTGGGCCAGGAATCAGATACAGTCAGGCATGGAAAAACGCATGAAAAAGACACACTGCGCCAGGAATCAGACACAGTCAGGCACGGAACACACAAGAAAGAGACCCACTGAGCCAGGAATTGGAGACAGTCAGGCACTAAAACACAGGAGAAAGAGACACGCAGGACCAGGAATCAGACACAGTCAGACATGGACCACATGAGAAAGAGACACACTGGACGAGGAATCAGGCACAGTCAGACACGGAACACACACGACAAAAAGACCCGCTGGGCCAGGAATCAGACTCGCTCAGGCACAGAACACATGAGAAAGAGACCCGCTGGGCCTGGAATCAGACATAGTCAGGCACGGAGCACACAAGTAAGAGACCCACTGGGCCAGGAATCAGACACAGTCAGGCAAGGAACACATGAGAAAGAGACCCTGCTGGGCTAGGAATCAGACACATTCAGGCACAGAAACACACGAGAAAGTGACCTGATGGACCAGGAATCAGACACAGTCAGGCACAGAAACACATGAGAAAGAGACCCGCTGGGCCAGGAACCAGACACAGTCAGACATGGAAACATACAAGAAAGAGACACACTGCACCAAGAATCAGACACAGTCGGGCACGGAACACACGAGAAAGAGACATGCTTATACAGGGATCAGACACAGTCAGGCACGGAACACACATGAGAAAGAGACCCGCAGGACCAGGAATCAGACACAGTCAAACACGGAACATACAAGAAAGAGACACGCTGGGCCAGAAATCAGACACAGTCAGACTCGTAACACACGGGAAAGAGACCCGCTGGACCAGGAATCAGACACAGTCAGGCACAGAAACACATGAGAAAGAAACACACTGGACCAGGAATCAGACACAGTTAGGCACAGAAACACAAGAGAAAGAGACCCTGCTGGGCCAGGAATCAGACACAGTCAGGCACAGAAATACACAAGAAAGAGACCAGCAGGGCCAGGAATTACACATGCAGGCATGGAAACACACAAGAAAGAGAAACACTACGCCAGGAATCAGACACAGTCAGGCACGGAACACAAGAGAAAGAGACATGCTGGGCCAGGGATCAGACACAGTCAGGCACAGAACACACATGAGAAAGAGAGCCACTGGGCGAGGAATCTGAGATTGTCAGGCATGGAAACACACTAGAAAGAGAACCGCAGTACCAGGAATCAGGCACAGAACACACGAGAAAGAGACCCACTGGACCAGGAATCAGACACAGTCAGGAACAGAAACACACGAGAAAGGAATCAGAAACAGTCAGGCACAGAACATATGAGAACGAGACATGCTGGGCCAGGGATCAGACACAGTCAGGCACGGAATACACACAAGAAAGAGACCCGTTGGGTCAGGAATCATACACAGTCAGGCACAGGACACACATGAAAGAGACACGCTGGGCCAGTAATCAGACACTTCAGGCATGTAACACACAAGAAAGAAATATGCTGGGCCAGGAATCAGACATAGTCAGGCACTGAACACATGAGAAAGAGACACATTGGCCAGGAATCCGACACAGTCAGGCAATGAACACACGATAAAGAGACACACTGGGCCAGGAATCAGACACAGTCAGGCACCAAAACACAAGAGAAAGAGACACGCTGGGCCAGGAATCAGACACAGGCAGGCACGGAACACAGGAGAAAGAGACCCGCTGGGCCAGTGATCAGACACAGTCAGGCATGGAACTCACGAGAAAGAGAACCACTGGGCCAGGAATCAGACACAGTCAGGCACCAAACACAAGAGAAAGAGACACGCTGGGCCAGGAATCAGACACAGGCAGGCACGGAACACAGGAGAAAGAGACCCGCTGGGCCAGTGATCAGACACAGTCAGGCATGGAAACACACAAGAGACACACTGCGCCAGGAATCATACACAGTCAGGCATGGAACAAACAAGAAAGACAAATGCTGTGCCAGCGATCAAACACAGTCAGGCACAGAACGCACGAGAAAGAGAACCGCTGGACCAGGAATCAGACACAGTCAGGCACCGAAACACAGGAGAAAGAGACACGCTGGACCAGGAATCAGACATAGGCAGGCACAGAACACAGGCGAAAGAGACACACTGGCCCAGGAGACACACCGGGCCACGAATCGGACACAGTCAGGCATGGAACACGTGAGTAAGTGACACACTGGGACAGGACTCAGACAGAGTCAGGCATGGAACACACGAGAAAGAGCCTCACTGGACAAGGAATCGGACAGGGTCAGGCATGAAACACATGAGAAAGAGACACACTGGGACAGGAATCAGACACAGTCAGGCATGGAACACACGCAAAAGACACACACTGGACCAGGAACCAGACACAGTCAGGCATGGACCACATGAGAAAGAGACACACTGGACCAGGAATCAGGCACAGTCAGACACGGAACACACATGACAAAGAGACCCGCTGGGCCAGGAATCAGACTCACTCAGGCACAGAACACACAAGAAAGAGACCCACTGGGCCAGGAATCAGACACAGTCAGGCATGGAACACACGCAAAAGAGACACGCAGGGCCACGAATCAGACATGGAACCCAGGCGAAAGAGACACACTAGGTTAGGAATCAGACACAGTCAGGCATCAAAACATTGAAGACAGAGAGGCACTGCGCCAGGAATCAGACACAGTCAGGCACAGAACACACGAGAAAGAGACCCGCTGGGCCTGGAATCAGACATAGTCAGGCACGGAGCACACAAGTAAGAGACCCACTGGGCCAGGAATCAGACACAGTCAGGCAAGGAACACATGAGAAAGAGACCCTGCTGGGCCAGGAATTAGACACATTCAGGCACAGAAACACACGAGAAAGTGACCTGATGGACCAGGAATCAGACACAGTCAGGCACAGAAACACATGAGAAAGAGACCCGCTGGGCCAGGAACCAGACACAGTCAGACATGGAAACACACAAGAAAGAGACACACTGCGCCAAGAATCAGACACAGTCGGGTACGGAACACACGAGAAAGAGACATGCTGATTCAGGGATCAGACACAGTCAGGCACGAAACACACATGAGAAAGAGACCCGCAGGACCAGGAATCAGACACAGTCAAACACTGAACATACAAGAAAGAGACACGCTGGGCCAAAAATCAGACTCAGTCAGACTCGTAACACACAGGAAAAAGACCCGCTGGACCAGGAATCAGACACAGTCAGGCACAGAAACACATGAGAAAGAAACACACTGGACCAGGAACTAGACACAGTTAGGCACAGAAACACACAAGAAAGAGACCAGCAGGGCCAGGAATTACACATGCAGGCATGGAAACACACAAGAAAGAGACACACTACGCCAGGAATCAGACACAGTCAGGCACGGAACACAAGAGAAAGAGACATGCTGGGCTAGGGATCAGACACAGTCCGGCACAGAACACACATGAGAAAGAGACCCACTGGGCGAGGAATCTGAGATTGTCAGGCATGAAAACACACTAGAAAGAGAACCGCTGTACCAGGAATCAGGCACAGTCAGGCACAGAACACACGAGAAAGAGACCCACTGGACCAGGAATCAGACGCAGTCAGGAACAGAAACACACGAGAAAGGAATCAGACACAGTCAGGCACAGAACATATGAGAAAGAGACATGCTGGGCCAGGGATCAGACACAGTCAGGCACGGAATACACACAAGAAAGAGATCCGTTGGGCCAGGAATCATACACAGTCAGGCACAGGACACACATGAAAGAGACACGCTGGGCCAGTAATCAGACACTTAAGGCATGTAACACACAAGAAAGAGACACGCCGGCCCAGGAATCAGACACGGTCAGGCACTGAACACACGAGAAAGAGACACATTGGCCAGGAATCCGACACAGTCAGGCAATCAACACACAATAAAGAGACACATTGGGCCAGGAATCAGACACAGTCAGGCACATAACACACGAGAAAGAGACCAACTGGGCCAGGAATCAGACACAGTTAGGCACAGAAACACATTAGAAAGAGACACACTGGGCAGGCATGGAACTCACGAGAAAGAGCCACACTGGACCAGGAATCGGACACAGTCAGGCATGGAAACACATGACAAGGAGACACACTGAACCAGGCATCGGGCACAGTCAGTCACGGAACACACACGAGAAAGAGACCCGCTGCGCCAGGATTAAGACACACTCAGGCACAGAACACACAAGAAAGAGACCCACTGGGCCAGGAATCAGACACAGTCAGGCATGGAACACACGAGAAAGAGACCCGCTGGACCAGGAATCAGACACAGTCAGGCACAGAAACAGATGAGAAAGAGACACGCTGGGCCAGGGATCAGACACAGTCAGACACGGAATACACATGAGAAAGCGACCCGCTGGGCCAGGATTCATACACGGTCAGGCACAGGACACACGAGAAAGAGACCCGCTGGGCCAGGAATCAGACATTTCAGGCATGGAACACACAAGAAAGAGACACGCTGGGCCAGGAATCCGACACAGTCAGGCAATGAACACACGATAAAGAGACACACTGGGCCAGGAATCAGACACAGTCAGGCACCAAAACACAAGAGAAAGAGACACGCTGGGCCAGGAATCAGACACAGGCAGGCACGGAACACAGGAGAAAGAGACCCGCTGGGCCAGTGATCAGACACAGTCAGGCATGGAACACACAAGAAAGAGACACGCTGGGCCAGGAATCCGACACAGTCAGGCAATGAACACACGATAAAGAGACACACTGGGCCAGGAATCAGACACAGTCAGGCACCAAAACACAAGAGAAAGAGACACGCTGGGCCAGGAATCAGACACAGGCAGGCACGGAACACAGGAGAAAGAGACCCGCTGGGCCAGTGATCAGACACAGTCAGGCATGGAAACACACAAGAGACACACTGCGCCAGGAATCAGACACAGTCAGGCATGGAACAAACAAGAAAGACAAATGCTGTGCCAGCGATCAAACACAGTCAGGCACAGAACGCACGAGAAAGAGAACCGCTGGACCAGGAATCAGACACAGTCAGGCACCGAAACACAGGAGAAAGAGACACGCTGGACCAGGAATCAGACATAGGCAGGCACAGAACACAGGCGAAAGAGACACACTGGCCCAGGAGACACACCGGGCCACGAATCGGACACAGTCAGGCATGGAACACGTGAGTAAGTGACACACTGGGACAGGACTCAGACAGAGTCAGGCATGGAACACACGAGAAAGAGCCTCACTGGACAAGGAATCGGACAGGGTCAGGCATGAAACACATGAGAAAGAGACACACTGGGACAGGAATCAGACACAGTCAGGCATGGAACACACGCAAAAGACACACACTGGACCAGGAACCAGACACAGTCAGGCATGGACCACATGAGAAAGAGACACACTGGACCAGGAATCAGGCACAGTCAGACACGGAACACACATGACAAAGAGACCCGCTGGGCCAGGAATCAGACTCACTCAGGCACAGAACACACAAGAAAGAGACCCACTGGGCCAGGAATCAGACACAGTCAGGCATGGAACACACGCAAAAGAGACACGCAGGGCCACGAATCAGACATGGAACCCAGGCGAAAGAGACACACTAGGTTAGGAATCAGACACAGTCAGGCATCAAAACATTGAAGACAGAGAGGCACTGCGCCAGGAATCAGACACAGTCAGGCACAGAGCACACGAGAAAGAGACCCGCTGGGCCTGGAATCAGACATAGTCAGGCACGGAGCACACAAGTAAGAGACCCACTGGGCCAGGAATCAGACACAGTCAGGCAAGGAACACATGAGAAAGAGACCCTGCTGGGCCAGGAATTAGACACATTCAGGCACAGAAACACACGAGAAAGTGACCTGATGGACCAGGAATCAGACACAGTCAGGCACAGAAACACATGAGAAAGAGACTCACTGGCCAGGAATCAGACACAGTCAGGCACCAAAACATAGGAGAAAGAGACATACTGGACCAGGAATCAGACACAGGCAGGCACAGAACACAGGAAAAAGAGACACACTGGGCTTGGAATCAGACACAGTCAGGCATGGAACACATGAGAAGGCCCTATCAATCTTGAGTGCAGGGTGCTTGGTTACCATGTGAGGGGGTGCCTCTGCTTGAGCAGGGCCCCTCTGCAGCTCTCAGAGTCTCTGGGGCTGTTTCTGAATGCGGTCAAACCATATACTCTTAAGTGCATGATAACCTCGCGGTTAATGCTAACTTTGGAATGGCTGCATCAAAACATGTCGTGTTTGGTGTCAAACGCTTTGGAATCATACCCCCATGCCCGTAACCGGTGTGGGAGTATGATTCCACCCTTCTAGAGGGATAGACATGTACCTACTGTGGAAACGCAGTAGAATCCTGAAGAGCCCTGGCCTCACAAAATGGATGCCACCAGTCACAGACACTGGGCTGCCCTCCTGCTGATGACCGAAACTCGCAGTGGAGGAGGCCCAACAATAGGTATCCTGTCACAGGGAGGTGTGACCACCTCCCAGACAGGGTTTAGTGTATTGGGGCTGGGTGGGTGCACTCCTAGAGTGCTTTGAAGTCCTGCACTGGGGGAGCAGTAGGCTCCTCTGTGCATATGCCAGTTCAAACCGGCTCAGGGGCTACCTGCCTCTGCTCTGGCGTGAAACTGGACAAAGGGAAGTGGGTGTAACGACCCACTCCCCTGACCCTCCCATAGGAGGGGTCCTAGAGCTAGTCCCTCCCTTTCATTTCAGTATAAGTTATGGAACCCTTGCCATTGCAAACTAGATATCCCTGGACGACGCTCTGAAGAATAATCCTGGACCTTCGACCTTCCATTACCTCTGGAAGATGGAAGAATCTCCCTTGGAGTCAAGGAGTGACTCTCCTGCTTGGCAGGCACCAAACCTTTGCATCAATGGTCGCAAACTTTCCTGCTTCCGCCGGAGTCCGAAGTCCCTGCAGCCCAGGAAGAGGATTTCCTGACTTCTCCAAGGCCATCGTGAGTCCCCAGAGATGCTGAGGCAAGTGGACCCCAAGAGTGACGAGGAACCGCAATCCCTGGGTACCGTGCACTATTTTCTGACTGTGTCTGATTCCTGGTCCAGCGGGTCTCTTTCTCGTGTGTTCCATGCCTGACTGTGTCTGATTCCTGGCCCAGTGGGTCTCTTTCTTGTGTGTTCTGTGCCTGAGTGTGTCTTAATCCTGGCGCAGCGGGTCTCTTTCTCGTGTGTGTTCCGTGACTGACTGTGCCCGATGCCTGGTTCAGTGTGTCTCCTTGTCATGTGTTTCCATGCATGACTGTGTCCGATTCCTGGTCCAGTGTGGCTCTTTCTCGTGAGTTCCATGCCTGCCCAGTGTGTCTCTTTCTAATGTGTTTCTGTGCCTAACTGTGTCTGATTCCTGGCCCAGTTGGTCTCTTTCTCGTGTGTTATGTGCCTGACTGTGTCTGATTCCTGGCCCAATGTGTCTCTTTATTGTGTGTTGATTGCCTGACTGTGTCGGATTCCTGGCCAATGTGTCTCTTTCTCGTGTGTTCAGTGCCTGAGGCAGGCCCTATCAATCTTGAGTGCAGGGTGCTTGGTTACCATGTGAGGGGGTGCCTCTGCTTGAGCAGGGCCCCTCTGCAGCTCTCAGAGTCTCTGGGGCTGTTTCTGAATGCGGTCAAACCATATACTCTTAAGTGCATGATAACCTCGCGGTTAATGCTAACTTTGGAATGGCTGCATCAAAACATGTCGTGTTTGGTGTCAAACGCTTTGGAATCATACCCCCATGCCCGTAACCGGTGTGGGAGTATGATTCCACCCTTCTAGAGGGATAGACATGTACCTACTGTGGAAACGCAGTAGAATCCTGAAGAGCCCTGGCCTCACAAAATGGATGCCACCAGTCACAGACACTGGGCTGCCCTCCTGCTGATGACCGAAACTCGCAGTGGAGGAGGCCCAACAATAGGTATCCTGTCACAGGGAGGTGTGACCACCTCCCAGACAGGGTTTAGTGTATTGGGGCTGGGTGGGTGCACTCCTAGAGTGCTTTGAAGTCCTGCACTGGGGGAGCAGTAGGCTCCTCTGTGCATATGCCAGTTCAAACCGGCTCAGGGGCT
Source organism: Triturus cristatus (assembly GCF_964204655.1). NCBI lineage: Eukaryota > Metazoa > Chordata > Amphibia > Caudata > Salamandridae > Triturus > Triturus cristatus. The sequence continues at coordinate 1,192,167,976 of NC_140593.1, read as the reverse complement.
ACCTGCCTCTGCTCTGGCGTGAAACTGGACAAAGGGAAGTGGGTGTAACGACCCACTCCCCTGACCCTCCCATAGGAGGGGTCCTAGAGCTAGTCCCTCCCTTTCATTTCAGTATAAGTTATGGAACCCTTGCCATTGCAAACTAGATATCCCTGGACGACGCTCTGAAGAATAATCCTGGACCTTCGACCTTCCATTACCTCTGGAAGATGGAAGAATCTCCCTTGGAGTCAAGGAGTGACTCTCCTGCTTGGCAGGCACCAAACCTTTGCATCAATGGTCGCAAACTTTCCTGCTTCCGCCGGAGTCCGAAGTCCCTGCAGCCCAGGAAGAGGATTTCCTGACTTCTCCAAGGCCATCGTGAGTCCCCAGAGATGCTGAGGCAAGTGGACCCCAAGAGTGACGAGGAACCGCAATCCCTGGGTACCGTGCACTATTTTCAAGTGCAACCCCTTCACGACGTTCCACACACTTGTGCATTGGACCACATGTGGTCCAAGCCTCCAGCAGGATTTCCACCGAAGATCAGAAGTCTACCCCGTCCCGAGTGACCGTGGGCCCGTGTTGAGTGAATCCTCCTGAGGCGTCTTTGTGATCCCTTGCCAGCTGGCTTGTGGGTCCCCAGAAGATGTTTTTACAGTTCCAAAGGGCTCCCCTGGTTGCTCCAGGCCTGCCCTGACTTACCCTTGCTGGGTGAGTCCCTCAGACCTTGCTGGTCTACACCGTTGACTTTTTATCCTTTCCAAGAGACTTGCTGTTACCAAGGCTTGTTGGCTCCAATCAGGTCACCAACACTGCAGTAAGCTGCAGAATTTGTGGGACACAATGAATCCAGTTCCTGGTTGTCGTCGACATCTCCTGGACCTCGTGGCTGAAGAATCAAGACACCCGTGATCACCTGAAATCATCCGACGACTGTGGGCATCCATCTTCCTTGCCCCGGGTCACTGCTAAGTGACTTTGAACACTGTCCCCTCTGCTTTCAGGTCTTCCTTCTTCTGAATCCAGCCTTGGATTCCACCGGACACTTCTCCTGTCTTCACAAGCAGCAAGTCTTCTTTGGCTCCCATTGAAAACGACGCCGCGACCCGACCCGACACCAAAAGACACCTATGCACCCGGCTTCCCTGGGTGAGATAACTCCAGCACTACGGTGCTCCTGTGTGTGTTGGCTCTAGAACTACTTACCCTGTAAGTGACTTGCTTGTAGACTCCCCCGAAGTATCCTAAAACTCTAAAATTCCAACCACGACTTGCTCCATTGAAGTCAATTGGGATCCGCTGCTGTGCTCTCACACTGCATGCGTCTCCCGTGGGTCCTTTAATTACCTGCCTTGGGTGGATTAGTGAGGGCCCAGCGCTTCTGAAGGCCCTAGGCCTTGTCCCCTTTCAAGTCGTTGTTCTTAAGTATCCTTTTTAGTATATGGTCTGGTACGCCCCTAGGGCCCCAGCCATATAAGTGCTTAATTTATTGTGAAACGTTGATTTGTGCATATGTTCCTGACTTCTAATCTCATAAAGAGATTAGTAGAGTGTGTCTAGTAATAAATACATATATATTTGATATATATACCTGTGCGGTGTCCTTTCATTTAGTAATTCAAGAGATTATAAGGTAAAACAAGCTGCTTTACATTCCTGTAAAGACTTAGCCTGAAGGCTGCTCTCCACAGCTACCACTAGGATACTTTCTTTAAAACGTTTTCTTAAACCTACTACCATAAGAGTCGAATTGTACTGGTGCAAGGTGTCCACTTTAACTAGTGAACAGCATATACCAGGCCAACTTCTCACTGGCATCAAAACATTTACGAAAGAGACGCACTGCACCAGGAATCAAACACTGTCAGGCACCAAAACACAGAAGAAAGAGATCCACTGGTCCAGGGATCAGACACAGTCAGACACGGAATACACAAGAAAGAGACCCTGCTGAGCCAGGAATCAGACACAGTCAGGCACAGAAACACATGAGAAAGAGACCCGCTGAACCAGGAATCAGACACATTCAGGCACAGAAACACTTGAGAAAGAGACCAGCTGGGCCAGGAATCAGATACAGTCAGGCATGGAAAAACGCATGAAAAAGACACACTGCGCCAGGAATCAGACACAGTCAGGCACGGAACACACAAGAAAGAGACCCACTGAGCCAGGAATTGGAGACAGTCAGGCACTAAAACACAGGAGAAAGGGACACGCAGGACCAGGAATCAGACACAGTCAGACATGGACCACATGAGAAAGAGACACACTGGACGAGGAATCAGGCACAGTCAGACACGGAACACACACGACAAAAAGACCCGCTGGGCCAGGAATCAGACTCGCTCAGGCACAGAACACACGAGAAAGAGACCCGCTGGGCCTGGAATCAGACATAGTCAGGCACGGAGCACACAAGTAAGAGACCCACTGGGCCAGGAATCAGACACAGTCAGGCAAGGAACACATGAGAAAGAGACCCTGCTGGGCTAGGAATCAGACACATTCAGGCACAGAAACACACGAGAAAGTGACCTGATGGACCAGGAATCAGACACAGTCAGGCACAGAAACACATGAGAAAGAGACCCGCTGGGCCAGGAACCAGACACAGTCAGACATGGAAACATACAAGAAAGAGACACACTGCACCAAGAATCAGACACAGTCAGGCACGGAACACACGAGAAAGAGACATGCTGATACAGGGATCAGACACAGTCAGGCACGGAACACACATGAGAAAGAGACCCGTAGGACCAGGAATCAGACACAGTCAAACAGGGAACATACAAGAAAGAGACACGCTGGGCCAGAAATCAGACACAGTCAGACTCGTAACACACGGGAAAGAGACCCGCTGGACCAGGAATCAGACACAGTCAGGCACAGAAACACATGAGAAAGAAACACACTGGACCAGGAATCAGACACAGTTAGGCACAGAAACACAAGAGAAAGAGACCCTGCTGGGCCAGGAATCAGACACAGTCAGGCACAGAAATACACAAGAAAGAGACCAGCAGGGCCAGGAATTACACATGCAGGCATGGAAACACACAAGAAAGAGAAACACTACGCCAGGAATCAGACACAGTCAGGCACGGAACACAAGAGAAAGAGACATGCTGGGCCAGGGATCAGACACAGTCAGGCACAGAACACACATGAGAAAGAGAGCCACTGGGCGAGGAATCTGAGATTGTCAGGCATGGAAACACACTAGAAAGAGAACCGCTGTACCAGGAATCAGGCACAGTCAGGCACAGAACACACGAGAAAGAGACCCACTGGACCAGGAATCAGACACAGTCAGGAACAGAAACACACGAGAAAGGAATCAGAAACAGTCAGGCACAGAACATATGAGAACGAGACATGCTGGGCCAGGGATCAGACACAGTCAGGCACGGAATACACACAAGAAAGAGTCCCGTTGGGTCAGGAATCATACACAGTCAGGCACAGGACACACATGAAAGAGACACGCTGGGCCAGTAATCAGACACTTCAGGCATGTAACACACAAGAAAGAAATATGCTGGGCCAGGAATCAGACATGGTCAGGCACTGAACACTTGAGAAAGAGACACATTGGCCAGGAATCCGACACAGTCAGGCAATGAACACACGATAAAGAGACACACTGGGCCAGGAATCAGACACAGTCAGACACGGAATACACAAGAAAGAGACCCTGCTGAGCCAGGAATCAGACACAGTCAGGCACAGAAACACATGAGAAAGAGACCCGCTGAACCAGGAATCAGACACATTCAGGCACAGAAACACTTGAGAAAGAGACCAGCTGGGCCAGGAATCAGATACAGTCAGGCATGGAAAAACGCATGAAAAAGACACACTGCGCCAGGAATCAGACACAGTCAGGCACGGAACACACAAGAAAGAGACCCACTGAGCCAGGAATTGGAGACAGTCAGGCACTAAAACACAGGAGAAAGAGACACGCAGGACCAGGAATCAGACACAGTCAGACATGGACCACATGAGAAAGAGACACACTGGACGAGGAATCAGGCACAGTCAGACACGGAACACACACGACAAAAAGACCCGCTGGGCCAGGAATCAGACTCGCTCAGGCACAGAACACATGAGAAAGAGACCCGCTGGGCCTGGAATCAGACATAGTCAGGCACGGAGCACACAAGTAAGAGACCCACTGGGCCAGGAATCAGACACAGTCAGGCAAGGAACACATGAGAAAGAGACCCTGCTGGGCTAGGAATCAGACACATTCAGGCACAGAAACACACGAGAAAGTGACCTGATGGACCAGGAATCAGACACAGTCAGGCACAGAAACACATGAGAAAGAGACCCGCTGGGCCAGGAACCAGACACAGTCAGACATGGAAACATACAAGAAAGAGACACACTGCACCAAGAATCAGACACAGTCGGGCACGGAACACACGAGAAAGAGACATGCTTATACAGGGATCAGACACAGTCAGGCACGGAACACACATGAGAAAGAGACCCGCAGGACCAGGAATCAGACACAGTCAAACACGGAACATACAAGAAAGAGACACGCTGGGCCAGAAATCAGACACAGTCAGACTCGTAACACACGGGAAAGAGACCCGCTGGACCAGGAATCAGACACAGTCAGGCACAGAAACACATGAGAAAGAAACACACTGGACCAGGAATCAGACACAGTTAGGCACAGAAACACAAGAGAAAGAGACCCTGCTGGGCCAGGAATCAGACACAGTCAGGCACAGAAATACACAAGAAAGAGACCAGCAGGGCCAGGAATTACACATGCAGGCATGGAAACACACAAGAAAGAGAAACACTACGCCAGGAATCAGACACAGTCAGGCACGGAACACAAGAGAAAGAGACATGCTGGGCCAGGGATCAGACACAGTCAGGCACAGAACACACATGAGAAAGAGAGCCACTGGGCGAGGAATCTGAGATTGTCAGGCATGGAAACACACTAGAAAGAGAACCGCAGTACCAGGAATCAGGCACAGAACACACGAGAAAGAGACCCACTGGACCAGGAATCAGACACAGTCAGGAACAGAAACACACGAGAAAGGAATCAGAAACAGTCAGGCACAGAACATATGAGAACGAGACATGCTGGGCCAGGGATCAGACACAGTCAGGCACGGAATACACACAAGAAAGAGACCCGTTGGGTCAGGAATCATACACAGTCAGGCACAGGACACACATGAAAGAGACACGCTGGGCCAGTAATCAGACACTTCAGGCATGTAACACACAAGAAAGAAATATGCTGGGCCAGGAATCAGACATAGTCAGGCACTGAACACATGAGAAAGAGACACATTGGCCAGGAATCCGACACAGTCAGGCAATGAACACACGATAAAGAGACACACTGGGCCAGGAATCAGACACAGTCAGGCACCAAAACACAAGAGAAAGAGACACGCTGGGCCAGGAATCAGACACAGGCAGGCACGGAACACAGGAGAAAGAGACCCGCTGGGCCAGTGATCAGACACAGTCAGGCATGGAACTCACGAGAAAGAGAACCACTGGGCCAGGAATCAGACACAGTCAGGCACCAAACACAAGAGAAAGAGACACGCTGGGCCAGGAATCAGACACAGGCAGGCACGGAACACAGGAGAAAGAGACCCGCTGGGCCAGTGATCAGACACAGTCAGGCATGGAAACACACAAGAGACACACTGCGCCAGGAATCATACACAGTCAGGCATGGAACAAACAAGAAAGACAAATGCTGTGCCAGCGATCAAACACAGTCAGGCACAGAACGCACGAGAAAGAGAACCGCTGGACCAGGAATCAGACACAGTCAGGCACCGAAACACAGGAGAAAGAGACACGCTGGACCAGGAATCAGACATAGGCAGGCACAGAACACAGGCGAAAGAGACACACTGGCCCAGGAGACACACCGGGCCACGAATCGGACACAGTCAGGCATGGAACACGTGAGTAAGTGACACACTGGGACAGGACTCAGACAGAGTCAGGCATGGAACACACGAGAAAGAGCCTCACTGGACAAGGAATCGGACAGGGTCAGGCATGAAACACATGAGAAAGAGACACACTGGGACAGGAATCAGACACAGTCAGGCATGGAACACACGCAAAAGACACACACTGGACCAGGAACCAGACACAGTCAGGCATGGACCACATGAGAAAGAGACACACTGGACCAGGAATCAGGCACAGTCAGACACGGAACACACATGACAAAGAGACCCGCTGGGCCAGGAATCAGACTCACTCAGGCACAGAACACACAAGAAAGAGACCCACTGGGCCAGGAATCAGACACAGTCAGGCATGGAACACACGCAAAAGAGACACGCAGGGCCACGAATCAGACATGGAACCCAGGCGAAAGAGACACACTAGGTTAGGAATCAGACACAGTCAGGCATCAAAACATTGAAGACAGAGAGGCACTGCGCCAGGAATCAGACACAGTCAGGCACAGAACACACGAGAAAGAGACCCGCTGGGCCTGGAATCAGACATAGTCAGGCACGGAGCACACAAGTAAGAGACCCACTGGGCCAGGAATCAGACACAGTCAGGCAAGGAACACATGAGAAAGAGACCCTGCTGGGCCAGGAATTAGACACATTCAGGCACAGAAACACACGAGAAAGTGACCTGATGGACCAGGAATCAGACACAGTCAGGCACAGAAACACATGAGAAAGAGACCCGCTGGGCCAGGAACCAGACACAGTCAGACATGGAAACACACAAGAAAGAGACACACTGCGCCAAGAATCAGACACAGTCGGGTACGGAACACACGAGAAAGAGACATGCTGATTCAGGGATCAGACACAGTCAGGCACGAAACACACATGAGAAAGAGACCCGCAGGACCAGGAATCAGACACAGTCAAACACTGAACATACAAGAAAGAGACACGCTGGGCCAAAAATCAGACTCAGTCAGACTCGTAACACACAGGAAAAAGACCCGCTGGACCAGGAATCAGACACAGTCAGGCACAGAAACACATGAGAAAGAAACACACTGGACCAGGAACTAGACACAGTTAGGCACAGAAACACACAAGAAAGAGACCAGCAGGGCCAGGAATTACACATGCAGGCATGGAAACACACAAGAAAGAGACACACTACGCCAGGAATCAGACACAGTCAGGCACGGAACACAAGAGAAAGAGACATGCTGGGCTAGGGATCAGACACAGTCCGGCACAGAACACACATGAGAAAGAGACCCACTGGGCGAGGAATCTGAGATTGTCAGGCATGAAAACACACTAGAAAGAGAACCGCTGTACCAGGAATCAGGCACAGTCAGGCACAGAACACACGAGAAAGAGACCCACTGGACCAGGAATCAGACGCAGTCAGGAACAGAAACACACGAGAAAGGAATCAGACACAGTCAGGCACAGAACATATGAGAAAGAGACATGCTGGGCCAGGGATCAGACACAGTCAGGCACGGAATACACACAAGAAAGAGATCCGTTGGGCCAGGAATCATACACAGTCAGGCACAGGACACACATGAAAGAGACACGCTGGGCCAGTAATCAGACACTTAAGGCATGTAACACACAAGAAAGAGACACGCCGGCCCAGGAATCAGACACGGTCAGGCACTGAACACACGAGAAAGAGACACATTGGCCAGGAATCCGACACAGTCAGGCAATCAACACACAATAAAGAGACACATTGGGCCAGGAATCAGACACAGTCAGGCACATAACACACGAGAAAGAGACCAACTGGGCCAGGAATCAGACACAGTTAGGCACAGAAACACATTAGAAAGAGACACACTGGGCAGGCATGGAACTCACGAGAAAGAGCCACACTGGACCAGGAATCGGACACAGTCAGGCATGGAAACACATGACAAGGAGACACACTGAACCAGGCATCGGGCACAGTCAGTCACGGAACACACACGAGAAAGAGACCCGCTGCGCCAGGATTAAGACACACTCAGGCACAGAACACACAAGAAAGAGACCCACTGGGCCAGGAATCAGACACAGTCAGGCATGGAACACACGAGAAAGAGACCCGCTGGACCAGGAATCAGACACAGTCAGGCACAGAAACAGATGAGAAAGAGACACGCTGGGCCAGGGATCAGACACAGTCAGACACGGAATACACATGAGAAAGCGACCCGCTGGGCCAGGATTCATACACGGTCAGGCACAGGACACACGAGAAAGAGACCCGCTGGGCCAGGAATCAGACATTTCAGGCATGGAACACACAAGAAAGAGACACGCTGGGCCAGGAATCCGACACAGTCAGGCAATGAACACACGATAAAGAGACACACTGGGCCAGGAATCAGACACAGTCAGGCACCAAAACACAAGAGAAAGAGACACGCTGGGCCAGGAATCAGACACAGGCAGGCACGGAACACAGGAGAAAGAGACCCGCTGGGCCAGTGATCAGACACAGTCAGGCATGGAACTCACGAGAAAGAGAACCACTGGGCCAGGAATCAGACACAGTCAGGCACCAAACACAAGAGAAAGAGACACGCTGGGCCAGGAATCAGACACAGGCAGGCACGGAACACAGGAGAAAGAGACCCGCTGGGCCAGTGATCAGACACAGTCAGGCATGGAAACACACAAGAGACACACTGCGCCAGGAATCAGACACAGTCAGGCATGGAACAAACAAGAAAGACAAATGCTGTGCCAGCGATCAAACACAGTCAGGCACAGAACGCACGAGAAAGAGAACCGCTGGACCAGGAATCAGACACAGTCAGGCACCGAAACACAGGAGAAAGAGACACGCTGGACCAGGAATCAGACATAGGCAGGCACAGAACACAGGCGAAAGAGACACACTGGCCCAGGAGACACACCGGGCCACGAATCGGACACAGTCAGGCATGGAACACGTGAGTAAGTGACACACTGGGACAGGACTCAGACAGAGTCAGGCATGGAACACACGAGAAAGAGCCTCACTGGACAAGGAATCGGACAGGGTCAGGCATGAAACACATGAGAAAGAGACACACTGGGACAGGAATCAGACACAGTCAGGCATGGAACACACGCAAAAGACACACACTGGACCAGGAACCAGACACAGTCAGGCATGGACCACATGAGAAAGAGACACACTGGACCAGGAATCAGGCACAGTCAGACACGGAACACACATGACAAAGAGACCCGCTGGGCCAGGAATCAGACTCACTCAGGCACAGAACACACAAGAAAGAGACCCACTGGGCCAGGAATCAGACACAGTCAGGCATGGAACACACGCAAAAGAGACACGCAGGGCCACGAATCAGACATGGAACCCAGGCGAAAGAGACACACTAGGTTAGGAATCAGACACAGTCAGGCATCAAAACATTGAAGACAGAGAGGCACTGCGCCAGGAATCAGACACAGTCAGGCACAGAGCACACGAGAAAGAGACCCGCTGGGCCTGGAATCAGACATAGTCAGGCACGGAGCACACAAGTAAGAGACCCACTGGGCCAGGAATCAGACACAGTCAGGCAAGGAACACATGAGAAAGAGACCCTGCTGGGCCAGGAATTAGACACATTCAGGCACAGAAACACACGAGAAAGTGACCTGATGGACCAGGAATCAGACACAGTCAGGCACAGAAACACATGAGAAAGAGACCCGCTGGGCCAGGAACCAGACACAGTCAGACATGGAAACACACAAGAAAGAGACACACTGCGCCAAGAATCAGACACAGTCGGGTACGGAACACACGAGAAAGAGACATGCTGATTCAGGGATCAGACACAGTCAGGCACGAAACACACATGAGAAAGAGACCCGCAGGACCAGGAATCAGACACAGTCAAACACTGAACATACAAGAAAGAGACACGCTGGGCCAAAAATCAGACTCAGTCAGACTCGTAACACACAGGAAAAAGACCCGCTGGACCAGGAATCAGACACAGTCAGGCACAGAAACACATGAGAAAGAAACACACTGGACCAGGAATTAGACACAGTTAGGCACAGAAACACACAAGAAAGAGACCAGCAGGGCCAGGAATTACACATGCAGGCATGGAAACACACAAGAAAGAGACACACTACGCCAGGAATCAGACACAGTCAGGCACAGAACATATGAGAAAGAGACATGCTGGGCCAGGGATCAGACACAGTCAGGCACGGAATACACACAAGAAAGAGATCCGTTGGGCCAGGAATCATACACAGTCAGGCACAGGACACACATGAAAGAGACACGCTGGGCCAGTAATCAGACACTTAAGGCATGTAACACACAAGAAAGAGACACGCCGGCCCAGGAATCAGACACGGTCAGGCACTGAACACACGAGAAAGAGACACATTGGCCAGGAATCCGACACAGTCAGGCAATCAACACACAATAAAGAGACACATTGGGCCAGGAATCAGACACAGTCAGGCACATAACACACGAGAAAGAGACCAACTGGGCCAGGAATCAGACACAGTTAGGCACAGAAACACATTAGAAAGAGACACACTGGGCAGGCATGGAACTCACGAGAAAGAGCCACACTGGACCAGGAATCGGACACAGTCAGGCATGGAAACACATGACAAGGAGACACACTGAACCAGGCATCGGGCACAGTCAGACACGGAACACACACGAGAAAGAGACTCGCTGCGCCAGGATTAAGACACACTCAGGCACAGAACACACAAGAAAGAGACCCACTGGGCCAGGAATCAGACACAGTCAGGCATGGAACACACGAGAAAGAGACCCGCTGGACCAGGAATCAGACACAGTCAGGCACAGAAACAGATGAGAAAGAGACACGCTGGGCCAGGGATCAGACACAGTCAGACACGGAATACACATGAGAAAGCGACCCGCTGGGCCAGGATTCATACACGGTCAGGCACAGGACACACGAGAAAGAGACCCGCTGGGCCAGGAATCAGACATTTCAGGCATGGAACACACAAGAAAGAGACACGCTGGGCCAGGAATCAGACATGGTCAGGCACTGAACACATGAGAAAGAGACACATTGGCCAGGAATTCGACACAGTCAGGCAATGAACACACGATAAAGAGAACCACTGGGCCAGGAATCAGACACAGCCAGGCACCAAAACACAAGAGAAAGAGACACGCTGGGCCAGGAATCAGACATAGGCAGGCACGGAACACAGGAGAAAGGGACCCGCTGGGCCAGTGATCAGACACAGTCAGGCATGGAAACACACAAGAGACACACTGCGCCAGGAATCAGACACAGTCAGGCATGGAACAAACAAGAAAGACAAATGCTGTGCCAGCGATCAAACACAGTCAGGTCGACGGTCTCTGAGTAACACTTTATCTCTGGGTAAGATTGACCGGGGCCTGGTTTGCAGCTTCTCGATTGAACGCTCATTGGTTCGGGTGCCTCTAGTCTCTAGCACTCACAAGGTCATATGATGGTGGAATCCACTCGGAGAGAACATGTATAGTGTCCCGCCACTGACCATGAAGGATGAGAAACCACGGAAAACACTGAGTGGTACAGTGTGGCTTATCTTGGTACTCCCTCAAAATTCTTTGAAGACCGACCCATTTTCTTGCGGCCATTCGGGCGTGATGCAGCGGTATTCTCATGTTTTTGAGTAGGTCTCGGAATTCAGCTCCTTGGAATGGTGGTCTGTCAGTTTTTAGTTATTCTGGCATGCCGAACAATGCCAAGCACTTTCCAGGGCAGGGGCTTCATTGGTGAATGCTGTTGTTTCAACTATCTCTACAAACGGGTACTTCGAGTAACTATCGACCGTACTGACTGTTGACCTTCCTTCTAGGAAACTCCCGAGGTTAAGGCTCACATTGTCCAAGGGTGCAGTGCAGGGTTCTTTGGTCAGTACGGGTGCTGGCACTTCTTTGGAGCTGGTAAGTTGGCATGAGCAGTATTGTCTTCCTACGTCATCGACAGCTGCTTCTAGTTCCGGGAACCAAACCTTTTCTCACATCTGGGCTTTCCTTGATGTCTCCCATGTGCTAGATCCGTTGTTCAGTGTTGTAGCCCTTTTGAGATCACCAGGCGCTGTCCTCTCAGAACCAAGCCGTCTGTTGTAGCACTTAGCTCATCTCCAACTTGAATTTCATTAGGGTGTTCTACTCTGGACCTTGTCATTCATTGGCATCTCTTAGGAAATTGCACCACACACCTGTTCTGTAGGGCATTCCACACTTTTACCATGACCGGGCCTTCAGCTGTGGCTGCCCTGATTTCCCGAAGATGGGGAGCACTCGTGGGCAGGTGCTTTGAGATATTAGTCTGATAAGCACCTACGTGGCCATTGTGCTGTGATCATCTTCCTCTGTTGGGAGAGGTGGATGTCAAGAAAGGAAACCAGCTGGGTTTTTGGACCCATTTGGTAGTATTGCAGTTGGATGGTCCACTGCTCAATCCAAGGCGGAGAGTGTGGGGCAGTCCCACAGCACAAAGTGACGAGCAGTTGATGGTCGGTGATCAGCTTGAATGGTCTTCCGCAAAGGTATAGTTGGAAGTGCCTGCACGCCCACTTGATGGCGAGCGCTTCTTTTCTATTTGGGAGTGTGAGAGGTTGGCCTGATATATGCTGTACACTAGATCTAGTGGGCACCTTGTATCAGTCCAAACAACCCCTTATGGTGAATGGTTAAAGACAGCCTTTATTGAAAGCTATCCTAGTGGTAGCTATGGAGAGCAGCCTTCAGGCTAAGTCTTGAAGGAATGTAAAGCAGCTTGTTTTACCAGTCTATAATCTCTTGAATGATCAAATGAAAAGACAACCACACCAGGAATATATTTCAAATATATGTATTTAAGATAAAACACACCCCTCTAGTCTCTTTATGAGACTGGAGTTCGAAGTACTTAATTTACAAGTTAGCAATCAACAGTAATAGCACAAATACATGTTTGGGTCCTAGGGGCGTACCAAACCATATACCAATAAAGTGGTATAAGAACCACGACTGAACTAGACACTATGCCTAGAGCCTGTAGAATCGCTGGGACCCCAAGGAACCACCCAAGGTAGTGACACAGGGGACCGATGGGGGCCGTGTGCAGTGTGTAAACACAATCACGGGTTCCCGTTACCTTCTATGGGCAATGTCGCGGTTGGAAATTTAAAGATTAGGTACACTTAGAATCGAGTCAGGACCAAACCCTTTTGGACTTAAGACGTTCTAGGGCTAGCACCCACGGGAGCACCGGAGTACTCGTGTTACCTCACCCAGGGAAGCCGGGTGCATAGGTGTCTTTTGGTGTCAGGTCGCGTCGTCGATTACAATGGAAACTGGCGAAGAACTGCTGCTGCCGTGAAGAGTAGAAGTGTCCGAAGCGATCCAAGCCTGGATCTAGGATGGAAGGAACATGAAAGCAGAGGGGACAGAGTCTGGGTCACTTGCCAGTGACCGAGGGCAGGATGGACCAATGCCCACAGATGTCGGGAGCTTCAGGTGAGTTGATGGGTGTCTTGACTCTTCAACCATGAGGTCCAGGAGGCGTCGACGAAGTCCACGGGCCGGATTCGAGCTGTCCCACGAAGTCTGTCGAGTGCTGCGGTGTCGGCGACCAGAATGGACCCAAGAAGCCTTGGCAACGGCAAGTCTCGTGGAAAGAGAAGAAGTGCGTTGGTGCAGACCAGCAAGGTCTGAGGGACTCATCCAGCGAGGGGAAGTCGGGGCACGTCTGGAGCAACCAGGAAAGCCCAAGCAGAAGAGGAGTTGTCTTCATGGGGACCCACTAGCCAACAGGTTAGCGATCACGAAAGAGCCTCGAGCGGTCGCACTGGAACCCGGCCCACGGGTCCCTCGTTGAGTGAAGACCAGAGATCTTCAGTGCAGTCAGTGCTCAAGGCTGGGGCGACTTGGAGCCCAAAGCGGAACTTCAAGTATAAAGAGGAAGTCGATGTACCAGCAATAGTACGGGGTGCCCAGGGGTCACGGTTCCTCGTCACCCACGATAGCCACGGGCCTCAGCTTTGCTCAGGGTAGCCTCTGGGAAGTCAGGAAATCCACCTCTGGGGATGCAGAGACTTCGGCGTCCGGCGGGAGCTTCAGAATTGCAGACTGGTCAGTTGCTTCTTTGGTGCCTGCCAAGCAGGGGAGTCACTCCTTGACTCCAAGGGAGATTTCTTCAGTCTTCTAGTCAGGATAGAACATCGAAGGTCCAGGATATATGTTGCAGAGTTTCGTCCAGGGTAATCTAAAGTCGCAAGGACTGGGTTCCCATACTTACACTAAGTTTGGGGGGTGGACATACTCTAGGGACCCACCTACGGGAGGGTTTGGAAAGATGGGTGGTTACACCCATTTCCTTTGTCCAGTTTCACGCCAGAGCAGGGGCAGGTAGCCCTTGCAACCGCTTTGAACCGGACTATGCACAGGAACACCAAGTGTGCCCCCAGTGCAGGACTTCAAAGCACCAGAGAGTGCTCCCGCCCAGCCCCAATACACATCTGCCTGTCTGGGGAGGTGGTTACACCTCCCTGGGACAGGAAACCGATTGTCCAGGCCTCCCCTGCCAGAGTTTCGGTCAGCAGCAGGAGACCAGACCTGTGTCTGTGGCAGAGGCATCCATTTTGTGATGCCAGGGCTTTAGAAAGTCCTACCGGGTTAGACCAGTGTGAACATGTCTCTCCCTCTAGAAGGGTGGAATGCTACCCCCGCTGCCAGAACTGGCGGGGGGGGGGGTAGTATTCGAAAGCGTTTGACATCAAACACAACATGTTTCCGTGCAGCCATCCTCAAGTTAGCATTTACCACGAGGTTATAATGCACTTAAGAGTATATGGTCAGGCTGCACCACAAACAGCATCAGAGGAGGTACTCCGAATGTTGCAGAGGGGCTCTGCTCATGCAGGGGCACCCTCTCACATAAAAACCAAGCACTCTGCCTTCAGGATTGTTAAGGCTTGCCATAGGAGTGACTTATAGGTTTTATATGTGTGTGCAATGGTAGTGATATATATAGCCTATACCACTGTAAGGGGTGCAAGCACACCCTTACCCAGGCTGCAGTAGCAGACCTGTGGTGCCATTTTGGAATGCTTCCCATGGGTGGCATAATACATGCTTCAGCCCCTGGTAGGCCTCTGAGGTACCTATGCCCTAGGTACATAGTATACCATATACTAGGGGCTTATAAGGCACTCCAGAATCCAATTAGATATGTACCTAATGTACATGGAAACCATTTTAGAGAGGGAGCAGCTAGGCTGGGGTCCTGATTAGCAGGGCCACAGCCAGACTAAGGTCGAAAAACAATGAAACACCAGCAAAATGTGGGGGTACCCATGTGAAGCAGATCCTACTCTCCTACACAACCCCCCCCCCCCCCCAAACGCAGGGACATTAAACTAACCTTGACCAGTTGAGTCTTCATGCTCTAAGTGGAAATACCTAGAGAGTCCATCTGCATTGGCATGGTTACTCCCAGGTCTATGTTCCACTGTGAAGTCCATCCCCTGTAGGGAAATGGACCACCTAAGCAGTTTGGGGTTTTCACCCTTCATTTGTTTTAGCCATAAGAGGTGCTTATGGTCTGTCTGAACAAGGAAGTGAGTACCAAACAAGTATGGCCTCAACTTCTTCAGAGCCCAAACCACAGCAAAGGCCTCCCTTTCAATGGCTGACCAACGTTTCTCTCTAGGAGTCACCCTTCTGCTTATGAAAGCTACTGGCTGATCCTGACCTTCATCATTCAATTGTGACAGTACAGACCCTATCCCCAATTCAGATGCATCTGTTTGGACAATGAACTTTTTGGAGTAGTCAGGACTCTGCAGAATGGGAGCAGTGCACAAGGCCTGCTTCAGGTCATCAAATGCCGTTTGACAGCTAGCTGACCACTGAACCTTTTTGGGCATCTTTTTAGAAGTTAAGTCATTCAGGGGTGCACTATTGATCTATACCCCTTGACAAATCTCCTATAGTACCCAGTCAGGCCTAAGAAGGCTCTCACCTGAGTCTGGGTAGTTGGAGCAATCCATTCCATGATGGTCTGGATTTTGCTCTGCAATGGTTGAACCTGGCCTCCACCTACAAGGTGGCCCAGGTACACAACCTGACTCTGCCCTATCTGGCACTTAGTAGCCTTGATAGTTAGGCCTGCTTTTTGCAGGGCCTCCAAAACATTCCTCAGGTGGACCAGGTGATCCTCCCAGGTGGAGCTAAAGACACCAATATCATCTAGATATGCTGCACTAAAGTCTTCCAGGCCTGTAAGGACTTGATTCACCAACCTTTGGAACGTGGCAGGTGCATTCTTCAAACCAAAGGGCATTACCACAAACTGATAGTGCCCACTAGGGGTAGAAAATGCTGTCTTTGGCTTTGCATCATCAGCTAGTCTGATCTGCCAGTAGCCAGCTGTCAGGTCAAATGTGCTTAGAAACTTGGCTGAGGCCAAAGTATCTATTAGCTCAACTGCCCTGGGGATGGGAGGGGCATCAGTCCTAGTGATTTCATTGAGACCCCTGTCGTCTACACAAAACCTAATTTCCCTCTTTCCATCTGTGGTGTGAGGTTTAGGTACCAGGACTACTGGACTAGCCCAAGGGCTAACTGAGGGTTCAATCACACCCAAATCCAACATCTTTTGGAATTCTGTCCTTATACAGTCCCTGACATGGTCAGGTTGCCTGTAGATCTTATTCTTCACAGGTAGACTGTCCCCAGTGTCCACCTCATGAGTGCACCAGTCTGAACTGGCTGAGAAGGTTTCTGCAGTCAGCTTGCTGCTGGGCAGTGAGGCTGCCTGCCAAGGCTACACCATCAACTGACCTATCATCAGGGTTCTGAGAAAGCAGGTCAGGGAGTGGGTCACTTTCTTCCTCCTGTCCTTTATCAGTAGCCATGAGCAAGCCCATGTCTGCCCTGTCAACATATGGTTTTATTCTGTTGACATGAAGTACCCTGTGGGGACTCCTAGGGGTTCCAAGGTCTAACAAGTAGGTAACCTCCCCGTTCTGTTCAACAATTGTATGGGGGCCACTCCATTTGTCCTGGAGGGCTGCTGGGGCCACAGGCTCCAACACCCACACTTTCTGTCCTGGCTGCTAAACAATCAGTACAGCCTTTTGGTCATGCCAGGCTTTTTGCAGTTCCTGGCTAGCCTCAAGGTTTTTGTTTGCCTTTTTCATGTATTCAGCCATCCTAGAGCAGAGACCAAGTACATAGTCCACTATGTCTTGCTTTGGGGGCTTGAGAGGTAACTCCCATCCTTCCTTCACCAAACACAATGGACCCCTGACAGGGTGACCAAACAAAAGTTCAAATGGGCTGTAACCAACCCCCTTTTGAGGCACCTCCCTGTATGCAAATAAAAGGCAGGGCAAGAGTAGGTCCCACTTTTGCCTAAGCTTCTCTGGGAGTCCTTTAATCATGCCCTTTAAGATTTTGTTGAATCTCTCAACGAAACCATTGCATTGTGGGTGATAGGGTGTGGCGAACTTGTAGTTCACCCCACACTCCTTCCACATAGCAGTCACGTAAGTAGACATGAAGTTTGCATCCCTGTCAGATACTACCTCCTTAGGAAAGCCTACTCTTGAGAACACACTCAAGAGAGCTCTTGCCACTACAGGTGCTGTAGTGGTCCTTAGGGGATTGCCTCTGGGTACCTGGTGGCATGATCCACCACCACCAGTATAAATCTGTGCCCAGATGCTGTTTGGGGATCCATGGCACCAACAATGTCAACACCTACTCTTTCAAAGGGCACCCCCACCACAGGTAGTAGTATCAGAGGGGCCTTTGCAGTGCCACCTGCTTTGCCACTGGCTTGGCAGGTTACACAGGAGCAACAAAACTCCTTTGTGTCCCCAGACATGTGGGGCCAGTGAAAGTGAGGGACAATTCTGTCCCAAGTCTTGTTCTGGCCTAGGTGTCCTGCTAGGGGAATATCATGGGCTAGTGTCAATAGGAAACCCCTAAACTTCAGAGGTATAACCAACCTCTTGGATGCACCAGGCTTGGGGTCTCTACTCTCTGAGTAAAGGAGTCCATCATCCCAATAAACTTTATGGGTGCCACTAGCATTCCCAGCAGCCTCATCATCCGCTTGATTTCTGAGGGGTTCAAAAGAGGGGCAGGTTTTCTGCTCCTGGCTCAGATCAGATCTGGAAGGGCCCCCTGTCCCCAAGAACTCAACCTGGTCAGGTTCAAGCTCCTCTGGGACAGTTCCTTCTTCAGGCTCAAGATCATCTCCCTGAGGAGACTGATCAGCATTCTGTGTCATGTGGGAAGGCTCTGCCTTAACCCTACTGCTCCTCCTCGTGTGAGGCACCTGGTCCATTATTCCAGAATCCAGGGCCTGTCCAGCTTTAGACATTTTAGCCTGTGACCTGGTCACAGCAAAGACATGAGCAGGGATCCCTAACATTTCTGCATTTGTCCTGAGCTCCACTTCAGCCCAAGCTGAAGTCTCTAGATCATTGCCAAGCAAGCACTGTACTGGTAGGTCTGCACTTACCACAGCCTTCTTAAGGCCAGTTACCCCTTCCCAGGAGAAGTTAACAACTGCCAGAGAATGGTCTGTTCTGACATTGCTATCATTGGTCACTTGGTACATTTCAGCAAGTATAATCTACCCAGGATCCACAAGATCTTTTGTCACCATTGTGACACTTGCTCCTGTGTCCCTGAATGCCCAAGCCTCTACTCCATTTATCAAAGGCTGCTGTCTGTATTTGCCCAGATTACTGGGACTCACACAGGGGGACATATCCATGCCCCCATCACAGACAAGCACAGCCTGAGTTCAAACTCTGACTAGGCCAGAGTCCATCTCAGAACCCAGGGTCAACCCCACTACACCCTTATTCTGAACATTGCCACCACCTATTGTAGCTGTACTAGGGGGAACAGTTGCCTTAGGGGCAATGGTGGCTGGAGTAGATTCTTTGGACTGAGTGCAGTCACTGGTCCAGTGAATTTTCTGTTTACAGATTTTGCACCAAGGTTTCTTTTGGCCTTTACCCTTACTTGACTGTGACTCCCCATTAGAAGAAGATTTTTGGGGTCCTTGAGAAGACTTCTGGTCTTTACCCTTGTCCCCACCCTTGTCAGAGTTCTTAGAATCCTGCTTCTTTGGGTCACCACCTTGGTTCTGTACCTTCTGCCTCACCCTGGTTCTGACCCATTTGTCCGCCTTCTTTCCCAATTCTTGGGGAGAGGTCAGATCAGAGTCTACCAGGTACTGGTGCAACAGCTGATTTTGACAGTTATTAAGAATCTGCTCCCTCATTATCAGATTGTACAATCCTATGAAGTCACACACTTTACTGCCCAATAACCAACCTTCCAGAGCCTTAGCAGCACAGTCAACAAAGTCAACCCAGTCTTGATTTTGTGCTTTTTGGGTGTCTCTGAACCTTAACCTGTATTGTTCAGTGGTTAGGCCAAACCCATCTATCAGTGCACATTTCAAGACCTCGTAATCATCAGCATCCTATTCTCTTACCGTGAGGAGCTTATCTCTACCTTTGTCTGCAAAGGAGAGCCATAAGATTGCTGCCCACTGACCTTGAGGGACCTTCTGTACTTTACAGGTTCTCTCCAAGGCAGTTATCCATTTGTGGATGTCATCCCCACTCTGGTAGGGAGGGACAATCTTACTTAGGTTTCTATGGTCATAAGACCTCTCCCTATCTCTAGGGAAATTGCTACCACCAAGGGACTCTAGTCCCTCTTTTTTACTAGCTCTGTAGAGCTCTAGGGATTCCCTATCTAGGGTCATCTGCTGCTTTCTGAGGTTGAACTTGTCTTGCTCATACTTCAGCAGTCTCTCTCTCCTCTCCTGGGATGTTTCCCTCCCTCTGTGAGAAGAGACAGAGGTCCCTATAGAGGAGTGAGACTGGACAGATCCCCTTGACAGAGATCTATCCCTTCTAGCCCTACTTTCAACTCTACCTGGAGGAATAAAGGCAGGAGCATTGTTGTCATCCTCATCATCCTCATCCAGGGGAGCTGTGTTCACCCGATCCTGATCATTGTCTTCAGCCTTGTCAACATTAGAGGTAGGGTCAGGGGAATTGCTACCCCTAGGCCCACCCTCACCTGCTTCCCCACCCACACTGTCTACCCCATCAGGCCCACTAGGCCCTGTGATATCATCCAGCTTAAGTATCTTTATGAGATGCTGGGTGGATGGGCTTTTCTCTGTCTTCAGCTCCCTAATGGTACATAAGGTCCTAAGCTGAGCAAAGGTGAGATCCTCATATTTATAGGGAAGGAGCTCACTGGTTCCTGGTAGGGACCCACTGGTTCCTGGCTGGTTAGACATTACTAATGCGGTGTGGTGTATTGCACTACCTACACTAGTGTGGCCTACTAAACTCTCTTGAGTTGTAGAAAGGGTGTGCTATCACTTAACACACAACTCTAAGTTCAGTAGAACTTACTGTAGCTAAACTTGATATTATATGTACCTTAGGTACCTTTAGTGGTTTTCAGTTGATCAATTCAATTGAGATTATCTGGTAAAACAATAGCAAGCTGGAATCCCACACGCTGCACACCAATGTGAGAAGGTGGCCTGATATATGCTGTCCACCAGTTCTAGTGGGCACCTTGTATCAGTCCAAAGAACCCCTTATGGTGAATGGTTAAAGACAGCCTTTATGGAAAGCTATCCTAGTAGTAGCTATGGAGAGCAGCCTTCAGGCTAAGTCTTGAAGGAATGTAAAGCAGCTTGTTTTACCAGTCTATAATCTCTTGAATGATCAAATGAAAGGACAACCACACCAGGTATATATTCAAAATATATGTATTTCAGACCCCTCTTGTCTCTTTATGAGACTGGAGTTCGAAGTACTTAGTTTACAAGTTAGCAATCAACAGTAATAGCACAAATACACGTTTGGGCCCCAGGGGCGTACCAAACCATATACCAAAAAAGTGGTATAAGAACCACGACTGAACTAGACACAAGGCCTAGAGCCTGTAGAATCGCTGGGACCCCAAGGAACCACCCAAGGTAGTGACACAGGGGACCCACGGGGATTGTATGCAGTGTGTAAACACAACCACGGGTTCCGGTTAGCTTCTATGAGCAATGTCGCGGGTTGGAAATTTAAAGATTAGGGACACTTAGAATCGAGTCAGGACCAAACCCTTTTGGACTTAAGAAGTTCTAGGGCTAGCACCCATGGGAGCACTGGAGTACTCGAGTTACCTCACTCAGGGAAGCCGGGTGCATAGGTGTCTTTTGGTGTCGGGTCGGGTCGCGTCGTTGATTGTAATGAAAGCCTGCAAAGAACTGCTGCTGCCATGAAGAGTAGAAGTGTCCGAAGAGATCCAAGCCTGGATCAAGGATGGAAGGAACCTGAAAGCAGAGGGGACAGAGTCTGGGTCACTAGCCAGTGACAGAGGGCACGATAGTCCAATGCCCACAGATGTCGGGTGCTTCAGGTGAGTTGACGGGTGTCTTGACTCTTCAGCCACAAGGTCCCGGAGGCTTCGACAAAGTCCACGAGCCGGATTCGAGCTGTCCCACGAAGTCTGTCGAGTGCTGCGGCGTCGGCGACCAGATTGGACCCAACAAGACTTGGCAACGGCAAGTCACAGGAATTCAGAGAAAGGACTGCGGTGCAGACCAGCAAGGCCTGAGGGTCTCACCCAGCGAGGGTAAGTCAGGGCACGTCTGGAGCAACCAGGAAAGCCCAAGTAAAAGAGGATTTGCCTCTGTGGGGACCTACTAGCCAACGGGCTAGCGATCGCGAAGGAGCCTCGATCGGTCGCACTAGAAACTGGCCCACGGGTCACTCGTGGAGTGGAGGCCAGCAATCTTTGGTGCACGAGGTGCTCAAGGCTGGGGCTACTCAGAGCCTAAAGCACAACTTCGAGGAAGACCCAGAAGATAGTGTTGCTGCAAAGTTCACGGTGTCCAGGGGTCACGGTTCCACGTCACCCGCGATAGCCACGGGCCTCAGCTTTGCTGTGGACTCAGGGTAGCCTCGGGGAAGTCTGGAAATCTACCTCTGGGGATGCAGAGACTTCGGTGTCCGGTGGGAGCTTCAGAATTGCAGACTGGTCAGTTG
Organism: Triturus cristatus; assembly: GCF_964204655.1. Taxonomy (NCBI): domain Eukaryota; kingdom Metazoa; phylum Chordata; class Amphibia; order Caudata; family Salamandridae; genus Triturus; species Triturus cristatus. Next base: position 1,192,145,918 of record NC_140593.1, on the reverse strand, counting down.
CTTCTTTGATGCCTGCCAAGCAGCGGAGTCACTCCTTGACCCCAAGGGAGATTTCTTCCATCTTCTAGTCGAGATAGAAAGTCGAAGGTCTAGGATATATGTTGCAGAGTTTCGTCCAGGGTAATGTAAAGTCTCAAGGACTGGGTTCCCATACTTATACTAAGTTTGGGGGTTGGACATACTCTAGGGACCCACCTATGGGAGGGTTTGGAAAGAGGGGTGGTTACACCCATTTCCTTTGTCCAGTTTCACGCCAGAGCAGGGGCAGGTAGCCCCTGCAACCGGTTTGAACTGGACTATGCACAGGGACACCAAGTGTGCCCCCAGTGCATGACTTCAAAGCACCAGAGAGTGCTCCCGCCTAGCCTCAGTATACATCTGCTTGTCTGGGGAGGTGGTTACACCTCCCTTCGACAGGAAACCTATTGTCCAGGCCTCCCCTGCCGGAGTTTCGGTCAGCAGCAGGAGGCCAGACCCGTGTCTGTGGCAAAGGCATCCATTTGTGATGCCAGGGCTCAGGAAAGCCCTACCGGGTTAGACCAGTTTGAACATGTCTCGCCCTCTAGAAGGGTGGAATGCTATCCCTGCCGCCAGAAGTGGTGGGGTGGGTAGTATTCCAAAGTGTTTGAGATCAAACACAACACGTTTTGATGCAGCCATTCCAAAGTTAGCATTTACCGCGAGGTTATAATGCAGTTAAGAGTATATGGTATGGCTGTATCTCAGAACAGCCATGCTTGGGCACCCTCTCACACAAAACCAAGCACTCTGCCTTCAGGATTGTCAAGGCCTGCCATAGGAGTGACTTATAGGTTTATATGTGTCTGCATATATAGGTGGATATAGGTAGCCTATACCACTGTATGGGGTGCAAGCACACCCTTCCCCAGGCTGCAGTAGCAGACCTGTGGTGCCATTTTGGAGTGCTTCCCAGGGGTGGCATAATACATGCTTCAGCCCCTGGCAGGCGTCTGAGGTACATATGCCCTAGGTACATAGTACACCATATACTAGGGGCTTATAAGGCACTCCAGAATCCAATTAGATATGTACCTAATGTACATGCAAACAATTTTAGAGAGGAAGCAGCTAGGCTGTGGGCCTGATTAGCAGGGCCACAGCCAGACTAAGGTCGAAAAACAATGAAACGCCATCAAAAAGTGGGGGTACCCATGTGAAGCAGATCCTACTCTCCTACAGCTATTACAACTGGTGCAGTAAAGCATCTAGAAGCGTGACACTGACCGCTGTGCGGGGAAACCCACAGACAATGTTCCTCGATCTCACACGGCGTGGGTTGAGATGGCAAGGATGCAGACCTTCCTCTGCTATCCCCAAAAAGAACACCCTCACTACATACCATCAATCACACTCACACTGGGGTGGTGGGAGTCTGTAAGATCACCACAGCCCACTGACGACTACTATGTGGAAAACCCACACCTTAAAGGCCACATCAGGCACTCTTACCCATGCAACTTCCCTCTCGGTCCAAACCCTCTCTTGAGGCCCTCGTCTGCACTTAAAGGCTCCCAAAGTGTCAAAGAGCCTAGGTATGGGAAAACAATGCGCTTTAAAAAGAAGTGCATAACACACAGTGGGCTTCAGTGATGACGCCTGTCCTATATTGAAACCACAGATCTCCAAAGTGATTCACAGGGTCATGCAGTGATAACAAGGACCGCGAAGGTGGCATCTCATAGCCTTAGAGTGACGTCAGCTGCGTTCAGGTGACTCTCTTACCATAAGCTTAAATGCAATGCAGGAAAACAGAGATTCTGTTTTTTGGAGTAAAGGTCTCGGAAACCTGGCAGTCTTTCTGGCCTGCTGACGCTCCTCCCCTCCCGAGCACCATGCAAATTCTGTAAAGAATTTAGGCCTCAAATTTGATGACCGTACCTCGGCTAAATGCTGTAGTAGGGACCTGCTTTGGACTCTTGCGCGTCCTAGGAAAGGTTTTGCACTTTCCATCTTTCACTGCCAGGAAACAGGTGACACAAGCTCTTATAGCTTCAAGGCCCGATTATTGCAATGCCTTGCATCTGGGCGTTCCGGATTATCTCATTAACAGACTAGAATGCAGCTGCCTGCACTCTCTTGGGACTGCCTTTGGGATCTTATGTATCTGCTTACTTGTGGGCTTTTGCACTGGCTTCCTATAAAAAAGCGACTTCTATTTAAGACCCTTGTTCTGGTTCACAGGGCCTTTAACCAGACTGGCGCCAGATATCTTAAGGCAAAGATTTGGTTCTACGCTCCTTCCAGATGTCTTCGCTCCGCCAATACTTTTTTAGCTACCATTCCTAGGGTCCGACAATCTAGGACCGGAGGCAGATTCTTCTATTTTTTAGGGCTATCTTCCTGGAATACACTGCCTTCTGAACTTTGCATCCCAGCCATCTCCGTGTTCAGAAAGAAACCAAAGAAGTGGCTTTTTAGGTCGAGCCTATCGCAGCGCGCATGCGCTGGACTAGGACATGTCCTTTAGAAATTGGTCCACACACTCGTGCATGTGGCGGCATCCATCTTGTGGGAGCGAGCAGCGGCACGCAGGGGCCATCTGTTTGAACTTAACGTGGCCATGCGTGCGTGTCTGCACTTTTCAAGCACTCATGCTTCTGTTGTGATTCTTCCTGTGTCTGGCACGCACCAAGACCGATGACTTGCTCTGTTCGTTCGCTTTACTATTTTAAGAGGTTTTTATTTGTGAGCCGCCCATGGAACAAAGCCGATGTTATTTGCATTTTCTTTTGTTAGGGGTGCGTGCGAATAGTGTCAGTTGTAATTTGTCCGTGTTGTTACGTTGTGATGTTATTTTGGGTTAATGAAATGTTTTTGTTGTTGCGCCTCTCGTGAAAGACAGCTGAAGTTCTATTGAATTTTAATTTGTTACCTGCAGTGTTAGAGGGGTTGGTGCGAATAGCATCAGTATTAATTTGTCCGCATTATTTTGTGATCTTCTTTTGAGTTAATTTATTAACAGTTCCGTACCTTTCTTATTGGGCTCATAGGTCTTCAATACCGAGCGCTACAACTAATGTTGTTTTTAAAAGATTGACTGATGTGCAATTGTTAGGTTTATTACTGTGGAAGTAAAACATATAAATAATATACTTTACTATTTTAAAGCCAACTCTGGAAAAAACACAGCCTTGTTCTGTCCTCGTCCTTCACACTACTGTCGGTGTTTTGACTTGCTGTGTGCTTATTGAAACCGAGCTGTTAATTTTTTTGTTTTTCTTTTGCTGTTTATTCTAAGCCCGAGATCTAATGTAACAGGGTGTTTCTACCAGTGCACTTTGTTGGATTTTTAAGTCAGAGAATTATTGTGTTTGTGTGTTTTTACTGCCGATGATTAAACATTTTTCGAGGTTATTATTTTGTTTAATTTTGCTTAGTTTTGGATTGTGTTTAATCGTTGTACTGGTTGCTTTAATTATATGTTACTGTACTTGCTCTGTCCATTCGCTTTGCTTTGCTGCACTATTTTAGGATGTTTTTGTTTTCGAGCCGCCCCTGGAAGAAAGCTAATGTTATATTGCTTTTTTGTTTGTTACCTGCAAGGATAGAGGGATTGGTGCGAATAGTGTCAGTTGTAATTTGTCTGCGTTGTTATTTTGTGATGTTGTTTTGGGTTAATTTTTAACATATCAGTTTTATTATTGTGCAAATAAAACATATATATGCTTCACTATTCTAAAGCTAACTCTGGAATAAAAACAGCTTTCATGTAGTATTTCGGGATAGTTGTTGCCTTGATCTGCATGTGGAAGAGATATAGCATTACATTGTATGATTCCAGGAGCCCTGTTAGGACAGAGGGTTTGGTGCGATTAATGTCAGTTCTCGGTTGTTCGCTCCATTAATTTGTGATGTTTTTTGTGGTTAATTTCTTATTACTTTATTTTTAGTTGGGCTATCAACGTTCTTCATATTTATGTTTATGATACTGTGTTACAATGTATTTTGTTTTTAAAAATAGACTTTGGAGCACGTGTTGGCTTTATTGAGAGTGTTAATAAAACATATATGTTGTACACATATTTTCTCAAAGTTCAAAAAATTAAAAAGGTACTTGGCTGTGATATGAACGGCCACAAACACTAGGGTGTTGAAAATTTGTTTTGCGACTCGCTCTCTGTGTGAGAGGTTTATTCTTAATTGAACCTTTCCTATAAGGGCCCATTTCCGCAGACTTCGAGGGCAGACGCAGACAAGGACAGTTGATAGGCAGTAACATAACATCTTTTCATTTAAAAAAAAAAAAAATTGTAATGCGGTGGCATGATATGCTAGGAGCTTCTGAGGGTAGTGCAGAGTCTCAGCAGATGCCTCTGTCCTTAATGCCTCATATCCCGAGGGTGGAAAGTAAACAGGCCCGGCCAGCAGGACTGTGAGAGAGGCACACAGGTTTCAATTCGCATAATTAACAAGAAAGGAACCTTTTATAAGAGCAGCGGCTCTTTCAGTGGAAAATTCTGATTTATCCTGCAGGTATAGACTTTTATTTTATATTGGTCCAGCGTAATTAGGGGACCACCTTCATCGACACAAAAGTGTGGTGGGTAAGAGTGCTTTTTACATGAATGTTAAATTGACACTTACTGTTGATGTTGTAGTTGCTGGTGTGCATGTTTGTGCCTTAGTTGACACTTGTGTGATTGATTGTTACACCTCAAAGCAGAGTGCATAAGTAGAATTGATGTCTTTCTTTTTTCCTCATTATTAGGATAAAAGGACTTTCAGATATGCCAGTTCAGACTAGCAGTTGTACAAAAATAGCACTTTAAATAAGTACTTCTCAATGCAGTACTATAATGTGCCTATTAGTGTCAAAGTTTCCACGGTAATAAACAGTAGATGTTGTAGCACCCAGTATAATGTTCTGCTAAATACTTATAAGGTCCCAAAGGCGAGACCTATTGGCTATGCCAATGCTTGTTAATTTAGCTTAAATCTGCTTTGGTCCCCAAAGTAGTAATTATAGAAGTGCAGAGTGCCAGGACTCTCCCCAGAGTAACGGTGCACTATACAATTGCCCTTTCATTCATTCATTCATTCATGCTTAGAGTTCTGTGGTGTCATCACAGAGCCCGCTAGTTATGTCGGAGAGCCCTCAATTGAAACCATGGAGCACTATTGTATTGTATTGGCAATTGAATAGCGCTTTTCTACCCTTGGAGTGTCCAAAGTGCTTTCTGGGTGGCCGAGTTAGAAGCGACTTCATGCTTATATTCTATCCAGCACTTAGTACCTGTGCAGCGCTATGACTTGATTCTGAAGCTGCTTGTACTGTGGCATGTAGGGAACCCGCAGGGTGGGCTGCTTGATGTTTGAAAACGCAGAGTAAGCATTTTTGGTGATAGGATGCTGAGCGTAATTGTGGGTGTTGCTTTTATAGCTCTAATGACGTGTTAAAGTGATGTCACACATCCTTTTAGTGATGCTACAAAGCCCTGCAGATTTCTCACTCCCGAGTCATTGCCAGTAGCTGAAATTAATTCAAGCATACCACCTTCAACACAGTCCTATAGGATGGTCACCGAAACCTTGAGCGATGCTACCCAGACCCACAGAAATGGCAATACAGAGCCCAAGAGTTATTTCACTGATCTTATCGTGAGGTCACAGAGACCCAGTGATGTCACAGAGCCTCAGTGTGATGTCACAGAGCCCCGAAAGTGATCTCACAGAGAGCCAGAGTGATGTCTCAGAGCGTCAATGTAATGTAACAGAGCCTCAGTGTGATATCTCAGAACCTCAGTGTGATGTCACAGAGCCCCAGAGTGAGCCTCAGTGTGATGTCACAGAGCTCCAGAGTGATGTCTCATAGCCTAGGTGTGGTGTCTCGGAGCCTTACAGTGAAGTCACTGACACCTAGGGCGGGGACATTAAACCTTACAGTTGAGTCAAACATCTTTATGCAATGTCAGAGAGCTCTACAGTGACATCACAGGCCTTAAGGCCATGTCACTGAGCCCAAGAGTTATACCACAGGTCCCTATAGGCATGTCACAGTGCTATAAAGTGTTTTTGCAGAGCCGTTTAATGATACTACAGAGTTTTGAGTGATGTCACAAAGCCCTGTAATGACGTTAAGAGCCCTACGTTAATGTCACTGAGATCTTTAGTGATGAACGTAGTCCTAGGGTGATAAGTACAGCTCTCTTTAGAGATGTGACTGAACGCTGCAGTGATATCACAGACATCCGATGATAACCAAGGCCCCAAGGTCACGTCACAGATCCTCGCGGCGATGGTACAGGGCCCTAGTATGATGTCAGAGAATCCACTAGGGAGTTTGCATATACTGTGTGAGATGTCACACAGTCCTAGGGTGATGTCACAAGCTTTTAGAGCGATGCCACAGTACCCTATACTGATGTCACAGAGGTCTTAGAATATGTCCCTGAGTCATATGGTGATATCCAAAAGCCTGTTAGTGATATCACTGGGTCTAAGAGTGATGTCACAGTCCTTATAAGCACGCCAAAGGTCTAAAGTGATGCCAAAGAGCCCTTTGGTGATGCCACAGCCCCCACCAGTGATATCACAGACCTCTTGCGAGGTAGCCGTCCCCAGGTTCATGTCACACATCTTTATTGTGATGTCACTGAGCCCTGGTGGGACGTCACAGACCCTATGGTGAAGACACCCCCCTTTAGCGAGTTTACAGATCCATATGATGCCTCTGTTAGCAGTAGAGAGATGTCACGTAGCCTGAGAGTGACATCGCAGGTCCCTATAGTGATGTTACAAAGCCCCAGGGCGATGTCATGTAGCCCAACACTGACATCAGAAAACCCTATAGTGATGTCACAGAACCCTGACGTGAGTGATGATGCTACCAACCGTTCCGTATAGTGAAATCACAGAGCCTTATAGTGACGACACAGACCCTGATAGTGATGTCACAGTTCCCTGTGGTGATGGCAGGGGCCATATAGTAATGAAAGAAATGCTGATATCACAGAGCCTTATAGTGATGTCACACATCTCAATAGTGATGTCACAGATCTTTCTGATGATGCCTGAGGGCCCTATAGTAAGGACAGAAATGCTGATGATATCACAGAGCCCTATAGTGATGTCACAGTTCCTTCTGGTGATGGCAGAGGTACTATAGTAATGCCACAAATGCTGATTTTCATTCATGCAGTATGCCAACGTGGTGGGTTAACTTACGGGCGATCCAAGGGCAGGCAGTGGTGAGTAACCTATGCTGCCTGCCCGCCTGATGAGCCTAATGGCACCTTGGCCAACCCAACCGGTGCTACCTTTTATCTTGGGATTTTCCCCCTTAAATACCGTGGACCACCAGTCCATGACTTTACTCATACCTTTTTAGGGGCGGAGCGTTGCAAGGTAAGCCCTCGGTTGCCCAGGCTTAAAACCGCACAAAGGACTAGCGGGGCGCCGACCTTTTCATCCCGGGTCCTGCCGTAAAGACTCCTGGGGTTTGACATGGGGAACCCCTGTTGTGCTCCTGAAGAGGGTACCCCTATGTACCAATCAACCGCCGGATCGCCCTGTAACTCCACCTGCAACACAAATTGATACATTATTACGTTCAATTCCTTGCCCGCCATCCGCCGGCACGCAGGGTAAGCGGTTGGGAGGGTGACAGCGTGTCCAACGGGGAACAAAGAGGATGGCCAGCGGTTGGGGGCAGGTATAAGTACGTGCCCCCAGCTCACTCCGTGCCGTATATAACACCGCATAGGCGCCGCACATTGGGGGGATTCCCGAGGGAAGGGGTCCCAGCGCCTGGTGCGCGGGGATGTGCCTAATGCGGTACTAAGAGGGCCGCCCACCCACAGGGGCACACTGCGTGCACCGCGAGCAGCCGCATACGTTGTGTAGCCTTTCTCTAGCCCATTTAACACAATATGGTCGTGTGCTGTTCTGTTTATTAAACAGTTGCTTGTTATCATGGATTAGGGGAGTGAAGTGATCCACCCCAAGTCCTACTCCCCCCCCCCCCAACTTCCGTCTGCCCCACACCCTCCAAAGCATGACTTATTTATAAAAGGAAACTGTAGACAGCAGAAGTGTCTGCTCTGGAATCAGGTTAGGGCGAATGTAATTAACACATCTAAGAGGCTCCGTGAATGTATAATGCCACAGCTTCTCTCACAACTTTCCTCCCGTGGCAAGCCCACCCCGCCCCCGCTGCCAGGGGAGCGAGTCGCTCCCGTCTCCCCTCGCGCTTCAAGGCTTCGGGGCCTCGCCCCTCCCTCCCCCCTCTCCTGTGCTTAAATGCGGCGCAGGCTGCCTGCCTCCTCACAGGCTGAAGTAAGTGTGAGGCTGAGCGCTGCTGTGTGAGGACTTAGCCTGTGAGATGTCTGTAATTCGAGGGATAGCTTGGCTGTCTAAGTTCTGAGCTTGTGATGTGTGTATACCCCCTCCCCCTCCCCACGGTTATGACGATGCTTGTGTAGCTTGAGGGATATCTCTGCTTTCTTAGACATGAACCAGTGAGCTATGTGCAACTTGACGATAGCTCGGCTGCCTGACTTCTGAGCTTGTGATGTGAGTATCTTAGGCCCCCCTTCTGTGGTGACATGAACTTGTGAGGGAGGTGTAACTCGGGGCATAGCGCTGCTTTCTGCTGCCTGAACCAGGGAGCTGTGTGCAACCCGCGAGAAAGCTGCGCTTGGGGTGGCCAGAGCCTGTGAAATATATGCAAAGTGAGAGATAGTTCAGCTGTCTGAGGCCTGAGCCTGCACGGTACGCGTGACTCGATGGCTAGCTCTAGGGTCTGCGCTTTCAGTAAAGGAGTCTGGCATACCCCAGGGGTAGCTCTTCTGTGTGTGCCTATGAGACACATGCAACCTGAGGGATAGCTCTGCTGTCTGAGGCCTGTGAGATGCATGCAACCTGAGGGATATCTCTGTTGCCTGAGGCCTCAGAGATACATGCAACCTGAGGGGTAGCTCTGCTGTCTGAGGCCTGTGAGATGCATGCGACCTGAGGGATAACTCTGCTGTCTGAGGCCTGTGAGATGCATGCAACCTGAGGGATATCTCTGCTGCCTGAGGCCTCTGAGATACATGCAACCTGAGGGATATCTCTGCTGCCTGAGGCCTCTGAGATACATGCAACCTGAGGGATATCTTGGCTGCCTGAGGCCTCTGAGATACATGCAACCTGAGGGATATATTTGCTGCCTGCGGCCTTAGAGATACATGCAACCTGAGGGAGAGCTCTGCTGTCTGAGGCCTCTGAGATACATGCAACCTGAGGGATAGCTCTGCTGTCTGAGTCCTCTGAGAGATATGCACCTGAGGGATAGCTCTGCTGTCTGAGGCCTGTGAGATACATGCAACCGGAGGGATATCTCTATTGTCTGAGGCCTGTGAGACACATGCAACCTGAGGGATAGCTCTGATGGCTGGGGCCTGTGAGATACATGCAACCTGAGGGCTAGCTCTGATGTCTGGGGCCTGTGAGATACATGCAACCTGAGGGATAGCTCTGATGTCTGGGGCATGTGAGATACATGCAACATGAGGGATAGCTCTGCTGTCTGAGGCCTATGAGACACATGCAACCTGAGGGATAGCTCTGCTGACTGAGGCCTGTGGGATGCATGCAACCTGAGGGATATCTCTGCTGGCTGAGGCCTGTGAGGTACATGCAACCTGAGGAGTAGCTCTGCTGTCTGAGGCCAGTAAGATACATGCATCCTGAGGGATAGCTCTGATGTCTGGGGCCTGTGAGATACATGCAACCTGAGGGATAGCTCTGCTGTCTGAGGCATGTGAGATACATGCAACCTGAGGGATATCTCTGCTGTCTGAGGCCTGTGAGATATATGCAACCTAAGGGATAGCTCTGATGTCTGGGGCATGTGAGATACATGCAGCATGAGGGATAGCTCTGCTGTCTGAGGCCTGTGAGATACATGCAGCCTGAGGGATAGCTCTGCTGTCTGAGGCCTGTGAGATACATGCAACCTGAGGGATAGCTCTGCTGTCTGAGGCCTGTGAGATGCATGCAACCTGAGGGATATCTCTGTTGCCTGAGGCCTCAGAGATACATGCAACTTGAGGGATATCTCTGCTGCCTGAGGCCTCTGAGATACATGCAACCTGAGGGATATATTTGCTGCCTGAGGCTTCAGAGATACATGCAACCTGAGGGGTAGCTCTGCTGTCTGAGGCCTGTGAGATACTTGCAACCTGAGGGGTAGCTCTGCTGTCTGAGGCCTGTGAGATACATGCAACCTGAGGGATAGCTCTGCTGTCTGAGGCCTGTGAGATGCATGCAAACTGAGGGACAGCTCTGCTGTCTGAGGCTTCTGAGATGCATGCAACCTGAGGGATATCTCTGCTGCCTGAGGCCTCTGAGATACATGCAACCTGAGGTATATCTCTGCTGCCTGAGGCCTCTGAGATACATGCACCCGAGGGATAGCTCTGCTGTCTGAGGCCTGTGAGATGCATGCAACCTGAGGGATAGCTCTGCTGCCTGAGGCCTCTGAGATACATGCAACCTGAGGGATAGCTCTGCTGTCTGAGGCCTGTGAGATGCATGCAACCTGAGGGATATCTCTGCTGCCTGAGGCCTCTGAGATACATGCAACCTGGGGGATATCTCTGCTGTCTGAGGCCTGTGAGATGCATGCACCTGAGGGATAGCTCTGCTGTCTGAGGCCTTTGAGATGCATGCAACTTGAGGGATATCTCTGCTGTCTGAGGCCTCTAAGATACATGCAACCTGAGGAGTAGCTCTGCTGTCTGAGGCCTGTGAGATACATTATTATTATTATTAGTTAGCATTTCTAAAGCGCGTAGCTACCCAGAGGCATCCCAGCGCTAGCGGCATAGTAGTGTTAGGGGTGTGTTTACCAGCTGAGATTTTGAAATAGCCATGTTTTCAGGTGCTTTCGGAAGGTGAGGAGGTGGGTCTCTGAGCGTAGATGCAAGGGAAGTCTGCCTATACAATACCAGGAAGAGCTGCCCCCACTACGTATCCCATGAATTTTGGGGATAGCGGCCAGACTCATGCCTGAAGAGCGGAGGAGTTTCCTCGGATGGTAGAAGGTAATGAGGGATACATGCAACCTGAGGGATAGCTCTGCTGTCTGAGGCCTCTGAGATACATGCAACCTGAGGGATAGCTCTGCTGTCTGAGTCCTCTGAGAGATATGCACGTGAGGGATAGCTCTGCTGTCTGAGGCCTGTGAGATACATGCAACCGGAGGGATATCTCTATTGTCTGAGGCCTGTGAGACACATGCAACCTGAGGGATGCTCTGCTATCTGAGGCCTGTGAGATGCATGCAACCTGAGGGATAGCTCTGATGGCTGGGGCCTGTGAGATACATGCAACCTGAGGGCTAGCTCTGATGTCTGGGGCCTGTGAGATACATGCAACCTGAGGGATAGCTCTGATGTCTGGGGCCTGTGAGATACATGCAACCTGAGGGATAGCTCTGCTGTCTGAGGCCTGTGAGATACATGCAACCTGAGGGATAGCTCTGATGTCTGGGGCATGTGAGATACATGCAACATGAGGGATAGCTCTGCTGTCTGAGGCCTGTGAGATACATGCAACCCGAGGGATAGCTCTGATGTCTGGGGCATGTGAGATACATGCAACATGAGGGATAGCTCTGCTGTCTGAGGCCTGTGAGATACATGCAACCCGAGGGATAGCTCTGATGTCTGGGGCATGTGAGATACATGCAACCTGAGGGATAGCTCTGCTGTCTGAGGCCTGTGAGATACATGCAACCTGAGGGATAGCTCTGCTGTCTGAGGCCTGTGAGATACATGCAACCTGAGGGATAGCTCTGATGGCTGGGGCCTGTGAGATACATGCAACCTGAGGGCTAGCTCTGATGTCTGGGGCCTGTGAGATACATGCAACCTGAGGGATAGCTCTGCTTTCTGAGGCCTGTGAGACACATGCAACCTGAGGGATATCTCTGCTGTCTGAGGCCTGTGAGATACATGCAACCTGAGGGATAGCTCTGATGTCTGGGGCCTGTGAGATACATGCAACCTGAGGGCTAGCTCTGATGTCCGAGCAGTGGCAGCAGGCATAACTCACGGGTGGCGGGGTGGGTGCGTGATAGGTGTCGCACGGTTGGGGGATGTGCATTGTGCTCATATTTAAAAAAAAGTAAAAAAAATAAACTTACCTTCCTGTCGGTTCTGCGTTTCTGCTCCGGCTCTCCTCGTGGAACTCGGGGAACAGGAAGCAGGCCCCAATGATCAACTACAACGCTGCAACGCAGCGTTGTGATTGGTAAGTTAAGCACCCAGGCTCCCTGACCAATCACAACACTGCAATGAAGCGTTGTGATTGGTTTTGAGCATCCTGGTTCGACGCTCAACCAGGGAATGCGGGCCTGGACATGTTCTCCACGCAGGCTGTAATGCAGCCTGAATGGAGAACTGGGCAAATGTGCATGACTGGTTCGGGCGGCCCGAGAGGGCCGCCCAAACAGTCATTGTGCACTTAGGAGTGGGCAAAACACTCCTCCCCCGTCCAGAGAGCAGAGCAGCCCCGCCCGCCCGCAAAGAAAACATAAAATGATAACTCTAAGTTATTATCATTTTATATTTCCTTTACTTTGCACTGCTCAAAAGCAGTGAGGCGACGCTCCTCCGCCATAGCGGAGAAGCCACCACTGTGTCTGATGCTTGAGCCTGTGAGATACATGCAGCCTGAGGGGTAGTTCTGATCTCTGAGGCATGAGCCTGTGAGATACACGCAATCTGAGGGATGGCTCTGATGTCTGAGGCATGAGCCTGTGTGATACACGCAACCTGGGGGTGGCTCCTATGTCTGAGGCATGAGCCTGTGAGATACACGCAATCTGAGGGATGGCTCTGATGTCTGAGGCATGAGCCTGTGTGATACACGCAACCTGGGGGTAGCTCTGATATCTGAGGCATGAGCCTGTGTGATACACGCAACCTGGGGGTGGCTCCGATGTCTGAGGCATGAGCCTGTGAGATACACGCAATCTGAGGGATGGCTCTGATGTCTGAGGCATGAGCCTGTGTGATACACGCAACCTGGGGGTAGCTCTGATGTCTGAGGCATGAGCCTGTGAGATACACGCATTCTGAGGGTGGCTCTGATGTGTGAGACCAGAGCATGTGAGATATACGCAACCTGCGGGGTAGCTCTGATGTCTGAGTCTGTGAGATACATGCAGTCATACGATAGCTTTGCTTCCTGAGGCCTGCATGATCTGTGAACCTGAGTGGTAGCTCTGCTGCCTATGCCTGTGAGTCCGTGTAACCTACTGTCTGAGGGCTGAGTCTATATAATATGATGAATAATTCTGCTTTCTGAGCAGCGAGTCTGTAAGATCTGTGTCATTTCAGAGATAGTTCTGGTGTCTGAGGTGTCAGCCTGTCAGGCACGTGTTCCCCTGAGATCTGAGCTTGGAGCCTATAGTCCTTGTATCCGGAGGGGTAGCTCTGCTGCCTGAGGCCGTAGCCTCTGAGAACTGTGTAACCCAAAGGATAGTTCTGGTGCCAGGGGCATCAGCCTGTGAGGTTTGTGTAACCCAAAGGATAGTTCTGGTGCCAGGGGCATCAGCCTGTGAGGTTTGTGTAACCCAAGGGATAGCTCTGGCGCCAGGGGCATCAGCCTGTGAGGTGTGTGTAACCCAAGGGATAGCTCTGGTGTCAGAGGTCTGAGTCTGTGAGATTGGTGTAACACGGAGGGTAGCTCTGAGCCAATGAGGTTGGTGCAACCCCAGAGACAAGTGTTTTGCCTGAGAGAGCCTGTGAGATACATGTAACCTGAGGGGCAGCTCTGGTGTACCTAGGGCTAGCTCTGACCTCTGTGGGCTGATCCTGTGAGATTCATGTAACCTGAGGGATAGCTCTGATGTACCGGGGGTTAGCTCTTAGGTCTGTGGCCTGGTCCTGTGAGATTCATGTGACCTGAGAGATAGCTCTGCTGTCTGTGAACTGACTCTGTGAATTTCTTGTAACCTAAGGGCGGTGCTGCTGTCGGAACTTGTCAGATTTTTATGATGCGAGATATAGCTCTGGTGCATGAGCCTGTGTAACCCGAGTGGTAGCGCTGCTTTTGAGCAAGAGAATAACTCATGAGATGGCGCTGCAGTCTGAGCTTATGAGATCTTTATAACCCGAGGGGTAGCTCTGCTGTATGAGATAAATGTAGATCATGCGATAGGTCTGCGGTATCGTGCCTGAGCCTGTGAGATGGGAAACAACCATTACAACGCTGTCATTACAACGCACTCGATTTACAACGCAGCCATCACAAAGCAACTGCCTTTTCATCACATCCCATTACAACGCAGCCCTTATAACGCATGTCACTACAACGCATGCCATTACAATGGATGTCACTACAACGCATGCCAATACAATGCATTATAAGGTAAGTAATGGAGAATCGAAATTTTTACCCATACACTTTCCAACACTTACCCTACTGTTGCACTCTCTGGAGTGGGAATAGTCATTTTTATCCCTACACTATCCAACACTTACCCTACTGTTGCACTCACTGGAGTGGGAATAGTAATTTTTACCCATACACTATCCAACACTTACCCTACTGTTGCAAAAAAAAGTATTATGCGTTGTAATGGTATGCGTTGTAAAGGAATGCGTTGTAAATGTAGTTTCTAAAAATGCGTTGTGATAGCATGCGTTGTAAAATCATGCATTGTAATGGACGTTGCGATGTAAAAGCTGCGTTGTAAAAGGATGCGTTGTAACGTGTCCTATTCCTGTGAGGTACGTGTAACTCGAGGAATGGCGCTGCAGTCTGAGCCTGTGCGATCTTTAGGACCGGAGGGAGAGCTCTGCTGTATGAGCTTGTGAGATTAATGTAGCTCATGTGATAGCTCTGCTGTCTGTTGTGAGATTAATGTACCCTGAGGGATGGTGCTGCTGTCTGAACCTGTGAGATCGTTATAGCCCGCAGGGTAGCTCTGCTGTATGAGTTTGTGAGACGAATAGGCTCACAGGATATCTCTCCTGCCTGTTGCCTGGGCCTGTGAGAGTCGTGTAACCTGAGGGATGGTGCTGCTGTCTGAGCCTGTGAGATCTTTATATCCCGGGGGTAGCTCTGCTGCATGTTGCCTGGGCCTGTGAGCGTCGTGTAATCTGAGGGATGGTGCTGCTGTCTGAGCCTGTGAGATCTTTATATCCCGGGGGTAACTCTGCTGTATGAGTTTGTGAGACGAATAGGCTCACTTGTTATCTCTTCTGCCTGTTGCCTGGGCCTGTGAGCGTCGTGTAATCTGAGGGATGGTGCTGCTGTCTGAGCCTGTGAGATCGCTATAACCCGCAGGGTAGCTCTGCTGATCCGCCTCGCGCCTGACCCTCCAGGCTTCCGCTCGTAAAGCTGCCAGGCGGCCAATCCATGCTCATATTTCTCCGCTCTCCGCCCCGGTGCTCTCCAGACGCTCTCCCCCGGCTGCTCCCACATTAGCCGGTAATTGAAATGTGAATGATGGGGCCCGTGGACTCGTGAAGGCGGAGGGGGCCCCGGCAGGGGAACGGTGTCTGCATCGGGATTAAATTATCCGTTCACATATATAGTCTAATGAATTTACATGACACCCCCCCCCCCCTCCCCCCCAGCTTTCCTGGCTTCCTGGCCAGCCCCCCAAGCCTCGCTACCCTCAACTCCTTCCAGGAGCTGTGATGTTCCACCACTCCCCCTCCCCCCCCCCCCCTTTACGGACCCCGATTCACCTCCCCTCCCGTTACAGGAGCAGCCCTGCCGCTACTGGTTCCCAACCTATCCCAGCCTAACCACGCCTCCTGCCCCTTACAATTCCCGTGGCCTTCCAATGCACCCCAAAATAGCCCCCCTTCCACCCATTTATGGGACACATACCTTTCCCATGCACACCCCCCCTCTTCTTTACAAGTGCCTTTCACAGCCTTGCGCCCCAGTTCTTCACAGGACCCACGCTTCCCTATCGCACCCCTTCCTCTACAGGCCTCTCCCCTTCCCAGAACAGCCCCCCTTCCATCCATTATGGGGCACACACCTTCCCCATGCAGCCACACTCCTTTACAGGGTACCTTTCCCAAACTAGCCCCCTTCCTCTGACCTTTAGAGGACACATACATTTCCCATGCAGCCACACTCCTTTACAGGGTGCCTTTCCCAGACTAGCCCCCTCCCTCTGCCCTTTACAGCACACATACATTTCCCATGCAGCCACAATCCTTTACAGGGTGCCTTTCCCAGACTAGCTCCCTCCCTCTGTCCTTTACATGACACATACCTTTCCCATGCAGCCACATTCCTTTACAGGGTGCCTTTCCCAGACTAGCCCCCTCCCTCTGCCCTTTACAGGGCACATAACTTTCCCATGCAGCCACACTCCTTTACAGGGTGCCTTTCCCAGACTAGCCCCCTTCCTCTGCCCTTTAGAGGACACATACATTTCCCGTGCAGCCACACTCCTTTACAGGGTGCCTTTCCCAGACTAGCCCCCTCCCTCTGCCCTTTACAGGGCACATACCTTCCCCATGCAGCCACACTCCTTTACAGGGTGCCTTTCCCAGACTAGACCCCCTTCTGCCCTTTACAGGACACATACATTTCCCATGCAGCCACACTCCTTTACAGGGTGCCTTTCCCAGACTAGCTCCCCCTTCTGCCCTTTACAGGACACATACATTTCCCATGCAGCCACACTCCTTTACAGGGTGCCTTTCCCAGACTAGCCCCCTCCTTCTGCCCTTTACAGGACACATACATTTCCGATTCACCCACACTCCTTTACAGGGTGCCTTTCCCAGACTAGCTCCCCCTTCTGCCCTTTACAGGACACATACATTTCCCATTCACCCACACTCCTTTACAGGGTGCCTTTCCCAGACTAGCCCCCTTCCTCTGCCCTTTACAGGGCACATACCTTCCCAATGCAGCCACACTCCTTTACAGGGTGCCTTTCCCAGACTAGCCCCCTTCCTCTGCCCTTTACAGGGCACATACCTTCCCCATGCAGCCACACTCCTTTACAGGGTGCCTTTCCCAGACTAGCCCCCTTCCTCTGCCCTTTACAGGGCACATACCTTCCCCATGCAGCCACACTCCTTTACACGGTGCCTTTCCCAGACTAGCCCCCCCTTCTGCCCTTTACAGGGCACATAACTTTCCCATGCAGCCACACTCCTTTACAGGGTGCCTTTCCCAGACTAGCCCCCTTCCTCTGCCCTTTAGAGGACACATACATTTCCCATGCAGCCACACTCCTTTACAGGGTGCCTTTCCCAGACTAGCCCCCTCCCTCTGCCCTTTACAGGGCACATACCTTCCCCATGCAGCCACACTCCTTTACAGGGTGCCTTTCCCAGACTAGACCCCCCTTCTGCCCTTTACAGGACACATACATTTCCCATGCAGCCACACTCCTTTACAGGGTGCCTTTCCCAGACTAGCTCCCTTCCTCTGCCCTTTACAGGGCACATACCTTCCCCATGCAGCCACACTCCTTTACAGGGTGCCTTTCCCAGACTAGCCCCCTTCCTCTGCCCTTTACAGGGCACATACCTTCCCCATGCAGCCACACTCCTTTACAGGGTGCCTTTCCCAGACTAGCCCCCTTCCTCTGCCCTTTACAGGGCACATACCTTCCCCATGCAGCCACACTCCTTTACAGGGTGCCTTTCCCAGACTAGCCCCCTTCCTCTGCCCTTTACAGGGCACATACCTTCCCCATGCAGCCACACTCCTTTACACGGTGCCTTTCCCAGACTAGCCCCCCCTTCTGCCCTTTACAGGGCACATAACTTTCCCATGCAGCCACACTCCTTTACAGGGTGCCTTTCCCAGACTAGCCCCCTTCCTCTGCCCTTTAGAGGACACATACATTTCCCATGCAGCCACACTCCTTTACAGGGTGCCTTTCCCAGACTAGCCCCCTTCCTCTGCCCTTTAGAGGACACATACATTTCCCGTGCAGCCACACTCCTTTACAGGGTGCCTTTCCCAGACTAGCCCCCTCCCTCTGCCCTTTACAGGGCACATACCTTCCCCATGCAGCCACACTCCTTTACAGGGTGCCTTTCCCAGACTAGACCCCCTTCTGCCCTTTACAGGACACATACATTTCCCATGCAGCCACACTCCTTTACAGGGTGCCTTTCCCAGACTAGCTCCCCCTTCTGCCCTTTACAGGACACATACATTTTCCATGCAGCCACACTCCTTTACAGGGTGCCTTTCCCAGACTAGCCCCCTCCTTCTGCCCTTTACAGGACACATACATTTCCCATTCACCCACACTCCTTTACAGGGTGCCTTTCCCAGACTAGCTCCCCCTTCTGCCCTTTACAGGACACATACATTTCCCATTCACCCACACTCCTTTACAGGGTGCCTTTCCCAGACTAGCCCCCTTCCTCTGCCCTTTACAGGGCACATACCTTCCCAATGCAGCCACACTCCTTTACAGGGTGCCTTTCCCAGACTAGCCCCCTTCCTCTGCCCTTTACAGGGCACATACCTTCCCCATGCAGCCACACTCCTTTACAGGGTGCCTTTCCCAGACTAGCCCCCTTCCTCTGCCCTTTACAGGGCACATACCTTCCCCATGCAGCCACACTCCTTTACACGGTGCCTTTCCCAGACTAGCCCCCCCTTCTGCCCTTTACAGGGCACATAACTTTCCCATGCAGCCACACTCCTTTACAGGGTGCCTTTCCCAGACTAGCCCCCTTCCTCTGCCCTTTAGAGGACACATACATTTCCCATGCAGCCACACTCCTTTACAGGGTGCCTTTCCCAGACTAGCCCCCTCCCTCTGCCCTTTACAGGGCACATACCTTCCCCATGCAGCCACACTCCTTTACAGGGTGCCTTTCCCAGACTAGACCCCCCTTCTGCCCTTTACAGGACACATACATTTCCCATGCAGCCACACTCCTTTACAGGGTGCCTTTCCCAGACTAGCTCCCTTCCTCTGCCCTTTACAGGGCACATACCTTCCCCATGCAGCCACACTCCTTTACAGGGTGCCTTTCCCAGACTAGCCCCCTTCCTCTGCCCTTTACAGGGCACATACCTTCCCCATGCAGCCACACTCCTTTACAGGGTGCCTTTCCCAGACTAGCCCCCTTCCTCTGCCCTTTACAGGGCACATACCTTCCCCATGCAGCCACACTCCTTTACAGGGTGCCTTTCCCAGACTAGCCCCCTTCCTCTGCCCTTTACAGGGCACATACCTTCCCCATGCAGCCACACTCCTTTACACGGTGCCTTTCCCAGACTAGCCCCCCCTTCTGCCCTTTACAGGGCACATAACTTTCCCATGCAGCCACACTCCTTTACAGGGTGCCTTTCCCAGACTAGCCCCCTTCCTCTGCCCTTTAGAGGACACATACATTTCCCATGCAGCCACACTCCTTTACAGGGTGCCTTTCCCAGACTAGCCCCCTCCCTCTGCCCTTTACAGGGCACATACCTTCCCCATGCAGCCACACTCCTTTACAGGGTGCCTTTCCCAGACTAGACCCCCTTCTGCCCTTTACAGCACACATACATTTCCCATGCAGCCACACTCCTTTACAGGGTGCCTTTCCCAGACTAGCTCCCTCCCTCTGTCCTTTACAGGACACATACATTTCCCATTCACCCACACTCCTTTACAGGGTGCCTTTCCCAGACTAGACCCCCTTCTGCCCTTTACAGCACACATACATTTCCCATGCAGCCACACTCCTTTACAGGGTGCCTTTCCCAGACTAGACCCTCCTTCTTCCCTTTACAGGACACATACATTTCCCATTCACCCACACTCCTTTACAGGGTGCCTTTCCCAGACTAGCTCCCCCTTCTGCCCTTTACAGGACACATACATTTCCCATTCACCCACACTCCTTTACAGGGTGCCTTTCCCAGACTAGCTCCCCCTTCTGCCCTTTACAGGACACATACATTTCCCATGCAGCCACACTCCTTTACAGGGTGCCTTTCCCAGACTAGACCCTCCTTCTGCCCTTTACAGGACACATACATTTCCCATTCACCCACACTCCTTTACAGGGTGCCTTTCCCAGACTAGCTCCCCCTTCTGCCCTTTACAGGACACATACATTTCCCATTCACCCACACTCCTTTACAGGGTGCCTTTCCCAGACTAGCCCCCTTCCTCTGCCCTTTACAGGGCACATACCTTCCCCATGCAGCCACACTCCTTTACAGGGTGCCTTTCCCAGACTAGCCCCCTTCCTCTGCCCTTTAGAGGACACATACATTTCCCATGCAGCCACACTCCTTTACAGGGTGCCTTTCCCAGACTAGCCCCCTCCCTCTGCCCTTTACAGGGCACATACCTTCCCCATGCAGCCACACTCCTTTACAGGGTGCCTTTCCCAGACTAGACCCCCTTCTGCCCTTTACAGCACACATACATTTCCCATGCAGCCACACTCCTTTACAGGGTGCCTTTCCCAGACTAGCTCCCTCCCTCTGTCCTTTACAGGACACATACATTTCCCATTCACCCACACTCCTTTACAGGGTGCCTTTCCCAGACTAGACCCCCTTCTGCCCTTTACAGCACACATACATTTCCCATGCAGCCACACTCCTTTACAGGGTGCCTTTCCCAGACTAGACCCTCCTTCTTCCCTTTACAGGACACATACATTTCCCATTCACCCACACTCCTTTACAGGGTGCCTTTCCCAGACTAGCTCCCCCTTCTGCCCTTTACAGGACACATACATTTCCCATTCACCCACACTCCTTTACAGGGTGCCTTTCCCAGACTAGCTCCCCCTTCTGCCCTTTACAGGACACATACATTTCCCATGCAGCCACACTCCTTTACAGGGTGCCTTTCCCAGACTAGACCCTCCTTCTGCCCTTTACAGGACACATACATTTCCCATTCACCCACACTCCTTTACAGGGTGCCTTTCCCAGACTAGCCCCCTTCCTCTGCCCTTTACAGGGCACATACCTTCCCCATGCAGCCACACTCCTTTACAGGGTGCCTTTCCCAGACTAGCCCCCTTCCTCTGCCCTTTACAGGGCACATACCTTCCCCATGCAGCCACACTCCTTTACAGGGTGCCTTTCCCAGACTAGCCCCCTTCCTCTGCCCTTTACAGGGCACATACCTTCCCCATGCAGCCACACTCCTTTACACGGTGCCTTTCCCAGACTAGCCCCCCCTTCTGCCCTTTACAGGGCACATACCTTCCCCATGCAGCCACACTCCTTTACACGGTGCCTTTCCCAGACTAGCCCCCCCTTCTGCCCTTTACAGGACACATTCATTTCCCTTTCACCCACACTACATTACTGGGTGCCTTTCCCAGACTGCCCCCTCCTTCTGCCCTTTACAGGACACATACATTTCCCTTTCACCCACACCCCATTACTCCTTTACTTATCCATCCACTCACTCATCCACTCACTCACCCACCCAAACCAACCCTCCCTTTTACGTTATTTATGAATCTTTGTCGCTGGGCAGACATGTCCAAACAAAGTGCAACACATTTTCTTTAAAATACTTCCTGAGAGTGTTTTGATTCTCTCTCTCTTTCAAAAACAGGCATACACACAAACATAGCAGACACACAAACATAGCAGACACACAAAAGACTCAGGTATGATAAAAGCCATCTTTTCTCTTCATCTACCATGGCTTTTTTAATTGCCACCAAGGCCGGACTGGCCGTAGCCTGATTGCCACTGCCAGGGGAATGCACAGGATAGTGTGAATATGATTGACAGCACATGGACCCTGCTCTGCCAAGCACAGCGTGATGGTGAGCACCGGACATTATTGAAATGAGCCCTGCTGAGTAGCTCAGCTGGGGCTCGGATCCGGGCTACAGAAGCGGCGGCGTGGCTGCCAGAGACACGTCCCACTCCTGCTCACCAGCACAGCCAATGAGCCTACCTTTCCATGTCATGAGTACCGGTACTCTCCAGGGCAGTAGAGAAGTGCCGGTACTCAGAGTGATAAATCTAAGAAGTGCCGGTATCCAGTACCGGTGAGTACCGGCCCATTTAAAGCACTGAATATACGTCATTTTGTGAAAATTACACACAATTTGCAAATTTAGCTCACCCACAACACCCACCTACGTTCATCATACTAGAAGGGAGGAAGTCGAAGTGTTAATCCTCCCCATATAATAAGGTACAATATTTTATCCATCTGGGACACCTCCCATTCATCCAGAATTGCAGCAACAGCAGCGAATTCATCCTGCAGAATCGTCCTGTAGTTCAAGGCGTTAATTAGCCAGCAGCACTTACAAACGTCATTACGCCACTTCAAACACTCTGTGATAGTCTTTCTTCCTTTTCCTATGATAATATATCTGCAATTGAAGCTAAATGTCCTGCCTAGGCTTCCATAGGCCCTCTGGCCTATCTTACGGCCAATCATGTTCCCCTCAGGGTTGCTCTCTTCCTGAGTTCCACCCTATTGAGACCAGTTGTTTTCCTGGTCTCATGTCCTCAGTTGAGTCAGGTCCCCCACTAGACGTGTGTCTTCCTCACATCACTGACCTTGCCCCAAAGGGCATTGTTCCAACCTTTGTTAAAGCGTCTAATTTTTCTCTAGTTACAGCTATTGTTCCCCCAAGTTAGAAGCGTGCCATCGTCATACCCGTGTTGAAGAAACCGTTTTCCCACCCTTCGGATCTCAAGGACTACCGTCCCATCTCACTGCTTCTCTATCCATCGAACGTCTCGGAGCGCGTTCTATTATTTGGCGTCCCAAGACCTCCCAGACTACTCTCTATCTTGCTTCTGGTTGGGCCATAGCTCTATTAGGAGCTACTGAGCATCTTCGAGAAGCCCATATCAAGGTGGATGCACAGATCTGGTCCGTTTGGACGCATCGGACGCTTTGGATGTGGTACCCTACCCTGCATTGAATATTAGGCTACGGGGTTGGGTATTTGGATGTAAGTCCTTACATGGTTAGCCTCCTTTCTTGGCAGTCAGGTCACAGCCTGTGTCATGAGCCTCTTCTCAGTCCGCTACAACATCCATTTCCTGTGGAGTCCCTAAAGGATCACCATTGAGCCCTACCTCGTTCAATGATGCCCCAGCATCACTGGGGCAATCTTTTGGGCGTAAGAATATTTCATACATGCAAGACACGTAAATCACCCTATAAACTTCAGGCAACTCCCCTTCTGTAGGATCTGCTTTTAGCTCCTGTCAATTTCTTTTGAAACTCCCTAAAATTGAACAGCGGGAAAACCGAGGTCTTTCTTTTCGGTAATGGATCCTTTCTATGGTCGTCAGGCTTGTGGTTCTCGGAGTTAGGTACTCCACCCTTCCCTGCAACAGCGCCTAGAAACCTTGGTCTTAAGTTTTATCAGAAGCTTTCCTTTTCTTTTCTAACCAATCAAGTCATAACTGTCGGCTTCTCCCTATCAAAATGCTAAAACCCATCTTTGTTTAGCTGCCATTGCCTACCCGAAGATCTTCAACCCATGCCCGGGTCAACTTCAGGCTCAATTTGTGTGCCTTGTTATGCATAGGTGACGTAGCCCATCTTATCCAATGTCTGCAAATAGTTCAAATTCTCCACTTGCATATTCTTCAGTCTTCTACCTCAAGCCGTCGTCTCCTCCCCCTCAAGGATCTTCATGGGCAACCCACTGCCACATTCTCATCTTTAAATCTTTCTGGAAGTTTTTTACAGCACTTCATAACACCGGTCCTTTTGGTCTTTCTGGCAAATTCATCCACCATCAACCCCCACACGACTCTTGCAGTCATCTTCACTCAATCTCTTGGCCATCACCCACATACACCGCAGCCAGTGGTGGTGGCTTCATCAATCGGGCAGCTAAAGCTTGGAATTCCCTCCCCCTGAAAATCGAATCACCGCCGCAATATAAATCCCTTAGGATATAATGGAATTTATACTTCGGCGGGCGGGATATCCGGCCCCGTTGCGATGGAGTAACCCGTCCATCGAGATCTAAATCAAGTTCTTAGTCTCTTTAAAAAGAGATTTAAAACTTGGCTTTTTCCTTGTTCTTAAACTTCTTTGCCATCTATGTGTTCCATCCGTCCTATGCCACCAAGACGCCGGCTTTGTGGGCATCAGTGGTGGTGACAAATAGTCATAATGATATAGTCATGAGACAATGTTTTGGTCCACGTGACTTGGCCAAGGAAAGATGTGTCTGATGAGTGGGGTAAAGAAGGACTGAAGTCACAAGACTAGAAGACATAGGTTTAAATCCTGGCTCTGCCACTTGACAAAATTCTGTTATGTAATCTTGGTCAAATCCCTTTTTTTAAACTTTTACTGCAGGGTGCCAGGGAGCAATTCTTATACAGAAGCGGGAGACATATGTGCCTATGCATGGGCGCATACCAGAGTTCTCATGATCCAATGTTCTGTGCAAGCAGCTCATCCGGAACACTTTTGGGCTTGGCTAAGAAAGCGCCTGCGCGGTCTGTTGCTGACCTATTGTTACCTTACTGTGGGCTTAGAACCTTTTCTGAACTTACAAGGAAACAGCTCTTCTTGGAATCTGTAATGCGCGCGGTGCTATGCATCGCCTGCTCCTCTGAGATGGGAAGGAGGGCTTTCCTGTTCACTAATGGGACGGCTCCTGCAGCAAGAAAGAGTGAATGAATGAATGAATGAATGCACTTAGAGTCAGGGCTTGACAGCCTCAAGCTACACTTTCTGCAGTCTTCTCTGAGAGGCTGTCAGCAGGTGACGTATTGCATGCTCTGTTCTGACAGTTTTAACATAATTCATTGGCCTTTGCTACCTGCCACTCACAGTCTTCAAGGTGCCAGGGGGAGCTAAGGGCAGGAGGCCTCTCAGGTCACCTTGTTAGATCATGTATTTCATGCACAGTGCTGACAGTTTTAACACTATTCATTGGCCTTTGCTACCTGCCACTCACAGCCTTCAAGGTGCCAACGGGAGCTGAGGGAAAGAGGCCTCTCAGGTCACCTTGTTAGATCATGTATTTCATGCACAGTGCTGACAGTTTTAACACTATTCATTGGTCTTTGCTACCCTGCTACTCACAGCCTTCAAGGTGCCAACGGGAGCTGAGGGAAAGAGGCCTCTCAGGTCACCTTGTTAGATCATGTATTTCATGCACAGTGCTGACAGTTTTAACACTATTCATTGGTCTTTGCTACCCTGCTACTCACAGCCTTCAAGGTGCCAACGGGAGCTGAGGGAAAGAGGCCTCTCAGGTCACCTTGTTAGATCATGTATTTCATGCACAGTGCTGACAGTTTTAACACTATTCATTGGTCTTTGCCACCCTGCTACACTCTGCCCTCAATCTGCCAACGGGAGCTGAGGTCAAGAGGCCATTCAGGCCACCTTGTTAGATCATGTATTTCATGCACAGTGCTGACAGTTTTAACACTATTCATTGGTCTTTGCTACCCTGCTGCTCACAGCCCTCAAACTGCCAACGGGAGCTGAGGTCAAGAGGCCATTCAGGCCACCTTGTTAGATCATGTATTTTATGCAGAGTGCTGACAGTTTTAACACTATTCATTGGTCTTTGCTACCCTGCTACTCTCAGCCCGCAAGCTGCCAAGGGGAGCTGAGGGCAAGAGGCCTCTCAGGTCACCTTGCTATATCATGTATTTCATGCACAGTGCTGACAGTTTTAACACTATTCATTGGTCTTTGCCACCCTGCTACTCTCAGCCCTCAAGCTGCCAACGGGAGCTGAGGGTGCCAACAGGAGCTGAGGGAAGAGGCCTCTCAGGTCACCTTGTTAGATCATGTATTTCATGCACAGTACTGACAGATTTAACACCATTCATTGGCCTTTGCTACCCTGCTACTCCCAGCCCTCACGCTACCAAGGGGTGCTGAGGGCAAGAGGCCTCTCAGGTCACCTTGTTAGATCATGTATTTTATGCACAGTGCTGACAGTTTTAACACTATTCATTGGCCTTTGCTACCCTGCTACTCTCAGCCCTCAAGCTGCCAACGGGAGATGAGGACAAGAGGCCTCTCGGGTCACCTTGTTACATATTGTATTTATTGCATGCACGGTGCTCACAGATTTAACACCATTCATTGGCCTTTGCTACCCTGCTACTCTCAGCCCTCACGCTACCAAGGGGTGCTGAGGGCAAGAGGCCTCTCAGGTCACATTGTTAGATCATGTATCGCATGCACAGTGCTGACAGTTTTAACACAATTCATTGGCCTTTGCTACCCTGCTACACTCTGCCCTCAATCTGCCAACGGGAGGGCTAGAGTCCTCTCAGGTCACCTTGTCTAATGATGGGGAGTGCAGAGCCTGGCTATGGTCTTCAGAATCATGACACAGGTCACTCCGGAACAAGGCACCGAGATCCGGTAAAGTACTGGAAAATGGTCGATGAATGGTAATCTTATGACGCGCTATGCTGAAAATAAAAACAAGATATCTATCAGCTGATTTCTTTTAAGAGTTAGGATCGATCATCTAAGCCCATACATTGAATTTATTATGTTTTTTATTTCTAATTTAATATTATAGATTCAATATCGTCATTCTTCAGTATAAATAGATGATCTATTTCGTTCTCATTGCAATCGTGCACAAGTGAGCCCCAGGGCACCCCACCGATCTCGCTGTGAGCCGTCCCTGGGTACTTTGACTGCAGTAATGCCGCGCACTCTGTCCACTCACATGAGTAGCCAGAACTCGTTCACTCGGATGCAGCACCGATGCCTAGCACTGTATGTGCAAGGATACAGACAGAGCTATTCGGAAACGTAAGTTACACTTGTGAGCAATTTACATGTGTAAATCAACTCTTACACTTTTCAGTTACTTTACTACTTTTGACTAGTCGCAAAATCCGAGTGTTAAGTTACTCAAAAGCATAGACTTACACATCTCCACCCCTGAAAAAAGGGATGGAGCCTAACTCACAAAGTGTAAGTTACTACTTAAAAGCAAGCACTGGCAAAGGCAATAGGTCTTGCCTATGCAAAGGCTATTGGCTTCGCCAATATGTTTTAGCCATGCTGCACACCAATGTGACTGCTGTTCAGCATGGCTAAAAGTTAGTGAGGTAAGCGAGAGTGGAGTGTTGTAAAGTGGAGGAGAGTAGAGTGTTACGGAGTGGCAGAGAGAGTCGTGGAGTGTTGTAGAGTAGAGTTGAGTGGCATGGAGTGGCAAGGAGTGGAGTGGTGTAGAGTTGCGTGGAGTGTCATGAAGGGAATAGAGTGTTGTAGACTGGAAGGGTGCAGAATAGAGTAGAGTTGAGTGGCGTAGAGTGGAGAAAAATGTCAGAGTGGAGTAGAGTGTTGTAGAGAGTCATGGAGTGTGGTAGAGTAGAGTGAAGTGGCATAAAGGGTGTTGCGTAGACTGGAGTAGATTGTGGTGGAGTAGAGTGACATAGAGAGGAATAGATTGTCATAGAGTGGAGTGGTAGAGAGTGTAGTAGTGTAGTAGAGTGGAGCAGCATAAAGTGGAGTAGAGTGTTGTAGAGTGGAGGGGTGTAGAGTGGAGTGGCATAGAGTGTTAGAGTGGAGTGGCATAGAGTGGAGCAGTGGAGTAGAGTGGAGTAGTGTGTCATAGAATAGGGTGGAGTAAAGTGGCATATAGCAGCATAGAGGAAGTTGCACAGACCGTCGTACAGTGAAGTAGTGTTGTAGAGTCACATAGAGTGAAGAAGAGTGGATTAGAGGGTTACATAGTAGAGTTTAATGGAGTAGAGCATCATAGGGTGGAGTATAGTGAAATGGAGTGTTGTAGAGTGGACTGGAGTGTAGTGGCGTAAAATACAGTGGTGCAGAGTAGATTGGCATAGAGTGTACTGGCTTTGAAAAAAGTGGTGTAGAGTCCATTGGTCTAGAGTGCAGTAACGTAGAGTAGAGTGGTGCAGAGTAGGTTGCAGTGGTGTAGAGTAGACTGTTATAGAGTAGAATGAAGTGGTGTGGAGTGGAGTGGTACACGGTAGAGTGGATTAGTACAGGGTAGAGTGCAGAGGTGTAGAGTGGAGTGGCGTAGAGTGCTGTGGCATAGAGTAGAGTGGTGTAGAGTGCAGTGGCGTGGAGTGCAGTGGTGAAAAATAGATTAGCGAGGTGTAGAGTGGAGTGATATGGATTGATACAGAGTAGAGTGATGTATAGTGCATTGCATAGGGTGCAGTAGAGTAGCACAGAGTTGAGTGGTGAAGAGTGCAGTGACGTAACATAGATTGTTACAGAGTAGAGTGAAGAGGTGTGGACTGGTGCAGGCTAGAATGGAGTTGTGCGGGGTAGAGTGCAGTGGTGCAGAGTGCAGAGGCATAGAGTGCAGTGGTATAGAGTACAGCAGAGTGACATAGAGTTGAGTGATGCAGAGTAGAGTGCAGTGGCATAGAGTGTAGTGGCATTGAGTGCATAAAGTGCTACAGAGTAGAGTATAGTGGCGTACAGTGCAGTGGTGCAGAGTAGATTGGCGTAGAGTGTATTGGTGGTGAGTAAAGTGGTGTAGAGGGCAGCAGCGTGGAGTCCAGTTGCATAGAATGCAGCAGCATAGAAAAGAGTGGTGTAAAATGCAGTGGGCTAGAGTGGAGTGGCACAGGCCAGACTGCAGTAGGACAGAGTGAAGTGGCATAGAGTGGAATGGCACAGAGTGGAATAGAGTGGTGTACAGTGCAGTGGCAAAGTTTAGATTGTTCCAGAATAGAGTTAAATGGCGTGGCATGCAGTGGCATAGAGAAGAGTGACGTAGAGTGCAGTGTCGTAGAGTGTAGTGGTGCAGAGTGGATTGGCATAGAGTGAACTGGTGAAGAGTTCAGTGGTGTATTGTAGAGTACTGTGGGGTAGAGTGGTGTAGAGTAGAGAGGCATTGAGTGAAGTGGCGTAGAGTGCAATGGTGTAGAGTAGATTGCAGTGATGCAGTGTGGAGTGGTGCAGAGTAGAGTGACCTAGTGTAGAGCGGAATATGCATGGTGTTGTAGTGCACTGCCAATACAGACACACATTTTCATTCAATTGAAATGACCATTAGAGCTACACAGGCATACAGTTTTACTGATAAAACTATACAGCGCACAAACAATAATGTGTGGAAATATCATCACCTAGTGTATTGATTTGTTTTGATCTTATTAAAATATTTGTTTTCACCGCACGTAAAAATTACCAATTAATGTGCTTCATTTGTACTCCCCGTATTCTGAAATATCTGCATAGTTCAATTACACATTTTTAATTTAGTTTTGAGCTAGAAAAAATACAACATTGTACAGCTTACCCCGATAGCTAGCATGATTGTCACATAAATCCTCTCACTTTGAAGTTAGAAAAAGAAAAGTAAACACCAAGCTCCCCAGAAGACAGACTAACATTTGACCGCTGTCTTTGCACAACAAACATGACAAGATAAGAACAATATTTAAATGCCTGTTTACAGAAATTCAGTATTGGTGGAAGAATACAGTAAATAAGGTTTGGCTAAGGGAAAGAACAAACTCAAGCTGGACAGCCTAAAACAAATAAAGCCAGCAAATCGAAAGCAAGCAAATGTGAATTACAAACCACAAAGCCAATGGTAAGCAATGGGCGGAATGCATTTCCAGGGAAGCTTTCTGAATGTCCCCAAGATGTTGTTAGCAAACCAGACAGTTGTGCTGTCTGATGGGCTTCAACCTAAAACAAGCATTGGCATAGCCAATAGGTCTCACCTTTGGGATCTAATAAGTGTTTAGCCATGCAACAGTTGATTTTGTTTCACCAAGGATATTGTGCTGCATAAGTAAATACTTATAAGGTCCCAAAAGCGTGAACTATTGGCTATGCCAATGCTTGTCTGCTCAGCTGTTGTCTGGAATTCACGAAACACAGGGAAAGACTTAGTTCAAACGATACTCACTTGTTCCACTTCTGGAGTTGGAAGAGTTCCACTTCTGGAGTTGGAAGAGTTCCACTTCTGGAGTTGGAAGAGTTCCACTTCTGAAGTTGGAAGAGTTCCACTTCTGCAGTTGGAAGAGTTCCACTTCTGCAGTTGGAAGAGTTCCACTTCTGGAGTTGGAAGAGTTCCACTTCTGCAGTTGGAAGAGTTCCACTTCTGCAGTTGGAAGAGTTCCACTTCTGCAGTTGGAAGAGTTCCACTTCTGCAGTTGGAAGAGTTCCACTTCTGGAGTTGGAAGAGTTCCACTTCTGGAGTTGGAAGAGTTCCACTTCTGCAGTTGGAAGAGTACCACTTCTGCAGTTGGAAGAGTTCCACTCCTGCAGTTGGAAGAGTTCCACTCCTGCAGTTGGAAGAGTTCCACTTCTGCAGTTGGAAGAGTTCCACTCCTGCAGTTGGAAGAGTTCCACTCCTGCAGTTGGAAGAGTTCCACTTCTGGAGTTGGAAGAGTTCCACTTCTGGTGTTGGAAGAGTTCCACTTCTGGAGTTGGAAGAGTTCCACTTCTGGAGTTGGAAGAGTTCCACTTCTCCAGTTGGAAGAGTTCCATTTCTCCAGTTGGAAGAGTACCACTTCTGGAGTTGGAAGAGTTCCACTTCTGCAGTTGGAAGAGTTCCACTTCTGGAGTTGGAAGAGTTCCACTTCTGCAGTTGGAAGAGTTCCACTTCTGCAGTTGGAAGAGTTCCACTTCTGCAGTTGGAAGAGTTCCACTTCTGCAGTTGGAAGAGTTCCACTTCTGCAGTTGGAAGAGTTCCACTTCTGCAGTTGGAAGAGTTCCACTCCTGCAGTTGGAAGAGTTCCACTTCTGGAGTTGGAAGAGTTCCACTTCTGGAGTTGGAAGAGTTCCACTTCTGGAGTTGGAAGAGTTCCACTTCTGCAGTTGGAAGAGTTCCACTCCTAGAGTTGGAAGAGTTCCACTTCTTCAGTTGGAAGAGTTCCACTTCCGGAGTTGGAAGAGTTCCACTTCTGCAGTTGGAAGAGTTCCACTTCTGCAGTTGGAAGAGTTCCACTTCTGGAGTTGGAAGAGTTCCACTTCTGGAGTTGGAAGAGTTCCACTTCTGCAGTTGGAAGAGTTCCACTTCTGCAGTTGGAAGAGTTCCACTTCTGCAGTTGGAAGAGTTCCACTTCTGCAGTTGGAAGAGTTCCACTTCTGCAGTTGGAAGAGTTCCACTTCTGCAGTTGGAAGAGTTCCACTTCTGGAGTTGGAAGAGTTCCACTTCTGCAGTTGGAAGAGTTCCACTTCTGCAGTTGGAAGAGTTCCACTTCTGCAGTTGGACGAGTTCCACTTCTGGAGTTGGGAAGAGTTCCACTTCTGGAGTTGGAAGAGTTCCACTTCTGGAGTTGGAAGAGTTCCACTTCTGGAGTTGGAAGAGTTCCACTTCTGCAGTTGGAAGAGTTCCACTTCTGGAGTTGGAAGAGTTCCACTTCTGCAGTTGGAAGAGTTCCACTTCTGCAGTTGGAAGAGTTCCACTTCTGCAGTTGGAAGAGTTCCACTTCTGGAGTTGGAAGAGTTCCACTTCTGCAGTTGGAAGAGTTCCACTTCTGGAGTTGGAAGAGTTACACTTCTGCAGTTGGAAGAGTTACACTTCTGGAGTTGGAAGAGTTACACTTCTGCAGTTGGAAGAGTTCCACTCCTGCAGTTGGAAGAGTTCCACTTCTGGAGTTGGAAGAGTTCCACTTCTGGAGTTGGAAGAGTTCCACTTCTGGAGTTGGAAGAGTTCCACTCCTAGAGTTGGAAGAGTTCCACTTCTGCAGTTGGAAGAGTTCCACTTCTGGAGTTGGAAGAGTTCCACTCCTAGAGTTGGAAGAGTTCCACTTCTGCAGTTGGAAGAGTTCCACTTCTGCAGTTGGAAGAGTTCCACTTCTGGAGTTGGAAGAGTTCCACTTCTGCAGTTGGAAGAGTTCCACTCCTAGAGTTGGAAGAGTTCCACTACTGCAGTTGGAAGAGTTCCACTTCTGGAGTTGGAAGAGTTCCACTTCTGGAGTTGGAAGAGTTCCACTTCTGCAGTTGGAAGAGTTCCACTCCTAGAGTTGGAAGAGTTCCACTTCTGCAGTTGGAAGAGTTCCACTTCTGCAGTTGGAAGAGTTCCACTTCTGCAGTTGGAAGAGTTCCACTTCTGCAGTTGGAAGAGTTCCACTCCTAGAGTTGGAAGAGTGGGCTTAGAACCTGACGTCATGAAAGGTGACGAAGTTCAGATTGTCAATATCCGTGAGTCTAGGCTTGTGGAAGTCAGGGCCAATAAAAAAAGATGTGTAGTCTAATATATCAGGAAGGGTATGTTTGAACTAGATCGAAAATCTGGGCTTCTGCAGCCACCTTGCTGTCCTCTTTTGTTGATTGTACAAGTCTACCTGTCATGTATTCTTGTATGTTGGGGGGAATCCCAAGCATAATTTTGGATGTTAAGTTTGAAAGTTTGTAGAAACCCACTAAATTGCCTTAATTTGGGAAACTTATAAAAGGTGATCTCAAAATTCAAATCCTGCTCATTTTGAGGGTCATTGGAGCATATACCTAACAAAGCTTGGCTTTTACTCGACTTCCGGTGTACGTTTGAGGCTAGCAGTAATAGAATAGAACAGTAATAGAATAGTATTGACGCTAGTGGCGAGCACTGGTAGTTATACACGACACATAAAAACACAACAGCTCGGACTCACATCTACAGCTTTAGAAAGATCATAAAATAACACACAGCAGTACTTAGCACCATTCCAGCGCTCGGGTTCAGGATAGTTTAGTAATGAGGGTGGCCTCACGAGACCTGTGAGGTCGAAGACTGGTTAAATTTGGTTTATTTCGGGCACCGTTAAAAAATACGCTCACATAAGGCGAAGGCACGGTTATGAAATATGTGACCTGCTCAAGATCACATGTGCTGGCTGTCAATTCACAGATGGGAAAAACACGAGTATGCACGTTTCTGTCTACAACCTGCTGCCAGTTTATGTTTAAAACGTTTTTATTGAGACAAAACAAACCATGGGGGAGGGGGATAGGAGGGCAGGATACATGGAATACAGTCAAAGAAAAAGGGTGCAACTCCAGAGGGTTGGCAATAGGTAGCGCGGTGAGTCAGGGGGAAAAACACAGTAAATGAAAGCTAGAAATACAAGCTGTGGAATCCCCGCACGCGTATCCGACACCCCAAATCTAAGCAATAAACCCCCCCCCCATCAACACCTCAATAGAACACAATCCCCCCCCTCCCATCCCCCATCCTCCCAGTAACGAAACAACAACACTCCCCCCCCCCCGTCCTATGGTCCCGCATCAGAGTAATCCTAACCAGGAAGCCCCGCACCCCCCCCCCCCCTCCCCGGGGGGTCCCCGTCTCACATGTAAGCTAGTCCGCCGGGGTCACCGGCGGCGTCAGCCTGAGAAGCCTAAGATACCTCGGGCAGGTGAGCTCCCGGAATTCAGTGGACAGCAGCGCTAGAAAGGGTTGCCATAGCTCTTCAAATTGGTCTATCTCCCCCGCAACCGTAAGCGACAGCTTCTCCATCCCCAGCACATGCCAGAGCCTATGCAACCAACCGGTAATGGAGGGGACGGTGGTTGTGCGCCAGTGGATTAGATTGTTCTGAACCGCAGACCCCAGCGCGATTGCGATCTGCCTACCCCTACGGGACTTCAGTGGGTACATTAAATCATTGGGGAGGCCCAACAGGACATACGCCGGGAGTCGCGGCAGCTCTATCCCAAAGTGCTTATCCACCTCGTCCAAGACTTCCTTCCAGTAGGCAGTCAGCACTGGGCAATCCCAAAGAATGTGTGTAAGGGTACCTTCCTGCCCGCAGCTCCGCCAGCACCCCCTGTCAGTGTGTTTATGCATTTCATACAGTCTCTCCGGGGTGTAGTACCAGTATGTGGACACCTTAGTAAAGGTCTCCGTAAGGCCCGTGTGATATGCAGAGTGCCGCGCCCGATACGCAATTTTGTCCCATTCCTTGTGGCTGAGTGTCCTACCCAATTCCCTGTGCCAACGCTCCCTCCCCGGGTTGTAATAGTGAAACGGCGGGGGTTGTAGGTATTTTTACAGATCGGTGATCAGTTTAGCGTCGGAGGTCCGAGTAGCCAACCACCTCTCATACGGTGTAATTGGACGGGCGGCGGTGGCACGCACCTGGGGCTGGAGGGCCCAATGCCGAACTTGCATGTAGCGCAATCTGTCCAGCTCCGTCAGGCCGAACTCCTGGCGGAGTTGCTGAAAAGGAACCACTCCTTCCGGGCCATAGATCTGGAAGAGTGCCCTGCAGCCCGCCTGCACCCAGTGGGAGAAAACCCCCGGCTCCATCCCTGGGGAGAAGTCCGGGTTGCCCGCAATGGGCGTGAGCGGCGAAGGGAAGGTGGTAAGGCCCCGGGCCTCACAGACCGCGTCCCACACACGCAGGGGGACCCGCGTAACAAAGGAAGCGTAAAGATTAGGGGGGCGATGCGCGCGGCGCAGGAATGGAACCTCTTGTAAGGTGCGGCCCGCCACTGCCTGGTCTTGGAAGAGCCAATGTTTGTTGGACTCCCACCTGCTCCACTCCACCAGATAGCGGAGCTGTGCCGCTTGAAAGTACTTACGGAGGTCCGGAATGCCGAGACCCCCCGCTTCCGGAGCAAGCGTGGAGAGGACCCTCTTCATGCGTGGCCTGCGGCCCTGCCAGACAAAGCGGGAGATGTCAGCCTGCATTTGTCGTATCCAGCCCACCGGGGGTTGGAGCGGAAGGGCCCGGGTCAACTTCAGGCTCAATTTGTGTGCCTTGTTATGCATAGGTGACGTAGCCCATCTTATCCAATGTCTGCAAATAGTTCAAATTCTCCACTTGCATATTCTTCAGTCTTCTACCTCAAGCCGTCGTCTCCTCCCCCTCAAGGATCTTCATGGGCAACCCACTGCCACATTCTCATCTTTAAATCTTTCTGGAAGTTTTTTACAGCACTTCATAACACCGGTCCTTTTGGTCTTTCTGGCAAATTCAT
Organism: Triturus cristatus; assembly: GCF_964204655.1. Taxonomy (NCBI): domain Eukaryota; kingdom Metazoa; phylum Chordata; class Amphibia; order Caudata; family Salamandridae; genus Triturus; species Triturus cristatus. The sequence goes on along the minus strand of NC_140593.1, from coordinate 1,192,111,096 downwards.
CCACCATCAACCCCCACACGACTCTTGCAGTCATCTTCACTCAATCTCTTGGCCATCACCCACATACACCGCAGCCAGTGGTGGTGGCTTCATCAATCGGGCAGCTAAAGCTTGGAATTCCCTCCCCCTGAAAATCGAATCACCGCCGCAATATAAATCCCTTAGGATATAATGGAATTTATACTTCGGCGGGCGGGATATCCGGCCCCGTTGCGATGGAGTAACCCGTCCATCGAGATCTAAATCAAGTTCTTAGTCTCTTTAAAAAGAGATTTAAAACTTGGCTTTTTCCTTGTTCTTAAACTTCTTTGCCATCTATGTGTTCCATCCGTCCTATGCCACCAAGACGCCGGCTTTGTGGGCATCAGTGGTGGTGACAAATAGTCATAATGATATAGTCATGAGACAATGTTTTGGTCCACGTGACTTGGCCAAGGAAAGATGTGTCTGATGAGTGGGGTAAAGAAGGACTGAAGTCACAAGACTAGAAGACATAGGTTTAAATCCTGGCTCTGCCACTTGACAAAATTCTGTTATGTAATCTTGGTCAAATCCCTTTTTTTAAACTTTTACTGCAGGGTGCCAGGGAGCAATTCTTATACAGAAGCGGGAGACATATGTGCCTATGCATGGGCGCATACCAGAGTTCTCATGATCCAATGTTCTGTGCAAGCAGCTCATCCGGAACACTTTTGGGCTTGGCTAAGAAAGCGCCTGCGCGGTCTGTTGCTGACCTATTGTTACCTTACTGTGGGCTTAGAACCTTTTCTGAACTTACAAGGAAACAGCTCTTCTTGGAATCTGTAATGCGCGCGGTGCTATGCATCGCCTGCTCCTCTGAGATGGGAAGGAGGGCTTTCCTGTTCACTAATGGGACGGCTCCTGCAGCAAGAAAGAGTGAATGAATGAATGAATGAATGCACTTAGAGTCAGGGCTTGACAGCCTCAAGCTACACTTTCTGCAGTCTTCTCTGAGAGGCTGTCAGCAGGTGACGTATTGCATGCTCTGTTCTGACAGTTTTAACATAATTCATTGGCCTTTGCTACCTGCCACTCACAGTCTTCAAGGTGCCAGGGGGAGCTAAGGGCAGGAGGCCTCTCAGGTCACCTTGTTAGATCATGTATTTCATGCACAGTGCTGACAGTTTTAACACTATTCATTGGCCTTTGCTACCTGCCACTCACAGCCTTCAAGGTGCCAACGGGAGCTGAGGGAAAGAGGCCTCTCAGGTCACCTTGTTAGATCATGTATTTCATGCACAGTGCTGACAGTTTTAACACTATTCATTGGTCTTTGCTACCCTGCTACTCACAGCCTTCAAGGTGCCAACGGGAGCTGAGGGAAAGAGGCCTCTCAGGTCACCTTGTTAGATCATGTATTTCATGCACAGTGCTGACAGTTTTAACACTATTCATTGGTCTTTGCTACCCTGCTACTCACAGCCTTCAAGGTGCCAACGGGAGCTGAGGGAAAGAGGCCTCTCAGGTCACCTTGTTAGATCATGTATTTCATGCACAGTGCTGACAGTTTTAACACTATTCATTGGTCTTTGCCACCCTGCTACACTCTGCCCTCAATCTGCCAACGGGAGCTGAGGTCAAGAGGCCATTCAGGCCACCTTGTTAGATCATGTATTTCATGCACAGTGCTGACAGTTTTAACACTATTCATTGGTCTTTGCTACCCTGCTGCTCACAGCCCTCAAACTGCCAACGGGAGCTGAGGTCAAGAGGCCATTCAGGCCACCTTGTTAGATCATGTATTTTACGCAGAGTGCTGACAGTTTTAACACTATTCATTGGTCTTTGCTACCCTGCTACTCTCAGCCCGCAAGCTGCCAAGGGGAGCTGAGGGCAAGAGGCCTCTCAGGTCACCTTGCTATATCATGTATTTCATGCACAGTGCTGACAGTTTTAACACTATTCATTGGTCTTTGCCACCCTGCTACTCTCAGCCCTCAAGCTGCCAACGGGAGCTGAGGGTGCCAACAGGAGCTGAGGGAAGAGGCCTCTCAGGTCACCTTGTTAGATCATGTATTTCATGCACAGTACTGACAGATTTAACACCATTCATTGGCCTTTGCTACCCTGCTACTCCCAGCCCTCACGCTACCAAGGGGTGCTGAGGGCAAGAGGCCTCTCAGGTCACCTTGTTAGATCATGTATTTTATGCACAGTGCTGACAGTTTTAACACTATTCATTGGCCTTTGCTACCCTGCTACTCTCAGCCCTCAAGCTGCCAACGGGAGATGAGGACAAGAGGCCTCTCGGGTCACCTTGTTACATATTGTATTTATTGCATGCACGGTGCTCACAGATTTAACACCATTCATTGGCCTTTGCTACCCTGCTACTCTCAGCCCTCACGCTACCAAGGGGTGCTGAGGGCAAGAGGCCTCTCAGGTCACATTGTTAGATCATGTATCGCATGCACAGTGCTGACAGTTTTAACACAATTCATTGGCCTTTGCTACCCTGCTACACTCTGCCCTCAATCTGCCAACGGGAGGGCTAGAGTCCTCTCAGGTCACCTTGTCTAATGATGGGGAGTGCAGAGCCTGGCTATGGTCTTCAGAATCATGACACAGGTCACTCCGGAACAAGGCACCGAGATCCGGTAAAGTACTGGAAAATGGTCGATGAATGGTAATCTTATGACGCGCTATGCTGAAAATAAAAACAAGATATCTATCAGCTGATTTCTTTTAAGAGTTAGGATCGATCATCTAAGCCCATACATTGAATTTATTATGTTTTTTATTTCTAATTTAATATTATAGATTCAATATCGTCATTCTTCAGTATAAATAGATGATCTATTTCGTTCTCATTGCAATCGTGCACAAGTGAGCCCCAGGGCACCCCACCGATCTCGCTGTGAGCCGTCCCTGGGTACTTTGACTGCAGTAATGCCGCGCACTCTGTCCACTCACATGAGTAGCCAGAACTCGTTCACTCGGATGCAGCACCGATGCCTAGCACTGTATGTGCAAGGATACAGACAGAGCTATTCGGAAACGTAAGTTACACTTGTGAGCAATTTACATGTGTAAATCAACTCTTACACTTTTCAGTTACTTTACTACTTTTGACTAGTCGCAAAATCCGAGTGTTAAGTTACTCAAAAGCATAGACTTACACATCTCCACCCCTGAAAAAAGGGATGGAGCCTAACTCACAAAGTGTAAGTTACTACTTAAAAGCAAGCACTGGCAAAGCCAATAGGTCTTGCCTATGCAAAGGCTATTGGCTTCGCCAATATGTTTTAGCCATGCTGCACACCAATGTGACTGCTGTTCAGCATGGCTAAAAGTTAGTGAGGTAAGCGAGAGTGGAGTGTTGTAAAGTGGAGGAGAGTAGAGTGTTACGGAGTGGCAGAGAGAGTCGTGGAGTGTTGTAGAGTAGAGTTGAGTGGCATGGAGTGGCAAGGAGTGGAGTGGTGTAGAGTTGCGTGGAGTGTCATGAAGGGAATAGAGTGTTGTAGACTGGAAGGGTGCAGAATAGAGTAGAGTTGAGTGGCGTAGAGTGGAGAAAAATGTCAGAGTGGAGTAGAGTGTTGTAGAGAGTCATGGAGTGTGGTAGAGTAGAGTGAAGTGGCATAAAGGGTGTTGCGTAGACTGGAGTAGATTGTGGTGGAGTAGAGTGACATAGAGAGGAATAGATTGTCATAGAGTGGAGTGGTAGAGAGTGTAGTAGTGTAGTAGAGTGGAGCAGCATAAAGTGGAGTAGAGTGTTGTAGAGTGGAGGGGTGTAGAGTGGAGTGGCATAGAGTGTTAGAGTGGAGTGGCATAGAGTGGAGCAGTGGAGTAGAGTGGAGTAGTGTGTCATAGAATAGGGTGGAGTAAAGTGGCATATAGCAGCATAGAGGAAGTTGCACAGACCGTCGTACAGTGAAGTAGTGTTGTAGAGTCACATAGAGTGAAGAAGAGTGGATTAGAGGGTTACATAGTAGAGTTTAATGGAGTAGAGCATCATAGGGTGGAGTATAGTGAAATGGAGTGTTGTAGAGTGGACTGGAGTGTAGTGGCGTAAAATACAGTGGTGCAGAGTAGATTGGCATAGAGTGTACTGGCTTTGAAAAAAGTGGTGTAGAGTCCATTGGTCTAGAGTGCAGTAACGTAGAGTAGAGTGGTGCAGAGTAGGTTGCAGTGGTGTAGAGTAGACTGTTATAGAGTAGAATGAAGTGGTGTGGAGTGGAGTGGTACACGGTAGAGTGGATTAGTACAGGGTAGAGTGCAGAGGTGTAGAGTGGAGTGGCGTAGAGTGCTGTGGCATAGAGTAGAGTGGTGTAGAGTGCAGTGGCGTGGAGTGCAGTGGTGAAAAATAGATTAGCGAGGTGTAGAGTGGAGTGATATGGATTGATACAGAGTAGAGTGATGTATAGTGCATTGCATAGGGTGCAGTAGAGTAGCACAGAGTTGAGTGGTGAAGAGTGCAGTGACGTAACATAGATTGTTACAGAGTAGAGTGAAGAGGTGTGGACTGGTGCAGGCTAGAATGGAGTTGTGCGGGGTAGAGTGCAGTGGTGCAGAGTGCAGAGGCATAGAGTGCAGTGGTATAGAGTACAGCAGAGTGACATAGAGTTGAGTGATGCAGAGTAGAGTGCAGTGGCATAGAGTGTAGTGGCATTGAGTGCATAAAGTGCTACAGAGTAGAGTATAGTGGCGTACAGTGCAGTGGTGCAGAGTAGATTGGCGTAGAGTGTATTGGTGGTGAGTAAAGTGGTGTAGAGGGCAGCAGCGTGGAGTCCAGTTGCATAGAATGCAGCAGCATAGAAAAGAGTGGTGTAAAATGCAGTGGGCTAGAGTGGAGTGGCACAGGCCAGACTGCAGTAGGACAGAGTGAAGTGGCATAGAGTGGAATGGCACAGAGTGGAATAGAGTGGTGTACAGTGCAGTGGCAAAGTTTAGATTGTTCCAGAATAGAGTTAAATGGCGTGGCATGCAGTGGCATAGAGAAGAGTGACGTAGAGTGCAGTGTCGTAGAGTGTAGTGGTGCAGAGTGGATTGGCATAGAGTGAACTGGTGAAGAGTTCAGTGGTGTATTGTAGAGTACTGTGGGGTAGAGTGGTGTAGAGTAGAGAGGCATTGAGTGAAGTGGCGTAGAGTGCAATGGTGTAGAGTAGATTGCAGTGATGCAGTGTGGAGTGGTGCAGAGTAGAGTGACCTAGTGTAGAGCGGAATATGCATGGTGTTGTAGTGCACTGCCAATACAGACACACATTTTCATTCAATTGAAATGACCATTAGAGCTACACAGGCATACAGTTTTACTGATAAAACTATACAGCGCACAAACAATAATGTGTGGAAATATCATCACCTAGTGTATTGATTTGTTTTGATCTTATTAAAATATTTGTTTTCACCGCACGTAAAAATTACCAATTAATGTGCTTCATTTGTACTCCCCGTATTCTGAAATATCTGCATAGTTCAATTACACATTTTTAATTTAGTTTTGAGCTAGAAAAAATACAACATTGTACAGCTTACCCCGATAGCTAGCATGATTGTCACATAAATCCTCTCACTTTGAAGTTAGAAAAAGAAAAGTAAACACCAAGCTCCCCAGAAGACAGACTAACATTTGACCGCTGTCTTTGCACAACAAACATGACAAGATAAGAACAATATTTAAATGCCTGTTTACAGAAATTCAGTATTGGTGGAAGAATACAGTAAATAAGGTTTGGCTAAGGGAAAGAACAAACTCAAGCTGGACAGCCTAAAACAAATAAAGCCAGCAAATCGAAAGCAAGCAAATGTGAATTACAAACCACAAAGCCAATGGTAAGCAATGGGCGGAATGCATTTCCAGGGAAGCTTTCTGAATGTCCCCAAGATGTTGTTAGCAAACCAGACAGTTGTGCTGTCTGATGGGCTTCAACCTAAAACAAGCATTGGCATAGCCAATAGGTCTCACCTTTGGGATCTAATAAGTGTTTAGCCATGCAACAGTTGATTTTGTTTCACCAAGGATATTGTGCTGCATAAGTAAATACTTATAAGGTCCCAAAAGCGTGAACTATTGGCTATGCCAATGCTTGTCTGCTCAGCTGTTGTCTGGAATTCACGAAACACAGCATGGAGAGTTGGTCACAAGAAGCACAATTTTTAATATCTTTCTGTATTTAGAAATAAATACGGACAAGGAACACATTGTTTCTTGCCTATATGTAAAAATCAGTAAAAAAAAAAACGAAACCAGGGTGCTTTATTTATAAGCATGTGCTCAAAAACCCAAGCAGGCAACGTTCTGCTAGCCAGAAAGTCAGGAATGGCTGAAAGTATGAGGGTATGCCACATGGCAGTGAGGCTATTTCACAGTTATGCATTAATAAGTGCTATCTTGATGCATGCGAAGGGAAGAGGTGTGGCGCCGCGGCCAGAGTGACTGCCTCCGGAATGTGGGGATCACGGTTCGATCGCCGGCGTCAGATTAGGCCAGCACCATGTGACTTTGGGCAATAGCTTGCTTAATCTTCCCGGATGCCCCCCAGCGCCTAGAGACCCTTAAGGGTAATTGTTTGTGCTTTACAAATGTGGATTATTATTATTATGTGATAAAATCCTGCAATTGTCAAATGCACAGAGAGAACTCTGATTTAGTCTCAAAAGCAGCTTGGAATTGTTCAAAGCAAAGCTAGTCTTTCAATGTTTTTTTTGTTGTTATATTGACCAAGAGCCGAAACTTTTTGTGTTCCTCCCAATGGTATATTACATTTGATTCTTTGAACACTTGACCAGTTGAAATAATCCCCCCTATAATGGGAATGACTAAAGCAATGCTAGTTGCATCATGGATACAAAAGAGTTGGGCTTGTGGGCTGAAGTACTTTTAGTCAGTATTTGTTCATACCTCCGGGAAAGACTTAGTTCAAACGATACTCACTTGTTCCACTTCTGGAGTTGGAAGAGTTCCACTTCTGGAGTTGGAAGAGTTCCACTTCTGGAGTTGGAAGAGTTCCACTTCTGAAGTTGGAAGAGTTCCACTTCTGCAGTTGGAAGAGTTCCACTTCTGCAGTTGGAAGAGTTCCACTTCTGGAGTTGGAAGAGTTCCACTTCTGCAGTTGGAAGAGTTCCACTTCTGCAGTTGGAAGAGTTCCACTTCTGCAGTTGGAAGAGTTCCACTTCTGCAGTTGGAAGAGTTCCACTTCTGGAGTTGGAAGAGTTCCACTTCTGGAGTTGGAAGAGTTCCACTTCTGCAGTTGGAAGAGTACCACTTCTGCAGTTGGAAGAGTTCCACTCCTGCAGTTGGAAGAGTTCCACTCCTGCAGTTGGAAGAGTTCCACTTCTGCAGTTGGAAGAGTTCCACTCCTGCAGTTGGAAGAGTTCCACTCCTGCAGTTGGAAGAGTTCCACTTCTGGAGTTGGAAGAGTTCCACTTCTGGTGTTGGAAGAGTTCCACTTCTGGAGTTGGAAGAGTTCCACTTCTGGAGTTGGAAGAGTTCCACTTCTCCAGTTGGAAGAGTTCCATTTCTCCAGTTGGAAGAGTACCACTTCTGGAGTTGGAAGAGTTCCACTTCTGCAGTTGGAAGAGTTCCACTTCTGGAGTTGGAAGAGTTCCACTTCTGCAGTTGGAAGAGTTCCACTTCTGCAGTTGGAAGAGTTCCACTTCTGCAGTTGGAAGAGTTCCACTTCTGCAGTTGGAAGAGTTCCACTTCTGCAGTTGGAAGAGTTCCACTTCTGCAGTTGGAAGAGTTCCACTCCTGCAGTTGGAAGAGTTCCACTTCTGGAGTTGGAAGAGTTCCACTTCTGGAGTTGGAAGAGTTCCACTTCTGGAGTTGGAAGAGTTCCACTTCTGCAGTTGGAAGAGTTCCACTCCTAGAGTTGGAAGAGTTCCACTTCTTCAGTTGGAAGAGTTCCACTTCCGGAGTTGGAAGAGTTCCACTTCTGCAGTTGGAAGAGTTCCACTTCTGCAGTTGGAAGAGTTCCACTTCTGGAGTTGGAAGAGTTCCACTTCTGGAGTTGGAAGAGTTCCACTTCTGCAGTTGGAAGAGTTCCACTTCTGCAGTTGGAAGAGTTCCACTTCTGCAGTTGGAAGAGTTCCACTTCTGCAGTTGGAAGAGTTCCACTTCTGCAGTTGGAAGAGTTCCACTTCTGCAGTTGGAAGAGTTCCACTTCTGGAGTTGGAAGAGTTCCACTTCTGCAGTTGGAAGAGTTCCACTTCTGCAGTTGGAAGAGTTCCACTTCTGCAGTTGGACGAGTTCCACTTCTGGAGTTGGGAAGAGTTCCACTTCTGGAGTTGGAAGAGTTCCACTTCTGGAGTTGGAAGAGTTCCACTTCTGGAGTTGGAAGAGTTCCACTTCTGCAGTTGGAAGAGTTCCACTTCTGGAGTTGGAAGAGTTCCACTTCTGCAGTTGGAAGAGTTCCACTTCTGCAGTTGGAAGAGTTCCACTTCTGCAGTTGGAAGAGTTCCACTTCTGGAGTTGGAAGAGTTCCACTTCTGCAGTTGGAAGAGTTCCACTTCTGGAGTTGGAAGAGTTACACTTCTGCAGTTGGAAGAGTTACACTTCTGGAGTTGGAAGAGTTACACTTCTGCAGTTGGAAGAGTTCCACTCCTGCAGTTGGAAGAGTTCCACTTCTGGAGTTGGAAGAGTTCCACTTCTGGAGTTGGAAGAGTTCCACTTCTGGAGTTGGAAGAGTTCCACTCCTAGAGTTGGAAGAGTTCCACTTCTGCAGTTGGAAGAGTTCCACTTCTGGAGTTGGAAGAGTTCCACTCCTAGAGTTGGAAGAGTTCCACTTCTGCAGTTGGAAGAGTTCCACTTCTGCAGTTGGAAGAGTTCCACTTCTGGAGTTGGAAGAGTTCCACTTCTGCAGTTGGAAGAGTTCCACTCCTAGAGTTGGAAGAGTTCCACTACTGCAGTTGGAAGAGTTCCACTTCTGGAGTTGGAAGAGTTCCACTTCTGGAGTTGGAAGAGTTCCACTTCTGCAGTTGGAAGAGTTCCACTCCTAGAGTTGGAAGAGTTCCACTTCTGCAGTTGGAAGAGTTCCACTTCTGCAGTTGGAAGAGTTCCACTTCTGCAGTTGGAAGAGTTCCACTTCTGCAGTTGGAAGAGTTCCACTCCTAGAGTTGGAAGAGTGGGCTTAGAACCTGACGTCATGAAAGGTGACGAAGTTCAGATTGTCAATATCCGTGAGTCTAGGCTTGTGGAAGTCAGGGCCAATAAAAAAAGATGTGTAGTCTAATATATCAGGAAGGGTATGTTTGAACTAGATCGAAAATCTGGGCTTCTGCAGCCACCTTGCTGTCCTCTTTTGTTGATTGTACAAGTCTACCTGTCATGTATTCTTGTATGTTGGGGGGAATCCCAAGCATAATTTTGGATGTTAAGTTTGAAAGTTTGTAGAAACCCACTAAATTGCCTTAATTTGGGAAACTTATAAAAGGTGATCTCAAAATTCAAATCCTGCTCATTTTGAGGGTCATTGGAGCATATACCTAACAAAGCTTGGCTTTTACTCGACTTCCGGTGTACGTTTGAGGCTAGCAGTAATAGAATAGAACAGTAATAGAATAGTATTGACGCTAGTGGCGAGCACTGGTAGTTATACACGACACATAAAAACACAACAGCTCGGACTCACATCTACAGCTTTAGAAAGATCATAAAATAACACACAGCAGTACTTAGCACCATTCCAGCGCTCGGGTTCAGGATAGTTTAGTAATGAGGGTGGCCTCACGAGACCTGTGAGGTCGAAGACTGGTTAAATTTGGTTTATTTCGGGCACCGTTAAAAAATACGCTCACATAAGGCGAAGGCACGGTTATGAAATATGTGACCTGCTCAAGATCACATGTGCTGGCTGTCAATTCACAGATGGGAAAAACACGAGTATGCACGTTTCTGTCTACAACCTGCTGCCAGTTTATGTTTAAAACGTTTTTATTGAGACAAAACAAACCATGGGGGAGGGGGATAGGAGGGCAGGATACATGGAATACAGTCAAAGAAAAAGGGTGCAACTCCAGAGGGTTGGCAATAGGTAGCGCGGTGAGTCAGGGGGAAAAACACAGTAAATGAAAGCTAGAAATACAAGCTGTGGAATCCCCGCACGCGTATCCGACACCCCAAATCTAAGCAATAAACCCCCCCCCCATCAACACCTCAATAGAACACAATCCCCCCCCTCCCATCCCCCATCCTCCCAGTAACGAAACAACAACACTCCCCCCCCCCCCGTCCTATGGTCCCGCATCAGAGTAATCCTAACCAGGAAGCCCCGCACCCCCCCCCCCCCTCCCCGGGGGGTCCCCGTCTCACATGTAAGCTAGTCCGCCGGGGTCACCGGCGGCGTCAGCCTGAGAAGCCTAAGATACCTCGGGCAGGTGAGCTCCCGGAATTCAGTGGACAGCAGCGCTAGAAAGGGTTGCCATAGCTCTTCAAATTGGTCTATCTCCCCCGCAACCGTAAGCGACAGCTTCTCCATCCCCAGCACATGCCAGAGCCTATGCAACCAACCGGTAATGGAGGGGACGGTGGTTGTGCGCCAGTGGATTAGATTGTTCTGAACCGCAGACCCCAGCGCGATTGCGATCTGCCTACCCCTACGGGACTTCAGTGGGTACATTAAATCATTGGGGAGGCCCAACAGGACATACGCCGGGAGTCGCGGCAGCTCTATCCCAAAGTGCTTATCCACCTCGTCCAAGACTTCCTTCCAGTAGGCAGTCAGCACTGGGCAATCCCAAAGAATGTGTGTAAGGGTACCTTCCTGCCCGCAGCTCCGCCAGCACCCCCTGTCAGTGTGTTTATGCATTTCATACAGTCTCTCCGGGGTGTAGTACCAGTATGTGGACACCTTAGTAAAGGTCTCCGTAAGGCCCGTGTGATATGCAGAGTGCCGCGCCCGATACGCAATTTTGTCCCATTCCTTGTGGCTGAGTGTCCTACCCAATTCCCTGTGCCAACGCTCCCTCCCCGGGTTGTAATAGTGAAACGGCGGGGGTTGTAGGTATTTTTACAGATCGGTGATCAGTTTAGCGTCGGAGGTCCGAGTAGCCAACCACCTCTCATACGGTGTAATTGGACGGGCGGCGGTGGCACGCACCTGGGGCTGGAGGGCCCAATGCCGAACTTGCATGTAGCGCAATCTGTCCAGCTCCGTCAGGCCGAACTCCTGGCGGAGTTGCTGAAAAGGAACCACTCCTTCCGGGCCATAGATCTGGAAGAGTGCCCTGCAGCCCGCCTGCACCCAGTGGGAGAAAACCCCCGGCTCCATCCCTGGGGAAAAGTCCGGGTTGCCCGCAATGGGCGTGAGCGGCGAAGGGAAGGTGGTAAGGCCCCGGGCCTCACAGACCGCGTCCCACACACGCAGGGGGACCCGCGTAACAAAGGAAGCGTAAAGATTAGGGGGGCGATGCGCGCGGCGCAGGAATGGAACCTCTTGTAAGGTGCGGCCCGCCACTGCCTGGTCTTGGAAGAGCCAATGTTTGTTGGACTCCCACCTGCTCCACTCCACCAGATAGCGGAGCTGTGCCGCTTGAAAGTACTTACGGAGGTCCGGAATGCCGAGACCCCCCGCTTCCGGAGCAAGCGTGGAGAGGACCCTCTTCATGCGTGGCCTGCGGCCCTGCCAGACAAAGCGGGAGATGTCAGCCTGCATTTGTCGTATCCAGCCCACCGGGGGTTGGAGCGGAAGGGCCCGGAAAAGATATAGTATCTGGGGCAACACCGTCATCTTGACCGCCGCGATTCGCCCCAGCCAGGACAGCAGGCCTTTGTTCCAGCGGCCAAGCTCGTCCTTGACCTTCCTGCTGAGGGAGGCATAATTGGCCGTAACCATCTCTGGTAATGTAGGCGCCAGCAGAATCCCCAGATACGGCACCGTGGACGAGGACCACTGCATGGGGAAGAGCCGCTGAAGATCCCTCCTGGTTTCCGCAGCCAGGGACACGTCTAATGCCATCGACTTGCTCATATTCATTTTGAAGCCGGCCACCCCCGCAAAGGCGTCCAGCTCTCGGAGGCAAGCAGGCAGCGACCTCCTAGGGTCGTCCAAAGTCAGCAGGACATCATCCGCGTAGAGACTGACGGTGTGGACGTACTGGCCCATCCGGACCCCGACAGCATCCGGATTATTACGAATCCTCTGAGCAAACGGCTCCATGTAGAGGGCAAACAAGAGCGGCGAAAGGGGGCAGCCCTGCCGCGTGCCGCGCTCGATGGCAAAGCCACCGGAGCTACACCCGTTGACCCGCACCGACGCTGAAGGATGCTTATAGCAGTTAAAGACCATGGTGCGGAACTTATCGCCGATTCCCAGTTTCTTGAGGACCAGCTCAAGATACGGCCAGTGAACTCTGTCGAAGGCCTTCTCCGCATCAACGGACAGCAACATCCGCTCCCCCGAGATCCTTGAGGCCTTCTCCAGAACATGCGTCACCCTCTTGGTGTTGTCAACCGTCTGTCTGCCGGGCACAAAACCAGCCTGGTCCGCCTCCACCAGGTCGGGGAGGTGTGGACTCAGCCTGGACGCGAGAATCCCCGTGTACAACTTGAGGTCGACATTTAAAAGCGAGATGGGTCGGTACGAGCCGCAGAGGGCCCGGTCCTTCCCAGGTTTCGGGATTACCGCGACCGTCGCCCTCAGGAGATCCGGAGGGATGGCTCCCGGTTCGGAGAAAGAGTTAAATAGCCGAGTAAGGACAGGGGCCACGGCCGTGCAAAAAGTCTTGTAAAATAGCGACGTGTACCCGTCCGGGCCCGGGGCCTTGCCATGTTTCAGCCGCGCGATAGCTGAAATCACTTCCTCAACATGGATGTCCCGCTCCAGGTGGTCAGCCTGAGCCGGATCCAGTACCGGGAGGGTCACCGACTCCAAATAGCCGTCGGCATCCCGTGGCGAGGAGGGCTCCTCAGCATACAGCGCCTCGTAGAAGCCGCGGAAAGACTCCGCTACCTCCGCGTCCCCGGAGACAACCCCCCCGTCCGCGCCCACCAATTCTTCCACAACGCTGCGCTGTTGCGCGACCCGGAGCCGGTGTGCTAGGAGCTTGCCACATCTGTCCCCCCCAGTGTAGTAGGCATGTTTCAAGCGTAGGGCGGCGTACTCCGCCCTGTCAAGATCCAGAGCCGACAGGAGCTTCCTCGCTGCCTTCAACTGCCTCCACACCCTCGGCGCCCCCGTACGGCGGTGGACCTGCTCAAGCTCCCGGACTTGAGCTGTCAGCTCATCCCTCTTCAGTTGCCGCTCCTTATTCTCAGCTGCAGAGATAGAGATGAATTCCCCCCGGAGGACGGCCTTCAATGCCGCCCACTGTGTCGCCTGCGAGGTGTCAGTGTTGCTATTGTGGGTGAGATAGTCCTGTATGACCTCCCCGATGCGTTGCACCACCGACTTTTTGTGTAGAAGTGTATCCCGGAGGCGCCACACCCCCCGAGAGGGGGAGGCCGCCGGCCACTGGAAAACGCCGGTGACTGGGGAGTGGTCAGACAGGGTCAGGACCCCGATGTCCGCCGCCGTGGCAGCGGCACGCATCGGTCCACTCACCAGGAGGTAGTCCAGCCATGAGTAGGTTCGGTGTGCGTGCGAGAAGTAAGAGTAGTCCCTATCCGTGGGGTGCATGGAGCGCCAGAGGTCGTGCAGATCCATTTCCGCAATCCGGGCCCTCCCAGCCTGGGACAGTTCCCCCGTCTGCGGGAAGCGCTGCGCCGATCTGTCCATCGCAGAGTCAAAGACAATGTTGAGGTCTCCCCCCAAGATAATGTGGCGGTCGGGGGAAGCAGTGACATCCACCAGCGCGGAATCTAGGAAGCGCTCTTGGTGATCGTTTGGGCTATAAACGGAGCCGACCGTAAATGCTATGCCTCCCAGGCGCATGCGATACGCTAGGAGCCTCCCCTTCTGTTCAGCACACTTATGCAACACCTCCCCCCGAAAGGAGCTCGCTAGGAGAATGGCTACCCCCGCCGTCTTGTTCGCTGCCGAGGAAAAGAACTGGGAAGGGAACTTAGCAGAGCGCATCCTATGGCAATCTCGGGGCAATAAGTGTGTCTCCTGCAAAAGGCAAATGTCCGCCTGCGTCCCCTCCAGCAACGACAGGATCGCTCTGCGCTTCACCGGGTTGTTCAGACCCTGAACATTAAGGGTCACTACCTTTAGGCCCGGCATTCCTCGCGGGGGTCGGGAGCGCCATGCAATGGGCAGGGAATCAGCGGGAGGGGCGCGCGGGGCCGCAGCGCTGGACAAGCCAAAACGAAGCGGGCATAGACAACATCGGACAGGACCTTCCCAACCCCAAAACAACCCCCTCCCCCACCCAAAACACAACCCTGGCAACTAGCCACCCACAAACTCAAACACCCCATAGTCTCAGTCAAGCCCCAAAACGGGCAAGTCCGTAGAAAAGAGCGAAGTGGACGTCCAGCCACTCACCTCCAACCGCTCCCCCCCAGCCCCCCCGCCCCGTACCAAGCATGTAAAGAAGCTAAAGACATCTCCCCCCGGAGTGTGTGTTAGGCCGTCAAGGCCACGCTAGAGGAGCCGGTCGAGTCCTCGGCCGCCGCCCTCAGGGCGTCGGCCATGTCCGCTCTGATGGTAGGGGAGTCCGGGCGCCCCACACTGGTCGCTGAGCGCCGCCTCGTTGACCTCCGCCGGTTCCGTCTCTCCGAGGACCTCCACGACGGCGTAGCTCCCTCCTCCTCCGCCGCCGTGAGCCCCAGGACACCACAAATGTCTTGCAAGGAGCGTAGCTGGTGTAGCACTCCGTTCCACTGAAAAATCAGGCGGAAGGGGTGACCCCAAGAGTACGGAGTCTCATGCTCGCGCAAAAAGTCAGTGGCAATCCTAAAGGACCTGCGTTTCTGCAGAGTGATGGCGGAGAGGTCCTGGTAAAGCGCCACCGGCCGATCCCGGAAAGTCAGGGGCTGTTTCCTGCGGGCTTCAGCCATGATGCGTTCCTTTAGTGGAAAGTCGGGCAGGAAGGCCAGAATGTCCGGTGGAGGTGCCGATGACTGGCGCTGCCGGCCAACCCTATGCGCCCTGTCAATGCTGATGGGAAAGTCCGCAGCTTCCCCCAGGATCTCTCGGAAAAGGGCCCGCAGGTAGCTCCCCAGATCGGACCCCTCGTCCGCAGTCGGCACGCCACGCACTCGGATGTTGTTCCTCCGAGATCTGTTCTCAAGGTCCTCGGAGTGGGCCTGGAGCTCCACACACTGTTCCCGGAGGCGAAGAACGTCCTGCTGGAGGTGGACTATCTCCTCCGCTCGCTGTTGGCCCTCCGTCTCCACCGCTTCCACACGCTCGCCAAGGCCCTCCACCTCCCTGCGCACTTCTCGGACCTCGCTGGCCACCTCCCGCTTCAGTGTCTGGAAGTCCTCCCTGAGGGAGCTGAACAGTTCCTCCATAAAGGCCCTCGTGACGGGTGGCTCCCCTCCAGTCACATCCGCCGGAGCCCGGGAGGGCCCCGGTGAGGGCTGCGTCCTGTCCCGCAAGTGCTGGGCCCTGCCAAGCATGTCCGGCAGGGTACGGTCCCCTTTCTTCGGGCCTCCTCTTCCAGACATCGCTAGCTCCGCAGTCGGGCACCGATCCAGGCGCTCCAGGGATGCTCAGCCGCCGGCTAGCACTCGACCTGGGTATCCCCCACGAGTGAAGTCGCTGCGTCACAGGTGACAAAATGGCGGCACAGTCCGGTCACCGTCAGCCGCAAGAGCTTGTGTGAGACAACCAAGGGGGCCGCAGCAGAGGGGTCTCATCAGCACATCCCTCCGGTAGTCAGCCCAGCAGCAGCGGGGATCGCTTGCATCCAGCAGCCAGGACTCCGGCGAAGGGTGCCACCACTGCTCCTTCGGGGACAAAAATGGTGGCCGGGCGGAGCAGGCCAAAACGACCAGGCCCGACGACACCACCGGGGCCCCCGAGGCACCCCACAGTAAAATAAGTTCCACCACCGGCCCCCGTCTGTCACGCACAGGGGCCCAGATGGTCCAACCCCATCAGGGAGTCCGCTGTACCTCGGCTAGGGGTTAGGGCCTCCGCAGTGCGAGGTGTCGCCGTCACCAGTCTGAGTGCCGGGGCACCCGTCCCAAGCCTTCCACACCGTCGGGTCCCTTCCCGCAAGGCTCCTTCAGTCACCGTCGAACGGCGGGCCAGATCCCCTCCAGATCGCAACTTTCAGCACCAGGCCCAGCCGAGGCGCCCGGACAGCTCTCCAATGCGCTCCGCCCCTCGGGCTCGCCGTCGTCGTTCCTTGGTCTCGATCGAACTTTTTGGGGGGGTTCCCCCGAGGCGATCCGAACCAAAACAGCACCAATGTGCACCCCTGATGCTCCGCAACGCTCCTCTCCCGCGCTGAGCCTCAGCGGGGGGAGAAAAGCGTAAGAAAAGGGCTCTAGCTTGGCCGGGCCGGAGGAGCCACGGGAGGAAGCGTCCGCTCACCCCGCCATCTTGGCCACGCCCCCCCTGCTGCCAGTTTATTGCCGCATATACACATGAGGACAATTTTCTTAAATTTTTTGGGGAATCTGGGTGTAATGTGTCCCGATTCATTTCGCAGAGCTACACCCGTAAAAATAACTCTATTCATTTATCTATTCATGCAGGTGCTCCATCTGCACAGGGCGAGGGCTCTGCACAGACTCATTTTACGGTGACCAGAGCAAAATAAATAAATATTCAAATACAAATTACTGCCCGGACACTGACACCTCTAAAGATACCACACTCACGGGACACTGATGCAAGTCTACAAAACTGCAAGGGCTTCTGGGAAGAGCGCTCAGTCAGAAATCTGCTCCATTATGCTGGCTGCAGTCCAGCGGAAACTGACCCATGTCAGGCACGAGGGACCTATCCAGTCACATTGCATTGTAGTACTTAAAGTCCCGTATGTACACGTGAATTGTGGGTAACCTAATATAAATAACACTTATGTTGCTGCATGAACCACAGATGGAACACAGCATCCTAGGTAAGCCATTTCACAACAGGAAGCCATCTTTATTTTTCCACAGCCTAGTTCCCGGTCTGACACAGTAATTTGTTTGGGAAGCTTGCAATGAAATTATTTTGCAACACTAATTAGGTTATCGATTTACTGCCTCCCACGGGCTTTCTTATATTGATGATGGGAACATCTAAACTATAACAAGCCCCACTAGCAGCTGCGGAATTCTAAAAGCACGCGAGTGGTGCGCGCGCTCGCGCCACAGCGAGCGATCTGTTTTCAATTATCGAGCCCGCGTCTGGGCACGATAATTCAAAACAGATGCCGCCCGTGCGGGTAACCGCAAGCAATAGGCCGTGGGCGGAGCAAAGGCGGGACATGCACCCGCCTTTGCCCAATTGCGTGCTGTCTTTCTTAGAAAGACGCACGCAAAGCCCAATAGCCTGTGCGAAAAACAAAAACACACACACGAGCGTGTGGTGAGCTTGGTGAGCATTCTGAAGCCCCTTACTAAAAGTCTCGCAGAGCAGCGCATGTACGCTGCTCTAGGCTCAACCTAAACAGTAGTAAGTCTAGCACCACGCATGGCCAATCCCTGGTAATGTAACATCCTCCAACAAAAAATAATGAAGGTAGGAACTTACAATATAAATCCATAGAAAATTATGTTAAATTAAATTACATTATTTAAATAGATAAAAATATACATCCATATAATTTCAAGCAAAAAATATTGTATAAAAATAGTCCATACTTTTAATGCAATTATAAAATATTTTAATACCTTTCTGCAGTCATAATTTAATATAGCAATACATATTATCAAAATATTATTAAATTACTTTTAATAAATGGTATGCATCACTTATAATATAGATCACTGCTTTATTGATAATATTAGTTTTAATTTAGGCAGGAATTTATTGTTCAGATTTAATATAATTAATTACATTTAACTTAATTAAATATTTGATTGAAAATTAAGTTAACAGTGCTGCAGCATTTATTAATTTAGTTCTATATTTAAAAAACATATATCAAATTAATTCACATTATTATTCTCCCTAAAAAAGGTTTTAATTAATGTTTCTGAGTTTAAAAAACTTTGTACACTTTTCCTATACTTTACTAAGCAAAAAGCTGTGGCCTGACTCTGGATCATCCCAATGGCAAAGTATAGGAAACATTAAACTAAAAAAAACATATGTTTATGATAAATAATAATGTGCATTACTTTTATATATATTTTTTAAATAGAGCTATGTAAAAAAGCTGCATCACTAATAATTTAATTTTGGTTTAAATAATTAATGAAAATACAACAGCTTGAATTATGTTTATTTTTCTGACATTTTTAAATGAAAAAATATGTTTCCACTTAAAGCAAAAACTATTTGTTATCATTCATTAAAAATTATGACAAGTGATGTATAGAAGTTATTTCAAGCGATTCAGTTACATTTGATTAAAATGTATTGTTACATTAATTTTTAAGTGC
The DNA here is from genome assembly GCF_964204655.1 of Triturus cristatus. Taxonomy (NCBI): domain Eukaryota; kingdom Metazoa; phylum Chordata; class Amphibia; order Caudata; family Salamandridae; genus Triturus; species Triturus cristatus. The sequence goes on along the minus strand of NC_140593.1, from coordinate 1,192,092,705 downwards.
AAAACATTATTAAGTATGTTATAAATCAATTAAATGCAAAAGAAACAATTGATGGACGGAATGCTGAACAATGCAAACATTCATCCCCAGTCTGGGTTTAATCCATCATTCTTTTGCTCACCATGCCACCCCAGTTTGGACCTGGCCATATGAAAATCAGTCTTGACCCTGTTCCTTCTGGGTACAGTCCAGCCCGAACTGCCAAGCCAGGTCCTCCCTAAAAGCATGCACTATTTTTTTTATTAAATATATTTAACATTACATTATATTTATTTATATTTTTAACTATTTATAATAATTGATTGTAATATTGTTTCTCATTGGGTTTATTTGTTTTAAGTTCCTATCTCCACTATTTTCAGTAGGAAGGTGTTGCAGAACCAGTAGTCGGCCATGCGTGGTTCTGGATCTTCGTAGCTCTGAGCTGGAGTACTGTACTACTCCTTTGGGTCCCTTCTTGGCTGTCACAACTATAGGCGTGCACTTTGTGAACATATATGGGCTTACTCCTTTATGGGTGGGTTGATATCCATCCTTAAACGCCTTTCATATCCTCCTTAAACCCCTCTTTACTCCACCCTTACCCCCTCCCCTTTATTTATAAATATTATCTATTTTTCCATCCGCTGCCCTGTGTCCCTCCCACATTTACTACTAAACATAGCCGGGGAGGAGAATACCATTTTGTAGTGCATTTGTAGTACCGTTATCGTAGTACAAAACTACTACAAAGTGCAGTGTGTGCGTAAGTCTGAGAGTCTAGAACTCCTTCAGCGCACACCTGAGATCTGATCCCAGCCACACGCGGTTCCGTAATCTACTAAAGACTCAACTACTAGAGCGGGCCTTCAGCGGAACCCAACACAGGGGAGGGGCTAAAAGGGGACACAGCTTTTTTTTAAAACTCCTTAATATACAAATAAATAAATAAATACATAACATTATAATTAAATGGCTTTTACGTCTGTGATACTGCTGCCTCCAAACCCTTGGGCTGTTCGTCTATGAGACCGGTGTAAATAAGCGCACCACCTCTGAGAGTAGTGGGGTTTAGGCCCAAAGGCCTACCTTATATAACTATTTCATTAAAGCGATCAAAAATTAAGTTGGCATGTTAGCAAACTATCTATAAATTAGCATGCGAATATTCGGGGTTTCTAGTCAAGGTTAGCGGAGGTTAATGTTTGCAGGTCAGGCTAATTAGTGTACCTGTAAGTATAATTAACATAACATTCTGTTCATGGGGATTCCAAGTCGCTAAACTATGAATTTAAAAAAACTTATATAAACCTGCGGGGAGGGAAGGGTTTCACTGCCTGGCCTCTTTAATGATAAATAGCTGTGGGTGGACAGGAACACGCAGAGTCATTTTGAGTGTTTTTCTTTTACTGGTATGGTACTGACGCAAGGATACGCTGTCTTCCACTATTAAACAAAGAAGAAAGACCACAAGCATTTGTACTATGTTGATTATATAACGCAAGAATCATTTTAGAGAATGTTACATTACCCTAGGGAGGTATCCTGTCCTTCCAGACATATCATATTAATGTAAATACCGCAGTGCCCTACCGGGCTTACTCACCCTCCCAAAGCTCTTCAAAACATCAAAATATTTGCTGCACTGTGGGACACTGCACGCCCCACAGGGCTGGGAGAAGTAAATGCAATGCAGCTCCCTTTCCAGGAACTAAAAAATGGTGCTAGGTGTCACCAAATGTGAAATTTGGTGTCTCTTAGTGCCATTTTCTAATGCGGTGGTCGTAGGCAGCTGGGGTCAGAGGTGTGCTTCTCGAGTAGATTTGCTGCTTCTTGAGTAGGTTTGCTGCTTCTTGAGTAGATTTGCTGCCGCTTCAGTAGATTTGTTGCTTCTCGAGTAGATATGCTGGCGCTCGAGAAGATTTGGTGCCGCTCGAGTAGATTTGCTGCTTCCCGAGTAGATTTGCTGCTTCCCGAGTAGATTTGCTGCCACTCGAGTAGCTTTGGTGCCGCTCAAGTAGCTTTGGTGCCGCTCGAGTAGATTTGCTGCCACTCCAGTAGATTTGCTGCTTCCCAAGTAGATTTGCTGCTGCTCGAGTAGATTTTCTACTCAAGCGGCAGCAAAATCAACTCAAATGGCCATGGTCTCTTAAACATCGCAGTGTGCCATTTGTGCTGATTTTTCAGCGCTGCTCACACTACTGGCGCTAGATTTCAATGCGAGCAGCACAACATGTATATTTTCCGCCTGTTGTCAGAACTTGGCAGAATCTTGCTGAGTTTTTATCTGACTCCCCCAAATTCCGCAAAGTGAAACTCCACGAGTTTGCCCCACCCCTAATATTGACCTTATTGAATTAAATTACTAGGTCTAGAATTTCACCCCAATGGCATCGGCCTTAGATCTCTGGAAAGAGTTTAAATCCACCTTGGATCATCCAGCCTTTCTACAGGACTTTAATGATTCTACAATTTCCATTTACAACTCACTCAATGGAAGCTTGTCCTGTGATCAAGAATTAAACCATGAAGTTTATTTTGTTTTACCAGAGATGGACCTGTGCTCAGCTTTGGATTTTTAAAGTTGAAATAAAAGTTTATGGATCTGGAAGGGAATGGCTATACCATATTGTCTGGGGGTCCTGATGGCCATGATGATATTGGCACCCAAACCTGCTCCTGTGAAAACGTCTTTACTCTGACTCCTGGACTGCTGCAGCATCTCTCCACACTCAGGTGATGTCTCTGGACAGTCCATCCTTCCGTTTCATTGGGTAGACCTTTCTTGATGCTGTCGGAAGACTAGACTCTTGAGTTGGTGGAATCTTTATGTAAGTTTTTCGAAGTTAGAGGTTCTTGTCGTGAACCTTTACCAATTAGGTCAATCAGGGGCTACGTCTAATACAACAAAGCTCTCTTATGGTTGCCAATGAAAATATATATAAGAAAAAGGGCTCATGTTTGGCTTGTTGAGCCTACATGGCCAGTCTGACTCAGGTAAAATACCCATCTTAGGCTGGCCAGCATTTCTAGGCAAATGCTGCACAATATATGTGCTTGGTTGTGGGAGCGCAGCTGTTGGGTTAAACAAACCTGGTAATGTAGGGATCTGGTGAGCAATACAGCTTCTGTGTTTGAAAATGCTTTTCATGAAAGTAGCTCTTTGGTTGCTCGCTGTCTAGAGAAATGTTTAGAGATTTGAAATCAAAACGATTTGAAATCAAAACGATGAACGCTGGATTAAGGACCTGGGCTCCAAGCAGCCTTAGGAAAATGCTGTAAAAAGAAAAGGGCACAGGTGGGATAGTTGAAGAAATCTAGTCGTCTTTACTTGAATTAGATTCTGATTATCGTATGTTAATGTATTCCTACGCAGGAGTAATAGCTTATGCATGCGAGTAGTCCTTCCGTCATGATGTGGTTGCAGCTTCCCAGGAGTAGATCTGCAATCTTTTGACAAGTCCACAAACTGTGCAAATTTACTCTGAACAAAGGATACACGTAAAGTGTCACCGTCCAAGCTATCAATTCCTTCTGGTTTATGCCCCACGTCACTTATGCAAATGTCAAAGGATACAGGATTTGATCTAAAAACTGGAAATTGAAGTAACCACGTGTGTGACCGATTACTACTGCGTACTGCATTCAGTCCGAGTTACTTTACGTGAATCCTGGTCCCGACAAGTATACTGATGCATTTGACAGATGACTAGGTCCTGATGAGACCCGACTGGTACTCCCAGGTCGAAACGTCAACATCCCCTACCTTGGTGATCCTCTCATGGAATTGACTTGTAGTACATGTCTACAGATGGATACAGCCTCCTTAAGATATTTATTTAACTAAACCTCGACCTTGGGATCTGTACGGTGTATATATCTAATCACTTCTCATGAGCACCACGTCGTTTGCATTACGTTCTCACTGTGCATTATGCACTATACTTTGATCAAAACAATTACAGAATCTGAAGCAAAGAGGAGAAAGGCTGTGTTTGAAAACTTCCAAGGATACATTCCAATTTCATTACTGAATGTTCCATATTGAAGAGAGCTACTATGTGACAATGATTACATTACCTTAGAACCACACCATAGCTATTGATCTGAATGAGTTCCGCGGGACAATTAATTTTATTAAGTAGAATTACTCTGGTCTCCTAGCATAGAGGGTCATCCTTGTTTTTGTTACACATGCATAGACGTGGCCTTGATGTGCGGGAATTGTCGTGACATCGGAGAGCACGGCGGGTGGCGCCCCCGCTCTATCACTATAGTATACATTGTAAGATTGGAGGGTGCTGATTGGCTGATTTGAGGTCTCACCATCATTAGGATGGATAAGCCCGGCTGTGACCCATGATCAGAGTGAGTTCTTGCCATGGACGCCTCTTAGAGGTCTGCGCTGCCTTGGCTGATGTCTAAGAGGCACAGAATACTTTCCGGATATTTAGTTTCTCAGTATTGACTTCAGGTGTTGTAGGACGGTAGGATCCTTCTGCATGGTTACCCCCACTTTTTGCCTGGTGCTAGTCTGACTGGGATCCTGCTAATCAGGACCCCAGTCTATCTGCTTTCTCCCTTAAACGGTGGTTATGTTCAGTACTTAGGTACATGCCACTATTGGATACTGGGGTATCCTTGTCAGTCCCTGGTATATGGTATTAAGGTACCAGGGCAAAGGTACCCCAGAGGTCCCCCATGGGCTGAAGCATGTATTATGCCACCCATGGGAGACCATTCAAACTGTAACTACAGGCCTGCCACTGCAGCCTGTGTAAGCTGGTACTAGCACCACTTATGTAAAATATAGGTTTGCTATATCTAGGGTCACAGCATTTAAAACCTATAAGTCTCCCCTATAGCAGGCCTTTTGCAATCCTGAAGGCACGGTGCTTGGTTCTAAGTGCAAGGGTGCCCCTGCATGAGCAGGACACCCCTACAGCCTAGGGAGTCCATTCTCCCGGCCTGTGAGTGAAGCAGCCATATACCATATAGAGGGGCACCGGTTAACTACGCGATGGCCATCTCGAAACTGGCTGCAACAAATCCTATCATGTTTGATATCAAACATGTTGGGATCACACCTCCCACACCGTAAATGGTGTGGAAGGTATGAATCCAAGCACAGGAACGGGCCTCCGTTAGGCTCTCAGTGCTCCCGGTGCCAGTCTCCTAGACCCGGACAGCACAACATGGCTGCTGCAGACCAGAGACACGATTCTGCCCTCCTGCTGCTGAGCCAAGCTCGAGCAGGGGAAGGTAGAACAATAGGTATCCTGTCACAGGGTGGTGTGACCACCTCCCTGACAGGGTTTAGTGTATTGGGGCCGGGTGGGTGCGCTTGGTAGCGCCACTATGTCTGCATGAGAGGCACATTTGGTGCCTACTTGCACAGTATAGTTTAAACCAGCTCTGGGAGCCGTTGTCTCCTGCTCTGGCGCGAAAGTAGACAAAGGACATAGGAGTATCCTCCCCACTGTCCAGTACCTCCCCTAAGAGGGAACCCTGAATCGTCCCAACCCTTTCCTTAGGGAACTTAAGGGCTTACCTGGGTGTAGGTCCCTAGATTCATTGTGGGACACGATTCAATTGAGACACCACTTTAACTTCTACCGTCTGGGCACTCTGGACCTCGCTGGAATTCGTTTGGGCTCGACTTCGTCTCCCTTCCTGTCTGCTGCATTGTCTGTGCCTGTGCACCATACAGGAACCTTCCACAGCCTGTGGGCATCAAAGATACCTGAAGGAATCTCCCTTGGAGTGAAAGAGTCACTTCCCTGCATCTGTAGGCAGCGCAACGAAGCTGACTGGTCTGCTGATCCTGAGCTCCCACAGACTCTGAAATGCTCAGCAACACAGATGGTGGTTGTCCACATCACTTGAGGCGTGCCCTGCCCTCTCACCAAGTTTGAGGCCAGTATCCCTCAAAGGAGCTGTAGGAATCGAACCCATGTGCACTGCGTTGACTCGTCGTTGCAAAGGCTTGTTGGCTTCCTTCCACCAAGAGTTTCGGGCTCCAAGTAGCCCCAACCTCGAGCATCTCCAGTGACCAGAATATTTGTCCATACCACATCGTTTGCATCGTGGCCTGCATCTTTTGGTGAGCTGATCAAGATCCTTTTGCGACTCCAGGGCCTCCGGCCTGTGGGTCCTGTTTAGGGTCACCTTGTTGATTTTGGGCTCGCCTGATTGCTCTGGGCCTGCCCTGACTCCCCTGCGTGTGGTGAATCCCCTGGACTTTGCCGGCCCTGACATTGCACCTTCTTCGACTTCCAAGTTGTTTGCAGTTACCAAGGCTTGTTGGTGCTTCGGACGGACACCGACTCCTCAACTCTCAACATCCGACATGGGACAGCTCGTTCATGGCTCCTGGTCTTCCTCAGCATCGCCTGGTTCTCACAGCTGCAGAGTCAAGGTCACCGTCAACTCTCCTGCAACACCCGACATCGGTGGGCATTCATCTTCCAGGTCTATGGGTCACTCGTGAGTGACATAGACTCTGTCCCCTCTGCTTGCAGGTACCTCTCAACTTGAATCCACCTTCGGATTCCACTGGATACTTTCTCCTTCTCCATCAACAGCACTTTCCATAAGTCCTCCAATGGCTTTGTCAAAGGTTTCCGACACAACTTCACACCTATGCACCAGGTTCCCTGGTGTAGGTAATGTGGGTACTAGGGCATCCACGGGTGGGGTGGCTCTCCAACCTTCTGTCTTCCACAGGGTTTCTTCAGGGTCTACTGGGAAGGGTCCCTAATCTTTCAAATTGGAACCGCGACTTACACGTTGATTTGTAAGGAGAACGCGGTCGTGTTCCCACACTTCACACCATCTCCGTGGGGTTCCTTGTCACTCACCTTGGGTGGTTTTTAGTGTCCTCGTCACTTCTACATCCTCTGGACATTGTCTTGACATGAGTCGTGGTTCTTATACCACTTTCTAAAAATATGGTTCCCTGGGATTCACTGTGTATTCTGTGCTCTTTAAGTAATTTCTATGCAAAGCATGGTGTGCATTGTGCACATCTCCAAGTAGGAGATATCTAAATGTGTTGGTGAGTATTATTTAATAAATAAATATTTTTATAGATACCTTGTGTGGTTCATTTTTATTTAATCTCTACTATAAGGTTCATTCTGGTAAAACAAGCTGCTTTACACTCCTTCTGGACTAAGCCTGAAGGCTGCTCTCCACAGCTACCACCTAGAGAGCTTTCTAAGGTTGTCTAAGACCTCTTAAATCACCATAAGGGTTTTCTGAACTGGTGCTGGGTGCCCACTTACATAAGTGGACATCATATACCAGGCCAGCCTCCCAGAGGTTTGATCATATAATGCACAAGCATACCTCTGGTGCAAAAGTCACGCGAGATACCACTGGGAGTGTCATTCGCGCAGACACTGTAGGCTGCAGCATGCGTCAGTTTCATGTTCAGTTTCTTGAGGAATCAGTCTCCCCAGGAGAAAAATGATTAAAAAACAGACATAACTATATATAAAAATCCACCACACCCTAAATCATATATACCCTGGGCCTTGTCATCCTGAAGAATGCTATTATGGTCATGTGACTGGTGTGACATCATATACCAACCAGGGCGGTGTGGCGCTATGGTGAGGCTCCGAGAGTGGAGAAAGGAGCGCTAGATTGTGGCAGACTCCTGGCATGCAGCTGGGTAGCTATCCTATCAGGATGCTGGCTCACCGACGATAGGACGAATAAGTAAATATGACATGGACGCGCCACTAATATGGGGCACGTCATATCCTGGAAACAAAGGCCCGCAGCTGAGGTGGCCCCGCCTCTATATAATGCTACGTCTCCCTTCCCGCCTTCTACATTAGCATGGTGTCATCGTTTATCCAGAAATTATACAGTATGCGCAGTGCCACTGGAATTGTGCGTCTCTGTGGCCTTGGTGTTTTCCGCATTATTATGGATTCGCCACATACCCCACCATCTACTGCATACTCTGTAGATTTTAACAAAAGAAAATGGTTTCTAGCAGTGGAAGGCCCTTTACCATGGTTGACCGGCCATCACTCAGTTGCTTATTGCTGTATTTGATAATTAAACTAGTACCAAGGGGGTGAAAACTTTGCACAGATAGTGTTACCATGTGTAAAATGTACAAAACAATGAAAATATACTATAACCACTTGTGCCACATTACACCGCATAAGTTGCATTTTCTTACCACATAATTGAATCAATGCTGCCTCATAAATTGGTCCTCCCCTGCTGCTTAATTCCAGTGGCCCTGAGTATGTGACTACGACTGTTGATTGTAAAGCATGCTAACAACTCTTGGTGAAGTCTGCATTATATTACAGGGTTGAATAAATAAATAAAGTGTGGTGGTGTAGAGAAAGGTTCATTAATGCTGGTATCTCATCAGTGCTTCGAATGAATGACTGGAGTAATGTGTCCTTGGGAATGACAAAGATGGAAGGGCTTTTGACTAAGTTATAGCTGCCCTCTCAGTGCCACAGACTTGGAGTGACTGCTGAGTCCATCTCTGAGCAGCAGCCACGCAGAGGACCCTGGGAGTTACAAGAACCCTCGAAATTCACACTTTCTGCCTCACCTTTGTGTCTCCAGAGAGTAGATTTCCTTCCTCCTTCCTCACTTAAAAGCACATCTGCCGGATCCCAACACCTCCCATTGCACGTTTAACCACAGAGGTCCTGGTGTGAGCCTTGTAACTAAAAATGCAGGACGGAGGTCTCCAGAGGGACGGACACGCGCAGGAAGAGACCTGATTACGAGAATTAAAGAGATTTTTATGCAGAGGGGCCTGGCTTGTCGTGCAGGGTTTGGAAACAGAGCAATAACCATTACACACTCTCATCAGAAGACTCTGCGAGCCCAGCTCACTGGAGACATGGACAAGGGAGCCCGGAGACCTTTGACCTCATAATGCAAGGCCATATATACCCTCCTAGAGAAGGTCCATAAATGCAGACTCATTGCCCAATTCCTGTAGGACTGACCCCATCATCCTCAACTCAAGGTGACCTCCACCGAACCAGTGTAATGACCACAGACCCACGTGTAACCTCGAGGTCAGAGGTTAGAATCTCAATCTTTCATTCTCCTGCAGTCAATAACATCACAACTATAAATAACCATTGCTGTAATAATTGCACTTCCGGTGTCCTCCAGGCACTCTACGCTGTAATAACTGCACTTCCGGTGTCCTCCAGGCACTCTACGCTGCAGCAACTGCACTTCTGGTGCCCTCCAGGCTTCCACAGCACGGTATCTCTACACTGTCATAACTGTACTCCTGGTGACATCCAGCATTCCACAGCACTGTATCTCTACGCTGCCATAGCCGTGCCTCCTGTGTCCTCCAGGCACCCGTAGCACGGTTTCTCTACCTGTAATACCTGCACTTCCGGTGTCCTCCAGGCATCCGCAGCACGGTATCTCTATGCTACAAAATCCGCACTCCGGTGCCCTACAGGCACCCACAGCTCAGTATCTCTACGCTGCCATAGCCACGCCACCGGTCCCCCCCCCCCCCCCCCCCCCCTCAGGCAGCCGCAGCACAGTATCTCTACCTTGCCATAGCCACGCCTCGGGTCCTCCAGTCACCCATAGCATGGTGTCTCTACGCTGCCATACCTGCACTTCTGGTGCCCTGTAGGCAGTGCTTTAAATGGAAAAATAGAAGTGCCGGTACTCTCCCTCTTAGAATAAAAAAGTGCCGGTACTCTCCCTCTTAGATTAAAAAAGTGCCGGTACTCCGTACCGGACAGTACCGGCCCATTTAAAGCACTTCCTGTAGACACCCACAGCACTGTGTCTCTACAGTGCTAAACTGCACTTATTGTGCCTTCCAGGGACCCGCACCACGGTATCCCTACGTTGCGATAACTGCACTTCTGGTGTCCTCCAGGCACCCATAGCACAGTATCTCTATGCTGCCATAGCTGCACTTTTGGTGTCCTCCAGGCACCCGTAGCACAGTATCGCTGCGATAACTGCACTTCTGGTGCCCTCCAGGCACCCGCAGCACAGTATCCCTACGCTGAGATAACTACACTTGCAGTTTGTCTGCGCTTTACGTGCCCTCCAAGCACGGTAGCATGATAGCTCTACTTAGAAACCTAAAGCTCTGTTTTTACACGTACCCACCAGAAAAGGCATAAATGGGTCTTCGTGCCCAACTGTCTCACACAGGAACGCCTCCTCTCTGCCGCTCGTGTGCCCCTCTTCATAACTTACCATCAGGTTCGTCATTACCATAGAATTCATTCTGGGCATGGACACCCTCTAACTCTCAACAGAACAAACTAACCAAAGATTGCACTGACATCCAGCACAGATGTGCCATACACTGCGGTGCCAACGTGCTCACCACAGCATCTTAGACCAGGACACAACAGAATACAGGACTCCTAGGCACATCGAACACAGGCCAGACACACAGAGGTGCTGGAACTAGGTGTGTGGGAGGAGCTGCTGCACCCCCAGAAAAGTACAAAAAGTTGAGCTAGGGAATACACAATGAAGGGGCCTTTCAGATGTTTTTCTTCCAGCAGCATTTGTTGTGTTTTCAATGACAGACTGTCACTTATCCCCTATGCCTTTAGTGATATCTTGTTAGTGGCCAGCAGCCCCCACACTAAAGCTTGCATTGTACCATTAATTGGCTATTTCGGCACCCAGAAGCATTCAACCCCCACCCCTGTCTTACATGCACTTCTGCTGAGCAGTGTACATGCTGTCTTCCTAGCAGATGTGCAGACACTTCATTGCAACCCTAGTGTCACTCATGGAACATCAAACCCATTTATCCACAATGGATTGACGGGTACGCACTCCGATCTGATTTGATTTGTTTTGGCAATTTATAAAGCGCGAACAAATGCCCGAAGCCATCAAGGCGCTAATGCAGTTAGTCTACTGATGAGGGCAAGAGGTACATCCCTGAGCTAAAAGGGACAGTGCAAGGCAAAATGCCAGGTCTTCAGGGCCTTATGGATAGGAGAATGAGCTTCCTGCCAGGACATGGAGTAAGGGAGAGTATTTCAAAGCGTGGATGCAGCCACAGCAAATTCTCTTCCTCCCCAATTGCCTTCCGAAACCTGTGAATAACTATCAGATATTTTCCAGCAGAACACAACTGTCTAGATGGTATATATCTAGGCTCTCCTGTTTTAGGTTTAAACCTTTAATAACTGATAAAACCCCACCAAAAGGAAAACAGATCTCACCAGTATGAACATGTAAACACTGAAAAAACACCTTTGCAACCATAAACTAATACAATTCAAAGAAAGGAAAAGGTGAGTGAAAGAGTCATTTTTATTTCTTCCTGAATGGGCCAATACAATGTAACTTTGTTATACAAGGCAGCAGCAAGAAAGACTGGGCTAACATTTTTCTGCTTGAGTTTTGTTGTTTAGGGATGTCACTAAAATATTGTTTCTTCTTCTTTTTGCTTTCTCAGTTTTGAGGTCTTTGGTCTAAAGATGAAGGGTTTAGAAGCAAGTTTTAGGTCTTATTTAATTATTTTATAAACTGTAGAGAATCAGGAAATATCAAAATCATATTTGACATTTTGGCAACGTTTGATTCTTTCACTGATAGGTAAAATGGCTGGTTTCATAAGAATCTTTTGCCAGTATGTACCATAACGTTTACCCACAGACAGAGGATGGGTGAAACCCTTTGATACATCAGTCCTCTTTTCTAGCGAGTCAGTATTGCTAGTAGGTGAATTGCCAAACACCCCAGGTTTTAAACATTCAATGCAAGGTGTAGTGACATGTTGTCACTGATCATCTGGGATAGTGGTGACATGACACCAGATGTTTGGGTAAAATGGAACCAAGTGTCACTTGGAATGCTGCTGCAAAATGTTCTTAGCAAGGTCAACAAAGATTGGAGTGATATTGTTTAAATTTGCAGCAAATCAGCTACATATTTGAAAATGTTTTCTGATGACCTGTCAAAATCGATACCTGAGCTGAAGTGCCTCCCTGTAAGAGATCCTCGCCTCTTGCTAGATGGTATGCTGAGAGCATCTTTACAATCTTCAGAGTTAATGAAGAATGCAATTGACTTTGTAGTCTATTCTTGTGCACTGTTTCGTTATGTGTGGGAACCAAAACGGAAATATTTCTCATTTTGTGCTTTGTGTGGCATCAGAGAAAGTCACCCCAACTGTGTCATTTAACCGATGGTTCTCAGTCCTAGAGGCCGTGAATGCTATATTATCCACGGGGCGACCGTTTACACAATTTTTGCTTAGAGTTGATGCCAAAGTCAAGAAATGTGAGGATCTTCGGGTGCACATTGATAGTGATGTGAAAAAAGTACACTCAACTGCAGTCTTAGATTTTTGCAGGAAAACATGACTGTTGTAGTGGACATAATAAAAAAACTAGAGTCTGAAAATACCCTTGCGTACCAAGTGTTCAGCGTAATTGTTGTAGATCTCCTTGAGGGTAGGCTGGGCCACAGTTTTAGTGACTTTGGCACAGCAACATGTTCCATGTTAGAATTCTTGGCACTTGGTAAGAAAGAGATATTTTGAGGGGCAATGCAAGAAATCTTATTTTGCAGTGCATGAGAAATGTCTGGCAATGATGACTAGAAATGCCTCTTCACCAACCATGGCATTTAAAGTCAATGAAGCCTCACTGAGGTACTCGGCACAAGTTCTAGATTCCTCCCACAAAGAGGAATTTTCTCTGGACTTTGAAAAGTACTGCTTCATTTTTGACCGCTTCAATAACTGAGTGCATATGCGCCCAGTTCAACACATATGTTGCAGAACCTGTCCCAGAGAATCGCAAACTTCCGTTGCACCAGTATTGGCACAAAAAGCTATGTCAGTGGCCAGAGTTTGCAAATTGTGCACTGGCTGTTTTGGCGTTGCCCGTCTCAAGTGTCAATTTTGAGAGGGCCTTTTCACAGATAAATGTTTACATGGGGAGGAAAGAGCGAGCACACATGACCAAAGGCTGACTAAAGAAGTGTTGTATGGTGTACTACAATAAGTTAGATTTGTAAACATTTATGTGTAGTGGACCTCATATACCCTGTACGCACACTGTCTATAGACATGCTCTATCAGTGCAGAAAGCAAGCAATAATAAAAGCAAAACATTTCATAAACAGGAAAAACACTGTTTCTGTTGTTTATAATTGTGCAAAAATGCGTAACCACTGAAAACCACTGGTTTTTAAGGTATTGAAAACACTGAAAAACCCCACCAGGATTTACCAAAAATAGAAACTGAAAACAGGAAAGCCTTTGTATACATCATTGAAAGAGATGCTTCACTCCCTCAGGGATGTATTGTAAAGTGCCTTATGTTATGGACAATGCAAAAGGCTTTGAAGATAATTCGTTTAGTGGCAGGGAGGCAATGCAGTTCAGGAATAGCAGCAGAGAGTGAATCATATTTAGGAAGATCCAGAATGAGACTTGCTGCCGCATTCTGGACAAGCTGCAACTTGGCTATGGCTGTCTTAATAATGTCCAGGTAGAGCGCGCTGCAGTGATCCATTCCGGATATAATCAGTGTCACGGCCGCTTGTTTCCTGAAGGAAAGGAAAAAAATGGAAACACCTTCCTAAGGGTCTTAATCGCCCAGAAGCAGGATGATGACATCCTATTAACCTGGAGATTAAAGGGCAGGTTGTTATCAACCCAAACTCCAAGATGTTTTGAGGAGTCAGCAGCGCTGGGAAGTTGACCTGCCAACCTGTAAATTAATTTCACTGTGTGAGGAGGGGCGGAGCCTCGGAGGGAGCGGGGCCTCGTGTTGAGAGCTACTACCTAAGAGGCACTCTGCCCTCCTCCAAGTCCATCACTCTCACCCCCCAAAAAAATAAAGGGTCCTTGAGACTGTTGTCAATGTCCTGGGGTGTTTTCACATCTTTTAACGGTTACAGACTCAAAAGACGAGCCAGGATTCCACTATATGCTGTGGTTCCCAGCTCACCTTGCCTTCCACCATGTGATTTCCGCTCCTCAGGTGAGGTGAGGGTGAGGTGATCGTGTGAAGGGAGCCTAAATTATCTGACACACAATGGCGCCATGTGAGTTGGTGAGTGGGAGACTCACCTAACCTAGGAAGACACCCATTCACGCTAAGAGAGCACATCTTCACAAGTAGAATCAGACTCTTGTCCTCACAGAAACCTTAGACAGCCATGCTCAGAGGATTGAAAGTGCTGCGATGGCCTACCAATGGTAGTCAGTGCGCTACACACCTGCACCTAACACAAACCTGATATAGTGACAGGATGAAGAAAGGGAATAGGGGCAGTTATAGGGACAAGAGATGAAGTTATACAAGACAAAAGTAAAGGCTTCCTTAAAAATGCTTTCTAAGGACACTTTTCACAAGAGGCTGAGGGAGTAGGGCTCAGTCACTCCAGCAGCTAAGGACACTTCACCAGGGCCGGACTGGTAACAGAAACCGGCCCTGGCAAACTGCTGAGCCGCCCCCCCCTCTGGGGTGAGGGGGAGTGCAGCCGAGCAGTTTGCGAGGGCCGGTTTCGGCTGATTTTGTTACCGGGGGCCGCGATTGCTGACCCCCGGTAACAAAAACGGCCCCCCAGGGGCCTAAAAACGGCCCCCAAACTAGCGGCCTACTGGGGAAACGCCCGGTGCCCGCTATGGCCAGTCCGGCCCTGCACTTCACAACAAGCTGAGGGAGTGGGGCTCAGTGAATGGTGCTCAATCACTGCAGCAGCTAAGGACACTTTTCACAACAGGCTCAGTGAACGTGGCTCAGTCACTCCAGCAGCTAAGGACACTTTTCACTACAGGCTCGGTGAGCTGTGCTCATTCACTCCAGTCTGCTAAGGACACTTTTCACTACAGGCTCAGTGAACGTGGCTCAGTCACTCCAGCAGCTAAGGCCACTTTTCACTACAGGCTCGGTGAGCTGTGCTCAGTCACTCCAACAGCTAAGGACACTTTTCACTACAGGCTCGGTGAGCTGTGCTCAGTCACTCCAGTCTGCTAAGGACACTTTTCACTACAGGCTCAGTGAACGTGGCTCAGTCACTCCAGCAGCTAAGGACACTTTTAACTACAGGCTCGGTGAGCTGTGCTCAGTCACTCCAACAGCTAAGGACACTTTTCAAACAGGCTCAGTGAGTGGGACTCATTCACTCCAGTCTGCTAAGGACACTTTTCACAACAGGCTCAGTGAGTGGTGCTCAGTCACTCCAGCAGCTAAGGACACTTTTCACAACAGGCTCAGTGAGTGGGGCTCAGTCACTCCAGCAGCTAAGGCCACTTTTCACTACAGGCTCATTGAACACGGCTCAGTCACTCCAGTCTGCTAAGGACACTTTTCACAGCATGCTCGGTGAGTGGGGCTCAGTCACTCCAGCAGCTAAGGACACTTTACAATACAGGCTCAGTGAGTGGGGCTCAGTCACTCCACCCAGCATCTAAGGACACTTTTCAAACAGGCTAAGTGAGTGAGGCTCAGTCACTTCAGCAGCTAAGGACACTTTTCACTACAGGCTCAGTGAACGTGGCTCAGTCACTCCAGCAGCTAAGGACACTTTTCACTACAGGCTCGGTGAGCTGTGCTCAGTCACTCCAACAGCTAAGGACACTTTTCAAACAGGCTCAGTGAGTGGGACTCATTCACTTCAGTCTGCTAAGGACACTTTTCACAACAGGCTCAGTGAGTGGTGCTCAGTCACTCCAGCAGCTAAGGACACTTTTCACAACAGGCTCAGTGAGTGGGGCTCATTCACTCTAGCAGCTAAGGACACTTTTCACTACAGGCTCGGTGAGCTGTGCTCAGTCACTCCAGTCTGCTAAGGACACTTCACTACAGGCACGGTGAGCTGTGCTCAGTCACTTCAACAGCTAAAGACACTTATCAAACAGGCTCAGTGAGTGGGACTCATTCACTCTAGTCTGCTAAGGACACTTTTCACAACAGGCTCAGTGAGTGGTGCTCAGTCACTCCAGCAGCTAAGGACACTTTTCACAACAGGCTCAGTGAGTGGGGCTCATTCACTCTAGCAGATAAGGACACTTTTCACTACAGGCTCGGTGAGCTGTGCTCAGTCACTCCAGTCTGCTAAGGACACTTCACTACAGGCACGGTGAGCTGTGCTCAGTCACTCCAACAGCTAAGGACACTTTTCAAGCAGGCTCAGTGAGTGGGACTCATTCACTCCATTCTGCTAAGGACACTTTTCACAACAGGCTCAGTGAGTGGTGCCCAGTCACTCCAGCAGCTAAGGACACTTTTCACAACAGACTCAGTGAGTGGGCCTCAGTCCCTCCAACAGCTAAGGGCACTTTTAACTACAGGGTCAGTGAGTGGGGCTTAGTTATTCCAACAGCTAAGGACACTTTTCACTACAGGATCAGTGAGCTGTGCCCAGTCACTCTAGTCTGCTAAGGGAACTTTTCACAACAGGCTCAGTGAGTGGGGCTCAGTCACTCCAGCAGCTAAGGACATTTTTCACAACAGGCTCAGTGAGTGGGGCTCAGTCCCTCCAGCATCTAAGGACACTTTTCACTACAGGGTCAGTGAGTGGGCCTCAGTCCCTCCAACAGCTAAGGGCACTTTTAACTACAGGGTCAGTGAGTGGGACTTAGTTATTCCAACAGCTAAGGACACTTTTCACTACAGGATCAGTGAGCTGTGCCCAGTTTCTCTAGTCTGCTGAGGGATCTTTTCACAACAGGCTCAGTGAGTGGGGCTCAGTCACTCCAGCAGCTAAGGACATTTTTCACAACAGGCTGAGTGAGTGATGCTAGGCGGAGTCATTTTGGAAGCCAGTCACTCCACACATGGTGTTGTCTCCTCTAGAGTGGAGGGGCGAGGAGTGTTTGCAGGGGGGGGGGTGATAATAGGATGCATAATTGCAGGCAGCGCTCAACATCTCTGCATTTTCATTTCACCGTTGTGTTCCAGGGCAATCCATTAGTGTATTGCTCTTTAATATTTCAGTTCCTAACATCTATATCATTTTATGCGAACTGTAAAAATGTTGATGGGTTAATAAGGTCCAACGCTGGGTATCGAGATCCACTTGCAATGAATATAACATCAGTAATTCTGCGCCAAAGACCTCCCTATAGGATGGACTCAACCTGCAGATGGAAGAGCTGGGTCTAGAACCAGATGGAGTGAGTGCCTGGGACCCGGGGCTGGAAGAGTCTATGATAGATGGGGGGGGTCAGCCTCTGAGAGAGGGGTGCTAAAGCGACGAGTGTCCGGACAGAGGGCAGGCGAGGTCTATAACACATGGGGTGCAGCCTCAGAGAGAGGGGTGCTGGAGCGATGAGTGTCCGGACAGAGGGCAGGTGAGGTCTATAACAGATGGGGTGCAGCCTCTGAGAGAGGGGTGCTAAAGCGACGAGTGTCCGGACAGAGGGCAGGTGAGGTCTATAACAGATGGGGTGCAGCCTCTGAGAGAGGGGTGCTAGAGCGATGAGTGATGGAGACAGAGGGCAGGTGGGGTCTCTAACAGATGGGGTGCAGCCTCTGAGAGAGGGGTGCTAGAGCGATGAGTGATCGAGACAGAGGGCAGGTGGGGTCTATAACAGATGGGGTGCAGCCTCTGAGAGAAGGGTGCTAGAGCGATGAGTGTCCGGACACAGGGCCGCAGGGGTCTATAACAGATGGGGTGCAGCCTCTGAGAGAGGGGTGCTAGAGCGATGAGTGCCCAGACACAGGGCCGCAGGGGTCTATAACAGATGGGGTGCTGCCTCTGAGAGAGGGGTGCTAGAGCGATGAGTGTCCAGACACAGGGCCGCAGGGGTCTATAACAGATGGGGTGCTGCCTCTGAGAGAGGGGTGCTAGAGCGATGAGTGATGGAGACAGAGGGCAGGTGGGGTCTCTAACAGATGGGGTGCAGCCACGGAGAGCGGGGTGCTGGAGCGATGAGTGATCGAGACAGAGGGCAGGTGGGGTCTATAACAGATGGGGTGCAGCCTCTGAGAGCGGGGTGCTGGAGCGATGAGTGATCGAGACAGAGGGCAGGTGGGGTCTCTAACAGATGGGGTGCAGCCACGGAGAGCGGGGTGCTAGAGCGATGAGTGATGGAGACAGAGGGCAGGTGGGGTCTCTAACAGATGGGGTGCAGCCACGGAGAGCGGGGTGCTGGAGCGATGAGTGATCGAGACAGAGGGCAGGTGGGGTCTATAACAGATGGGGTGCAGCCTCTGAGAGCGGGGTGCTGGAGCGATGAGTGATCAAGACAGAGGGCAGGTGGGGTCTATAACAGATGGGGTGCAGCCTCAGTGAGAGGGGTGCTAGAGCGATGAGTGCCCAGGGACAGAGGGCTGGAGGGGTCTATAACAGATGGGGTGCAGCCTCAGAGAGATGGGTGCTAGAGCGATGAGTGCCCGGGACAGAGGGCTGGAGGGGTCATAACCGATGGGGTGTCATCTCTGAGAGAGGGGTACTCAGAACATGGGGCTGGAGTTGTCTATAACAGATGGGGTGCAGTCTCAGAGAGAGGGGTGCTAGAGCGATGAGTGCCCCGGACGGAGGGCTGGAGGGGTCTATAACAGATGGGGTGCAGCCTCTAAGCGAGGGGTGGTAAAACGATGACTCCCCGGGACAGAGGGCTGGAGGGGTCTATAACAGATGGGGTGCTGCCTCTGAGAGATGGGTGCTAGAGCGATGAGTGCCCGGGACAGAGGGCTGGAGGGGTCATAACCGATGGGATGTCATCTCTGAGAGAGGGGTACTCAGAACATGGGGCTGGAGTTGTCTATAACAGATGGGGTGCAGTCTCAGAGAGAGGGGTGCTAGAGCGATGAGTGCCCCGGACGGAGGGCTGGAGGGGTCTATAACAGATGGGGTGCAGCCTCTAAGCGAGGGGTGGTAAAACGATGACTCCCCGGGACAGAGGGCTGGAGGAGTCTTTAACAGATGGGGTGCAGCCACAGAAAGAGGGTGCTAGAGCGATGAGTGCCCAGACAGAGGGCTGGAGGGGTGTATAAAAGATGGGGTGCAGCCTCTGAGAGAGGTTTGCTGGAGAGCTGAGTGCCCGGGACAGAGGGCTGGAGGGGTCTATAACAGATGGGGTGCAGCCTTTGAGAGAGGGGGTGCTAGAGCGATGAGTACCCAGGACAAAGGGCTGAGGAATCTATAACAGATGGGGTGCAGTCTCTGAAAGAGGGGTGCATGATCAATGACTGCCACGGATAGAGGGCTGAGAAGTCTATAATGGATGGGGTGCAGCATCTGAGAGAGGGATGCTAGAGCGATGAGTGCCTGGGACACAGGGCTGGAGGGATCTATAACAGATGGGGTGTCATCTCTGAGAGAGGGGTGCTAGAGCGATGAGTGCTCAGAACATGGGGCTGGAGGTGTCTTTAACAGATGGGGACTGCCTCTGAGAGAGGGGTACTAGATCGATGAGTGCCCAGGACACGGGGCTGGGGGGTCTATAACAGATGGGGTGCTGCCTCTGAGAGAGAGGTGCTGGACCGATGAGTGCCCCGGACATGGGGCTGGAGGGGTCTATAACAGATGGGGTGCAGTCTCTGAAAGAGGAGTGCTAGATCAATGAGTGCCACGGATAGAGGTCTGAGAAGTCTATAATGGATGGGGTGCAGCCCTGGGAGAGGGGTGCTAGAACGATGAGTGCCCCGGACATGGGGCTGGAGGGATCTATAACAGATGGGGGTGCTGCCTCTGAGAGAGGGGTGCTAGATCGATGAGTGCCCAGGACACGGGCTGGAGGGGCTGTAACAGATGGGGCGCTGCCTCTGAGAGAGGGGTGCTAGAGCGATGAGTGCCCGGGACAGAGGTCTGGAGTGGTCTATAACAGATGGGCTGCTGCCTCTGAGAGAGGGGTGCTGGACCGATGAGTGCCCCGGACATGGGGCTGGAGGGGTCTATAACAGATGGGGTGCAGTCTCTGAAAGAGGGGTGCTAGATCGATGAGTGCCCAGGACACGGGGCTGGAGGGGCTATAACAGATGGGGTGCAGCATCTGAGAGAGGGGTGCTAGATCGATGAGTGCCCAGGACACGGGGCTGGAGGGGCTATAACAGATGGGGTGCAGTCTCTGAAAGAGGGGTGCTAGATCGATGAGTGCCCAGGACACGGGGCTGGAGGGGCTGTAACAGATGGGGTGCAGGCTCTGAGAGAGGGGTGCTAGAGCGATGAGTGCCTGGGACACAGGGCTGGAGGGGTCTATAACAGATGGGGTGCAGCCTCTGAGAGAGGGGTGCTAGAGTGACGAGTGCCCTGAACAGAAGGCTGGATGGATTTGTGACAGATGCAGCACAACCTCGGAGGGCAGAGCTAGAGCTAAGTACCCAGGTCCAGGAGTCTACGATCACAGATGTGCGAAGGTGCCTGCCAGTGTGATTAAATAAGAGGCTTGCATCACACCAGGGAAGCAAAAGCCTGACTAATGGAAGGAGAGGAGAGCCATTAGGAGACGAGAACCTGGGGTTGTTTCTGAACACTACTGGGCATTCTTTGAGGCTTGTATGAGTGTATGCATTGGAGTGTGGCCGGACGTGGCCGGAGTAGCCGCCTTGGCCGCACTTGTCCGAAGGCGGCAGACTCGGGGGTGACCGGCGTGCACTGCTTCCACCAAAATGATCCAATCCCAAGGAATACTCACAACCCAAAAGAACTGCGCACAATTTCTCCCAAACTGAAATTTCTTATTCGCTTGCTAGCTATAATACCTCTGCCTCCCCCACCGTCTCGTCCCCAGAAAGCACAAAACAATGCACTATACCCACCATCTCCCAGGTACGAACCAAACGCCAGGCACCGACCTCTAGGAGCATCTTTCCTATCATCACCAAAACCCTGACACCGCAACACCAAAACGGTCACCTCAGAGCTGCATTTTATGCTTCACAGCTGCAGATCTGCAACAAAACACAAGCTGGAAATCTCAGACACCATCATTCACTACAACCATTGACTTACTAATCCTCACTGAGACCTGGTCCAATGACACGTCTCGCACCATTCTCAATCTTCTGCTCCCCAAACTATTCCATTGTCAGGAATGATACGGCGGGTAGAGTCGGGGGCAGCATCGCTGCTATCTTCAGGAACTCCCTTCAATGCAGGGAACTACCCAGCAGCTCTTTCTATACACTTTAATGCCTTACTCTTGAACTATATGTGCAGCACAACTCCCCTAACAGGATTAACTGCATTTACTACCCACCAGGTGACAACCCTACATTTACTGAGGAATTCTTTGACTTTGCAAGTGACGAATCACATCACATAGCGATAAACTAATATTTCTAGGAGACTTTAACCTTCACTGGGGCACCTTGGAAGACTTGACTGCCAACCAGCTTGCCACATTTCTCCCTGGAAATGATATTTTACAACACAATTCTAAACCAACACACTCCAGGGGCTCGGAGATTGACCTTATAGTTTCAAAAAAGATCTGCTCACAGTAGACGATCCCATATCAATAGAATTGTCTGACCACTTCCTCGTCAGAAACCGGTCCTAGGAAGCTTGTTTCCGGTCCAGGGAAGGCATGGCTTGGCAGTTCGGGCTGGACTGTTCCCATGAGGCACAGGGTCAGACTGATTTGCATATGGCCATGTCTGAACTGGGGTGGCAGAGTGGGCTAAAGAACGGTGAAGATCAAACCCAGATCTGTTGACTGGGTGTGAGTGTTTGATTGGTTCTGATGCTCCGTCCATCACCACCCCCTTTTGTACCGCTTTGTTCGCCATAAATTGGCAGGGTATGCTCAGACGTGAGTCCCTTGCTCACTTTGCCACTGGATTCAAGCAAGCCTGGCTGAAGACGGCTGAAATACCAGAAACCGGTCCTAGGAAGCTTGTTTCCGGTCCAGGGAAGGCATGGCTTGGCAGTTCGGGCTGGACTGTTCCCATGAGGCACAGGGTCAGACTGATTTGCATATGGCCATGTCTGAACTGGGTGGCAGAGTGGGCTAAAGAACGGTGATGGATCAAACCCAGATCTGTTGACTGGGTGTGAGTGTTTGATTGGTTCTGATGCTCCGTCCATCACCACCCCCTTTTGTACCGCTTTGTTCGCCATAAGTTGGCAGGGTATGCTCAGACGTGAGTCCCTTGCTCATTTTGCCACTGGATTCAAGCAAGCCTGGCTGAAGACGGCTGAAATGCCAGAAACCGGTCCTAGGAAGCTTGTTTCCAGTCCAGGGAAGGCATGGCTTGGCAGTTTGGACTGGACTGTTCCCATGAGGCACAGGGTCAGACTGATTTGCATATGGCCATGTCTGAACTGGGGTAGCAGAGTGGGCTAAAGAACGGTGATGGATTAAACCTAGATCTGTTGACTGAGTGTGAGTGTTTGATTGGTTCTGATGCTATATGCCTATATGTTTCTATATTGAACTGTTATTATTGTTGTTAGAAAGGATAGACGGACCGGGAGGGTCGGCCGGGGTCAGGAGGAGAGGTCTCCGGGGAGAGCCGTCTCCAGCGATCGTACAGACAAGTAACTTCCCCCCCACAGACAGATACCACACACGGATAAGGTTCAGTGTTCTTTATAAGCACTTCTTAAGGTACGGTTGAATGGTACAAGGAGGTCTGGACTCAGGGGTCCCCTCGATTCAAGTCTCTCAAAGCAGGGTAAGGGGTAGCGGGACAGTCTGTCTACCAGTCAGGTAGTTTGGATGAGATGATGATTAGCTCACAATCCTCGAGCTTAGTTGGTGCGGGCCGCGGCAGCGCCAGCAGGTCCCGGAAAGATGGTCGATGTACGGTCCGCGGCAGCGCCAGCAGGTCCCGGTGAGGATGGTCGTTACAACGGGCCGCGGCAGCGCCAGCAGGTCCCGGAAAGATGGTCGATGTCCGGTCCGCGGCAGCGCCAGCAGGTCCCGGTGAGGATGGTCGTTACAACGGGCCGCGGCAGCGCCAGCAGGTCCCGACGAGGATGGATGTTGTAGAAGGCCGCGGCAGCGCCAGCAGGCAGGACGATGGTTCACAAGAGCGGGCTACGGCAGCGCCAGTAGTCCGTCAAGGCTGAGTTCTCTCGGTGTCTCTCGACTCCAGGATACAACTGCCTTCCTGCTCCGGAGTTGCCCCAGTTATAGGGCAGGCGCTCTTTGATGTCCGGACCCTCGCACTTGGAGGTCGGAGGGCCCGGGATGAAGGTGTCCAGACACCCAGCAGGGGGTGGAGCCCGCGCCTGGGGGAGCTGGAGGCGATCGGCACCTGGCGGGGGAAGAGCTCTTGACACTTCGTCCTCCCATTGACCTGCCAAGTGGTCCGCTCACCTCCCGGGTGGATGGTGGTGCCGGGATGTCGGGGCCGGTCAGGCCCGGGGTTAGGGTCGGGGCGAGGCCACGCGGCCTCGTGGTGCAGGGCCCAAGATGGCGGCTTGAACCGGCCGGGGGAGCCGGTGGGGCTGGGCCCCGGGATGAGTAGAGGTCCGAGGGCAGAAGATCCGTCGGGAGACGGGGTACGGGTGCTTTTCGTGGGTTATGCCTGGTGGGCCGGAGCTCGGGCCCTGTCGTGCGGGGAGGGAGCAAGCCCTTCGTGTGGCCTGTCCAACATGCGTCCCCCCCAGCTGAAGGCGGGGAGAGTCACCCATCTCCTTGGGGACTCTCTTCGTCGAGGCGGAAAAAGCGGGACAGGCCATCCGCGTTGGCGTGGTCTTGGCCTGGTCGGTGCTCCACAGAGAAGTCCATTCCCTGCAGGGAAATGGACCAGCGCAAGAGTTTTGGGTTCTCCCCCCGCATCTGCATCAGCCACTGCAGGGGTCGATGGTCGGTTTGTACCCGGAAGTGGGTACCGAAGAGATAGGGCCGGAGCTTTTTGAGGGCCCACACCACTGCGAAGGCCTCCCTCTCGATGGTGCTCCAGCGTTGTTCTCGGGCCAGGAGACGTCGACTGATGAAGGCCACCGGCTGGTCATGACCTTCGGGGTTTAACTGAGAAAGGACGGCTCCGATGCCGTGGTCGGAGGCGTCGGTCTGTACCATGAATTCCCGACTGTAATCGGGGGCCTGGAGCACAGGGGCGGTGCATAGAGCGGCCTTCAGCTTCTCGAAGGCCGCTTGACAATCGGGGGTCCAGTTAATCCGCTTCGGCTGGTTCTTGTACGTGAGACCCGTGAGGGGCCCCACGATGCTGCCGTAGTCCTTCACGAACCGCCGGTAGTAGCCGGTGAGCCCCAAGAAGGCTCGGACCTCGGTCTGGGTGACGGGGGGCTGCCAGGACTGAATGGCAGCAATCTTAAGTTGTAGCGGGGCCACCAGCCCGCTTCCCACTTGGTGCCCAAGGTAGGTCACAGACCCTTGGCCAATTTGGCACTTGCCGGCCTTAATTGTGAGGCCGGCCCGCTGGAGGGCCTGTAGGACCTCTTGGAGGTGACGGAGGTGGTCGGGCCAGTGGTGGCTGTATACAGCGATATCGTCCAGGTAGGCAGCGCTGAACTCTTCGAGCCCCGCCAAGACCTGGTTCACGAGGCGTTGAAACGTGGCGGGGGCATTCTTCATGCCGAAGGGCATGACCTTGAATTGGTAGTGGCCATCGGGGGTAGAGAAGGCTGACCGTTCCTGAGCCCTGGGTGTGAGGCCGATCTGCCAGTAGCCCGCTGTTAGGTCGAAGATACTGAGGTAGCGGGCGGCCCCCAGCCGGTCGATCAGCTCGTCTGCTCGGGGGATCGGATGAGCGTCGGTCCGGGTGACAGCGTTCAAGCCCCGGTAGTCGACGCAGAATCTCAGTTCAGGTGCGGTGCCGGGGGCAGCGGCTTTGGGGACCAATACAACCGGACTGGCCCAGGGACTGTCCGAGGGCTCGATGACCCCGATTGTGAGCATCTTAGCCACCTCCTCCTGTATGCAGGCCCGTACCCGATCTGGTACGCGGTAGGCCCGGTGTCGGACAGGGGGACTGTCCCCGGTGTCCACGTCGTGCAAACACCAAGGGGTGACCCCGGGGGTGAGGGAGAACAGGGTAGCGAACTGCAGCAGGAGGTTCCGGCAGCCCTGGTGTTGCTCCGAAGTGAGGGCGTCAGAGAGCCGGACCCCGTCCACGGAGCCGTCATTCTCCTGAGTCTTCAGAAGATCCGGGAGGGGTTCGGAGTCTTCCTCTGCCCCACTGTCCGTAGCCATCAGGAGGCTGAGTTCTGAGCGCACAAAGTGTGGTTTGAGTCTGTTGGTGTGGAGGACCCGAAGGGGGTTCCGGGAGGTCCCCAGGTCGATGAGGTAAGTGACGGGGCTTTTGCGCTCGACCACTTTGAAGGGCCCCGTCCACTTATCTTGCAAGGCACATGGTTCGGTGGGGGACATCACCCATACTTGTTGTCCAGGCTCGAACTCAACGGAGGAGGCATTGTGATCATACCACTTCTTCATGTCCTCCTGGCTGGCCTCGAGGTTCGCCTTGGCCATCTCTCTGAAGCGCCGGGTCTGATTGCGTAGGGCCAGGAGGTATTTGAAGACGTCTGGAGGGGTCTTTAGGGGGGCCATCTCCCAACCTTCTTTTACTAGGCTGAGGGGCCCTCGCACAGGGTGCCCGTACAGGAGTTCGAAAGGGCTAAAACCGAGGGACTTCTGGGGAACTTCGCGGTAGGCGAAGAGGAGGCACGGGAGTAGTACATCCCACTGGCGACGGAGGGGCTCTTCCAATCCCCCAATCATCCCCTTGAGGGTGCGGTTAAAACGCTCCACTAGTCCGTTCCCTTGGGGGTGATAGGGGGTCGTGAATCTGTAGGTGACCCCGCATTGTTGCCAGAGGGACTTCATGTATTTGGATATAAAGTTCGTGCCTCGGTCGTTGACGACTTCTCGGGGGAAGCCTACCCGGGAGAAGATCCCCATTAGGGCCCGGCCAACCACCGGAGCTGTCACGGTCCGTAGGGGCACCGCCTCGGGGTAGCGGGTGGCATGGTCCACCAGTACTAAGATGAACCTGTGTCCTTGTGCCGTGCGGGGGTCCAGAGGCCCCACGATGTCTATCCCCACCCTCTCGAACGGGGTGGTGACCACAGGGAAGGGTTGCAGAGGGGCTTTCAGCTTCCGACCACTCTTCCCGCTGGCTTGGCATGTGGGGCAAGATCGGCAGTGGTTCAGGACGTCGTTCCTCATCTTCGGCCAGAAAAAGTGGGTCACTAGGCGGCTGTACGTTTTATCTTGGCCCAGGTGTCCAGCCAGGGGGACATCGTGGGCCAGGTTGAGCAGAAAGTCTCTGAAGCGGAGAGGTACCACCAGTACTCGACCGGCCCCCAGCTCGGCGATTCTTTGCTCGCTGTATAGCAGGTCGTTATCCCAATAGACCCAGTGAGTTCCGGTGGAGTCCCCTGCGTTCTGGGCGCTGGCTTGTTGGCGGAGTCCCTCGAGGGAGGGACAGGTCTTTTGTTCCTGGCGGAACTGTGCTTGGGTGGGCCCCCCCTCTTGACGCCACTGAGCCAGGTCAGGAAGGTCCTGGGGTTGCGCGTCCCCTTCGGCCGTCGGGTCTGGGAGGCTGGCCTCGTCGTTGTCTTCTACTGGGGCGACTGGGGGCAGAGGTGCTGGCCATTCTGGTTCTTCTGATCGAGGGACGGCACGGGCGGCCATGGACCGGGTGGTTATGCAGGCCCAGTCCGGGAGGCCCAGCATCCCCAGGTGCTCTCTTCTCTCAACGGTGGCCCACGGGGAACTCTCGAGGTCATTCCCCAGGAGGCAGTCCACGGGGGCATCGTCCCGGACCGTCACCTTCAACAGGCCGGAGACCCCTCCCCATTCGAATGGGACGCAGGCCATTTGACACATACTCTCAGAGTTGTCTGCCGAGCGGACGGGGCAGAGAATGTTCGGCAGGATCTGCTCGGGCTTCACCAGGTGACAGCGGACGGCCGTCACACTGGCGCCTGTGTCACGCAAGGCCTCGGCTCGCTGTCCATTAATGGTCACCCACTGACCGTATTTCCTGGTGTTAGCGGGTAGGGGAGCCCGCGGGACCATGTCTCTTCCCCCTAAGCACGCCAGGACCATGGCGGCCGGTTCCCACTCTTGCTGGGCCGGCTCATACTCCTCTGGTTCCTCCAATGATCGCTCTTCCCCCAGGGCGGCGGCAGCTACCTGGCGGGGCTTGGGTGTTTGGTTCTGCGGGCAGCTCGGGTCATTGGCGTAGTGGCCGACTCGCTGGCATCGGTGGCACGTGACGTTGGCTCGGACCCCAGGACGCCACGGGGGGTTGCCCCGACCGGCTGGAGCCGGGGTGCTGGCCACGGGTGTTGCGGGCAAGGCATCTCTCCCTCGCCCCTGGCCCCCTCCTCCTCCCCGAGGACGGTGCTGGCCTTGGTTGTTTCTGTTCTGTTCGTGTGGCCCCCTCCGGCCCACTCGGGTGCTTTCCCATCGGTCAGCTTCGGCGGCGAGCTGCCGGGGGTCAGTCAGCTTACTGTCGAGGAGGTGCTGCCTGAGCTCGACGAAGCAGTTGTTCGACAGGTGCTCCCATACCATCAGGTTAAAGAGTTGTTCGTAGGTGGTGACCTGGCTCCCCTTTATCCAACCCTCGAAGGCACGGCTGAAATAGTTCACGTATTCTACCCAAGTTGTACCTGGGATCCGGGTGCAATCCCTGAACCTCTGGCGGTACATCTCGGGTGTGAGGCCGTAGCGGGTGAGGAGGGCAGCCTTCATGTGGTCGTAGGACGACATTTGGTGATCTGGGAGCTGCAGTAGGGCATCGCGCCCCTCGTTGATAAACCTCCCCCAGAGTCCGGCTCCCCAATCACTCCGGTCGATCCGGTGGGAGGTCATGGCGATCTCGTAGGCTTTAAACCACTGTTGTATGTCGTCTTCTCGGACATACTCGCGGACAACATCCTTGGGGATGTGGACTTTTTTCTCGATTGGCCCCGGGGTGTGTGGTCGCTCAGGCACCCCCAGTTCTTTATTCTGTTTCCGAAGTTCTATTTCCGCCAGTTTGCGCTCGTGCTCGAGCGTTATTTTTTTCTCCTCCAGCTCTCTCTGTCTCTGCTTCTCTTCTCGTTCATCTCGGAGCCGCATGTGCTCGAGGTTGAGTTTCTGTTCAGCTAACTTGAGTTCCCCATCCATCTTGAGTCGTGCCATTTCCAACTCGTGCAATCTGGTTCTTTCTCTTTCTCGGATCTCCTCTTGCGAGAGGCCCGTTCCCCGCTCCTCGGGAGCCGTGGCGTTCCCCTCTGGTGTGATGCTGCTTTGGTCGGAGGGTCCGGCGACCCCAGTTTCTGTCCACGACTCTAGGGCGTGCTTTAGATCATCTTTGGTACTCAGGCCGGTGGTAGCAATGCCAAGTTCTATGCAGAATTGTCTCAGTTCGCGGTGGTTGTATTCTTCTAATTTATCCATTTGGAATTTCTCGGTGGAGTTGCTATCTTTGGCTGACATCGTGTTGTTGTCGTGGGGTGAGCTACTCTCTGTACGATTACACGTTGATTCGGATCGCGCCGCTGGCCACCAATGTTAGAAAGGATAGACGGACCGGGAGGGTCGGCCGGGGTCAGGAGGAGAGGTCTCCGGGGAGAGCCGTCTCCAGCGATCGTACAGACAAGTAACTTCCCCCCCACAGACAGATACCACACACGGATAAGGTTCAGTGTTCTTTATAAGCACTTCTTAAGGTACGGTTGAATGGTACAAGGAGGTCTGGACTCAGGGGTCCCCTCGATTCAAGTCTCTCAAAGCAGGGTAAGGGGTAGCGGGACAGTCTGTCTACCAGTCAGGTAGTTTGGATGAGATGATGATTAGCTCACAATCCTCGAGCTTAGTTGGTGCGGGCCGCGGCAGCGCCAGCAGGTCCCGGAAAGATGGTCGATGTACGGTCCGCGGCAGCGCCAGCAGGTCCCGGTGAGGATGGTCGTTACAACGGGCCGCGGCAGCGCCAGCAGGTCCCGGAAAGATGGTCGATGTCCGGTCCGCGGCAGCGCCAGCAGGTCCCGGTGAGGATGGTCGTTACAACGGGCCGCGGCAGCGCCAGCAGGTCCCGACGAGGATGGATGTTGTAGAAGGCCGCGGCAGCGCCAGCAGGCAGGACGATGGTTCACAAGAGCGGGCTACGGCAGCGCCAGTAGTCCGTCAAGGCTGAGTTCTCTCGGTGTCTCTCGACTCCAGGATACAACTGCCTTCCTGCTCCGGAGTTGCCCCAGTTATAGGGCAGGCGCTCTTTGATGTCCGGACCCTCGCACTTGGAGGTCGGAGGGCCCGGGATGAAGGTGTCCAGACACCCAGCAGGGGGTGGAGCCCGCGCCTGGGGGAGCTGGAGGCGATCGGCACCTGGCGGGGGAAGAGCTCTTGACACTTCGTCCTCCCATTGACCTGGCAAGTGGTCCGCTCACCTCCCGGGTGGATGGTGGTGCCGGGATGTCGGGGCCGGTCAGGCCCGGGGTTAGGGTCGGGGCGAGGCCACGCGGCCTCGTGGTGCAGGGCCCAAGATGGCGGCTTGAACCGGCCGGGGGAGCCGGTGGGGCTGGGCCCCGGGATGAGTAGAGGTCCGAGGGCAGAAGATCCGTCGGGAGACGGGGTACGGGTGCTTTTCGTGGGTTATGCCTGGTGGGCCGGAGCTCGGGCCCTGTCGTGCGGGGAGGGAGCAAGCCCTTCGTGTGGCCTGTCCAACAATTGTATTTTGACCGGTTGGTTTAATGTTACTATTTCCTGTACCTTCGTGATTGCCAAACTGTAAAGCGCTCTGATACCCCCAGGGGTTATGGTCGCACTATACAAAACTTTTAAAACAAATTAAAGTGTGTGTGTGTGAGCGTGTGTGTATGTGTATGACAATAGTCCTTGTGACACTGTGTGTACAAGAATGTAGTGTTTTGTCCCACCCAGTGTTTATTTTTTTTAAAGAAAGGTATTTTATCACACAGTATATCTCAATATTACACACTATCACAAAAGTATTACATACCCCCGGTACTGGTGCCGGGATATAACTTTTAGGAAGTGATGCCACCCCTCTCAAGTCCCTTCCAGTTCCCATAACCTAAGCTTGTTCTGGTGTGGATCTCTGTGCAGGTGCAGTGCTTACATCTTTTGATTAATAGTCTTATGCATTCATAGCAGCCACTCAGTCACTCACTCTCGGTTTGGTTTACCAGACGTCCTTACGGTGACTTTTGGGACTATATACTCTGTGTTCCCCCCTCGATCCCCATGCCAGATATGCTCTTCATGCTCTCTTTTTCATGGACTCACATCACTGGGGTCAACTGTTCTTGTCCACAACAGTAGTCAGCTCTTCCTGCAGGGATGGCTTCTTCCTTTCCCCTTCTTCCAGGTGGACTCTCAAGTCGTTCCAATCTTCCAGGACAGGGAATCGTCTCTTCCTCCAGATCATGCACCAGATGATAGCCACTCACATCTGGTGAGTTGGCAGACACCAGCTCTTGTTGTGCAGTGGTCCTCTGGGTACCCTGTGGAGCATCCCTCCTTGAACAGAGAGGAGTTGGACCCGGAACCCAAAGTGGGTCAACAGCTCCCAGTTTTATGCAGGGATGGCAGGCAGAGAATATTTTCAGTCTGCCCCTACAGAGCCGGTTTTGGTTGGTTCTCCTTTCGTGTGCTGTTCTAGGCCTACCTTCAAGACTCACCCTTTGTCTAGAAGGATGCTCCTCAAAGCAGGGTGTTCTCCAGGCTACTGCACCTACAACAGAGGCAGAAAGAGGTGTGAGCAGCCTGCACCTGACCATCAATGGGCATGCCTGACTGCGATCAGCAAGAGAGACAAAAGGCTGACCCCCTGCACCTGACCATCAATGGGCACGCCTGACTGCGATCAGGAAGAGAGACAAAAGGCTTACCCCTGCACCTGACTCTCAATGGCCACACCTGACTGCGATCAGCAAGAGGGACAAAAGGCTGACCCCAGCACCTGACTCTCAATGGCCACGCCTGACTGCGATCAGCAAGAGAGACAAAAGGCTTACCCCTGCACCTGACTCTCAATGGCCACGCCTGACTGCGATCAGCAAGAGGGACAAAAGGCTGACCCCAGCACCTGACTCTCAATGGCCACGCCTGACTGCGATCAGCAAGAGGGACAAAAGGCTGACCCCAGCACCTGACTCTCAATGGCCACGCCTGACTGCGATCAGCAAGAGGGACAAAAGGCTGACCCCAGCACCTGACTCTCAATGGCCACACCTGACTGCGATCAGCAAGAGGGACAAAAGGCTGACCCCAGCACCTGACTCTCAATGGCCACGCCTGACTGCGATCAGCAAGAGGGACAAAAGGCTTACCCCTGCACCTGACTCTCAATGGCCACGCCTGACTGCGATCAGCAAGAGGGACAAAAGGCTGACCCCAGCACCTGACTCTCAATGGCCACGCCTGACTGCGATCAGCAAGAGGGACAAAAGGCTGACCCCAGCACCTGACTCTCAATGGCCACGCCTGACTGCGATCAGCAAGAGAGACAAAAGGCTGACCCTTGAACCTGACTCTCAATGGGCACGCCTGACTGCGATCAGGAAGAGAGACAAAAGGCTGACCCCAGCACCTGACTCTCAATGGGCACGCCTGACTGCGATCAGGAAGAGAGACAAAAGGCTGACCCCAGCACCTGACTCTCAATGGGCACGCCTGACTGCGATCAGCAAGAGAGACAAAAGGCTGACCCTGCACTCGACTCTCAATGGGCACGCCTGACTGCGATCAGCAAGAGAGACAAAAGGCTGACCCTGCACTCGACTCTCAATGGGCACGCCTGACTGCGATCAGCAAGAGAGACAAAGGGCTGACCCCAGCACCTGTGTTGAAACATTTTTTATTATTTTCCAAAACAACAATGACTGTTCATTACACCACGGGTCCCCGTGTTCATTAAGGGTACCTTCCCTCCCAACCCCAACTCGTCCCCCCCCCCCCATCCCCATGTCAGTGCGCCCCTGTCCCCCCCTTCTCCCCCGGTGTGCCCCCCCTTCCAAGGAGATCAGTTACAGTTGCTCACCCCTTCTCTGTGTAGGCAAACCGTCCCTCTTGTCCATGCCTCTGGTATATAGCGAGGGATCTCCTTCATTCCCATCTCCTCTCATTCCCCAGTTGCCCTCATCTCTGGCCGATCCGACGTGCTCCCTCCTTCCCCTTCCTCAGATATCAGCCCCTGGAGCTCCACTACCAACGCTTCCCATGCCCTGGCCGTCGCTAGCGCTTTCTCATCATCTCGTCTCAGAGCCAACTGCACCCGGAGCGTACCCTCCGCCCCCGCCCATCTCACTAGCGCTGCCCTCCACCGCAAATAGCTAGGCCCTTCCCTAGCTTTCCAGTGCAGGGTCAATTCTCTCTTGGCTAAAATCAACCCCAGATCATAGAACCTGCTAGTGACCTTCGTGCGGCGGGTGTGGGGGAACCATAGCAACAAGCAAGTCCCCATCTCTGGAGTGATAGAGCGGTCTGTCACCTGATTCAGGCAGTCCACTACCTCAGCCCAATAATCGCCCAACTGCGGACAGGCCCAAAACATGTGGCGAAAATCTGCCCCCTCTCCCCCACACCGAGGGCAGGGAGATTGTGTTCCACCAAAATATTGCAAGACCTTGGCCGGCGTCAGATACGCCCTATGTAACGTGAAAAACTGAACTAACTGGAACCGTGCGTTCCCAGTTCCCTTCCAGGCCCTCCGCACTAGTGTAGACCATGTGGTCTCTGGTATCGTTTTCCCGAGGTCCGTTTCCCACTTTTCCCGCAGAGCGGCCAGAGGGTGCAAGCCCTCCGTCGACAATCTGCGGTACAGGCAAGTAATGGCTTTGGCCGTCCCTGCCGCCATCACGACATATTGACAACCCGCCGCGGTCGGGGGTTCCGACAGCCCCATATTCCAATTCTTCTGGATGTTCGCCACCAGAGCCGCATGGAGCAGAAAATCCCCCTGCGGGAGCCCGTAGACATCCTGTAAGTCCTGGAAGGGCAATAACACACCGTCTTGGAATAGGTCCCCTACCATCTGTACTCCCAGCTCCTCCCAATTCGCTAGCCCCGACCAATCACCCCCATGCGGGAGCGCGGTACACATCCCAAGAGGGATTTCCGGAGCGTACGGGCGGACTATAGCTGCCTGCCTCTGGCACCTATTCCAACACTGCCGGAGGGTGCGTTCCTCCAGGGTCAGCTGAGTCAGATCCAGTCGCTGCTGGAGAACTATAAAGGCCAGCACATGCCGTGGGATCAACCTGTCCTGCGGGCCCTCTGGGCCTCTATACTCCCGGGCCACCGCCTGCGTGAGCCACTGAAGCTGGGCCGCCAAATAGTACCATTCAAAGTCGGGGGCTGCCAGGCCCCCCTCCGCTCGTGGCCGCCGCAACGTGGCCAGCGCCACCCGCCGCCGTCCCGACCCCCAAATGAAACCCGTCGAAAGTGCCCGTAATCGCGCGAAATACGACGCCGGGATCCATATAGGAAGTGTGCGGAAAAAATAGAGAAGGCGTGGCAGCACCACCATTTTCAGCAATGCCACCCTCCCGGCACATGAGAGCGGGAGTGTACTCCAAAATCCCATACTACCCCGCAGCCCCCGAAGCGCCCTACCAATATTCCCCTCCAACAAATCTGCCTGGGTATGATAAATGTTAACCCCCAGGTAGCGCAGGCAGCTGTCCTCCCATCGGATGCGTCCCTCCGTCTGCCGTGTCCCCCCGCCGTGTGACAACGGAAACAAACACGTCTTACCCCAATTCACCTTCAGTCCGGACATGCGACCGAACTCCTTCAACAGGGCGACCGCTCCCTTTAGCGCATCAGCCGCGTCCCTCAAAAACAACAGCAGGTCGTCTGCATACAGGGAGATGTAGTGGGCGTCCCCCCTCAGGGAGACTCCGGAATAAGCACACCCCTGTCGGGCGTGAGCGGCCAGTGGTTCAACAGCCAGCGCGAACAACAAGGGGGATAGGGAACAGCCCTGCCTCGTCCCCCTCCGCACATGGTAGGAGGCCGAGATAGTAGTCCCCGTCTTCACCCGGGCCGTGGCCCCGCTATACAGCAAGGTGGTCCAACGTACAAAGTCCTCCCCCAAACCGAACTCCCGCAGCACTCGATACAAATATGGCCACTCCACACTATCGAAGGCCTTTTCTAAGTCGACCGACAGTGTACAGGCCTCCGGGTATTCATCCCGGTCCAGTTCCATCACCCGCAGCAGCCGTCGAATGGAGGTGGCCGTGCTGCGTCGGGGAATGAAGCCCGCCTGATCCGGGTGGATCAAGGCGGTCATGTGGGTCAGGAGGCGCGACGCCAAAATTCTACTCAGAATTTTGTAGTCCACCGTCAGCATAGAGAGCGGGTGGTATGCTGTGCGCGCACCCGCCTCCCCACCGGGTTTCAGCAAGGGTATCACGATCGCAACTGCCCCAACCCCCATGCCTCGCTATACAGGGCTTGTAGCTGCTGTGCCAGCAGATCCGGGTAGGCCGCATAAAACTCGACAGGCAATCCATCTGCTCCCGGGGTCTTTCGACGAGCCATATGCCTAATTGCCACTCGGATTTCGCTCAGCGTAATCGCGCCCCCAAGGCCCTTTCTAGCGTCCGAATCCAGTCGAGGCAGGTGGGCTGCCAACAGAAAATCAACAAGGCCCTCAGGTTCCCGCTCCATAGTACTAGCATATAACCCAGTATAATAGCTGGCGAACCGCATATTAATCCCCACCTGGGAGTAGACCGGGACCCCCCCCCTCCTCTACCAGAGTGAGTATAGGGTCACCGCGCGCCGTCGGGTTCGCCAACCACGCCAGGAGGGAGCCCAACTTATCCCTTTCCGCATGCGCCCGCACCAGATAAGATCTATGATCATAACAACGAAGCTGTTCCATGCAGACCGCCACGCGCTCCCGCGCCTCTACAACCCCAGCCACCTCCCCGTCCCCCCCCCTGATGCGCCCGCTCCGCCTCCCATAACTGTGCCTCCGCTCCGTCCACCCCTTTTAACAAGGCCCTCCGCACCCCGGCCGTGGATGATATGCAAGCCCCCCGGACGACCGCCTTAAACGCGTCCCATTCCGTCGCTCGGTTCGCCGCCGTCCCTGAATTGTGCCCAAAATACTGTGCTATACAGTCACTGATCTCAGCCCGGAACACCGAGTCCTCTAGCAGCAAGGGGTTAAGGCGCCAAGTAGGGATCGCTTGCCTCTGCCTGGACCATTGCAGCATCCTCACGCATGGGTTATGGTCCGATATGGTCCTGGCTAAATATTCACTATGCCGCATCAAAGGCTGAACATCCGGTGAGCACAATATGCCATCTAACCTGACGTGCAACTCGTGAGGAGCCGAGTAGAATGAGTAGTCCCGGTCGTGCGGGTGGTGGGTACGCCATGTGTCCACCAAGCCCCAAGTATCTTGCCAAGCCCGCCTGCTTTTGGCCACCCTACAAACCACCGACTGTGCAAGGGGCGGATGGGACCTGTCCAATTCAACATCCAGCACTGAATTGAAATCCCCACCCAACACCACCGCCCCCGTCAAATACTCCGCCAGCTGACCCGACAGTCTGGAAAAGAAAGCGGCCTGGTCCATATTGGGGGCATACACACTACACAGAGCTATATCCCTCCCATCCAGTCGCCCCTGCACTGCCACAAACCTGCCCTCCGGGTCTACTAGCGTTCTGAGAGGCTGAAAAGGGACTCCCGCCCGCACCCAAAGCAGGGCACCCCGGGCAAATTTCGAAAATGTTGTGTCATACAGTTGGCCCCTCCAGCGTCTATGCAACGCCCTCCCCTCTTCTCTGTCTAAATGGGTTTCCTGGAGGAATGCCACCTGAACCCCTCTCCGCACTAGGTACGCGTGGACTTTATGCCTCTTCACCATAGAGGTGAGCCCTCTCACATTCCAAGTCATAAATCGCAATTCAGGGGGGGTCCCCATCCCATCGTTGAACCAACCACCCCTTGCGGGTCCCCCGAGGCACACTGACAAACCCCATAAATCTCACAACTACCCAACTCCCCGAACTCCCTCCCCTCCCCAGAACAGGTGCTAAACCGCAGTTACCCATCCAAATACTAGCCCCAACAGCAACCAAACTCTCTGGTAGCCACCAGAGTCTCACTTCGTCCGTGAGGTTGAGGTGGTGGCTCACTGCCAGACGGGCTTGACGACAGTCCTCATCTAAGCATCCTTGCCCAGTCTCAACCGGTCGTCCCCCAGCGCTCCGCTCCATCTAGGCCCCCCCACTCTCTCCCCGCCAGGCCCCTCACGACCAGCCACAGAGCCCCATCCCAAAGCAGCACTCCCCCCAACCCCGCATGGCCCCGTCCGGCCTCACTCTCAATGCATCTTAGCTCCACATTGTCCGTGCCCTCCCGGCCGGGTCCCGAAAGCACTTCAAACCTTCAAGCGTCCAGCAACTCATCAGCAGTCACAGGGGTTACATCAGGTAACATCTCCGCCTCCCCTTCAGCGCCATCAGATTGGGAGTCCTCAGTGCCCCTCCGGGAGCCCGATTCCTCGCTGGGTTGGGAGGCCGCCGCCCCGGAGATCTCAGAGACCGCTCGCAGAGCAGCCCGCCGCTCCAACACCGTTTGGGATGCTCCAGGCGACCGGACCCTCGCCTGCCGCGCTTTGTTGCGTCTGCTACAACGGGGCTTTGCCAGTGCCCCCGACGGTCTCCCTCCATCCGTGTGCGCCGCCGCACGGGTCCTGGCCGCCTCCAGCCAGCTCCAAGCCGCTGCGGGGTCGGTGAAGAACGATGTCGCACCATCCAGCACCACTCGGAGGCGTGCCGGGAACAACAAGGAGTACTGCAGCCCCTCGTCCCGCAGTGCCTTCTTCACCGCCTGAAAGGAGGAGCATCTGCGCTGGACCTCCATGGGATAGTCCGGGTAAATGGAAACCGGGACATTCTGCACCTGAAAGGGGCCCCGCGTTCGAGCCCTCTGTAGAATG
This sequence comes from Triturus cristatus, assembly GCF_964204655.1. Lineage (NCBI taxonomy): Eukaryota > Metazoa > Chordata > Amphibia > Caudata > Salamandridae > Triturus > Triturus cristatus. Next base: position 1,192,055,919 of record NC_140593.1, on the reverse strand, counting down.
ATGTCTCGGTCCCTGTAGTGCAGCAGGCGTGCTACCACCGGCCGGGGTGGACGGCCCGGATCCGGGGGCCGAGCAGGCACCCTATGCGCCCTCTCCAAGGTGTAGAACCGCGTAAGCCCCTCCGGCACCACCACCTCTTGCAACCAGGTCCCCAAGAAGGCCAGCATGTCACCCCCTTCAATCTTTTCTGGCAGACCCACCACTCGAATGTTATTGCGGCGGTTACGCCCTTCAGCGTCCTCGGCCCTCTTTTCCAGGACCACGACCCTCCGCAGGAGGTCCGCCGTCTGGCCCTCCGTCACCTTCTGGGCTGGGGCCATCGAATCCAACCTGTCCTCCGTGTTCTTAATCTCTAAACCAAGAGGACACAGTTCCTATGGGCGGGTGCAAAAAGTCACCAAGCCTTAAAAAAGAAAAAAAAGGAAAGCAGAGTGTGAAAATTTCCTAGATTGGAAACCCACTCATGAAACTGGAAGACCACTCTTTGTCCTCTATTGCCCTCACACACCCCGAAGGGTGTCATGCTTCATCATCGGGCGGTTGCTCCTCGTAGGGCCGGCGCTGCAATTCCCTACGGGCCCCGCGAAGGGTCTCTTTGTCGGAGATCTTTTGAGGACCGCCGGATGGTGCATGTGGGTGTGTGGGGAGTGGGTTGTTGATGGAGGGTAAATGAAGTGCGTGCTAGTTGGTGTGAAAAATATGTAAAAAAGGGTCATCATGCAGCAAATTTTATTAGATGTACCCTTAGCAGGCTTTGGACTGCTGAAAAGTTATGACCCTAGAGGCACGCTATGCCCAGGGGTCATAGGTCATAGGTCAACATGTTTCGCGCTTCTTCCGCCTATAAGAGGTCGATGGTGCTTCGTCAGGACCAAATTGTTAAAATTAAGTGCACGTGAAGGTTGGTGAGACATAATAAAATACCCTCAATACCGCTCTGGGCCACAAACTGTGTTCCTCAGTGTGGTCACAGGTTGATGATGAAAAGTGGGCTCCAGGTCAGTATCTAGGAAAAAGAAAAAGAAACAGCAGTAGGGATGTCTATCAGTAAAACTTGATACAACATATGTGTGCCACAGTCGTGTGCACATCTTACCCACGTTAAAGCAGGCACTCAAATCCATAATATACATGTGGGCACCACAACCATACATGGCATTTTACACAATTCTTCACCTCACAGCACCCATATTGTAAGTGGTATCTGAGTTCCTATCTGATGGGCTAGTGCGAGGGAATCTCACTTAGAGTGTAGAACACTAATATCGGCAGAGAACCTCACCCGTAAAAATTACTACTCCGCACCGGGAAACCTTAGCTACCCAGGAGTCTTACCTAACTGGTCGGACACAGATACTCCTTCGGCTAGGCGCATGATCCACCCGTACGTTAATGGGCTGAAACAATAAATGTATACAAACGGAGTAAGATGCATATCATTAGTCTCGAGCTGTTAGGGTGGTCAATCCCCTCTACTCACAGATACTCACGTTTAAGCCCAGATGGTCACGCCAGTATACCTGCCCTATCCATGCGACTGCCAGTAAAGGACTGCCCACGGCAAAATACGCCTCTTAACTAAGTAGCTAGAACTCGTGTATAGATGGTTTCCTTATCTGGGCTCACAGCTTGACTGCACATGCGTGAGGCACCTCTGGTTGTACGCGTGCGTGTGTCGAAGTTACTACACTACTATGCCCCAATCAGGGCAGCCCGTTTCTAGCTAGAATCACGTCACTAAAACGTAAAACCTTGACGAAAATTATCGCCATTTCGCCCACGCTCAACAGAAGTTGCAGCCCATATATAGAAATATAAATATAAGAACTAATAAAGTTCTGAAGCCCCAGCCCATGTCGGTTCGCTAACCATATAGTGCAAAGTGGGGGGTAGATTACAAAGGTGGAGCCCTCATGCAGTGCCCCTGTTATTAGTACTAAGGATTTGTGTACCCAAAGTAGAAAAAATAGAAAGTCAATGATCCCACGGCTAAGCTGCCGTTCTAAATATATATCACACAAAAAGAGGGGGGATCTAGGAGCCAGAAAGGTCCAGTGTCCATGCTCCCTAAATTCAATATCTAAACCAAGAGGACACAGTTCCTATGGGCGGGTGCAAAAAGTCACCAAGCCTTAAAAAAGAAAAAAAAGGAAAGCAGAGTGTGAAAATTTCCTAGATTGGAAACCCACTCATGAAACTGGAAGACCACTCTTTGTCCTCTATTGCCCTCACACACCCCGAAGGGTGTCATGCTTCATCATCGGGCGGTTGCTCCTCGTAGGGCCGGCGCTGCAATTCCCTACGGGCCCCGCGAAGGGTCTCTTTGTCGGAGATCTTTTGAGGACCGCCGGATGGTGCATGTGGGTGTGTGGGGAGTGGGTTGTTGATGGAGGGTAAATGTTCTTAACCCTATCCACCAGCTTCCTGTGGTCCGCCCGAAGCAGCCCCAGATCTGTGGACACTTGGGCAATGTCCGCCTGCAACGCCGACTTCGTGTCCGCTATGGCCTGGAGGATTTGGTCCAGCTGCCGCTGCTGGAGGCCCCCTGCTGCGTCCGCACTCGTTCCGCCCTCCCGGCCGGTGACAGTGTCCTCCGCCGGGTTCCCTCCCAGCTTGGGACGCGGCTTGCCCATGCTTCGGCGCCTGACACTCGCAGGCCGGCACAAGGCCTAATCCACGGGATATCTGTCAGCACTCAGGCCCCGCGTTCCTCACATCCACTGCGGGGACCCTCTCTGCACCGCTTCCGATCCACTCCCCAGCCGGGGTGTCCCCGCCGTCCTCCCCGGGGCACCACGATGAGCCAGGCCCCCACCGCATACCAGCGGTCACGAACTCCGCCGGGTCAGATAGTTCTGCACCTCAATGTCTCTCTCAGGGCCAGTCGCCTCCCCCGCGGCCCCGTCTGCCTGCCAGCCGCGCTGGGTCCGCTGTCCGCTGCCTCCGCACCTGCGCTAGTGGGCCTCGCCGCCGTCACAGGCCCAGCTCCTCTCTCCTGTGCGCCGCTCCACCACTGTGCAGCCCTCGGCGGCAGCGCCGGTCAGGGGCTTGCAGCTCCGAGCCTTCCGCCGCGGGTACCCACTTCCGCTCTCCGTCTTCCACCAGCAGGCGACCGGCACTTCCTGCTGCGCCCGCCGGGTTCCCCGCACTTCCGGTCGGCCTCCAACGCACCGTGGGCCGCGGCTGCCCGTCCCCTCGCAGGCCGCCCAAGATGGCCGGCAGCCACCCACCTCCACCGCGTTTGTTGTCGCGGCGCCAGCCCTCAGCGCCGCGAGCCTGGCGGTCGGTCCACTCCAAGGGCACAGACCAAACGGGGGAAGCCCTCCAGAAGCTCCGGAGCGCCGGGGGCACCTCGCTTCACAGGATTTTAGCCGGGTGGGATGCGGAGCTCTTTGCTCACGCGTCCATGACCGTCGGCTGCTAAGCCACGCCCCCCCCTGACCCCAGCACCTGACCCTCAATGGGCACGCCTGAGTGTGATCAGGAAGAGAGACAAAGGGCTGACCCCAGCACCTGACTCTCAATGGGCACGACTGACTGCGATCAGCAAGAGAGACAAAAGGCTGACCCCTTCTCCGGGTCCCTTCACATTCAGATAACAAGAACTGCAGTCTAACAATCCCTCCTACCATCCACCAAATTGCAATTTCAGGAAGGCTAATCAGAAGCCCTCTGGATCAAAAAGACCTGATCAGATTTCTAAATGGAAGCCCATCTCCTCTTTCCCCACGTCAGTATCTCGGTTCCCTCCCTCCAGTCTCAGGAATGTCAGCAACGCACATACATCATCTGGAAAGGACGCTCGCCTCCATCTTGAGTCAGGGGTATCCAGAATGGGAGCCACAAGCCTGTGTCACTTGTTCACTCAGACACTCACTTATGTGTAACACACAGACCACACACTCTACACACACAATATACGTACACCATGAGCTCCGGATCTTAGGTCCAGTATTCGTGCTGGAGTAGCTGAACTTTATACAGGTGGGGCAGTAGGCGTCCACTCCCACAGGTAAAGTGTCTGATTGCACTAGTATTTAAAACATATGAGAGGGTCTGAGTGCATGTGTGTGTGCTACCAGTCCGTGTGATACTGCGTGTGCGTTGTTCTGTGTGTGGTGCTGTGTTCTTATGTGACTGTCGGTGAGCATGTGTGTGTGTATTTGTGTGTTAGCGTGCATGTGTGTGGCTGTGTGCATTGGTTTGTCTGTCTGAGTGTGAAACCAGGTCCTTGTGGCACTGTGTACTCATGTAAAGTTGGTTGAGCGCAGTCTAGGTTTGGGTCCTGCAAGGATGGAGTATGTTAAAATCCTCCAGGTTGCTAGCAATATGTGGTACTTCTTTTCAAACATGAGTTGCCTCTCCACTCTAGTTCTTGGTGGGTGGTTACCGTGGATGGATATAGGATTGCACATGATGTAGCATGTCTCTATAGTTGGATATGAATGTTTCATCAGCATCACCAGGATATTGTAAGTTTCTATAGGATGCACTGACGGGTGATTTGCTGCACTTTATAAATCCTTGATTGGTTGATATACTCAGCTTTTCTATCCTTCAGTAGTAGTGGTTTTTCAATGAGGCGTCGCTGTTATTCTGCCCGCACTGTTTACAGTCTGCCAGTAGAGGATGCTGATGTGACTGTCTCAATGCTCTGGTCACTCGTGGTCCAGTGTGCTGTACTCATCAGTTGATCTAGTATTCCTGGGGCTTTAGTCACTCTTGAGTGGGGCTCTGTAGTGAACAGAGCGGTACACAAAGGGGTGGTGATGGACGGAGCATCAGAACCAATCAAACACTCACACCCAGTCAACAGATCTGGGTTTAATCCATCACCGTTCTTTAGCCCACTCTGCCACCCCAGTTCAGACATGGCCATATGCAAATCAGTCTGACCCTGTGCCTCATGGGAACAGTCCAGCCCGAACTGCCAAACCATGTCTTCCCTGGACCGGAAACTAGCTTCCTAGGACCGGTTTCTGGCATTTCAGCCGTCTTCAGCCAGGCTTGCTTGAATCCAGTGGCAAAGTGAGCAAGGGACTCACGTCTGAGCATACCCTGCCAACTTATGGCGAACAAAGCAAAAACCAAAGGAAATGATGGACGGAGTGTTGAACATTGCAAACACTCACCCCCAGTCAACTGATCTGGGTTTAATCCATCGCCGTTCTTTAGCCCACTCTGCCACCCCAGTTCAGACATGTAGTGAACAAGGGCTGTTATTCTATTTTGGCGTCTGAGGATTCAACTTCTATGGCTCTTATCTCAGGAAGTGTGTGTGTGTGAGTGCGTGCGTGCATGTGTGTGTCTACCCTACTGTCCCTTTATACAATACAGCGTGACTTTGTTCCTGTATAAGAGACACGTGTCTGTGTGTCTGTGTATACTTGCATGTTCTTGTGGATGAGCTCTGGCAGAACAGGTTGTGAGCAGATGTCCCCACACACATGTCTCACCAGGGTTGACTGACGCAGCCAGGTAAGGGGGTGACCTTAGGCAGATAGTAGACAGGAAATGGAGTAACAGTAAGAGCCCTCTGGAGAGTTATTGCAGGGTTCACCACTCTAACACTAGCTCTCTGCGGGGTGTCTGCGCCCCACCTCCAGAATCAGAAGCTTTGTGGGTCATTACCTTGGACCATGGACTGAAGGTGGCACGTGGAGAACGCTCGGGACCAATACTGACAACACACTATGTCAGGGCCACTGGAATTATGCGGCAGAGGACCTAAGTATATGGCAGGGTTGACTAAATAATGCGGCTAGTAAACTCAAATTATGTGTCATAATGCGGCACATTTTGTTATAGTATTACTTCTTTATTTTGACATTTTTACACCTGGTAACAGTGTCTGGGCAAAGATTTCACCTCATTAGTACCAGTTTAACAACCAAATAATGCAATAAGCAACTGAAACCTAACTAGTCAGCTTTTGCATACAGTCTTCCAATGTGCGGTAACACATGTCACATCGTTTTTAGTAACTTTTGATCCATTTGATATGGATACCATTTTTATCCTTAAAATCTGCAGATTATGCAGCAGAGAATGGTTTCTATAGAATGATGCAAATCCATAATTATGTTGCAGCTGCAGAACTGCATCATTCCAGCGGCCCTGACTATATCAGAAACAATATTTCTCATTGCATCATCACAGGGCCGTGCAGGGTGGCAGCTGGCTCCGTTTCACCCAGTCATGCATGCGTCCTACCTGCACAGGTGTCCAGTGGCGTAACGAAACTTGAGGGGCCCCCCTGCAAGGTATGTCGGGGCTCAATCAGGAGCTCCCGGGCCAGAGCATTGTGCTGAGGGGGCCCCCTGCAGCTTGGGGCCCCCCCACACCGCGGTGGAATGCGGGGCCCTGTGTTACGCCCCTGCAGGTGACACAATTCCTAGTAATGCAAATCCCTCTGCTCGGCTTTAAAGTCTTGGGAAGAAGGAGCTACATTGGCATCTGCTTGAGAAGCTGCAGTTCTATCTTTGTCCAAAGGGGGCACTATGATGTGGTCCTAGGTGCTGAGGGGGCCACAGAAGAGTACCACCTCTCCTTCCTCTCTCTGCTCCTCGACAGCAGGAACCAGGAACCAAGAAGCTCCTGACTCCCCTAGCCAATCACAACGCTGCAATGCTAAAGAGAGTGCTTTGGTTTTAGTGAGAAAAACAGAGTCTGTGAGCCGCTCTAATCGGTTCAGTGACTTCTTTTGTCACTCACATGGCTGGGCGTAGGTGTCAAGGCCGGGGAGGAGGCCTCCAAATGCTCCTCGAAGCCCACGCCACCACCCTCATTGCTGAAAAAGAATCCCACTGTGGATACCTTTATACTTTAATAAACTGCCCATAGCATGTTGGTAATCCTGTATTTAATTCCATTTTTAAGAGTGAACATAACTGCAATGTTTGAATTGTTAAATATCTTTAGAGCTGCCAATTTCATAGAGTAATTCTTTGAAAATAAGTCTGCTTCTGGGGCGGGTTCTTTCCGCAAGGGGGCATGACGTTACAACGTCTGAGGGCCACTGTTATATACTTCTTTCTTGCAGTATCCTCCAGGAGCAGCGCTGCAGGCACATTAGGACCCAGGAAACAAACCTCGGGGTTTGACTCACTATGCGCCCATCTGTGAGCTGTTCCGGGCTCAGTGTAATGTATCGATTGCTTTTCCTGAATCCCTTCCACTGTTGGATTATTACAATATATCTCATGCAGCTTTGGAAAGCTCTTGGCCTGCACGAACCCAAGAGAAGCACATTTTATCGAGCATCAATACTTCGATCAATAATCTGGCTCTTGGCACATTCTAAATTGATTACATTTATGTGATAAATGAACAAACATTTCACTGGCGAGTTGACTGACAACCGTAATTGCTTTTGGCTTCTTTAAAATGTTCCATAAGTGAAACAAATGTATTTTATTTGGGTTGATTGTATTTACATTTAGCCCGCGCCCTGAGGTTGTGCAACACACAGCTTCACATAAAAGTGTGACATTGGGAAGGGGCAAAGTTTGAGGAAGGAGGCGAGGGCAGGAGGAGAGAGCAGGTTAGCAATGAGGAAGGTGGCGAGGGCAGAAGGAGAGGCCAGGTTAGCATTAAGGAAGTCGTCGAGGGCAGGAGGAGAGAGCAGGTTAGCATCGAGGAAGGTGGCGAGGGCAGGAGGAGAGAGCAGGTTAGCATTGAGGAAGGCGTTGAGGACAGAAGAAGAGAGCAGGCTAGCATCAAGGAAGGTGGCGAGGGCAGGAGGAGAGAGCAGGCTAGCATCAAGGAAGGTGGCGAGGGCAGGAGGAGAGAGCAGGCTAGCATCAAGGAAGGTGGCGAGGGCAGGAGGAGAGAGCAGGCTAGCATCAAGGAAGGTGGCGAGGGCAGGAGGAGAGAGCAGGCTAGCATCAAGGAAGGTGGCGAGGGCAGGAGGAGAGAGCAGGCTAGCATCAAGGAAGGAGGCGAGGGCAGGAGGAGAGAGCAGGCTAGCATCAAGGAAGGTGGCGAGGGCAGGAGGAGAGAGCAGGTTAGCATCGAGGAAGGTGGCGAGGGCAGGAGGAGAGAGCAGGTTAGCATTGAGGAAGGTGGCGAGGGCAGAAGGAGAGGCCAGGTTAGCATCAAGGAAGGTGGCGAGGGCAGGAGGAGAGAGCAGGCTAGCATCAAGGAAGGTGGCGAGGGCAGGAGGAGAGAGCAGGCTAGCATCAAGGAAGGTGGCGAGGGCAGGAGGAGAGAGCAGGCTAGCATCAAGGAAGGTGGCGAGGGCAGGAGGAGAGAGCAGGCTAGCATCAAGGAAGGTGGCGAGGGCAGGAGGAGAGAGCAGGCTAGCATCAAGGAAGGTGGCGAGGGCAGGAGGAGAGAGCAGGTTAGCATCGAGGAAGGTGGCGAGGGCAGGAGGAGAGAGCAGGTTAGCATTGAGGAAGGTGGCGAGGGCAGAAGGAGAGAGCAGGTTAGCATCGAGGAAGGTGGCGAGGGCAGGAGGAGAGAGCAGGTTAGCATTGAGGAAGGTGGCGAGGGCAGAAGGAGAGAGCAGGTTAGCATTGAGGAAGGCGGCGAGGGTAGGAGGAGAGAGCAGGCGGCGAGGGTAGGAGGAGGGACCAGGTTAGCATTGAGGAAGGCGGCGAGGGCAGGAGGAGAGAGGAGGTTAGCATTGAGGAAGGCGGCGAGGGCAGAAGGAGAGAAGAGGTTAGCATTGAGGAAGGCGGCGAGGGCAGGAGGAGAGAGCAGGTTAGCATTGAGGAAGGCGGCGAGGGCAGAAGGAGAGAGCAGGTTAGCATTGAGGAAGGCGGCCAGGGCAGAAGGAGAGAGCAGGTTAGCATTGAGGAAGGCGTTGAGGGCAGGAGGAGAGAGCAGGTTAGCATTGAGGAAGGCGGCGAGGGCAGAAGGAGAGAGCTGGTTAGCATTGAGGAAGGCGGCGAGGGTAGGAGGAGAGAGCAGGTTAGCATTGAGGAAGGTGGCGAGGGCAGGAGGAGAGAGCAGGTTAGCATTGAGGAAGGCGGCGAGGGCAGAAGGAGAGAGCTGGTTAGCATTGAGGAAGGCGGCGAGGGTAGGAGGAGAGAGCAGGTTAGCATTGAGGAAGGTGGCGAGGGCAGGAGGAGAGAGCAGGTTAGCATTGAGGAAGGTGGCGAGGGCAGGAGGAGAGAGCAGGTTAGCATTGAGGAAGGCGGCGAGGGCAGAAGGGGAGAGCTGGTTAGCATTGAGGAAGGCGGCGAGGGTAGGAGGAGAGAGCAGGTTAGCATTGAGGAAGGTGGCGAGGGCAGGAGGAGAGAGCAGGTTAGCATTGAGGAAGGTGGCGAGGGCAGGAGGAGAGAGCAGGTTAGCATTGAGGAAGGCGGCGAGGGCAGAAGGGGAGAGCTGGTTAGCATTGAGGAAGGCGGCGAGGGTAGGAGGAGAGAGCAGGTTAGCGTTGAGGAAGGTGGCGAGGGAAGAGGAGAGAGCAGATTAGCATTGAGGAAGGTGGCAAGGGCAGGAGGAGAGATCAGATTAGCATTGAGGAAGGTGGCGAGGGCAGGAGGAGACAGCAGGTTAGCATCGATGAAGGCGTTGAGGGTAGATGGAGAGAGAGAGGGTTAGCATCGAGGAAGGCATTGAGGGCAGATGCAGAGAGCAGGTTAGCGTAAAGACACAATATGTTCTATGCTGATGGTTGAAGTAATTCAGCCAAGGACAAGCAGCGTAGAATAAATGGTTTATCTGCAGAGAAGCAGTAGGTCCAAGAAGAGTAGACAGCCTCAAGGACCTTGGGTGCATGTTGTTCATCAGGTGAAGGACTGTATCACTTCAGCCCAGATTATGAAAGGTGTGCCCCTCTCCCTAGCGCCAGTGCACAATCAGGCAGCCGTGTGCCATGCACCCTCCTTTGCACCATAGTGGAAGGGTATCTGCGTGAGCCTACCATAGGTTTTTGGTGGAAGGGTATCCTTCCAGTCCAAAATACTATGCTTAGAGTATCTTTAATACTTTTCCACCTTCGGATGTGTGCTGTACAGTGCAACACACATGCAATATCGGAAAAGAAAGGAGAAATAAAATAATTTTTTCAGGTCTGTTTGAAAGTGGTGTGACTTTGTTATGCACATCACTGTCTGCCATTGTTAGTAGATAGGGCATTGCCTCAAAAACCATGGAACGCCCCTTCGATGCTCAAAAACCCAGAGAAGCATTGATCTGGGGGCGACGGTGGAGGATTAGAGGTCCCAGGTCGGCCAAGGGGAGCAGAATGCTGAAAAGAGTGCTTTGGTTTCAGTGAGAGAAACAGAGAGTCAGTGAGCCACTCTGTAATGGGTTCAGTAACATCTTTTGCCACTCACATGGCTGGAGTAGGTGGCAAGGCCCTGCTGGGGGGCGTTGTGTTACTTTGACACTACTTTCCAGCGCACAACTAAAGTACATAAAAACAATATTTTGCGCATGTTTGCGTTACATTTGTGACGCAATCCCAGTGCGAAATGTTTGTTAATCTGGGCCTCTATTCCAGCCAAAGCAGAGTATGACTTGGAGGAGGGTTCTAGCAATCAGGCGACGAGAAGATGTAAAGACACTTACCGCTGCCCATCAGAGCCTTCCGAATAGGTGATCCTATAGAGTCTCCTGGAAGGAACTTAAGCCGGTGTTGATTCTTAATCCTGTTTAAATAAGGTAGACATTAAGGTACAATCTGAGCAGGTGTGTCTTGAATTTTTGTGAAAGGATAGCAGGTTAATGTTGAGCCTTCGATTGATAAATCTTTTGAGTATCCCAACCTCATTAATGGAATCGAGAAGATGACTGGGTAGTAAGGCCTCTGGCAGTTGAGTTTTGAGCACCACATGTGAACTATAAACCCTCATTCTTGCTTGGAAGGGTTGGATGGACAAGACCCACTCAACCACCGCCTCAGGCCTTTGATCCCAGATGGGATATTCCCCTCTCCTACTTCGATGTCTTAGCTGTGGGAAAGACCACACTGTGAAAAGAGGTCATAAAACCCACACACCTCAGTTTACGCCTACAGTTGGGTGTAAAGTTTCACATATTTGGAATTCTCAATGGTTTCCAGGCTCATTCTGTGATCTACAGGATCACACATCCCCAGCGCTCATTTTGGAAATCTTTGATAATTCCATTTAATGATGATGCGGAGGCATTTCTGTGTGGATAGTTGGACACGGCGTACGCAGCCTGTAGACATGTCTCACACCATACAACTGCACGCATTAACTTTCTTTTTTGTTCTCTCCCCATGAAGAAGCCACGTCTCCAGCCTTACCCTGGGCTTTTTAGGAATACCTCCTAACCCAATGTCAGGAGGGGACAGGACCAAGAAGATATTTGTCAGTGCTCACAAGTTCACACGTCTGTGGCTGCGCCTGCCCCAGAACTCCCATTACCTGCTCTGGAAGTAGATTTGCTACCAAGTAACAGTACAACATACTGGACTAATATCACGTGTGAGGTATTCTTTTTATGGGGTTACAATAATTTTTCTGAATACCGAAATTAGTTTCCACTCGTAAAATGGACTCAACATGCTGAACTCTCACGGCCCTTTGTTTACTGTACAATACACTGTTCTTTACTACCAACATTTCTGTAATAACAAAAACGATTTCAAGTTATCACAAAAGGACATCTAGCACTATAAAAAATCAATAAAGAAGTTTTTGTGCATGTAAGGAGACTAGGGGGCATATCAACAACAACCGGCGATAATTATCGCTAAGCGCACGTAGCGCTAGGATAATTATCGCCGGCTAGCGTGGATTTTTATCGCTGAGATAGCGTGCTATTAGCAACGCTTATCTCAAAAGCGATAAAAATCCTCACGCTAACTGCCTAACGTGAGATTATCGCTGGAAACCCAACGATAATCTCACGAAATGTGGCATTAGCTTGTAGATAGGGCCCCACAAACTTAGCCATGATATCCACCTTCCATAGGATATCATGGCTAAGTCAGTCCTGAAGCAGGCGTAAGGAAAGTAGCGATAACAGGGGTTACCGCTACTTTTCTTGCCGCTATGCTTCATAGCGTGGGGCTTGATGATAGGAGAAATGTCGCTTAGCGACATTTCTCCTGTCATGTCAGGTCAGGAACGCCCACTTTGCATCTCATTAGAGATGCAAAGCTGTGCGTTAAGAATTCTCGCGCTAATGCAAGGTTTCACGCGTTAGCGTGACCTTGCTAATTAGACGATAAAATTATCGCCACTTTTCGTCCGAAAACGGCCGCAAAAGAGGCGATAATTTTCTATCGCCGCCTTGTAAATATGCCCCTAGCTTTGTTACGTAAGCCCTGTTTCCAGGGGCTGATCTGCGGACTGGTAGGAGGGATTTGTGTAATTAAGCATTCTTTAAGTGTTCCAGAGCCCTGCATGCCTTTGTTAGCTGTGCTGGCGACAGCAGCATGCATTGCCAGCAGGGCCATGAGCCATGGGCTTTGATTGGCATGTTACACCTGTGACCAGTAGACACTTCTAGAACCGGAAGCGGTCTTCACTCTCCAGGAAGGATGCAGCTCCTTTGACTGCCTCCAGCTCCTGGAAATGCTGTGAAATGAAACATTTCCCAGCTGTGGCGATGGGAAGTTCAGATTCTATGAATGAATCATAAGATGCAAAGAGAGAGGCGCGAGCCTCGCCTCCGGTTCCTGACACAGGATCCCCGCCCCCTGCACGACAGACGCCTCCTTGATTAATGTGAGAGCTGAAGCTACAATGCTGTCTAATGGAGGTCTCTGCTAATGTGTGGGGGTGTTACAGCACAGGCCTCCTTCATCAGCTGGCTCTTTGAGCAGGAGCTGAGTGACCTAGAAGGGAAATTGCTTCATGTCCAGACAGGGTAATGCCTCTGAAGGAGGAGTGGGGCAGTCAGTCACATGTCCAGTGTGTGACCCCCCCTTCCCTCCATACTGATGGTACTGACCTCTTGGGAAATCTCTCCATCCCCCAAAATACAGTTTGATATCAAGAGGGTACCTGGGCTCGAGTCGGGGGTACACGCAGGTACACGGCGTCCACCCACTATTTTTACAGGGTGGACCCCGCCCCCGGCAGCAAGGGAGACTTTTTTCACCTCCAGCTGGGCTGAAGTTAAGGGGCTATCTGGCCTCCTTTTGTTTGTTTATGCTGACGGTGGGCCGCCTGGAATCTTACATTTAAAAGTTAATGCCACAGAGGGAAACAAATGGTTCCAGTGGATAATAGCAAGAATGATTTAAGCAATGAATACGCACAATGGCAATAGATTTAAAAGGACTTGGTAATGTCAGAGGACAAAATGAAATCTCTACACAGTTGAATCAATACAATATTTTATATAAAGCAGTAAATAGTATATACACTTCTTTTAAATCACAAACGTAAAGAAATTTTTGTGCATAGTGTCCCCAAGTGAAAATTGGAACCAAAAAGTGACTATACAAAACAAAATGCTTTTTAGAAAAGTGGGTTTCCATAAATAAGAAGAAGAAAAGAAAGAACGACCATATAAATACACTTTTTCAACAGTCTACGTATGCAATGATACAGGCTGGATTGTGGTCTGTTCTATGTGCTTGTCGACGGTGTTTCGACCCTCCTGTGCATGCGGGGTCTCTTCAGGACTAACGATGCAGGGACATCTACAATAAATTAATGAAGGTAAGCATGAGGCCCATGTACCGGCACAGATGCGATAAACTGTACTGAAAGACTAAACTAAAGGATGGTTACCTGGGTGTGGAAAAAGGCGCAGCCTGAGTAAAGTGCCTTCGTGCAAAGTGAAACAAATAACTCACGTGAGGACCCAGCCGGGTTCTACAATGGTAATTCCAAAGGAAAGAAGGTAATGTTTAGTTATTGGCACTGCAAGAATAGTGACTACAATGGTAGTTGCAAAGAAATGAAGGTAGATACTGCGACATTGGTTAGCTGTAAACAGTAAGAACCATGGCAGAAAAGAGAAAGTCTGAGTTTACCTCACGAAATGGGCGGCCGGCTCTTTAAAATGAAAACAGGGCTGAAAAGGCTCCTCAGATGTATTGCTACAGCCGTAGCAATTGGATTCCCCTTATCAATCTCAGCGTGCAGAGGTGTAGAATAGGATGGTACCGCAATGAATGGCTATGGGAATAATGATAGCAGGTCGATATAGGCTGAATTAAAGGAGGGTGAATTAGTGAAAGGGCACTGTTAAGCAGTGCGCACATGTACTCATAATTAAAGACGGGCGGACCAATCTCCGCGTGTGCCGTTGCAGCGACCTGGATACGCTGCAGGAAAATGAGCGTTCAGTGCTCTCTTGGTGTAATAACGCCGAGCGGTTGTTGTCCGCTTCGTTATAAACATGGGTTGCCGCCAATACGACCTGCCGCTCATCACGTAGCGTTGTGGAGCGCTGATTCATCGTACTATCGGGTGATCGGTATGCCGGTAGTGTGGAAACTGAGGAAAGACTTAGCCCCATAACGAAGAATACTACGGTGAAATGCGTGCAGCGAAATTCTAGTATTCTTGGAAGATGGAGTGACATCTATTAATTGTATGAGCCCTTGGTTACTTAGTGAGGAGACTTAGAGCATGTAATGTGGGTACTACCTGCTCTATTGTGGCCTTAAGTAAAATACAATACATATGGACAATTATCCTTGCATCATGGGCACAATATCTGTCATATATCCTCAAATGAAGGAAATATGCTCACATTCTTCATATTACAGTATGAGCCACCTTATACAGGATATAAGATTAAAGTTATGCTAAACATGATGTGTGGAAATGTTATTAACATTGTTATCATAATACTGCTGTGAACAAGGACCTTCAAAGGCTGTAAACATTAGCATGATGAATGTAATTAGCGTGATCATATAATATGTTGCCTTGTGTGGGTACAGCATGCAAGGGCACTGTCCAATGCTCAGGTACTAGATAGATGGAACGTATGTCATTACTGTAAGGTGGTTACATAGCCTCTCCATTCCTCAGCGGAATTTAGGCCTACTTCTATCGAATTGACCTTGTCTATCCATCTACATTCTATGCGTTGTAGCATGTTGGTTATGTCACCACCTCTTTCTGGTAGGGAGGCGATATCGATCACTTGCCATTTCAGTTCGTCGGCCGTGTGGTTTTTTTCATTGTAGTGAGCGACCATGGGAGCATTTAGAACAGATCTGCGAATACGGCTTCGATGCTGGCAGATCCTGGTCTTAACAGGTTGTTGGGTTTGACCTATGTATGGGAGGTTGCAGGGGCACCAGATGCAATACACGACATTGCGTGTGTTGCAATTTGAAAAGTTTTCT
Source organism: Triturus cristatus (assembly GCF_964204655.1). Lineage (NCBI taxonomy): Eukaryota > Metazoa > Chordata > Amphibia > Caudata > Salamandridae > Triturus > Triturus cristatus. The sequence goes on along the minus strand of NC_140593.1, from coordinate 1,192,040,678 downwards.
AGGGTGTGTTTGAGGTTGCCATGCTCAAAAGTAGAGGTGTTGAATGTAAACTCACAGGAGACACAGTTACCACATTTGTGGTGTCCCTTAATTTTGGGTAGGCCCCACGCATTTGTGAGAGTATTGGGTGAGTTCACTTTCTTGTCCGTGGCTGACCTAACCAGATGGTCTTTTATGTTTTTCCCTCTTTTGTAGGCGAAAAGTGGTATCTCGAAGGTCGGGTCTACGCTTCTGATAATGCTCCAGTTTTTTGTAATGAGGTTGCGTACTTGATTAGTATGTGTTCCAAAAGTAGTGACGCATACTGTTTTCTCCATCTTGGGTTTCTCTTTGGTTTTCAGAAGTTCCTCCCTTGGACAGTACCAGGCCCGTTTGAGTGATCTTTTGACTAATCTATTAGGATAGCCTCTGTTGACTAGTTTCCCTCTGAGTATATCTGCTTCTCTCATGTAGTCTGCCTTGTAGGTGCAATTGCGGCGGATTCTGAGAAACTGCCCGAATGGTAGGCCGTCTCTGAGGGCTCGAGGGTGTTGGCTACGATATGATAGTAATGTGTTCCTTTCAGTGATCTTCCTGTGAAGTGAAGTGTATAGTATACCATTCTCATGATTGATGTTGAGATCTAGGAACGCTATGGTGGACGCATGTGTGGTAGATGTAAATGTGAGATGCGTCTGGACAGTATTAAGATGTGTGACAAAATTACTGAAATCAGTGGCAGTACCTGTCCAAATAATAAAAATGTCGTCAATATAGCGCTTCCAACATTTAATTTTTGAATGGTACAGATTGTTGTCGTTGAGGACGAACTTGTGTTCAACATAATGCATGTAGATATTCACTAGATTTGGAGCAAAAATTGCTCCCATACTTGTACCAGAGCACTGTTGGTAATAATGTCCTTCTGAAATAAAATAATTGCTCTGTAGAGCGATGCGCAATAGGCTAATGATGAAGCTAGTGGGTACCTGTATTGGCCTTGGTCTTGTCTCTAATAAATTCTCTATAATCTCTATGCTGTCTTCCTGAGGTATGTTGGTGTAGAGAGAGCTTATATCAAGGGTGGCCAATAGGTCCCTGTCTAGGTTGAATGGCATCCCATCCACTAGGTTTATCATGTACATTGTGTCCTTCACAAATGTATCTTGTAGAGGAACGAACCCTTTAATGAAATGGTCTATGTAGGCGCCTATAGGTTCCAGCACGGAACCGCATCCTGATAGTATAGGACGGCCTGGGGGATTGGTGGTGCTCTTATGTATTTTAGGTATGGTGTATAGGACCGGGGTCCTAGGATTATCGGCATTCAGGAATTCAAATTCTTTTTTGGTAATGTAACCCTCTTCTCTTGCTGCGGTGGTAACCAACAGAATATCTTTGCTGATTTGTGGTAGGGGATTGGTATTGAGCCTTTTATAATGTTTTTTCTCATTTACTTGTTTTTGAATTTCTGCCTCATAGTCTTTGCGATTTTGCACTACAATGCCTCCTCCCTTATCTGCAGGTTTCAGAATAATGGAATCATCATTTTTCAATGCCTCGAGAGCTTGGCACTCTGCCAGTGTGATGTTGTATGGAATGTATGATTTCTTTGTTTTCATGTTGTCTATGCCTTGTAGGATCAGTTTTTCAAAGGCTAATATCTCAGGTGGCATCATGCCATTGCTGGGGTAAAAATTAGAAGGGGGTCTGAGTCCCGTACAAGAATCTTGAGTCGGAGGCTCCTTATCTCGAAAAAATAACTTAAGCCTGATCTTTCTGAAAAATTGAAAAATCTCTGTTTTAAGTGTAAAAAAGGTTGTCCTTTCTGTGATGACAAAGGAGAGACCTTTACTGAGTAGTGAGATTTCTGCTGATGACATTATATGTTGAGATAGATTAAAGATAGGGATAGTCTCTGATTGGGTGGTATTACGTGTTAGTATGGTTGTGGGCCCCATTGGTAATGCTTCCTGCGAGTTTGTCTTTCCCCTGGGTGTTGATACCATGTCTTGTTTTTGGCTTTGCCTCCTCGATCTAAAAAAGACTGACCAGGGTGATTGTCAGCTCGACTAGGACCTGCCTGTATGTCTGAGTCGTCTGAGCCTCCCGATGATTCAGAAATTGTGATTGGCTGGTTTCTTCGGAACCTACCCCAGGTGTTCTGTCTATTTTGATTGCCAATAGTGGTGTAATAGTCTTCTCTAAGGTAAGGGTATGCCCTTTCTTTTGAGTAGTTTTTTATATCTTTAGAGACTTTATCTGCTTTTTTCTTGAGCTCAAATGTATTGAAGTCTTCAATAGTTTTATTGAGTTTATCAAGTAATGCTTTGGACTCAGTTATTGCGTCTCCACTTTGGAGTTCTTTTTCTAGTTCTTCAATCTCTTTTAGTTCTGCTTTTGCGTGTTCTAGAGCTGTTTCCACGCCGAGCACCATCCAGTGGCGTGAGCAGGTCGTGGACATATTACTAAATTTACCCTTAAATTTGGGATCGTCTCTGAAGATTCCCGGGACGTTTCTGATTTGTGGCCCCTGTGGAATTATACCAGCTTTCAGGTATTCTGTTAGCATACGAGCATGAAGCTCGGTTCTAACGTGTTTCTTTTTAGCCTTTTCTAGTTTCTCTAGCAGCTGCTGCCTAGGGTTAGTAGTTTTACTGGGATGTATAGAAAAAAGTGACAGTCCACTGGTTATTTTCGCAATGTAGTCTTCTGTGTAGAGAGGAGCTTCGTCCTCGGACATACTGGCCTTTAATAGAATGAAACCCTATTTTTAATAGGGTAGGAAGGAAAAAATCTGGGTAAAGAATAAATCCCTCGCGGTGCAGCCACCGCACAAAAAGTCACTCCAAAGAACAGGGGAACCCTACTCACAACGGAACTAGGGTAATGGTTATATATGGAAGGGCTAAGTCTTTCCTCAGTTTCCACACTACCGGCATACCGATCACCGATAGTACGCTGAATCAGCGCTCCACAACGCTACGTGATGAGCGGCAGGTCGTATTGGCGGCAACCCATGTCTATAACGAAGCGGACAACAACCGCTCGGCGTTATTACACCAAGAGCGCACTGAACGCTCATTTTCCTGCAGCATATCCAGGTCGCTGCAGCGGCACACGCGGAGATTGGTCCGCCCGTCTTTAATTGTGAGTACATGTGCGCACTGCTTAACAGTGCCCTTTCACTAATTCACCCTCCTTTAATTCAGCCTATATCGACCTGCTATCATTATTCCCATAGCCATTCACTGCGGTACCATCCTATTCTACACCCCTGCACGCTGAGATCGATAAGGGGAATCCAATTGCTACGGCTGTAGCAATACATCTGAGGAGCCTTTTCAGCCCTGTTTTCATTTTAAAGAGCCGGCCGCCCATTTCGTGAGGTAAACTCAGACTTTCTCTTTTCTGCCATGGTTCTTACTGTTTACAGCTAACCAATGCCGCAGTATCTACCTTCATTTCTTTGCAACTACCATTGTAGTCACTATTCTTGCAGTGCCAATAACTAAACATTACCTTCTTTCCTTTGGAATTACCATTGTAGAACCCGGCTGGGTCCTCACGTGAGTTATTTGTTTCACTTTGCACGAAGGCACTTCACTCAGGCTGCGCCTTTTTCCACACCCAGGTAACCATCCTTTAGTTTAGTCTTTCAGTACAGTTTCTCGCATCTGTGCCGGTACATGGGCCTCATGCTTACCTTCATTAATTTATTGTAGATGTCCCTGCATCGTTAGTCCTGAAGAGACCTCGCATTCACAGGAGGGTCGAAACACCGTCGACAAGCACATAGAACAGACCACAATCCAGCCTGTATCATTGCATACGTAAACTGTTGAAAAAGTGTATTTATATGGTCGTTCTTTCTTTTCTTCTTCTTATTTATGGAAACCCACTTTTCTAAAAAGCATTTTGTTTTGTATAGTCACTTTTTGGTTCCAATTTTCACTTGGGGACACTATGCACAAAAATTTCTTTACGTTTGTGATTTAAAAGAAGTGTATATACTATTTACTGCTTTATATAAAATATTGTATTGATTCAACTGTGTAGAGATTTCATTTTGTCCTCTGACATTACCAAGTCCTTTTAAATCTATTGCCATTGTGCGTATTCATTGCTTAAATCATTCTTTCTATTATCCACTGGAACCACTGTTCTTCCATATACCATTACCCTGGTTCCGTTGTGAGTAGGGTTCCCCTGTTCTTTGAAGTGACAGAGGGAAACAAAGGCACACAGCGTGCCTTCTCTTCACAGGTACTTAAGAGAGGCATGCCTTTGCCTTTCTTCTGTCCCTGTATATAAATGCAGACACTGTAAGACTGTCAGATGGGTTAGTCTGTCCCAGTATTTACACAAATAATTTAAATAGCACTATTTAATCTCTTTTATAGCGCTACGTCGTGACGTCATAAGGTCATTTTGAATATTATCTTACTTGGTCAGTCCCCCCACTTCTTTTTTATAGGACTTGTGCCCTGGAGGGTACTAATCCTTTCTTTCCACACTCTCACGTGTAAAGAAGAGCCCACCCTATGGTAGGTGGAGACATTAAAACCCCACCCCGGCTTATCAGCCAATCACAGCGCGTGCTTTCAGAGATGCTAGTGCTCGACAACGGGTAATGGCAATGATTGTGGGGCCTCTGCCTACTGTGAGGACATGGCACTGATGCTCTAAAAATGAATTCACTCTTCGCCACTATTTAAACGAAACATTCAATGACGAGATGAGGGAAACGCGCTGAACTCCAATGAGTTAATGTCAATACATTTCAACAAATTCAAGGACCATATTATATGTAGGGTGCACTCTCTCTGTTTAACTAAGTGCGCCCGGGACAAACAGGGACCGTGCGCCCTATTACATAGAATGTGCTGCCCGCAAGGCAGCCGCTGCCACACACCAGCCTTGGGGGAAGGGCATAAGTGAAAGTCAGAGGAGCTCTTTGAAACCACCGATCCATCTTTCACAGTGAAGGCGGCACCCGCTACACTTCAGAGGGGTACAGAGCTTCCCCCACAGGTGGGTGCTGTACAGGCTGGTGCAGTAAGGGACTGCGTTGACCTGCAAGCGGATGTCTCTAGGGGTCCACCCTCCTGTCAGAGAGTGCCCTCGGGCAATGCACTGACTGTACACTTGACAGCCTCTTTAACTCTGCACCTGTGACTATAATACGGTGCAGGCTTAAGATAGCTCAGGCGCTATATGTGTGCTGACACCATGTGTTTTCAAAAAAGGTCCACACAAGCGTCTTCAGCCCTTTCTGTAATACTACAGTACATGGAAAATGGGCGCACCCCCCGGGGAATTGTGTGTAACACGGTACCTGGAGCTGCATAATGTGTAGTGTGCACTGTCCTTGTCTGCACGATGACACACCTTTAATGAGGTATAGCAGTCACAAAGAGGGACAGTGCATCATATTACATGTAATGTGCTGCCCTCAGGGCGACTGCAAACCAGCAGCTCCCCTGGGGCAGCGCATGTGTGAAAGATGGAGCAACTGTTTAAAGCAGTGATCTGTCTTTCTCAGTGCAGGTAGGTCCCATCCTGCATTACAAGGGGAAGGGGGGGCTGCGATACCCCTACAGGCGAGCGAAGTGAGTGACTTCACCCTCCATGGGACCCCCGCCTCCCACCTCAGAGGAAACCCTCCCGGCTGACTGACTGTCCCCCAACTCCAAGTGGCACACAATCAGTATGCCTCCTTATGGCCTCTTTGCCACTTCACCTGCTACCATATAAGGGCCTCAACCCATTCAAATGAGGGGATGCTTCCTGAAGAGTCAGCAGCCCCTTCTGTGATGCTGCAGTGCCCACGGAACAGAGAAAATAGACATGCATGCCCATTGAGCCCCAGGGGCACTGTATGTAGAAAACCTCTGATGTTCTTAAAATGTTATCCAAAATTCCCTGGTGGGACAACCACATCCCTGAAAATTGGTCTTTAAACCCTAACATATTTTGACAATTTTGAATTATGGCAGCCCTAGTGTTCTTAGCAAGGCACAGGTTTACTACATTTGTTCTAGAAAAATAGCTGATTATGGCCCAATGTGACCCTTAAACTATTCCCGGCTTTTTAGCCAGCAGCATTCTGCATGTACATGCCCGTTGGCTCCTACAAAGGACAGGTAAAGTGAAACTGCTAGCCCGGAAGTGCTGTGCGCTGGAGGCCAGGCCTAGCTGGAGGTTATAGACATGATCTGAAGCTTATGAGGATCAGCATAAAAAAAATCAATCATTTAGGATGTACCTCGATGGAGCCCTGGAAGTAAAGACCCAGACCCCGCACAATCTCCTACTGTGTTACGATATAAAACTGTGTAGTAACGAGGTCCAGGCTGGTTGATGTGATTCAGGAGGATTTATTGTAGTTAGTTCCATGTTCTGTAGATCAGCTAAGAACCAGCCCCACCAGGAGCCGCCAGCATGCTGCTCAGCCCCTCTCAACTGAGACTTTCCTCACAGACTCCCAACATTCCTAAGCGCATCATCACAGCAACATTCCACTGGCTGAGCAAGAGGTGAAAATGGTATTTACATTTACATGAACAGGATACTAGGGTACTGCATATTCCCCTTTCTTATTAAAAAAAAAAAGAGAGAACCACAAAAGAGGAAAGGAAAAAGAGGAATACAAAAACAGCATAAATTATGCAAGGAAGTGCACAACGAGGAGAGAGCATAAAAATAGGTGAGAGTAGAAAAAGCAGAAGCAACAGATGAAAAATATGAATAAACAGATAAATATAACCTATCCTCCTTTCTATAAATAAGAACAGAATATAAAAGAAAGACACAGCGAATGACAACAACGAGAAAGTGAATAGACGTGAAGGCACCAATGACTACCCCCAGACACACCTACTGGCCAGACAGGAATGCGAGGAGGCAAAGCATTGAAGGAGAAAGAAAGAAAACAGAGAAGAGGAGAGAATACAATAAGATCAGTCATACTTCTCTGTTGTAATGATAATATAATGTAAACAACATTGCATAGGAAAATTGACAATGCAAAGCAATAAGGCATAACTTTGAGAAAAATCAGCAAGTGGGATTGAGACCCAAGCAAAACATCCTATGTAAAGGTAAAGATGTACCAAAGTATGAGAGTATGGGACTAAAACCCATGAAAGAACAACCTCATGTAGAGGTCATATGCTATGCACTGTAGAAATGGGAGTATAACCCAAACGACATACCCTGTGTGGGGTAACAGTATAAATAGCATGTGCAAGGTCAACCTCGTATAGAGGTCCAATGCTTTGCACTGTAGTAATGGGACTACAACCCATAGGACACACCCTATGTAGGGTAACTGTATAAATAGCCTGTGTAAGGGCAACCTCGTGTAAAGGTCGTATGCTGTGCAGTGTAGTAATGGGACTTAAACCCATACTACACACCCTGCGTGGGGTAATAGTATAAAAGAAGACTGAACCTGAACCCAAGACTTACCCCGAAACGTGAAGGAGATTAACTATAGTCAGGTACCATATATGGGTCTGAACCCATGACTTATTCCAACATAAAGGAAGTAATCTATTGTCAACTAGTATATATGGGTGTGAACCCATGACTTGCCTCTAAGAATAGAGATGTGTAAGTGATGCAAATAGGACTAAACCTATGCATAAATGCCCTGAAAGTAGGAACCATACATAGTTCAAAAGGGCAACAGTACTGTGAGAAAATGGGACTCAAAACATCTAGACAAGTGTGTAAGGGAACCGCACCCTTTGGACCAATCCCCATATAGGAGTCAAGTAATGCACTGTGTGTGAATGGGACTAGTACCCATCCCCACGCCCATCCCCAATGGAAGGGAGTAGACCGTGATTGCCACCCACTAGAAGACAAGGACGTCCTTAAGTAAGGGAACCTAAGCGGTGGCGTCACTAAACAAATGTGCTGTAATTGTAAATTTTGTACAACTTAATCTCTTGATAGATTTCCAGTACATTACCTAAATGGCTTTGTAGATGAGAAATACATCAATTACTGTAAAAATTTGTATCACCAGAAAACACGGTGGCGAGCGACAACTCACCTGAGTTGTCTCTTGACACGACTTGGCACATAGTATGAGGTATTGAATCGCAAAAACATTTAATTTGTTAACAAAGTCTTTAGTTTTTTTCCAAGCGAGGGATATCTCATGATTTCATATTGCATTCACACAAAAAAAACATACTTGAGTTCACATGTGTCAAGAAGAAACGGTAGATTGTTGTGTAAACAACTTCAGGTCACAGAAGTTTCATTGAATAAATAACCAAACACCGCTGTCTCAAAGTACCTTGTAGCTGATACAAAACATGTATTCTGCATCAGATTTAACCATAAATTGACAGAACAAATCCCACGACGAAACAAATAGTAAAAATATGCCAATGCTGGTGAAGGTTAAAGAGGAGCGTATGAGAAATTTGCATCTAATATTCCACTGCAACGCAAGGTAGTTCAAGATGGCGGCACGTTGTATCACACTGATGCAGAGTGGCTCAAGGCACGCCAACGAGGCAATGTGTCCAACAGCAGTCAAAGAGCTGCGTACAGCATACGACGTCACTGAAGTACCCACAGCACCCAAGCGCAACACCAAGACAAAGGTGAGAGGCATGCGCAAACAAATTTAAATTTAAACTTGAAGAAAACGTTTGTTTGAAAGTAAAGTCCCTCAGCAGTATGTAGAGGGAATAAATATAATCAAACAAACTCACCAAAATTATGTCACTGCACATAACGGATGTCTCGTGACAAGTGTTATCCAGTACAAGTGCTATCCAGTACAAGTGGAAGTCTAAGCTTCACCAACGAAGTACAGTAGATTGAGTCAAACACACGAGGCTGGTACACGGCAGTAAAAGATACGATGAAGTGCTAAAGTGCACATAGCTGGGTTAAATTGGGCACACTTGTTAAGAGACATCAGCAGGAACAGAAGGTTTGCACTGTAACAACAGTGCAAGAAAAAGTATATCTGTGAGTACTTGTCTGTAGCATTACTACAAGGAGGTTGGAACTGGTTACTTGTGCGGAAAACTCCCCATATAGCAAGAAAGGGAGCATGACTGGGACGCCCGGGTTGGGGCCGACCGATATGCAGGTCACTGTGAGTGTCAATGTCAGAGATAGCAGGTAGATGTAGAGGCTTACCGTGGTAGAAGGTGCAGCACTGAACGATGTGGCCACATGAGATTGAATACAGCATGCTTGGGATGGGGCTGTCTGATGTAATGGACACTGGTGGGGCTGCAAGGCGTGCTGTTTCTTTGTGGCTTCTTATGTTTCTTAACATCCTATTGCAAGGCAACTTGAGTTGTGTGAGTGCCTCTGGTGGCCCAGACTTGTTACTGTGCGTTGTCTGCGCTTGTAAAAATCTTTGCTTGTTCTCAACATGTTGACTAGATGTAGAATTCATCTCCAGCTTCTTGGATCAACAGTAGAGCGTAGGAAAAGCTTCAACGTGTCGCCAAATAAATGTAGTAACGACGTCCAGGCTGGTTGATGTAATTCAGGAGGATTTATTGTAGTTAGTTACATGTTCTGTAGATCAGCTAAGAACCAGCCCCACCAGCAGCAGCCAGCATGCTGCTCAGCCCCTCTCAACTGTGACTTTCCTCACAGACTCTCATCATTCCTAAGCGCATCATCACAGCAACATTCACTGGCTGAACAAGAGGTGAAAATGGTATTTACATTTACATGAACAGGATACTAGGGTACTACACACGGCAAACTTCACACCATAGAAATCAGACCAACTAAACGGATACAAAACACCTCTTTATTCCCCATCCCTGGGGAAGAACGGCAAGAGCACACAAACACACTCTATGTATGTGCACTGATCCTGCAGGTACAGTGCACTCAAGACTAGCTGGCAGTGCACTTGTACCCAGTGCCAGCTTTAGGGTGGTGCAAGTGGTGCCATCGCACAGTTTTAAAGTCACCAGATGCTGAGTTCTATGTATGAACGATCTTTAGTGGGAAACAAAAAGATAACACTGGTGATTAAAGTGCCTGCTGGCGAGCTCTGAGTGTTGGTTAGTGGCAGGTTTGACTCATCATAGCGTAGTATAGAGGGTTAAAGGGCCAGATGCAAAACGCGACGTGTAATATATTATGTTTAGTGCACACGACCTCAACCTCTGTTACGCTTTAAATCTTGCTGTTGTGTTTCTCCAGAGCAAGCAGTCTTAACACATAAGGCCTGCTAGCAAAGATGGCATGTAATCCCGACCTCTTGAATCCCTCATTGTCTTAAACTTTACCTATACATTGTTTTATGCACTTGCATGATATATTGCCTCTGTATCTTGTGTAAAACACATAGACACTATACATTGGCAAGGACACAGTGAAAACTTGCTTGCATCACCCAATAAGCTCTTCATTACAACTGCCCAAGGCACTTGGCGCAAACACTAGAGTTATCTGGTAGATGCAGAGCCAATAGACGTACCAGCACCTTGGTACTGAAACCACAGAAATTCCATACAAAGACAACTTGCAACAGGGTCTTCTCGGGTGTTTGCCAGAGAACTTGGAACTCTATGCCACCTGAAATCAGACTGATTCCCCCAACTACTTCAATCAAAAAAGAAGTTCAGTTGCTACTTGTGAACATATTTCTGCCCTAGATCATACAATTATTCTCAAGATTGGCACCGATGATTATTGCTAGACTGTCGGTCCAACTCTAGTTTGCTGACTTGGCCTGGAGGTACTGCCTCCCTCTATTTGTGGACCTATTTTATCTTATTTACACAGTGTGTACCTCTCTTGATTATGTTTTTGTTTGCTTCCCTGTTTTCTTATTTCCGATCATTTGTTAAGCGCTCTGATACCCTTATAGTTCATGTTCACGCTTCATAAAACTTTATAAATTAAATCAATAAATTAGGAGGAGAAGGGCTATACAAGAAAATAAATCTATGTTAGATGGGGGTGTGGATGGATGAGGGGCACCATTGGAGGGTGGTAGTGAAGGAATCCGTGTAGAAGAGGGTCATGGAGCAGGGGTCAACAAAGACTGCTGCCCTGGGCACCACCTGAGCTAAAGCCGGTTCTGCTTGGTTCCAGTGGTGATGCACAGATGGATCCCCTGAAGAAGGCAGATGTGTCCCGCCAGGTGCAGTGATGCAGACGGGTCCCTTGAAGGGTTGGGATTCTGGCTCTAGGAGCCCATGAATCAAGGCAATTCACCTCAACGACGAGGCGACAACTGCAAATAAAACTCAGGGAAAAGTCAAGTTTTTGTTTTAGACTCTGGAACTTGGAGTTCCTTCCAGGCTCGATGGTCTGTGTCCTCTCTTGGCCGGAAGGATGAAGCATCCATTCTGGACCCTCCCGGGGGAAGCGGAAGGACACTGTCAAAGGAGCTTCACCAGCATGGCCTGCTGCCCCATCACTGAGGAGCTGTCAATCAATACACGGGAACTTTTCTATTGGTTCAAAGAGCAGGTGGGCAGGATCAGTGCCAGTCTTCATATTGATTTTGTCTAAAAAAAGAGAAGTACAGATCAATGTTTTCATCTTGCTCTTTGCACACACCTTAACCTTCCTTAACATGGACCATCGAGCTTGGAGCATGACGTCTATTACTGTCAATAACAATGAACATATTGCAGCTGAAATATGTCACGGGTGCTTGGGAAAATCCCCCATAGAAGACAGAACCTGTGATGTATGTAATGATAATAATATTCAAGATTCAAATCATGTAATGTTTATATCTCCGGTCTGACACTTTTCTCATTGTTACTATTCAAAGCCTCTGTTTATAAGATTTAATATTCGTTCTATTGATGAAGGTCAACAACTGCTATTTCTCCCAGACAATGCAATGTAGGGGCAGGTTTACTAGGATTTTACGCCATGTTTCAGACACAAAAGTGACGCAAATCGGCACAAAATCTTTTTTTTCCAATTTACTTTCCAGCGCTAAACTTGTTTGGGGCTGGAAATAATGCCACAGTAATGCGAAGCAGCGCACAGAGTATGTGGTTTTACCGCCACAAGTAATGTCCCACTCATAATGAGGCCCTAAACATACGTTTAAATCCTGTAGCTGCCACCATATGTGACAGTTTATAACTAGCTGAGTACACTAGAGGGTGTCTCTGCCTTAAATCACCCCCTCGCACAAGTGGCCCGCCACCACAACCTCAACATCATCTCCTACGCCGACGACACTCAGCTCATCCTCTCCCTCACCAAGGACCCACGCACCGCCAAAACCAACATCCACGACGGAATGAAGGCCATCGCCGACTGGATGAGGAGCAGCCGGCTGAAACTGAACTCGGACAAGACGGAGGTCCTCATCCTCGGACCCAACCCCTCGGCCTGGGACGACTCCTGGTGGCCGACCACTCTCGGGACAGCACCGACACCCACCGACCACTCACGCAATCTAGGATTCATCCTCGACTCCTCCCTCTCCATGTCCAAACAGGTCAACGCCGTCTCCTCCTCCTGCTACAACACCCTCTGCACGCTTTGCAGGATCTACAAGTGGATCCCAACCGAAACAAGAAGAACGGTGACACAGGCCCTCGTCAGCAGCAGGCTGGACTACGGCAACGCACTCTACGCCGGAATCCCAGCCAAACACCTACGTTGACTACAGCGCATCCAAAATGCCTACGCCCGACTGATCGTCAACGTCCCCCACCGCAGCCACATCACCCCCCACCTGACAAACCTACACTGGCTCCCCGTCGACAAGAGGATCACCTTCAAACTCCTTACCCACGCACACCAAGCACCGGACCAGCCTACCTGAGCAGCAGACTCAGCTTCCACACCCCCACCCGCCAGCTCCGCCAGCCTCGCATTTGCCACCGTCCCCCGCATCCAACGAACAACCTCCGGTGGCAGATCCTTCTCCTACCTCGCTGCCAAGACCTGGAACACCCTACCTACAAACCTGCGGCAAACCGAAGACCTACTCACCTTCAGAAGACTCCTCAAGACCTGGCTCTTCGAGCAGTAGCGAAACTCCGCCCCCCCCCCCTTTCAGCGCCTTGAGACCCACACGGGTGAGTAGCTCGCTTTACAAATACCATGATTGATTGATTGATTGATTGAGAGAGCCAACTCTAAAGCAGGAACTCTCCCGCTGAAGGAATGGAGCAGGAACTCTACGGCCGAAGGAAAGGAGCAGGAACTCTACCGCAGAAGGAACGGAACAGGAACTCTACCGCAGAAGGAACGGAGCAGGAACTCTACAGCCGAAGTAATTAAGTACGAACTCGACCGCTGAAGGAATGGAGCAGGAACTCTACGGCCGAAGGAAAGGAGCAGGAACTCTACCGCAGAAGGAATGGAGCAGGAACTCTACCGCAGAAGGTACGGAGCAGGAACTCTACAGCCGAAGGAATTAAGTAGGAACTCGACCGCTGAAGGAACGGAGCAGGAACTCTACTGTCGAAGGAACGGAGCAGGAACTCTACCATTGAAGGAACAGAGCAGGAACTCTACCATTGAAGGAACGAAGCAGGAACTCTACTGAAAAAGGAATGGAGCAGATCTCTACCATTAAAGGAACGGAGCAGGAGCTCTACCGCCGAAGGAGCACAGCAGGAACTCTAGCGCCAAAGGAATAGAGCAGGAACTCTACCGTCCATGGAACGGAGCAGGAACTCTACCGCTGAAGGAACGGAGCAGGAACTCTGCTGCCAAAGGAACGGAACAGGAACTCAATCATTGAAGGAACGTAGCAGGAACTCTACCGCCGAAGGAACACAGTGGGAACTCTACCGCTGAAGGAACACAGCAGGCACTCTACCACCAAAGGAACAGAGAAGGAACTCTACAGTCGAAGGACGGAGCAGGAGCTCTACTGCTGATATCCCGGAGCAGGAACTCTACCACCAATGGAACGGAGCAGGAACTCTACAGCTGAAAGGCCGGAACAGGAACTCTACCGCCAAAGGAACAGAGCAGGAACTCTACCGCCGAAGGAACACAGCAGGAACTCTACCGCCAAAAGAACGGAGCAGGCACTCTACCATTGAAGGAACGGAGCCGGAACTGTACCGTCAAAGGAACGGAGCAGGAACTCTACCACCGAAGGTATGGAGCAGGAACTCTAATGCTGAAGGAATGGAGCAGGAACTCTACCGTCGAAGGAACGGAGCAGGAACTCTACCGCTGAAGGAATGGAGCAAGAACTCTACCGCTGAAGGAACAGAGCAGGAACTATACCGCTAAAGGAACGGAGAAGGAACTCTGGCAGTGCTTGTAGGAAATCAACTCCAAGCTCCCACCCAGGAACTCTACCACCGAAGAGAAGGGGCAGCTCGTCCGGCAGTGCTTGTAGGAGATCACCTTGAAGATGTCACCCAGGAACTCTTCCAATCAGGGGAAAGAGCAGCTCCTCTGGTAGTGCTTGTGGGAGATCGCCCTGAAGCCCTAACCCAAGAACTCTACTGTCAAAGGGAAGGAGCAGCTCCTCTGGCAGTGCTCGTAGGAGATCACATTGAAGCTGTCACCCAGGAACTCTACTGCCAAAGGGAAGGAGCAGCTCCTCCGGCAGTGCTTGTAGGAGATCACCTTGAAGCTTGCACCCAGGAACTCTACAGTCGAACAAATGGAGCAGGAACTCTACCGCCGAAGGAACGGAGCAGGAACTCTACCAACTAAGGGAAATAGCAGATCCACTGGCAGTACTTGCAGGAGATCACCCTGAAGCCCTCACCCAGAGACTCTACCGCTGAAGGGAAGGGGCAGCTCCTCCGGCAGGGCTTGTAGGAGATTAACTTGGAGCTCTTATCCAGGAACTCTACCGACGAAGGGAAAGAGCAGCTCCTCCGGCAGGGCTTGTAGGAGATTAACTTGGAGCTCTTATCCAGGAACTCTACCGACGAAGGGAAAGAGCAGCTCCTCCAGCAGTGCTTGTAGGAAATCACCTTGAAACTGTCACCCAGGAACTTTACTGCCAAAGGGAAGGGGAAGCTCCTGTGGCAGTGCTTGTAGGAGATTGCCCTGAAGCTCTCACCCAGGAACTCTGCCAACGAAGGGAAATAGCAGCTCCACTGGCAGTACTTGTAGGAGATCACCCTGAAGCCCTCACCCAGAGACTCTACCGCTGAAGGGAAGGGGCAGCTCCTCCGGCAGGGCTTGTGGGAGATAAGCTGGAAGCTCGTTCCCAAGAGCTCTACCACTGAAAGAGAGGAGCAAATCCTCTAACCCTGCTTGTAAGAGATCAGCCTAACCCTCTTAACTCTACCCATGAAGCAAAGGAGCAGCTCCTAAAGTAGTGTCTGTAGATCAGCCCGGAAGATCTTACCCAAGAACTCTACCTTTGAAGAGAAGAGATCGTCATCCCATGCTCATAGGAGATCCACCTGAAGCTGTTACCTAAGAGCGCCACCGCCGAAGGGGCACTCCTCCTGCCCTGTTTGTAGGAGATCAGCTTAAACCTCTTACCTCTGCTAATGAACTCTACTGCTGAAGAGATAGAGCACCTCATCTAACGGTGCTCGTAGGTGCTCAGCCTGACGATCCATCCCATGAACTCTACTCCTGAAGAGAGGAGCAGCTCATCCCGCCCTGTTTGTAGGAGATCAGCCTAAACCTCTGAACTCTACTAATGGACCCGACCGCTGAAGGGAAGGAGCACCTCCTCCATTGGTGTTTGTCGATCATCATGAAGTGTTTCCTAAGAACTCCGCGGCTTAGCGGAAGGGCAGGCTCCTTCGGCCATGCTTGTCGAAGAGCGGCATGAGGCTCCTACTTTAGAATGAAGCTCTTACTCAAGGACTCTACCGGTGAAGCTGAGAAGCAACACCTCTGAGGGTCCTCATTAGAGATACACTCAGCTGGTTTTTCTGTGTCCCTTTTCTATGTTTCCCCTCCCGCTTCACAGGTGGTATGACACCTACGATCTCCTGGCCTTGGGGTAGAAATGTTCCCAGTCCTATGTAGACCCCCCCCACCCCCCAGATGCCAGGAATCACACAGTCCATCAGCCTAGACAGGGACAGGGTGAGTCAGTGAGCAGAGGAGTAGTTAGAGAGCAGGAAGTAGGAAGCGATGGGCCCATTAGAAGGCGAGAAACCCCTGGACCAGGCCGTGCCGGAGGGAGTCTGAGAGCAGCCGCTTCTCTCAATGAATCACTGCGCGCCAGGTGCATTTCCAAGTGAAATGAGTAATGAATATTGATTTTAAATCTTTCATGTGCATCTGCTAGCGAGGTTGACGTCCATTGGTCCTCCGCATCACCGGACGGACTCCGACACTCATCGAGGCAGAGAGATAGTTGGGGGGGGGTCATTATACAGGCACAGGTGAAACCTGGGGTTGGGTGGGGTGGAACCTAGGATTTTACACTGTTTGTATAAAATAGACCAAACCCTTATGAATGAAGAGACACCCATTTCATTTGCAGTAATGACTTTTAAGAGTAAACCAAGAAACAATAAAAATTGTACACTGTCATGGGAGGCACAGTTCAAGCCTCTGTAAGAACCTGTATAGATCCATGTAGGGTCTTTATATGTCTCTCTAGGGCACCGCATTGGATCATTGAGGTCGCACTGTGGGAATCTACAGCACTGGATGGGTTTGTGTGAAGCACTGTAGGATTCACTGTTGCTGGGGCTGAATAGGTCCCTGTAAAGAATTGAGCAGGGTCACAAAAGGCACAATATAGGTCAATAGGGGTAGAGTATAGGTTTATCTAAGGCAGTCTATGGTTCTCTATACAGCCTCTGGCCCCAGCGGGGGCTGACCTGTAAAATCACAAAAGGGCTGGGCTTTACAGAGGAAGATACCAACTGTATTAAAATAAAAAGGTTGATAATATGTACAAAGGTAAATTACAACAGGCTGTCTAAAGATGTTGCAAAAACAACAGTTGATGGACAGAATGCAGAACAATGTCATACATTCACCCCGGTACAGAGATCTGGGCCTAAATCCATCGTTTTTCTGCTCACCATGCCATTCCAGTTTGGACCCAGCCATATGCAAATCAGTCTTGACCCTGTGCCCCCCTTTGGTATCGTCTGAAGATGTTGGGCGCCTAGAGCTTCTGCCCCACCTGGGAGAGGGTGACATTTTGCATCAAAGGAGAACTGTCTCTGTTCCCACCTAAAGGATGGCCTTTCGTATCTAAGAACGACTGTCTGGAGGAGTCTAAGTACATCTCATAAAATTAAGATCAAATGACCCCATTCGTTAAGGGGGGGCAGCTTGTGCTCTAGACATCTTATAACTGTTGCCCCTCTTCTCAAATGTAATTTAAATCTTCTTGAAGTGAAGCAGGACCCTCCTGTCCTGTTGCAAACATGAAAATGACATTAAGCCATGCACTCAGATCCCTCCATGGGCCCAGAAGAGTGGAGGGCGGGCCTGGTCACGGGGCAGGCCCGCCATCTTGCATGCCTTTGGACCCTGGGCTACTTCTCATGCTGCCCCCGCTAAGGATTCTGCTGTTGGTTTTATCCTCCCATATTTTTTGCCTATAAGCGGTTACAATTTTTTTATTTATCACTTATCGTCTGATTTGGATGTCAGGATTCAGAAGCGGGTTCAAGATCCACAATGTGCTTATTGGACCAGCCCCAATGTGAATCATCGATGACACAGTGCAGAGATTTAGGGAAATCAGAAGCGACAGGGGAATAAAACTAGCAAAACTCCAAGAATTATGTGTGGCTTTATTTTTTTAACATTCCCATATGTATATATCCATATTTATTTTTTGGCCATCTTATCAGTATTTATCCATATTTATTTTTGGGCCATTGTATCAGTCTTTATTCATATTAATTTATAGTTTTTTGAACAAATGAAGCTGTACAATTGTATATTTCCACATTTATGTAACTGATAAGCAGCCTGCACTCATACTTTGACGCCTGTCGAGTTTGAGCAAATTAAAGATCCAAATGTAACAACAATAAAGCCACAGGTAAATATTCGCATTATACTACAAATGTTTGTTGCTGGAATATAAGGACATTTCATCCTGTTTTTTAACTCCCCTTGCTGTATCTCTGCTCCACTGTTGACTGGAACTCATGATAGTGAGAATGGAGAGCCACTTAAAAGAAGCCCAATTTTCTGTATTTTTCTGCTTTTAAAATTAAATGCAGACATAGAACGCATTGTTTTCTGTCCTTAGTCATCTGTAAAAATCAATAAAAACAGAAAACTGGGAGCCTTATTTATAGACAGATTTATTTTTAGCTTCGACCCCAGAGGCGGAGAGGCCCTTTGGGTTTCATTTGCATGTTGGCTGTTCTTGGTTTTCAACTGGTTGGCCTTCCTGTCCCTTTCACTTAGACGAGCCCTACAATTTCTGTAAGCTTTGTCTATATCCTGAAGTAGGGCATGTTTGCCAAGTTCTGCTCCACCAGCCACGCGAGGGTCTTTTCTGGGGACTTTAAAAATATGCTTACAAAACAGCGGATGCGTCTTCCCCGCTTACATCTTGTCCAATTGAACATTGTCTTGGTTCTTGGCATGTCCCCAGACATCACTGCCAAGCAGGAGAATTGGTTTAATGATGCAGTCACACAGAGTAAGCCATAGCTGCGCTGGCTGATGAATACCAGCGCGTTGTCCTTTCACTGTCTTTGTGACTTGTGGGGCGGTGAGCATAGCTCACTGTGGGTTCCAAGGGCTTGTCCCTGAAATATAAAGTGTTTTTCTCACTCTTGTTTCTTTTTCTGACAGATAGATTTTTTGTTTGTTGTTACCTTGTTTTCTTTAGGTTCCAAAGGACCTCGTATGTTTCCAGATGCCCAGGCTTTGTTCTACGGCTTCTTTTGTAGATGACAGAAGTACCACGTCATCGGCACAGAGTAGGAACTTTGGGCCAGATGCATCAAAGGATTTTAGCCATTCTGTGTCTATGGGAAAATGTGTTCATACATAAGGCCCTTTATCTTTTCAACCCTTAGAATCAGACCTGGAGAGGAGGATTTAAGTGTGAGTTGATCTATCAATGCAGGTAAAGTGCCCATGTTGTCTGTTCTGCATTTGGCAGGAAAATCCCTTTATTATGGCCAGGGAGGCATCTTGTATGGTCGTGAGGTGGTGCCACATTGTCATGTAGCTCTACACAGCTTTGAACACAGTTCGTCATTGGAGTTGGTTTGGTGATGGGAGAAGTTTTCAGGGAGTTGGAGAAGTCACCGCCACCCGGAGGCATCACCCCTGCAGTAAGCAGTTAAGTAGCGCCCCAAGACTGGATAGCTTCAAAGGATGGTGATAACTTCCCAGCTCTTCAGCTCACGGTAGAAGTAAGACTACTAGAGGTGGCTTCTCTGCGCTCCCCAAGGATTCCTTTGGTACAGTTCCTGCATTCGTTGGGCGCAGACCTCCCTTTCCCAAGGTGCCATCCAAGCATTCTGAAAATGTTGTTCTAGGAAAGCTCTCACTTAGTTTACATTTTTGTGTTGAACTTTTTGGCAACCATCGGTCAGCCTCCATCTTTGGGGAGATTTTGAAGAGATGGCTCAAGTCCACATTATCAACCTGTACTGAGATTTCAAACTTTTTAAATCCCCAGGTGAGTTATAAAGTACAAGCGAGCGAGAAAGGGCTGGCGTGTGGTTGGAAACACTGTTTGGTCCATGGGCATCCGTTGGTTCTCAGGCCTTTTGTTAAATCTTTTGGGTCCAACAACATGACCGATCCCAACGAGACCAGCCAGCAGTGAGTTCTCTTCTCCTGGAGCGCTCTGGATGGTAACAGCGGACAGGCACTTTCTTTTGAGGTGGAATAGAAGTCAATGTGGTATCTCTATCATCACAAGAAATGTGCACCAGGCTGTCACTATGCTTGTGGCATACAATTTTTTGTTTGATCGTATTCAAGAAATACTAATAATTACTTTTTAAAGTATCATACTTAAATAAGAATTTATCCCCCAAAAATTACTTGAAAAGAAATTATTTTCGTTTGAAAAAAACGCCGCCATAAGATAAACTTTTAACAGTTAATAAGTAGAAAATTTTAAAAACATATTTCTCAAAACACTCAGTTAATTCAGTTATTGTAAATTACTTAAATAATATTTAAATACAAATCAAAACTTTTGCAAACTCTTTACTAATTTACATAAATATCTGCAAAGTAATTGTAAAACTGTTAATAATATATTTTTTTTAGTAAAAAAATGTGCTCTTTTAACTACAATCCTGCAAACATTGTAAAAAATATATATAATTTTTGGGGGATGAGATTTCATATCCATCATCCAGTCAAAAAAACATTATTAAAAAAGCAGATGGGGTGGAGTGTGTAGATTGACTATTCTAACAGCTCAATGAGTCCAACAAACCCTAGAAAAGTGCACATATCTGAGGAAGAAAAAATTACTATTCTAACTCCAGTCCCAGGAAGACTGGGGAAGGAAGTGCATGTACTTTAGGAGTAAAGGGTGGGCAACACAGAACACAGCAGAAATAATGTGCACTTTATGAATATAGAAACAAAACCATTTCTTTATGAATAATTGCCCCCAAAACAGTAGGAATTATCGCCAGAAACCCCATTTGAAATACTTTATACATTTACAAATTGTGTCCCAAAGAATCAGTCTTTCTT
The DNA here is from genome assembly GCF_964204655.1 of Triturus cristatus. Taxonomy (NCBI): domain Eukaryota; kingdom Metazoa; phylum Chordata; class Amphibia; order Caudata; family Salamandridae; genus Triturus; species Triturus cristatus. The sequence continues at coordinate 1,192,020,110 of NC_140593.1, read as the reverse complement.
TTATGAAATGCACTCTTGCCCCCTATCCCAAACACTAGCTTTGTTCTGTCAGTATTAAATGTTTTTGTCCCCAAATAGCATCTTGTAATTCTTCCATAAAACACGCTACCTCTGCCCACCAACACCGATGTTTCATTTGCAGTATCTTTTGATCCATCATAAACTGTTTTCCCTCCTTTCTCCTCTGTTTCTAGAACTTTGCATTAAAACCCACAATTGAAATCGTGTTTTCTAATGAGGGTCAGTGGGTCAGGCAGCCCCTCCTGAGATCCATAGGTGACCTGCAGCCCCTCCTGAGATCCATAGGTGACCTGCAGCCCCTCCTGAGATCCATAGGTGACCTGCAGCCACACACTGAGATCTATAGGTGACCTGCAGCCCCTTCTGAGATCCATAGGTGACCTGCAGCCACACACTGAGATCCATAGGTGACCTGCAGCCCCTCCTGAGATCCATAGGTGACCTGCAGCCACACACTGAGATCTATAGGTGACCTGCAGCACCTCCTGAGATCCATAGGTGACCTGCAGCCACACACTGAGATCCATAGGTGACCTGCAGCCCCTCCTGAGATCCATGGGTGACCTGCAGCCCCTCCTGAGATCCATAGGTGACCTGCAGCCCCTCCTGAGATCCATAGGTGACCTGCAGCCACACACTGAGATCCTGGCATGGTCATCAAGGTAATTCAGCCTTCCAACTTCAAAGGAATGAGGTTCAGTTCAGACTGATCATCAACTACATACGTTAAATTATACTGCATTTACTATCACAAAAGAATGGATTAGTCACTCACCTCTGGTGGTTTTGTGTCCTGCTACTATTTACATTTAGGCCAAAGTCTAAAGGAAGCACTGCCAACTATAAAGGTAGGAAACCTTGGAATGGAATTTGACCCTGTGCTGACCTTTGTCCCTAGAATCAACCAGCTAATATAAAGCATCCTTTACCGACTAAATCCAGCACATGACCTAATGACTTGTTTTTGGCTAATCCAGGGCTAGATTTACACAGCCTTTATGAGATCGCAAACAGTTCGATTTGCGTTATCGTGCTGTTTGTGAACGCAAAAAGGCATTTCTAAATGCACGTACCTCAAATTGTGATTCTGTAATCTGCTGCCAAATCACAATACGGGTTGGCGAATCAGCATTTGGAAGGGGTGTGTTTAGGGTATCCATTCCAAATACTGATTCACTTTGGTACGTACGAATTTTTTTCGACCAAAAACGGCTGCAAAACATTTGCACTTTACTGCTAACTCAAAGTAGATGGTAATTCATTTGCAAATGGAAGGGGTCCTCAAAATATTTTTTAAGAGCAGTCTAACTACTCTTAAAAAATGAAACTTAAACACTTGATTTTTTTTCTTTTCTTACGCATCCCGTTTTTTTTAATTGAGGAAAACAGGCTGCATTACAAAAAAGACATCTTTTATTTAAAATAAATCACAGACATGGTGGTATGCTGATTGCAGCAGGCCACCATCCTTGTGATGGCAGTGAATCGTAGTGGGTCACAAATTGCCACCTACCTCATTAATATTCATGAGGTAGGTCTATTTACGATCTACTACGAATCGCTAAATGAAACTCAATGAGTTTCAAACATTAGGAATAGCGATTTCCTAACCGTGATTTGCAAAAAAATTGCAATTAGGAAATCGCTCTTCGTAATCTTCGTACATCTAGCCCCAAGTCTTCTTGATACAATTTGAGGTCTTGTCAAGACATTTCTATCATGTGTTTTATTTTACTCTCCCTCAAACTAAATGATAAAGTTGCAAAACGTTTTAAACCAAAACGCTCAAATCATTCAACTTAAGTCCGCCATCAGTTTACAGAGAACATGTTTTATGCACAAAATAAATTCTTCTTTAACTATCAATCACTCAAAGTATGAACTTCAAAGAACTCGTCCTCATCTTCAAAATTTTCCACGCGAGCACCTCACTCTCTAAACTTAATTACTTCTCACTCCAAACCAAGATAAAAGATGGGTTCCCACCTTGTCACTGGACAAAGTAGGACATTGGATCCCAAGTCGGATAACCATGGAATGTCCTCTCAATTCCGCTTTGATCAAGTGATGTACAGGACAGATGCCCCTGGAAGAAGGAATCTGGTGCCCCGTTAAAGGGTTAGTTTATGTGTCTCTTTACTTTACTTTAAAATCTTGATTCGATCACTTAGTAGTGATCACAAAAGCACAAAAACATTACAAACACAAATCATAAGCATTACATTTAAATAATATGCATCGCATAAAACTTCCAGATCATAAAAAGTCTTTAGTCGTTACGATGCCCAGAGCCTCGTTATTACAGGATTGCACTGTTACAAAGATTTCGCTAGTTATATCCACAGGCTCCCCTGGGACTTTCTCTTTCTCACGCATGCCCATAAAGAGCTGGCTACAGAGGAACAAACAGATAGGTCTGGGAGGGATTTTAAAAGGTACACTGCCACCCTACATTGTCTAAAATTATTACGTCTTAAAATAGGAGGAATAAAAACTCTTTCTCTCTGGTAAAATTTACAGAACAGTACAAGGTGAAGATCTAATTGGGACGAGTGGTTGTCACATGGACATGGAATCAGATCCACATGCTTAAATTGCTTCGTCGGGAACCCTATCAACAAGGGAAAGAGGTTCATACGAAAGCGAAGCAGGATGAATCTATGTTGGCTGGACACAATACTGGATAGATAAAATAAACCTCCTTCTTCTCTTTTCGGTATGAGGTCATAGACAGTTAAGCCTATTTGGTGGCGATTCTTATTTCTATGGGTAAAATTCGCCCTCTGTGTAAAAACCTCCAACATTTTCTGTTTAGACACCAATTTACAGGATGCCGGATTCCTGAATAATTCGCCCATTCCGATTTCACTAAGCTGTGTAGCTGAGCCACCCGATCTTATTGTGGTGCTCCATTTTCAGACAGTCCTCAATTATGCGCTGTGTTAGATTGACAGTAGTGTTACGCCAGATTGAGACCCAAAGCAAAATTGGGGCATCATCTAATTGAGTCTGCCATATATGGTAAACCAGGTTTGCTATGTAGGATGAAATTGGAAAAAGACTGCGGTAACGACACGCTGTTTTAAAGAAGCTATCTTCTAACATCTGTAGTTTCTTAATCTTGGCCATCCCCCAGACTCCCGCCCCATAAGTTGCTGCTGTCTTAGCTTTTGCTGTGGATATCTTTTTAATAGGGGGCTTGAGCCCAGTTTTTTAGCAAAGCCTTTAATAGCTTGTAGGCTCCTTTCCATACCTAGGGCTCTGGCAATAACCAGATATCTCTATTCTCTTTGGGCCCAGGTGAAAACTGGGGGGATTCGAACCTCCGGGGGCTCCCGCTATAATGATGAACGATTTGGACTCATTCACCCTTAGATTTAGTGAGGCCATGAATGAGGCATATGATGTTATCAAGCCTTGCAGGCTACCCTAGTCCTGGCAATTAACACAGCATCATCGGCATATGCCAATACCGGAAGGGGTATGCTGTCGAAAATTGGCACGACCCGAGGGGAGTCAGTCAGGGCAGCCCCAACCCCATTTGTGTAAATGGAGAAAAGAAAAGGAGCTAGCACGCAGCCTCTCTCGATCTTAAAAGGGCGTGTGCGTTTCCCATTTGGGCCATTTCTAACACAGGCAGTGGCATTGGGATATAGCTGCTGGATAAAAAGTAGTATTGGTGGATCAATCCCCGTCTTTTCCATCATGGTCCACAGCCTCTGATGGGACACAGTCAAAGGCCGCTGTGACGTCCATAAAGGCCATATAGATCTCCCCGCCTTTGCCTTTGGTGTATTTATCTATGCACAATGAGAGGTTGAGGCATTGATCGACAGTCCCCCTCCCCCTCTGGAAGCCATATTGGGCCTGCATCAAGATGTTATGCTCCTGGGCCCAGTCCTCCAGTCTAGCTAATAGGATCCGACCCATGAGTTTGGCCGTGGTATCCAGTATGGAGATGGGTCTGTAGTTCTTTGGGCTACTTCTGTCCCCTTTCTTATAGATCGGGACTATTATGCTGTGCTTCCACGATGGTAAGGCACCCTCAATCATTAAGCTATTAAATACATTAGTTAATAGGGGGCCTACAGTTCATAATTATCTCGAAAAAAGTCAATCGGCACCCCGTCTGGCCCGACTGCCTTCCCTGGGACGCAGGCATCTAACCCTTTTCTAACTTCCTCCAATGAAAATTTCAAGGTATCTTGTTGCTGGAGGATGGTAATAGGTGGCGGCGAGGTGGTGGGGGTTTCAGGCCAAATATACCTTCAAAATATCCTATCCAGTCATCCTCACTTTCATGAACGTCCAGGGATGGGTCTTTAGGGTCTTTGAAGTAGGGGGCATTGATTACTTTCCAGAAGTCTCTGCTGCTACCCGAATGTGCATCTTGCTGGAGATCATCCCAGGCTTTTTCCCTGAGTTCCTTCTCTCTTTCCCTTCTGGCGAACTTGTACTCTCTACGTACCCTGCTTATCTCGGAGGGGTCTCTCGGCTGGGATTTTAGGGCATTAGCAAGAGCACCTCTGGCTTGCGAGCAAGATGTATTACACCAGCCTCTAGCCACTTTACCCTTAGTATGCATGAGGTGGGTGAGTGCGTCTTTTAGTTTCCCTTTGCAGGTCCCCAAATTGTGATGCTAGTAGAGCCGGAGCAGACTCCGCCGATAAGCATAATAAGATATTATCCCTTACTTGTGCTAAAAGAGCTTGTACCTAGTTGTGTTGAACCACCAGAACCCACTTAAGTTGGTAACCATTTTTCCTTCTTGTGGAAATGTTTTCAGCTATCTGTTGGTGTTTGTGCTGCTTATAGGGGATGTTTGGGTGACTGATTAAGGCTGCATGATCACTGTAACAATTGAAGGTAGTCTGAATGTGGGCAACTATCCCACCAATTTTCGAGGAAACTAGAATGAAGTCAATGGTAGACTCGTAACTAACCCTCCTGAATGTTTTCTCTAAGGATGCGCTTTCTGTATTATTCGATATTCCCAGGTCTCTCATATGGAGGAGTTTATTAAGGCTATCACCATAGTCACCGTGCGTGAAGTGGAGAAGGGGGTTGCCCTAATGGTCTGTGAGCTCACACACCCTAACCTCATTATGCTTACAGCGGTGAGCGTCAAAGTCCCCCACCATAATGTTATTAAGAGGGCCCTTTTTTGTAGAAGAGTTAACATTATCCAGTTCCCCATTTAGTTCCTCCACTACTAACTTCCTTCGGCTTCCTGTTTCGTTGTTGTAGAAGTTAATTAAAAACCAGGGACTGTCCACTAAGTCATCGCATAAAAGCAAATGAAAATGTTTTTTTGGGGGATCCTACCATCCTTACATGCAGGTAGAAAGCATTGGATATTAAAGTTAATAACCCCCCCTTTGCTCTGCCCGACAACAAAGAGTCAACTGCAGCGGTGTTGAAGGATCGGTAGCCCGACACAAAAATGGGCTTCACAGTCCAAGTTTCTTGTAAGCAGATGATTTCTAGGGGATGCCAAAGCTTATGCCACAGTTCATTTCCTAGTTTCTGGGCGATTCCCACTACATTCCAAGAGGCTGATTTGATCTTAGTAGTACTTGCCTGGCGGGGGTCTGCCGACTCAGCGGACTCCCTTCACTTGTAGGGGCTAGAGTGTTGGAACTTTCAGATATCGGGCTAGTGGCTGCAGTTAGTCAGTCGCTGGACTCCAGGTCGGAGAGGGCTGCAAATCTCTTGTGAAGCCCACCCCCACGTTGGTATTGTGGTTCCCCCAGTGACCTAGTTGATGACCTTGTCTTTGCCTCTGGACCATTCCTTGCCGTAGACCCTGCTTATAAAAGTATTCAAGGGGTAAGGCTATAATGTGGGTGCGACTGGGTGCTATTCTTTGCCATTTACTTAAAAGAGCACTGCCTATATATGCGCTGTTAAAATTTACCACCCACAGTCACCATCTATAGATTTGGTGGATTTGCCAACCCAGCCCACTCTCTGTGCCATATTATTCTCGCGATGTAACGGATAGTTACTCATTCCTTTGTCCATTAGATGCTGAGATAGCCAATGCAGGCATTTATCCATTAGCTGTGGGGTGGATTCCATCTTATTGTCCCGTAATGGTGGTACATTTGCCAACACCAAGACTAATTAAGAGGCTGCCGGAGGAAGATGTAGCACTTGATGTGATTGGAGGGGTTTATTAATTACGTACGCCATTGGATCACTGTAAAGCTGATTTACTGGTGGATCACCGGCACCCACCCTGGGTTTTGGAGCCTGTGGCATCCTACTCGTTGACCCTTGGCCTGTTGTCAATTGGAGCTCCCTGACTAGAGGCTGGCTGGAAGCAGCTGGTTGAGGAGACCCATTGGGCAGTGTGGGCGGGATTAAAAGTGAATGCAAGGGGGTTGGCCTTTGCGACTCCAGGTTTCTACTCGCCGGGTATTGAGGTTTATCCAAGGTGGCGCTATCAGAGACCCTCACTTCATGTGGGCGCTCTGGATGACGCTGGAGCGGGGATTTAAAATCCTCCAGAGCGCTTAGGCGCTCTTCAATATCTGTCAACTTAGAATTGGTTCCAGTAAAGATGTCATCAAATTCCTAACTCCAGACCAAAACGCGTCGTCCACAGTGCCAGGTGGGAGCACAGAATTTGCTTGGGAAGGGGATGGGGAGGTCTCAGTGGGTTCCATGACGTTTCCACGCTTAGGTTTCTGTGGTCGATTTGAAATTGATGGCTTTGCCTTGGGTTTTGTTGTACCGCCACCCCTTCGTCATTTGGCTGGTGGGTTGTTCAAGGGGTCAGTGAGTATAGAGAACAAAGGCTCCCTGCTGGCTACCTAGGGAACGACCGGTATGAATGACAATGTTTCCACCCCAGTGCAAGGTAAACTAGGGGATGAAATTGATTGTAGTGACTGAGTATGGTGGGACTCCCCTATTGGGCATCCTGTGGGCGAGTTCAATTTTGTGCGTAAGTACACTCGCTGCTTTAGATAGAAATGCGTCCAGTGTAGCTACTGCCCCCCCGCCTGATTTTTCTAGGTTGCCTTTCCTCTTTACCATGTTCCCAAGAAAAAAGTAAGTTCACAATACCTTGTGCTGAGGCCGGGACGTTAGAGGGCAGGCCCAGCCCAGCCTCCTCCGGGCTCTGACGGGCGTGGTCGCTAGGGCTCCTGGGATTCGAAGTCCCATGAACGGCAGGGTCCTGGGAACACACCGGATCCCAGCAGCAGGTACAGCCAGTAACGTGTGTCTCAATGTCGGGGGTTATAACTGATGAATGAGAATTTGAAGCCAACATGGAGTCCCCCAGTCCTATCACCAAATTCTTCAAAATAACTCCTTCAGTATCTCACGTCCTTCTTTTCTGTCCATTTCCAGCGTACGAGACTTATCTGCATGAATTCACTGTCAAAGTGGAAACTGCTTGCATCTTCCCTGTAGGAAGCTCGCTCGGATGGGATTGGTGAGAACGCTGATGGTTACTGAGCAGAAATCTATTGTAGGTCGACTTATGTATGTGTTTGTCATCGACCGAAAGGACGGGGAGTTCCAGCTGGAGAAATTGGTGTATCAATATTGGATTCAGCAAAGTTCAAAGAGATGGTGTTGTGGTGGACTAAAGCCACACGTAAGGGTGCGGCGACCAGGAACCAACTTATTCACAAACACAGCTGGCCATAAGTCTCAGCATTACTCAGTCGGTGAGTGGACTTGTCTGTGTTAGGAACCTCACTGTCTATCCATGTGGGGTGCAGTCCTTAGGCTGAAGGTTGGCATCCATCGCCCAAGCCCTTTGGGAAAATAGGAAATGTATTGGTCCTGTTGCAAGTATGGGTGGGAGTGCACTTAATTAAAGCCTTATCTTCGGTTTTAGAGGCTAAAAGTATATATGATGAAATATTATGCATGCATTGTACACTTTAGTGTCTATGTTGCTTCTAAACAAATGTGTGTGAAAGCTGGCTTTGGGTTGGGTAAACCCATCTGGTTGTATGTCTCTTATATGGGATGGAAGAGACATTACTTCATTCATTTTGGGTTTGTCAAGCCTCGGAAGGGCGATGGACTTAGGTTGAAGAGGACTTTTGATAAGCCTAATGTTAGAACTACAAAAGAGCCTTTAGAATTGTGTTTCCATCAATTAAATCTGTTTTAGAACTGTAACCTTGCACACTATGATTAGAGGAAATGGATGTGGTTCCAGAGGAAAGGTGAATAACTAATATCTTTAGATTCTGTATATTAGGAGCAGCCCCTCTCTTTTACAGTATTTTGTTTTATTTTATATTATAATGGCCTGGGTACTGATTGCTAACAAAATAATTTGAATTTGAGAAGGCAATGCAATTTTCAAACACAAACGCGACGAGTAGTGGATAGAATGGATAAATGTGTTTAGGAGTGTCACCATTCTCTTTATACTGTATATATGGCTTAGTCTTTTCCCAGCAGGTGGCAATAAAGGTGACAGGCTCTCCTGCTGCAAAAAGTAATAAGAGAGGTGTGGGTTGTTGGGAAGAGCCGTGCGCCGTACAGTGCCTGGAGCCCTAAACGCAAAGACACAGTCGTGTTCACCAGGGGCACCCGGTGGAAGGGTAATATTCACGAGACAGTCTGAGATTATTAACTTTTTCCTTCAGCATACAGCATAGAAAGCTTGCATTGGAAAAGCCAACAGGTCTCGCTTTTGAAACCTGTTACTTTGCCTATGGCTTCTGGCGGTGCTCTACAGCGTCAGCTCCTGTGCAGCATGGCCAAAATAAATAAATAAAAAAGGCGCAGTGACGCAGCCGTCCACGTCATTTATCACCAAGTCACCATACATGCACGCCTACAAAATGAAGGGGGCACAAATGTTTATATTTACCGATCAGAGATGGATTGGTAAATAACAAATATGAAAATATGAAATTGAAGAAGCGCGACAATGCTTTTTAAAGGAGACATTGACCAGCCGCAATTTGCTGCTTGAAGCACATTAGGGAGACAGCAAAAGAGAGCATGGGGGAATGAAGCATATGGGCAAGAGAAAGCAACGTGTGGTGCACGAGAGGTTGAAGAACACAGGTGAGAGAGAGAGCAACACAAAGTGTGGGGAGGAGGAGAGAAGCACACGAGTGAGACAGTTGGAAAATACATGCAATCTCATTGAGGGCTTAGCAAAAAGAAAAAAGTTTCCTAAAAGTGAGCAGTGGAAGTAAAAAGGCTCTGCCCCAGGGGAGGTACATGCACAAGGTGGACAAGGCAAACCATTGAGTAAAAAGCACGCAAATAAGAGTGACACAAAAGCCAACCAATGGTAGGCAATTGGTTGACTTTACGTATCTCAGTTCTCAGACCTAAACCACAGCCACACCCTCGCTATGTGATAAAAAGACCTAAAAAGCTCAAATGCAAATCTGGAACCTCAGAAGACCTGGTCTCGTATTTGGATGTGGCCATGTGTCCTCAATGGGGCCTCTTTGGGCTGCCACAGTTAGTTTGCTCTGAAAAGTGAAGGAACAATGCATCCTGTAAAGAAAGGAATTAGGGAAGTTTCATTGTTTACCTGGACTGAGATCTGGAGGAGTGACAGTGCTCATAGAGAAGTATGTTGTAGGAAGGTCGAGTTTTAATTCAAAGGAAGAGAGGGAACTTGCATGACATCTCTCTAGGTTGTACCACTGCCCCTTATCATGGGGGGGGGGCAAGCGGAGAAAGGTCTACTTGAGCGAGCCAAAGCATGGATGGTTCTCTCTAGGCGCAGGGACAGAGCCCTCGGAGATCTGGGAACTGGATGATATAGCTCAAAGCTAGGTCAAGGCAACTAGCTGATGTGTTCCAGTGGGCCACCCTAGGCCCTAGATCATATTCAGTGAGCAGAGATGGGCAGAAAACAAAGCGGAATTGAAGGGGAACCCCGACCTGTCAACTTCTATGTAGAAGTAAGTTAAATAACTGCTGCAGGTCACCACTCACAGGACTAACAAAAATGGTGTGTGAGACGGAGCACAGGTGGGACCACGCTTCATAGTCAAGGGGGTGGGCACTGAATGATCCAGGCTCAGCCTCAGTGACTGCGATCACTCGGTGGAAGGAGGAGTGGAAGGTAGGGCTCGCTTAGTGGCTCAGATATCACCACTATTTCCTCACTGCTTGTTAAGCACAGGCTAGATTAAGTTTAGCACTTAAACAGCCCAGTGTTCACCCTGAGGGGTACTTTAGTACCAAGGTCAACCAAGTGATCCAGTGAGGCTCCTATAGACCATCTATCACACAAAGGGGGTCCGAGGAGGTCTAAAGACCGGCAAGGGTTGACTCCCCAGTCAATAAGTCTACCACAATAAGAAAACTTGGGTCTGTAAAGATCACTGCTACAAATGAGGACCTAGCTAGGATAAAGTATCCCTTTAAAAGGGCGATTTCCCTCACCCACCATAGGTGGCATGCTTCATCATTGGGAATCTCCTCGTACTGTCATACCTCATTACGGGGACGGGCTACAACCCCCTCACTGAGGAGGAGGAGCTCAGGGATGTTTTGTTGTAAGGGTACGTATACTAAATACCACAGTGACGAGCTCTGGGTGGTGAGGGCCGCAGAGCAAGTGAAGGTGACAATTAAAACTAGCTACAGGGTCTGCGGATCCCTTTATTCATGCGTCCCTGGGCCAGGATTAAAAACATGGCAGTTGCAGGAGAAAAATATACCCGCTGTTAGTGTCCGTTTGTGGTCTTCATTTGTAGCAGTGATCTTTACAGCCCCATGGGTTCCTATAGTCCATCTCCAGGTCAGGGTGTTAAGATAGACAAGCAGAAGGAACCATTCTGGTTTTTATGGTTTTCCTGGAATTATGTGTGTTGCCTTCCTGCCGGAGGTAGAAAGGCAGAGTATTCCACTTGATGGCTGCAGCAGGAGAGAAAACACGTCCAACATAGATTGTGAAATGATATTTAGGGATAAATTTACTCCTAGATCTGCACAGCTGGTTAGGATTATCCAGCTGAAAAGACTGCACAATGTTGAAAGGCTGGTGGTGTAACTTGCTCTTGGGGAAAGTCAGTGAGATTGGAATGAGCCCTGCTTCTTCACAGAGAGCCATTGCAGAGTGAGCACCACTGGGGGAGCCAATACAGACTGACCAACGCAGGGACATGTGGCGTCTCAGTTTCAGACCCAGCACTTCTCTGGCAGCGTTGTCCTGAATTAACTGCAGCTTCTTGATTGAATAGTCAGGGGGGGAAAAGACACATGCGGTGCAGAGATCCAGTCAGGTGGGAATGAACGCTTTGAGAGGTAGCACCTTAAGGGAGAAGGAGAACGGAAAAAGAGTACTTTTAGTCTACACAGTTAATTTGTCTTAGCCTGGTGTACCACTGTCAGAGCACAGCCCATTAACACTCAGGATTTTCACACATCTAACAGGGGTGGCTCTAGGGCCCAAGGAAGGAGGCCAGGTGGGACGATTCCAGAGAGGAGAGGGGCTGAAAGGACAAAGATTTTCGATTTTGTCCCACTTCATTTTCAGATGGTTTAAGTTCCTCCAACTCTCTACTCTGGAGAGACAATCAAATAACTGAGCTGTGACAGAATCACATCTCCAGCAATGTTTAAAACGAGCTGGTAATAGATTCACGTCACCTGCAATGCTTAGAACGAACTGGTGATAGATTCACATCTACGGCAATGTTTAGAACGAGGTGGTGATAGATTCACATCACCGGCAATGTTTAAAACGAGCTGGTGATAGATTCATGTCCCCGGCAATGTTTAGAACGAGCTGGTGATAGATTCACATCCTCTGCATTATTTAAAATGAGCTGGTGATAGATTCACATCCCCGGCAATGTTTAGAATGAGCTGGTGATAGATTCACATCCCCGGCAATGTTTAGAACGAGCTGGTGATAGATTCACATCACCAGCAATGTTTAAAACGAGCTGGTGATAGATTCACATCCCCAGCAATGTTTAAAACGCGCTGGTGATAGATTCACATCACCGGGAATGTTTAGAATGAGCTGGTGATAGATTCACATCCCCGGCAATGTTTAAAACGAGCTGATGATAAATTCACGTCCCGGCAATGTTTAGAACGAGCTGGTGATAGATTCACATCCCCAGCAATGTTCAAAACGAGCTGGTGATAGATTCACGTCCCGGCAATGTTTAAAACGAGCTGGTGATAGATTCATGCCCCTGGCAATGTTTAGAACGAGCTGGTGATAGATTCACATCCCCGGCAATGTTTAGAACGAGCAAGTGATAGATTCACATCACCAGCAATGTTTAGAACGAGCTGGTGATAGATTCACATCCTCAGCAATGTTTAGAAGAATCTGGTGATAGATTCACATACCCAGCAATATTTAGAACGATCTGGTGATAGGTTTAAATCCCTAGCAATGTTTAGAACGAGTTGAGTGTCATCGGCATAGAGAAAAAGGTGAAAGTCACAAGGCTGAAGCAAGTAAACCAAGTTGATCATGTATATGTTGAAGAGAAGGAAGATAAAATGGATCGTAGGGAAACCCGCTGCTCAAATTCTTACAGAGAAGGTAAAAGGAGCAAGCAGTGCTTGCAAGGTTGTCTCTAGAAAAGTGGAGAACCATAGCAGAGATCTGCCAGAGATGACACCCAGTTCTTCCATCAATTTAATAGATTTGAGTAGCTCAGCATGACAAGTCTAATAAAATCAGTGCGGATGAAAGAGTAGTGTCTGTGAAGCGGTGAAGACACCCTAGAGCCGCTGCGTCTACCAATCTGTACTATGGCCAGGATGGAGCCACACGTGAGAAGGATGTAACAGTTGATGAACTGCTACAAACTCTTGCAAATGAAAAAAGAGTGCTCGACCCAGCAGCTTCGCACAGTAATGCTGTTGGGAAATTGGTTGAGGGTTTCCCAGAATGTTAAGATCCAAAGAAGGTTTTTTTCAACAGGGACCAGAGTCATGCTGCAAACTACTAGAAACAATGCCGGACATTAACAAAGCATTCATTAAGGCCCTGGGAAGGAATAGCAAACTCCTGGGTAGTTATTTAGAAAGTTAATTAGCTGGAGAGCCCAAGGGTGTGCTGTGCTGGACTAGATGGACAATACTTGCAGCAGGGATGGTGAACATCTAGTTAAAGAATTGGCAGGCGTAAAGGGAGATATGATATATGGCCCAAAAAGGTTGCCTTGATTGTACCAATTATATTTATGAAAATGCTAGATATACTATTAGATTGATCTTCTGACAGACAGGGCTTCCGCTGTTTTGGCGGTTCTATCATGTCCTAAATGACCAAAAAGATGGCTACTGCCTATTTTCAGGGTATTGGATTTTTTTTATTGGAATAAAAAGTAGCCATGGCGTTTTTATATCTCGTTTGAACATATAATTTAGTTTGGACCATGTGGGTTTTAGAGCTGGGTCATAACACCAGCATACACAGCTGAATCCTCGGACAACCGCTGAAAGATGAGCCAGTCAATTTGCCGCTTGTCTTTTTTAGAGGAGCAATTTGGCGTAAAGTTGGTGTTTGTTGAGCAACTTAAGAGCCTAGAAGCTTTGGCGGATCAGAATCTAAGGGGCTAGCGCTTGCCGGGAGAAGACAACCCAAAGCCTCTATAGAAACATTCTTCCACTTGCGAAACTCGGTGGATGAAGGACGAAGTGCTGTCTTAAGTTGCTTTTGAAGGAAGCAAGAAAAAGAAATGCCATCATGGTTGGTCCAAGGAACCCAAAATCCACGAGGAAAAGGGCAGGCACTCCTTCGATGCCACTAGGAAGTGTTGAGTTACTGCCATCCCAGAGTGCAGAACTGCAACATCAGAAGTGGTACAGATCTCTTTGTCTAAGGGTGTCAAAGGCCCTGAACGAGTGAGGTGGGATACACCTTTCCTTGCATGATTGCGATAAGGTTGACGTGTGACCTGGCTGTCCAGACTCGCTATCATGTAAATAGTTGGATCGATTTCTTGTCGAGCGTCTTACCTCTGGATTAGGGACAGTCCATTTGGCAAAGCGATACTGATCGTGACACATGCAACGCCTAGGACACTACCCTAGGTTGCAGCCACATGCACACACGCGCCTTTCTACTCCATCTTTATTCCCTCTTCCAATAAAGTGTAGATGGTCGCACCTACGTTTCTCACCTGACCCATTATTTATTTCTATCATTGGAAACCATTACCATCAATAAAGTTCTTCCTGTGATATGAATCCTTAATGTGGATCCTAGAAGATGTGACATTCCCTAAGATTGTGATTCTAGGGCTCATATTTACAGCAAAGTGGCGGAGGGCGACGTTAGCCATCGCGACTTAACTCTGCACTCCACCACTTCAGAAATGCAGGGCTGCACCATATTTACAACAATACGGTGCAGCCCTGAGTTTCCTCCTGCACTGGCGCTAAATTTAGCAGCCTAGCGCCAACGCAGGCACCCTTGCACCTCCCTTCCTGCACATAAACAATCTTTAAATGGCGTTTTGTAACTTTTATGTGTGCTGCTTAAAGCACCACACATAGAAGATGCAAAACTTCATTTTTTGTGTGATTGTTTATGTGCAGGAAGAGACACGTTACTGCACATAAACAATCAATGGCGTTTTGCTGTTTCTATGTGTGCTGCACAACGCAGCACACATAGAAACAGCAAAAAATAGGAGAAATAAGGCATTTCTTCTCGTTTTGCCTGTTTAAAACCAGGTTTTCCCTGGTCTTAATGTTGGCGCTGCCTCCTATTTATGCCACCCTTGTAAATAGGGGGGCAGCGTCAAAATCAGTGGGTGTTGCTGTGGAACGCCCACTACAACGCCCATTGCCCTCCCCTTTCACGCTAAGTACTGCGTGAAAGGAGGCCTTATTTACAAGCCAGCGTTAAGCCATGTTAAGCGGTTTAACGCTGCCTTGTAAATAAGGTGAATCCCCCTATCGCCACCACTACGTCACTAAGAGTGACGTTGTGGTTGCGATAGGGGCTTGTAAATATGACCTAGGTGTCCACCTAAATAGCTCTAATTTTCTTGCTCTTACGCTGCTACACATAACTCTACCTTGATAAAGTTCGGTCGCCTGTCCAAATGTTGAAGAAGACTCAGACATTTTCTATAACAACATAGTGTCACAATCCTAAAAACCATACTGGTTACCTTTTCATATGTATAAATACCAAATTGACAGGCTAGGTGTAACTGTTCTTTTGTAGGGGTGAATATTTCATGGACTTCTGTTTTACTGAATACAAGAACTATATATATTTTTTATATATATCTTTTTACTGATTGAAAGTAGTTGAGACATTACACCACACCACTGCCTTGTATCTTATAGCTGTATAACAATACAACACCACAGAATACAATCCTCCATCATATTACATCTCAATATAGGACACATTCACCGTTGTCTCACAAGTGCCCCTATCTCTTTGGCATCTCCATAGATCAGAGATTGTTCCTTCTCAACCCCGGGGGGGAGCCCATGGGCTCCCCCTGTATACATTCCATTTGTTTCATACCTTTCCCCACTTTCGGGGGCAGCGTCTGCTCTCGTAAACTGTTTTTTTCTGCTATCATACACCAATCCATGTCTCTCTTTCATTCTAGGAGAGTTGGTATAGTTTTGGTCCCCCAAAGACGTGCTATGTTGCGCTTTGCAATTATAAGACCTAGAGTTACCCAGATCAGATCGGCTCGTCCCCAGTCCGTAGCCTCCCATACATTAAGCAACCACCAATTGGCCAAGAGTGGTAGTTTCACACCACAGATCCCATTCATACATTGCACCACTGAGTCCCAATAGGATTGAATTTTGGGGAAAGACCAAATTGTGTGGTAGAATGCTCCTTACTGCCCGCAACCTCTTCAACAGAGTGGATCTACTCTCTTGCCCATCTTCACCATCGTACTACAGGAAATGTTGGCCCTATGTATTATTTTGAGTTGGACCAGTCGGAAGCAAGTCCTGATGGCTACCTCCCTAGGCGATGCCAAAACTTCTGGCCAGGCATCCTCATGCAAGTCTACTATGTCACTCTCCCAGATTTTCCGTAAGCCGCCAAGCATGTCAGAGGAGTTATTTATACGTTTTTTATATGTGAGCGATATCACCCTATGAGTAAGGTGTTCTTCGAGGAGACTATTTTCTAGGGCAATGACTCTGAAAGGACCTCCTGACAGGGCAGTGGCGCCTGCAGGGCATGCGATGCTGCAGATAATGGAAGGCCTCAGTGTGGGCTAGGTCGTGGGATTATTGTAAGTCCGCGAAGGGTATTATCTTCGTCCCGGAGTATAAGTCTCCCACCCTTGAGAGTCCTATCAGGTCCCATTTGTCGAAGCCGTGTATCGCGTCCGTTTTACCCAGACGGTCAGAATCCCACATGGGGTGTCGCCTGAGTAATTCTATTTCTCCACCCTAGCTTGGAGAGTGTCGAGTGCCAGATTTAGACTGTCAGTGCTGTCAGTCCCTCCAGGGTGAGGCGGCGTGGATTAGTGTAGAGTGCTCGGAGATACCCCTTTGGTTGGAGAACCATACGGTCCATCCGGTAAGCAGGTTCATGGTCGATGACCCCACTGATTGTTAACTGTCAACTGCGCCGCTCTGTAGTATGTATGGATATAGGGCAGGGCTATCCCACCATCATACCAACCTTGTGTTAGCTTGTTAACGGCGATTTGTGGTGGGCCACCATACCATTACAGGGTTCTAATATCATTCTGTATGGCTTTAAAATAGGTATCCGGCACCGGGAACAGCGTATTTTGCAAAACATACAGGAAGCGCAGCAGCATCATCATTTTAAATAGTGCCGCCCTCCCCAGTAGGGAAAGCAGAAGTGACCACCAGTGCTGGACATCCCTTTTCAGTCGGGTAAGTTGGTTCTGTAAATTTTTCACATTGGAAAGGTCAAGACTGGTGGTAATAAAGGGTTCCTAGATACTGGAATCCTTCCGTCACTATTCACACCTCACAATCTTTCGGCAGTTGTGGCTCCGGTCCTTGAAGGATAAAGATCACCGATTTGGACCAATTGATTATGTATCCAGAACATTTCCCAAAGTTGGTAAAGATGTTCAAGATTCTTGGAATAGAGGAATGGGAGCCACTACATAAAGAAGAATGTTGTCGACATATGGTGATATTCTGTCTTCCTAGTCCTCCGCTCAGGAGAGGCCTGGAATTAGTGAGTCTCCTCTGATCCAGGCTGCAACGGTTCGAGTATTAAAGCAAACATGAGTGGCGATATGGGACCTCGTTGGAGGGTAAAGACTTGGGACGCTCATCCATTTACCACCACTTGTGCCAAAGGTTCGGTGTAGAGGAGTCGAATCCAAGACAAGAATTGAGGCCAAATGCCCAGGTGAGTGAGCACAGCAAAGTGATAGGACCACTTGGCCGTGTCAAAGGCAATGCACGCGTCAAGAGATAAACCACGGCTCCCTCCTGGATTCTTTTTGCATGTCCTAAGACTCAGTGGAGTTGTCGCAAGTTAAGAGCAGTGTTGCAGCCCGGCATGAATCCAAACTGGTCTGGTTGGACCAGTCTAGAAATAATCAGGATAAGTCGAGGGCCAACAGTTTGGTGAGGATTTTAGCCTCAGCATTTAGCAACAAGATAGGCCAGTAAGAAGCACATTGTTCCGCCACTCTTCCTTCTTTGTGTATCGCATCTATCGAGGCAAGTCTTTGGTCTCTCTGGAGCGTGCCATGTCTCTTGCTCTCTTCAAACATCTTTAGCAGGTGAGGCGACCTGTAAGATACTGTATGTTTTTATAGTTCTATTGACAATCCGTTAGGTTCCAATGCCTTGTCTGAATTTATGACTTTAATTGCTTCTGCCATCTCCTCTTCCGTTAGTTCGCTATCTAAGAGCTGTACCTCCTCAGGTGTCATAGAAGGAAGCGGTCAGTTCACCAGGAGCTCTAGGGAGTCCTGCTCATTAGCCAAAGTCTCTTTGAAATAAATATGGGAGTAATAGGTAGCAAATGCATCCGCAATTGCTTGTGGGTCTCTGAGACACTCTCCGCTATCCGAGCAGATGGCAGCGACCCATCGATTTGCCCTTTGTCGTTTGTCAAGCCACGTGAGGAGTTTCCCGGCTTTGTCACCCTGCTCATACACCTGCTGTTGCGTCCTCGTGTTTGAGGCTCTGGCTGACTCGGTCACCTGGTCTTTATATACTTGTTGTTTGAGGCTCAAGGTGTGTCACACATCCTCACTATCATGTCCTATTAGTTGTGTCTCTAGGTCTAAGATATCTTGATTTAGCACCTCCTCCACTGCCCTCTTGTCTCGCTTATGCCCCACTATTAATGAGAGGGCTTGTCCCCTGATTACCGTTTAATATGCCTCCCAAAGTGTCACCGATGAGGCAACCGAATGCTCATTTTCTTTAAAATAGTGGTCTGTAGTCTGGATGAGCCCCTTCCTGATCTCCGTTATCTTAATTTACCAGGGATTAATGATGATTGCCTTGTTGGACCCTGTCGTGCCTACACTATATTGAGCCCATAATGGGGAATGATCGGAGATCCCTGTCGCTAAGTTATGTTATGTTATGTTAGTAAAACTTATATAGCGCACAGCTACCCAAAGGTGTCCCGGTGCTTGCTACAGTCCTCCTAACTGAGGTTCCGATCAGAGGAATTAAAACAACCATGTTTTGAGCGCTTTCCTAAAAGCAAATAGGCCATTGCAATTTCTTAAGCTAAAAGGAAGTTAATTCCAGGCCTTGGCTGCCCCAACGGAAAAACTTCTGCCTCCCTCTTAGTGGTGGGCACTACAGTGAGTTTTGCTCCTAATGAACGTAACGATCTTCCGGGCACCTACCACTGGAATTGTTGCTTCAGATAAAATGGGCCTGTATCCTGAAGTGCTCGAAAAACCAAACAAAGGGATTTAAAAAGTATTCGCTTTTTTACAGGCAGCCAATGAAGTGTTTTTATTGAGCTTGAGATGGAAGCAAATTTCGGAGTTCCCGTAAGCAGCCTGGCAGCTGAATTCTGGAGCATCTGAAGTTTTTGTAAACTGCGCTCATGGATACTTAAGTAAAGACTGTTACAACAGTCAAGTCTTGACATAATCAAGGCCGTAACCACTGTACGCTTGCAGTCAGCCGGCAAAGGGGGCAGAATTTTCCTCATGGTCCTGAGGGTGTAAGAGGTGGCAGAGACCACGGCATTCACTTGATCACGCATGTCAAGCTGTTCATCCAGCACCACCCCCAGGTTCTTAACTTTCCTGGAGGGTACTGGAAGAGTCCCCATGGCCTCTGGCCACCAACTAGGAGTCCAGAGATTAACGTTGTTCCCAAACCGAATCACCTCTGTTTTGCCAGCATTCAACTTTAAGCAGTTTTGCAACATCCAGCCTTCCACTGCCCCCATACAGTCATGAAGCCTCTCACCCATTGCCTTCTCCTGACCTGGTTGCAAGGAGATGACAATTTGGGTGTCATCTGAATAAGATGGTAAGCAAAAGCCGAAGGATTCAATCAGAGGGGCCAAAGAGGAAACATAAACATTAAAAAGCGTAGGGCTCAGGTAAGACCCCTGAGGAACCCCACAAGGAGGGAAAAAGGTTTGGAAACAAACTCACCCAATGAGACAGTCTGGCATCTGTCTGAGAGGAAGGATTTAAGGAGAGACCAGGCTTTATCTCTCACTCCGCAATCCCATAAACGATCCATCAACACACCATGATGGACCGTATCGAAGGCAGCGGAGAGATGAAGCAAGATCAACACCACCATTCCTCCCTGGTCCAGCCCTCTCCTAATCTCTTCCGTGGATTTAAGGAGTGCAGTTTCAGTACTGTGACCTTCTCTAAACCCAAATTCGGTGGGATCCAAAACCTTAGCTTCGCATAAGTAAGAACTCAATTTAATGTTCATGTATTTTTCCACCAATTTGGAGGGCAGAGGGAGGCGTGAAATGGGGCGGAAGCTGCTTGGGTCTTTACTATCTAGGCTAGGTTTTTTTTAAAGCGGCAGGACAGAAGCAGTTTTCCACAGTTTCGGGAAAAGCCCTTCAGAGAACATAGCATTAAAAAGGGGTGTAAGAGTCCCGGCTAAAGGTTCAGAAGCCAATTTTGCAATTGCTACTGGACACGGATCGTGGGGTGAGCCTGATCTAGCAGATACGAGAAACTTACGTGTGTCTAGGTAGGATATTGGAGGAAAACTATCCATGCTAAATTTTAGTCCCGGCCCTACCTCAACGTCATGGGACAAATCCGCTGATATACTATCGACAGGGTCCTTAAAAGTGCTATAAATAGCTTCCACTTTGGATTGAAAGAACGTATCCATTTCTTCACAGAGTGCCTGGCTGGTTGAAATAATTGTAGGCGGTGGATGTGCAAGCCTGGTAACAACTTTATATAGTTCCTTAGACGAGTTGCTCGCTAATTTAATCTGTCCGGCAAAAAACTCGCGTTTAGTTTCAAAGAGCATCTGTTTATAGTATAGGAGGCCTTGTTCATATAAAGCTCTATCAGTTGGATGATAGTCCTTCCTCCAGGACCGTTCCAGTTGTTTTCATTTCAAATTTTGGGTCCTTAGTTCCTGAGAGTACCAAGGAGCCGTGGGCTGTGTCCTTTTGGGAGTAATTACTTTCTTAGGAGCTAAGATGTGACAGGCATCCTCTATCCAAGCAGTGTACACAACGAAAGCTTCCTTCACCTCCAAGGGCAGAGAAACCTGTGTTGAAAATGGCAGCTCAGTAAGTTCTTTCTCTACTACCTTATTCCAGGCTCTAATTTCCTTTGTTTTCATAGAAGAAGGATCCCTACCCTGGCCTTCCTGGATGGCCAGCTCAAACATAATGGCCGCATGGTCCGACCAGGATAGAGGTAATACATTTGTAACAGAAAGGAATAGGGAATTTGAAAAAATCCCATCTAGCGTGGGCCCTGCCAAGTGAGTAGGTCCCTTCACTAATTGTTTTAACTCGCCACTATTCATTAAATCTAAAAGGTTTAACGTGTCTTTATCCGCGTCGGCCTCTAGATAAAAGTTAAAGTCTCCCAATATAGTGTGCGAGTCGAGACTCAAGCCAGCTTCCAAAAGTGTGCCGACCTCTGCTAAAAACGGATTCCTAGGACCGGGAGGTCTGTACACTAGGATACCCCTAAACATATGATGATCAGAAAGGCTGAGCGAGAAGGATAAAGCTTCGTAAAAAGGATTAATCATTATATCAAAACTAGCTTTAATGGAACTGTGATAAATAACTGCCAGTCCTCCTCCTTTTTTAGAAGGTCTATTTGCAGTGTAGCAAAAAAATCCAGGAGGAGTTGCTTTCGCAAGATCTGGACCAGACGCCTCGTCTGTCCATGTTTCTGTTATAAAGGCTATTTTAACATTACTACCCTCTATTAGGGTTGCGCATTCAACGCTATGTTTCACCAAAGAATTTACAAGTAGACAATTAAATGCAAAAACAGCCTTTTTATTCAGACCCTTCTTCAAAGACTCCCTGGATGGATATGTGATGCCTAACCCTGGGAGGGTTGTTTGATACACCATACAGGTCTTTATTATTGGTCCAGACACTGTACTAGGATCAAAACAAACACAACCAGATGTACTTGTGCACCTATTTAGAGCCAATAACTGTTTGCTAGAATAGGTAAGAGAAGGTATCTTACCTATAGTTGAACAACCAGGGGTTTTGGCGCAGAGCGCAATCCGAGCGCAGACGGGCACAGACGGGCTTGCCTTAGGCGCGCCTTTGACGCGCCCGCGGCGCGTCCGCTGCGCGCTTGCGTCATGTGGGTTTAAATATTATCAGGGCCAAAGAGACTGAACCGCCGACCGCGATTCCCCCAAGATGGCGGCCCCTGTCCCTACAGCAAAGTAGAAGCTCCCCAGGATTCAGGTAAGGTAGAATACAAGTCAAAACAGTTCCTGCCCCAAATTAAAATCCCAATTAAAATATGTTTAAAAGTTCTTAAAACAACTATAGCAGCAATAGTACCTCCAAGCAGCGGAAATGTGCAAATAAATAGTGCGAGTAAACAGCCTGCCGTCTCCCGGCTCAAGCCTCAGGAGATGCAGCGCTGCGCGCTGGCGTCATGTGGGTTTAAATATTATCAGGGCCAAAGAGACTGAACCGCCGACCGCGATTCCCCCAAGATGGTGGCCCCCGCCCCTACAGCAAAGTAGAAGCTCTCTAAAATATGGAAGGTGTGGAGCCAATGATATCAGAAGGTCAATTTGCGAGAGACTGCCGTGAGCCCCCGAGTGGAAAGTATATTCCTGTTTATTAGGATTAAGTGTTCTCCAAATGTCATTCAGGACCAAGGCCGAAAGAAGTTCTGCCAGTCGAGTCTCTGACGCGTGTGGGTCCCTAGGTGGTAGGTGGTCTATACTGTAACACAGTGTCATATTAAAATGTTCCTCCCAACAAAAGCCTCCACATTGAAAATTCAAGCATGAGGGCTCCCAAGTCAGGCAACGCTGCCCTGTGCAGAGTCAGTGGCACATATACCGAGAGGATGTTGATCGTTTCCCCCTCCCATGTACCCGAGAGGGACGCAAATTTACCTAACATGTCCGACCATGTCTTAACCACTGTAAGGGGAAATAGTTTCCTGAGAAGTATCCCCGTGCCTCGGATCCCGAAGTATAACCCGTGTTTACCACCATTTTGTATTCCCAGCGGTCTAGAGCTCCACAGGCATTATCCATAAGGTGGGTTTCTTGCAATGGGGCAATGTCAGGGGAATGCCTCTTAAAAAACTGGAGCTCTATTCCAATAAATAAAGAGTAATGTTGCCCACCTCAATGGTCCGCTGCTTATAACCATACAATATGACAGACAATATCAAAGGCAGAGAGGCAACAATAACAACTAGAAATAAGTAGAAAAGAGGTACTATTCCAAGTTTAATCTTATCCTCCCACGCGGCACTGATTCCCCGCCTGTGCGGGCGAACAATGCAAGTGGGCGGAGTCGTGACGGAACCACTCCGTCATGAGCACAGCGCGCCCGTGGCTCATGACGGAGTGGTTCCGTCAAGAGCATGGCGGCGCTGCGCTCACCCCGAACCCCCCCAGTGCCGCGGCAAAATTCGTGCCGCGGCGAAGGGGTTAAGGTTAATTTAAGTGTAAGAAATAAAGTAGCTAAGTTGTCCTTCACAGAATTCGAAACACCTTTATTTTTAAAGACATCTTTCAGCAAAAGTTTAAAAATATGATAGTCTGTTAAAATTTCAAAAAGTGTATATCATTAACATGCAGAACCATTTCACCTTAGTACATGAGATTATATTGAGAAATATATATATATTTTTCAAAAGCAATAATCTTCAAACATGAATTTAGAAACTTTCATTCTCCACCCCCACACCCTGATAACAAGGCCAATAGTGAACAAAGAGGCAAGTCAGTTGTTATGTGCACTCTTTGGGTAAAGGCTTGGGTTTATATTATACATGAACAACATTATGGTTTATTTAGCCAAACACAGCAGTGGGTATTGTACAGCACAAATCCTGAAATCGTGTATTTCGAGATTCTCATAAGTGAGAGTGAAAAAGGAGGGAAAGTGAAGTAAAACAATTGCCTGGGATCACACAATTTAGCTTAGTGGAGAAGACGGGATGAATACCAAGCTTTTGGTTTCATATTGTGCAATTCAGACACTAGATGTATATTACTTGTTCCCTCTACACCCACTTTATTGCCAATACCCCCGACCGCCAACCTGCTGGCATTATTGCAGCCCTCCGTCACATCAGAGACCAAGCCTGGTGGCCCCTGGGAAAATGTTTGCGAGTACCCATGCTCCAGACCATTTACATTCCACGCCAGTAGTCGAATTTCAGGGATGTTCTTATCTGCCATACTTGGAATACCTAGCTGTGTCTTGTTCCTCCCGCTTCAGGCCGGCCCAACCCCCTTATGCAGCGGGGAGAAATCGCCTTGGGATCTTTTTTTTTTACAGAGTTTTATATAGCGTGAACTTGACATGAAGGTATCGGGTATCAGAGTGCTTTAGATGAGCACCAGTTGCGTTGCATGAGGATACATTCATTTTTGTTAGGCACGGGGAAATTAAAGGATTTGCCCAGAATCACAGGATGTTCCGCATCCCTGCCGAGACTCGAACCTTGTTCCCCAGATTTGAGGTCGACTGCCCTAGCCATTAGGCCACATACTCTCCGATCATGCTGTGTGGTGTGGAGTGGCGAATGTCAATTGTCATCCTCGTGTCGCAGTACATAGTGAGAAAAAAACAGTTTAAACACAATGAAGCCACTTCAACCCCCCCATGCCCTCCCCCCCTTAGAACAACCACCCCTCCCCACATCCCTGCTTGACGGACCCAGAAATGCCCCCCAACTCAGCAGAGCGCCTGTCCTCCCATCACCACAAAGAAAAAACTCAGGAGACCGTGAACCTCCCGTGTACCCAACCCTCTTCCCCGTAAAGGTCGGACCGTTGCACCACTGATCCAGTTAGGATAATACCCCAACACCATTAGATGGACAGGCTTCAGAGGCTACAGTCACTTCAAATCGACAGGGGCACCATATGGCGAATACAGTGTGAGCGCCCACCTCACCACAGGGAGCTCAGGCCGCCCCTACACAGAAGCCAGAATAGAGCGTCACCGCTACATCTTAAGGAGCTTCAAAGAAAGGATATCACCCAACGTAGCCCATACAGGTCTCGTCGTTAGTTCTCCTGGTGAGTTAATAATAGGTCCTCCGCCCGTTCAGTGTTCTCCGTGGAGTGACCACCAGGTGCCGTCAATCTCCCCCTCCGCCTCTCACGGTGCCCCTTGGGGTCAGGGCCACCGACAGTTCGCCACCACTCAAGCCACTCCCATGCCTCTTCCGGTGTATCAAAAAAACATGCCTTACCCTCGGCTTCAATGCACGACTTTGCTGGAAAGAGCATTAAGTATCTCACTCCCTTTTCCCTCAGGGACTTCTTGACTGCTAGAAAGTTGTGTCTCTGCCGCTGACCGCGGCCCCCGCAGGGGGCCACTCGGCGGTCGGCGCCTTAGTGGCCCCGGGGCCCCGGTCACCCCTCCCCACTCCCTCCCTTCGGGGGGGGGGGCAGGGACACAGACTAGAGCCCCCCTCCGTGTCAGGGCCGGAAGTGACGCGCAATGCGCGTCACTTCTGGGCCCAGGTGTGAGGGGGAGGCTATTTAGCCTTCCCCCACCCTCACTGGCGTCCTCTTTTGTCGCCCACCTCGCCTTTTGTCGGTCGCTGTCTCGGGGTCTGTGGCCGTCGACATCGCCTCGCGGGTCCCGCCGTCACCATTTGCTGTACTTAGGTGAGTCTTGCTTAACCCTTCTCGCCCCGGCCCCGTCCCTGGGCAGTACCAGGTCAACGGGGCCCTGTGGCCCGGATTGCCACGGGCGGGGAGGGCGCAAGTTGGGCCACGATGGCTCAGGGCCTTGTGAGGGATGTTGTCCGGTTGCGTGCGCGTACCCCCACACCCCCCACCCCTTTTCAGCATAGCTTAGAAGCATCGTCCGCTTAGCGTTTTGTGGCCAGCCTCTCCTGGGGCTTACGGCCGGGGGGGGAGTTTTCGCCCGTCCTTGAGTGCGGGAACCTGTCTCGAACTAGGAGAGAGTCTGCCGGCCGGTTGTGAGTATGGGTCTCGGGGTGCTTTCCCCCTTGCCCCTGCGGGTGCCCACGGGGCATGGCGGCGCCTTGGTCCGGGGATCTCCGCCCTGGCTGTGTGTCGCTAGGGGGAGGGCCTAACGGTTAGCGCGCACGGCACCGCACCTGGGGGGACACGGTTTCGGGTCTCTATGAAAGCATTCAAGGTCGTGGGTTCGTGTCCCATCGGGACGTTAGTGGCGCCCCGTGGAAAGGTTTCGTGGCCTAGCGGTCAGCGCCGCGGCCCGTTGGCGCGCGGGAAAGCCGTTTCGAATCTTGCCTTGTTTTCGACATCCTGCGATAAGAAATGTATACGTCCTGTAGTGAGTGACTAAACCAGAAATTGGCTTGCTATTGATTTACAAGCACAAACGAGCTTAAATTACAGTACCTATTAACATGCTAAGGGTTGTGAAGCATAGCATATCCTCATAGGCGGGGGGGGCGTGTGCGTCGGCGGGCACCGGGAGCTGGTTACGTTCACGGAGCCTGCTGCCCTTCAAAGGTCCAGGTCAGGTTTGGCTTCCCCTCGGACACGGGTCAGGGGCACCAATGGCCGGTGGCATAGGCGCTGGGCCCATGTCTCCTTTTGCTCCCTGTCTGCAGCGCCCCTCCATGCGGGGGGCCGGCACGCGCGCTCATAACTGCGGGTCGAGCGTGCGCAATGTAAATACAACATGCATATTGAATGTGGAGCCGATTCATTCCCAGAGCTCCCAGAATTTCGGGTCGAGCGCTCAATATTTAAACATGATAGGCCTAATGAATGCTTAGACGGCCATTTCAAGTGCTCCAAGTAATTGAGCGCGCGCTTATGAATCAAACGGGTGGAACGCTATTACGGCCTATTTAACGCGCTCGGATACCGTCGGGCCTAGCTCGCGCGCGACGCAGCACTACATAGGGGGCGATGGCTAAAATGGGCAACAGAAAGTTCAGTGGTGTGGCGCAGGCGCGCACCATGTTGCCTGCCAGGTTCGAGGTGGGGGTAGGGGTAGAGGCGAGCAGGGTGTGCATTGTAAAAGTGATATGTATGAACATCTGTTTCCCCCCCCCCCCCAGCCCACTACCCCCCCCTCCCTTCTTCGATTCAGTTGCGCTATTTCCTGTTTGGCTAGTTCTTGTGCTTATGCTGGTTTCTCTTTCAGTACATTCGTCCGTATTCGGTGACTGGAGGATTATTAAGTGGCAACAGAGAAACGCGAGCCAAACATCCTCCGTATTCGGGTCTTGGACGGGAGTAAGTACGGGCAGGTGGGGAAGGGGGTACCGTTCGGAGTAGCATTGGCACTCTGGAGCAACGAATCTGCCTCAAAGGGGGCGAACAGGAGGTTAATTGTCTCTCTTTCCCATTTGCAGATAAGAGAGAGCAACTGTTAAGAGATGGACAGCCAAGGATTATCCCCCCCCCTTTTCACACCAGGGACACAGGTTGAGGAGTCCGTGCCGGGCACTTCGGAGGAAGCCCGGATTGCCGCCTTCTTGGAGCTGACAAGGGCCAAGGGTTTAGCTTGGGCAACTGAACTATTGAAAGCCAGTAACCCCCCAGACTCTGGGATATCGATTGACGTTCCATCTACAGATAAGGATGTAGGGGAGGTTGCGGGCCCGTCGCGGTCGAAAAGAATTCGCCGCCCCACGAGCAAGGACTTTCCGGTTGAGCAACCGCCGGCACGAAATAGAGCGGCTCCCCTTCACAGGGCCTCAATGACCCCCCAGGCGGCGGTTGGTTTGGGGACGGGGCCGCACAACGTACTGCCTTGCCCTCCCCAGGCGACATTTGCATCAGCGGAGGATCTGGGTAAGCTTTCAGACACTTTAAAAGACTTCATGGCTGAGGTCAGATCCGGTCTGTTGCTTGCCAGGTCACCCCTAGGGGTCGGCCCGTCCGCCCCACCGCCACCGAGTGTGACCCCGGGGCCGGGGGGCTTCACGCAGGTCTGGGGCCAGCAGCCGGCTGTGGTCGAACCTCCTCCGCGGCCCCCCCCCCCCAGCTGCTGCTGTGGCTGAGGCCGCGGCAAGTGCAGTCAATCCCGCAGTAGTGGTTCCCCCGGTGGTACCCATGCCGGCACCAACGCTAGCCGTAGCGCCTAAGCCTCTAGTTACTACGGCCCCGCTAGTGTCGGGCCGCTGCTCACTCGCTTGGATGGTCCCTTTAGTGGCCAAAGAGGGGATTTGGCGCAGGGAATTTATCGATATCTTCACCCTTCTCATGCATGGGGCAGAGGGGGTAGATACCAGGAGGATGGACAACAAGGAAGAGGACAAGAGGGTGCGGTATCATTTATATCCTGCAAAGAATATTGGGACCTGGGGTCAGGCCTTTGCCATCTTTGCGGCAGTAATAGTGGAGAAATTCCCAGACGAAGGGCCAGGTCTCTTCCACTATGCAAGCGTGATTACAGAAGAGGCTGCTAAGAGTGGGGGCATGGGATGGTACCACTACGACTGTGACTTCCGCAGACAGAGAGCAATCTGCCCAGATCTTGAGTGGGACCAGTTGGAGGTCCGGTTATGGGTAAAACACATGGGCAAGCATACTGAGGGGTCAACGACAAAGTCAGGTACAGAGAGTGGTGTCAAGAGCAAGGAGGATAAACAGGAGGGGAAATGGCAGAGCAGGAAGTCCTTTCTCGGCGGTCGTGGGGGGGGTCGCAAGCCTGGCTTTCGGGCACGGTCTTCTGGAACTTGCAGGCTCTTCAATGCAGGGTTCTGCTCTTGGGACAAAACATGCCGTTACTCACACAATTGCAGTGTGTGCGGGGCACCCCATGCCGCCACCGTATGCTCCAAGCGCGACACTCCCGACAAGCCTTCCTCGAGCAAGTAGCCCAAGGGGGGTTCTCCCACCTGCGCTTTGGCCCCCTGCGAACACATCTGCCAGCGCGCATGACCTTGCCCCACATGATCACGTGAAAGGCCCCTCTCCCATCAGCGTAAAGAACCTCCTTACCGCCCTCCGCGGATACAATAGCAGTGAAGGGTCCCTCATTTCTGAGGGTTTCATAGACGGTTTCCGCATTCCTTATCAAGGCCCCTTAGTGAGCAGGGATGCGGAGAATCAGAAATCAGCTAGGGAACACCCGGAGGTAGTGCGGGCTAAAATAGCGAAGGAGGTGTCTTTGGGCAGGGTGGCGGGCCCATTTTCCTCCCCCCCTATGCCCCACTTTGTGATTTCTCCCCTGGGGGTGGTACCAAAAAAGGAGCCAGGGGCTTTTCGACTTATTCACAACCTATCACACCCAGAAGGGGACTCCGTGAATTCCTGGCTTGACGAAGGTAGATGCTCAGTGTCTTACTGCTCTCTAGACTTGGCAGTCGACATGATCAGGAGGGCAGGGAAGGGAGCCTGGTTGGCCAAGTCTGATATCGAATCGGCTTTCAGGCTGCTGCC
Source organism: Triturus cristatus (assembly GCF_964204655.1). Taxonomy (NCBI): domain Eukaryota; kingdom Metazoa; phylum Chordata; class Amphibia; order Caudata; family Salamandridae; genus Triturus; species Triturus cristatus. Next base: position 1,191,991,115 of record NC_140593.1, on the reverse strand, counting down.
AGTACACCCTGACAGCCAACACCTTCTGGGCTTCAAGAGGGGGGACCAGGTCTTTTACGATAGGTGTATGCCCATGGGTTGCTCGGTGTCTTGTGCGTACTTTGAGGCGTTCAGCTCCTTCCTACAGTGGGCCTTAACAAACAGGTATGGCATTGAGGGAGTGACCCACTACCTGGACGATTTCCTGTTCATCGGGGGAGCTGACTCGCAAGATTGCGCAAGGGCGCTGCAATGTTTCAAGGAATTGGCAGGACACTTGGGCGTGCCTTTAGCTCCTGGTAAGACCGAGGGTCCGGCGCAGGTTTTGGTATTCTTGGGCATCGAGTTGGACACGGTGAAGGGCGTGTCCCGACTCCCTGCGGATAAGGTACAGGCCTTGCGTCAGGAGATTTGCGATCTACTGGGTAGGGACAAGGCTACGCTGGGTGAAATCCAATGCCTGCTAGGGACTCTGAATTTTGCGGTAAAGGTCATACCCATGGGGAGGGTCTTTGCCCGCAGGTTAGCAAGGGCGACCGCTGGTATAAAAAAGAAACATCACTGGGTCAAGCTGGGGTCAGGTTTGAAACAGGATCTGGTTGTGTGGAGCGAATTCCTAGCCCGCTTTAACGGGACGGTAATTTGGAAGCAGCCCTGGATTGACAGTCAGGAGCTTTGTCTTTTCACAGATGCCTCAGGCAGGGAAGGTTTCGGGGCTATCTTGGGTGAGGAATGGTGCGCTCAGGGATGGCCCAATGTTTGGCGCAGGGCCACCAAAAATGTTACTGTTCTGGAGCTCTTCCCGATTGTTGTTGCACTACACCTATGGCCTGCGGCGTTGTCGGACAGAAAGGTGGTATTCTGGTCTGACAACATGGCGGTCGTCCAGGCAACCAACAACCAGTCCGCCAGGTGCCGGCTGTTGCAGTGCTTACTAAGGGAGTTGGTCCGGGCTTGCCTGCGCATCAATGTAGAGTTTAAAGCCAGGCACATTGAGGGTATTCAAAATGTGGCAGCTGACGCTCTTTCTCGTTTTCAGTGGCTCCGATTCAGGGAGGCCTGGCCGCGGGCGAGAGCGCAGATGACCCCATTCCCGGACCATCTATGGAGGATCCTGCAGTGGGACTGAGCCTGAAGGCGATGGGAGAAAGAGCTCTGGCCCCAGGTACCAGGAAGCGTTACAGCGCCCACATGGCAACATTCAGAGCAACTTCTGTAGCGCTGGGTACTTCAGGGGCTGCGTTGGTGTCCCAGGTCCGAGCATTTCTGGTGTGGGCTAGGGGACAGGGGAAAAGCCGTTCATGGGTAGGCAGTCACTTGGCGGCCGTAAGCCACAACACCAGGTTGTCCGGCGGGGCGGATCCCACTAACTCCTATCCCATCCGGGCCGCCTTGAAGGGTTGGGCTAGGGAGGAGCCCAGGGTCCCTGATAGTCGAGCCCCCATCGATTTCGAAATTCTGAAAGGCATGCTAGGGGCCCTCGAGCTAGTTACCTATTCTCATTACGAGGCCACGCTGTTTTCAGCCACATTCTGCTTAGCATTTTTCGGGGCCTTCAGAGTCAGCGAGCTAGTGGCTAGGTCCAAGGTCGACTGTTCAGGGGATGCGCTGGCAATTTCAGATGTGTCTATCTCCGGATCACTGACCATTCATTTACGCAAGTCCAAAACTGATCAGGCGGGGCGGGGGATCAGGGTGGTTCTTCAGCCCCTAGGTGACCCCAGGTTCTGCCCAGTACAATGGGTAAAGGCGCTTTTGGAGTACAGACCCCCCGGCCCTGGTTATCTTCTGTTGCATTCGAATGGTACCCCCGTGACTAGATACCAGTTCGAGCAGGTAATCAGGGCCAGTCTGGCCAGGGCGGGGCTCGCCCGGCCGGACAGAAGGTACTCCAGCCACTCCTTCCGCATTGGCGCAGCCACCGCCGCTCACCTGGCGGGATTAGAGGCCGCACAGGTGAAGAAATTAGGGCGTTGGGAATCTGATTGTTATAAGAGATATGTTCGCCCGTGAGGCAGGCTTTAGTTAATGTGTTTTGCGATGTTTATAGTGTGTATCGTTGGAATCACCCTTTCTGATTAAAATAACTTGTGTGTACACCATGTCTCCTCTTTATTAGGACGAGTGGTGTGGGTGATCGGGCATTCATTTGTCGCCCGGGCTGCCCAATGGGCGTCGCACCGGAATTGGATGCGGCACTTCTCTCAGACCCAAGTGGAATGGATGGGGGTGCCGGGGATGAGATGGTTCGAACTCAGGAATAAGATCGAGCAGAGACTAAGAGCACACGGATCCACCTTGCCCCACCTGTTGGTGATCCACCTTGGTGGGAACGACCTCGTTACTCTAGGGAGACGATTGCTGCTATTAGCCATGAAAAGAGACTTAGGGGAAATCTGCAAGCGTCTGGGCGAGTGTGAGATCGTGTGGTCAGAGATCATCCCCCGCAGGTCCTGGCGGGGGGCTAAATCCTTAGAAGCGGTAGAGCACTCCAGGAGGCGCATTAATGGAGCAATGCGTAAGTTCACGTCCCAAAGGGGTTTGGGCTTTCTTCGCCATGAGATGATTCGGGGGAATGTAAAGGGGTACTTCGACTTAGATGGGGTACACCTTTCCCAAATAGGCATGGACCTATTTTTATTAGATTTAAGCGAAGCATTGGTGACCAGAGGGTGCAGGTAAGAGCTAGGTTGGTGGGGGGCCCTGGCGGCGACGGGGGCCGCCTCCAGGGCTGTGGCGGAGTTACAGGGCGATCTGGAAGCAGGCCGGTACAAAGAGTACCTCTGTGCGGCACCACGTGGTGCCTGAGCCAAACGAGGAGCCTCCAGAGAGGTCCCGGAAGCCGGTCGGCGCCCCGCTAGTCCTGCGGGCGGTTGTGGGCCTGAACAACCGGGGCCTTGCTATGCGACGCTCCGCCCCGAGAGGGGGGGCGTGAGTAGAATTACCAACGGCACGTGATCGTAGAAAGAATCACTTGGGGGGCAGCACTTGCGGGCTTCGCTCCCGCGCTGCCCGGCTCATCAGGCGGGCAGGTGAAGTAGATGGTCGCCTGCCCTTGGATTGCCCGTAAAATAACCCACCCATTACATATACTGGAATTATGTAATAAACCTGCAGCATTTGTTACCCACTTACAACTGTTTCTTGTGTTTCATTGGGTAACCTAATTTGGGGAAGGGGGAAAGCGGGGTGCCCCTGGGGGTACTATGCCGCTGACCGCGGCCCCCGCAGGGGGCCACTCGGCGGTCGGCGCCTTAGTGGCCCCGGGGCCCCGGTCACCCCTCCCCACTCCCTCCCTTCGGGGGGGGGCAGGGACACAGACTAGAGCCCCCCTCCGTGTCAGGGCCGGAAGTGACGCGCAATGCGCGTCACTTCCGGGCCCAGGTGTGAGGGGGAGGCTATTTAGCCTTCCCCCACCCTCACTGGCGTCCTCTTTTGTCGCCCACCTCGCCTTTTCCCTCTCTACCGCTTACCCGGCGTAGGCGTGGTTGGGGGGGGGGGTTTCTGAGCGTTGTAATGTTTTCCTTTTCATTGCAGGTGGAGTTACAGGGCGATCTGGAAGCAGGCCGGTACAAAGAGTACCTCTGCGCGGCACCACGTGGTGCCGGAGCCAAAACGAGGAGCCTCCAGAGAGGTCCCGGAAGCCGGTCGGCGCCCCGCTAGTCCTGCGGGCGGTTGTGGGACTGAACAACCGGGGGCTTGCTATGCGACGCTCCGCCCCGAGAGGGGGGGCGTGAGTAGAATTACCAACGGCACGTGATCGTAGAAAGAATCACTTGGGGGGCAGCACTTGCGGGCTTCGCTCCCGCGCTGCCCGGCTCATCAGGCGGGCAGGTGAAGTAGATGGTCGCCTGCCCTTGGATCGCCCGTAAGATAACCCACCCATTACATATACTGGAATTATGTAATAAACCTGCAGCATTTGTTACCCACTTACAACTGTTTCTTGTGTTTCATTGGGTAACCTAATTTGGGGAAGGGGGGAAAGCGGGGTGCCCCTGGGGGTACTATGCCTCTGAACTTTCCAGGTAAAGTCTGGGGAAAAAGGAAATTTGGCCATTGTCATAGAGCACCGGTGGAACTGCACGGGCTATTTGCAACACCACATCTCGGTCACTGGAGTTGAAGAGGTGGGCAAGGATAGGTCTCGGCGGGGTGCCCGGACGGGGGTGACCACCCGGCACCAGGTGAGCCCTCTCCACCTAGAAAAACTTGACATCCACACACCCCACCTCTTCGTTCTTCCCCTCCAATCCGGATCCAGCCCCTTCACAACAGCCAAGTCAATATGTTCAGCTGCCGCTCCGGCGGCACAGCACAGTCTCCCACGCTCGCTGTCCGTGAGGTTGAGAAAAGGGTCAGAGACTCCATGTTCCTCTCTGACCAAGCGGGCACGGCAACAGCTCTCCGGAACCGGGCGCTCTCCCCTCAGGGTCGGCACATGCTGCGTCTCTCGGTACAAGAGACGGTCAGGCCTCAGGTCACCTACACAATTAAGGCTGGGGCTCCACCCCACCTCGCAGGCCTCCCCTTGGTCGATGCAGATATCAGCCTTGCCACCGGAAAGCAGAGTCTCCAGGTGCCTGTCGACTCTCCAAGCTTGAGGGTCGCGGCTGGAGATCGGATTTATGGACGGATGGCAAGGGAAAGGAAGGCTGGGTTACGGAGCTGCTCTAAGAAGCGGCCATCTTCTCCGGCGGTCGGCCACGTGCTGTGCTGACCCACCCAATGATGATTGCAATTATTGGTTGGCTAAATGCCCAGGGTTGGAAACAGTGTCCATGATGACATGGAGCAAGGAGGCACCTCAGTTGCTGCGAACTCCTATCCTGCTCCTTAGTCTGTTTTCTATTTCTATGGCCGCAGTGAACAATTTGATTAAAGAGAGTAGAGCAGTGAGCTGAGCAGGATTGTGCAGCAGAAGTCAGCAAAGAAGAAGACAGATGATGAAACCAGAAAAAATAAGTGATTGTTTTATTTAAACTGTTATGTGACCTGAAAGCAAGCTTAATGAGGCTGAACAATGGAAACTCCAAGGTGGCCATCTAGGAAAACAGTACCAGGACAGAGAGGACAATCACAAGCTGGGCTACATAGCATGGCAAACAACATGTGCTACTGTGTGCTAAACTCACCTTTGGCCTACAACGGGTTGGTGTGTAGTGCTGCACAGTGCATGTTCTTTATGCATGTGCTGGGTGTATGTGTGCCTGTGAATGGTACAGTACAGTGATGATGCAGTGCTGTGCAGTGTGTGTATGTTAAACAAAGAAAGCACACAACAGTTGACCTAGGTCAAGCACTTAAATTCCATATGTCACATATGTTAACTGGCGAGTGCAACAACTCCCGGTATCCGCTGTTGAAAGATACCAATTTTACAAGAAAGTCCACATAAAAAGGAAGGTGCACTCTGATAGGAGTCAGACAGGAAAACCACTTGCAGCTGAAATAATTTCTTCCTTTTATTTAAAGTTGTTTGATAAAAAACAGGCACACAGCAAACACGTTTCGTTCCCTGGTGCCTTGGGAACTTCGTCAGGGCTTGACAGAAATATCGAGTATATTCCAGCAGACCAAACTGTAATAAGTCGGTCCTCTTATGGTAGTATACAGAAAGTAATGCTGTATGGGCAGCTCCACCACTTCACGAAATTCTTAGTGAATTAGAAACACACATCAGACAATGGGTCACTTGGAGTACACCAATGTTTCGCAAACAATGTTAATACACGGGCATTTTGGTCTGCTGGAATATACTCGATATTTCTATCAAGCCCTGACGAAGTTCCCAAGGCACTAGGGAACGAAACGCGTCGGCTGTGTGCCTGTTTTTTATCAAGCAACTTTAAATAAAAAGAAGAAATTATTTCAGCTACAAGTGGTTTTCCTGTCTGACTCCTATCAGAGTGCACCTTCCTTTTTATGTGGAGTGTGTGTATGTTATATGAATGTGCTGGGAGTATGTGTGCATATAAATGGTACAATACATGAAGGATGTTATGCTGTGCAGTGCATGTATGTTATATACATGTGCTAGGTGCATGTGTACCTGTGAATGGTACAATACATGGACGATTCTGGGTTCCATTTTGGGATCCCCAGGGCTGACTGGAGGAACTTGAGGAGGTAGAGGAATCCCCCAAGGCAGATTTGCGGATTGCTGCATTCCTGTGCACTCTGTGGGACCCACTTGGGGAAGGGACAGCCAGGCTCTCAGTGCACTGCAAAGGTTGCTCTTTGTTTCAGAGAGAGGTCATTGGGAGGGGCTTAGGCACATCTCAGGAAGCAGATGAGACTGACAAGAAGAATCATAAAGAGTAGGGCCGAGGCCCTGGGGTACCCTTTTGATGCACAGATCACTGTGGCTGACATCCAGGTGTGAACCTCTAGTCACTTCTTGGCCTGTGTTATGGGGCTTTCAGATTTGCAGTCGCTCCAGCTGTGTCAGATTGCTTCCTGGATGAGGGGCAGAGGAGAGGAGAGGGCACTTCAAAAGGAAGCCGACCCCCATCATAAACTTCCAAGACTCAGACTCTAAATCACATTGGCTGTCTAGAAATGGACCATGAGAAGGGGATCTTGAGGCTCCCAAAAATGTCGCCTGTCAAGCAGTAAGTCAGGCTGTGAGAGGAGGCGAAGCTCTGCAAGACTTCTGCCTGGGACCAGGAGTGGGGACCAAGGCCTGCTGGCCTCCCAGCTGAGAGAGGGGATATTACCCAGGGAATCCAAGACCACCAGGCCCTGGAGCGTGGAGCAGCAGCACATAACTGCTTCCCAAGACCAGTGTGCACTGTGAGGAAGAGGAGAGTGCTGGAGGGAGCAAGGTACAATTGGGGATCTGAGTCTGTGTAGCGAGGTGTGAGGAGGCGCTGTTGCACCAATCATGTTGTTGCCCATGTGCAGGGTATAGTCGATGAACACCATATGCCAGAGGACGGCTGCCGTGAAGTGAGCCACTGCTGCAGTGATTGGGTCATTGTCCGTGTGCAGGTTGTAAATCGATAACCCAATTTGCCAGTTGCGGAGCTAAGTCAGCGACCCCATATTTCAGGTGGAGCGGCCGTGAAGATTGCTGCTGTGCCAAATGTGCCATCGCCCATGTACAGAGGAGGAACGGTGACCCCCTATGACAGAGGGGGCGACTGGGACAAGGGAAGGAGCGTGGTCTGGTGGAGATCATTGTCATGAGGAGGTCACAGTAGTGACTTGAGTGACCCCAACCCATGACTAGGGACCAGCACCAGGATTGCCGCAACCCCCAAGCCCCCCACCCCCTTCTGTGGGGCGGAACTCGAGAAACTTACTAACCATAAGAGGAACATCTGGGACCCCCCTGGCTGCTGCCTCCGCAGGTCCACATGTGAGGAACTCGAGTCCACTCAACCGCTACCCGTCCCAGACCACATGTGAGCAACTTACCTGAGACAGCCATTGTAGTGCCCGCATAGGGGGAGCACTCAAAGACTAGGGTGGCGCAGGTCTTGCTGATGGAGATACAACTGATTTACGGGCCAGAAAAGAGCACAAGGGGACTTGCCTGCCATATAGCGCTTTCTCTGCTGGAACACTTTTGACTTTAGTAGAGTCAGAGCGGGACTTCTGAGACTCAAACTCTTAGTGGGGCTTAACCTGAATGTCACCTATACTGAATGGGGAATAACCACCAATAAAAGGGCAGTGGAACTCAGAGATCTGCCTATAAAAACACTAGAGCCCTGACCTTGGGGGACTGTGTGTAATGTTTCTGAAGAATGTATTTTACTTTGTGGTCGTATATATATATATATATATTCAGTAGCTAGCCAGTAGATAGTTATAGTTAGGACCGTGTTTCCATAGGAAATCCGCAACATTCTATTTGGAATAAGTTTGGCGCCGGTTGTCGAATCCTCGTGAAATTGTCAAAATAGGTGGGGCGCTCCGCTCAGCTCCTACCCTGAAAGTCTCGGGGGGATTCGTCAAGCGGGGGCTGAGAAAAAAGGGGGGTCCCAAAACGCGTTTTCCCCATGCAATTTTCCATAGGGATCTTTAGTCCAAGGTACAGCCCGAACGGCTGAACAGAATTACTTGAAATTTGGCAAAGAGGTAGTCCTCAGGTCAGGCATGTGCCTTTTGCATATATGGTGTCAATCTGTTCAGTAGTTCCTGAGAAAATCAAAAGTAAAATCATATACATATCTGGGCGGAGCCTAACCACACATCTCATCGTGAGATCTGATTGGCTGTCAGTACTTCATCCAAGAAGTGTTGGCAGCCATCTTGGGACCAATATACATGATAGCACCTCATTAAAAAGCATTGCAGTTAATAGAAGGTTTTAAGACTTTAGTTACATTATAAATCATTTCTTGATGGTACCATACTAATTTTAGGAATTGTGGTGTGTTCTAAGGTGATTTTACCATGTGAAAAAGCCTTCTGCTGTGATATCACGAACCATGTTTGAGAGAAACAGGGGTGGGGGAATCATATTGCCCGACGCCCGAACCATGTTGTTTATATTGACGGGCAAGAAGATTTATTGTCTATTTATGTCCGACGGACATGTAGACATTAATCACGTTTTAATCACGTTAAAACAACAGGCTGTGGGCACTCTGGGGCTCACAGCCAATCCGAAGCTTGCAGAGAGCCTTTGGCGGCATCTGATTGGCTAGCAGCCCATGACTGGGCTCTAGCCAGTGATTGGCTGGGGAAGTGAAACATCACTCAGCCTCTGCAAGCAGTAGTCCGTGGCCGCCACGAGGCTTGCAATAAGCATTCAGGTAAGATAAGCAGTTTTGCCCGCTTGAATTGTGTGATATTGTGACGGAGGTGCTGCGATTTTCTTTTATTTATATTTTTAGCAACCGTGCGTGGGTAGATTAATTAGTACAAAAGCCTAGGCCTGGCCCGCCTCGGCGCCTCAGATGAGGACGTCAAAAAAGCGTATCGCAAGCAGGCGCGCTGCGCTACCACCGCTTCATGGGGGAAACACCCATTACAACGAAGTCAGATTCACGCGCTGCCATCGCAACGCGGGTTTAACATCGCGGGTCCGGAGCCTTCATACCGCAGATGGAAACAGATCTGCAGATTAATGCTTTCAAAAGAGACATCCGTTGGTGACTTGCAATTTATAACTTAAAGTCCTAATATAGAATAGTGAACTATTAACTTTCAGCCCAGAACTGCATAAACACACCGACAAATATACATTACAAAATTGATTAATGTTGCAAAGAGGGTACATTTGGCGAAAAAACGATTCTTATTATTAAAGGAAGCTCCCAACTTTGCTGTTTCTTTTTCGACTCTGCGTTTGTGCTTCTCCACACCAAGCACTCTTAAACTACTGCCTACCAGTATGGGTGACATGTGACTCCTACACTTTCACTACTTTGGCTTATGGGCAAAAAAACATTGTCGCACACGGCGCAGCCAGCACTAAAAGCTTTCGAAGCACCTGCTGCAGCGTTTCTTTCCACCGGCAATTACCAGGCCTCACAGAAATGTGTAGGAAACTTGTGTGATGAATTACCATCCTGGAAAGAGATCCGTGTTTTGTATAGTTGAGGTTGTGACCTCGGTGAAGTTAGTGCAGAGTGTTAATATGCCTGCTGCAAAGAACATGTCTCTATAGCCAATCCCCTCCACTAGCGCCAAGAAACCGTTCGGTGCACGCTGCGCTTTATAAATGTTTTAAATTAGAAATTAGAAATTAGAAGTCGATTACAGAGTGCATAGGATAGAAACAGATCTGCAGATTAATGCTTTCAAAAGAGACATCCGTTGGTGACTTGCAATTTATAACTTAAAGTCCTAATATAGAATAGTGAACTATTAACTTTCAGCCCAGAACTGCATAAACACACCGACAAATATACATTACAAAATTGATTAATGTTGCAAAGAGGGTACATTTGGCGAAAAGATCCGTGTTTTGTATAGTTGAGGTTGTGACCTCGGTGAAGTTAGTGCAGACGGTTAATATGCCTGCTGCAAAGAACATGTACGAAGTCGATTACAGAGTGCATAGGATGGGAACAGATCTGCAGATTAATGCTTTCAAAAGAGACATCCGTTGGTGACTTGCAATTTATAACTTAAAGTCCTAATATAGAATAGTGAGCTATTAACTTTCAGCCCATAACTGCGTAAACACACCGACAAATATACATTACACAATTGATTAATGTTGCAAAGAGGGTACATTTGGCGAAAAAACGATTCTTATTATTAAAGGAAGCTCCCAACTTTGCTGTTTCTTTTTCGATACAACTTACCGATTCGCAAGGAACGTAGGGCTCACGTCTGGCCAGCTGCAAAAGTGAGGGGGAAATGGCAGGAGGCACGCTGGCTGACACCTTTTATATCCCACCCATACGTTTTTACAAGGGTGACGGTAAATTAGTACATTACGTATGGTTTGAAATGTATGTATTTTGTGGGAATAAATACACAGCCAAGGGTGACGGTAAATTAGTACATTACGTATGGTTTGAAATGTACGTATTTTGTGGGAATAAATACACAGCCAAAAAAAATGGGGAAAAAGGGGTATAGAAATAAAAGAATTGCCGTTAGGGTTAAGGGAAGGGGGCGCAGGGGTGCAGGGACGCGATAATATCACTTGACAAGTTTTCCTTTAGCATTATTATTGCACAGCATTCAATGGTTTACTGATTTTAATAAAGCAAAAATATATTAATGTTTCTCTGTCAGCCGGAGCCCTTAGGTTTGATGTGGAACGGGGGTAGGTGGGACAAGTGGATTTTACAGGACATGTAGATCTCAGTGGCATTTTGTCCCTTGGACAACTAGATTATTTGGAAAATTCCACACCCCTGAAATAAAAGACCGGCATCGCACCGGAGGCCACGCCCCCTCCTTGCAGCACTCTGCAAACGCGTCCCATGGCCAGTTGTAGGTTGAGGAATTAATTCCCCTTCAATACTGAGGGTCCCTGAGGGCCAACTTGCCCAACAGGTATCTCCAGTATGCGCCAGGGAGCTGCGTTGCAGACAGGTGTTCTGAGGCCACGCCCCTGTTTACACCTCCATGCAACGCAGCTCTGTGGCGCTTACTGGAGGTACCTAGTGGGCTAGTTTGACCCTAGGGACCCTTAGGATTCAAGGGGACTTAATCTCTCAACTCAGAACGCCCACAGGCCCTGTGGCGCGTTTTTAAGTTGGGGAAATAATTCCCTTTCAATCCTGAGGGACCCTGGGGTCCAACTAGCCCACCAGGTGCTTCCAGTAAGCACCACTGCTCTGCGTTGCAGAGAGGTGGTGCAGGCCGTGCCACTTTTTACACCTCTCTGCAACGCAGCTCTGTGGCGCTTACTGGAGGTACCTAGTGGTCTAGTTGGACCCTAGTGACCCTCAGCATTCAAGTGGACTTAATCTCCCAACTTAAAACGGCTACAGGGCGTGTTTACACAGTGGGGAAGGGAGGGGACGGGGCATGAGGTGAGGTGTTCAAACACGCCCTGTGGTGCGTTTTAAGAGGTAGTTTTAATCCCCTGCCCTATTATATACTAGGGGCTTATAGAGGAGGTCATGCTAATCACAGGGGGACCCCAACACATAGTGTGCCCTAGTGTATGTAGGTGTTTTCACTGTATTCTGAGTGTCTTTTAACATAGCACTGGCTCTAGGACTGGTTAGTCAGACTCAGTTACCACCAGTATCCGTCTGAAAAAGTTGAGGGTACAGGATGATTTTGCAACAAGGCTTGTTTCTGCTCTTCTGTTTGTTCTTTCTGCATGTTATACTTCTTCCTGCACTTTTCTTCGTCTTTGAGGACTTCTGTTGCTTCTTTCTGCATTTCTTTTTTTTCTTTCTGTGCGTTTTTCCTTCTTTCTTCACATGTCCTATCTCTGTAGGCATAGCTAGAAATTAGCATTTAAAAAACCTTTGAAATTCACTGAAAAAAACATAGGTTTCAGGCACGTTATAGCTAGGAATTAGCATTTAAAAAACCTTAGAAATTCACTGAAAAAACCATAGGTTTCAGGGGCGTTATAGTTAGCTGGACTTTTCACTTGTACAAAACCATAGAAATTCCCCCGTTATAGTTAGTTCAGCTAACTATAACTCGCGCGCGCCCGCAATGCACTGCTGATGACGTCACATATTACATCACTCGTGACATGGTCAGTGACATCACTCATGACATCACTGATGACATCACTGATGACATCATCCTTGTGATAGAGTGGCAGACCTCCTCTCCCCCTAATATAACCTTTGATACACACATTCAAAAATAGAAATTAAAATTTTCAAAACAATGGACATACCAATACCAGTTACAACAACCTATTCAGTAATTGTAAGATCCACATCCACTCATTCACCAACAGTCCTATACAGTCACTCATCATATGTACTCATACACCTATACATTCTGTTACACAACGCCACTCATCCATAAAGTTACTCACACACATAGTCACTCATGCTAATAAAGAATCAAACATCCGTTTACTTGCATATACAGTTATACACACACCACCACACTTACTTCTACAGAAACTTACACATACTTAGTCTTTTTAACAATCACTTATAGAAACACATACTTATTCATACAGGAACTCTTTCAATCTCTCACTCTCACATATACTCACTTATATACACCAATAGTCACATATACTAGTTTAAAACATATGTAGTTACTCATAGAGACACTATTGAGACAGTCATTCGCTCACTAACACACCCATGCACACACTCATCCACCCATACAGTCCTGCACACATGCTGTCTTCAACACATACATACAGTGAGTCACTCATTCATGCACCTATGCACTACGTAATACCCCCCACCGAACCATACAGACATCAGACACTTATACTGATACTCAAAAAACCAACTAATAACCTACACTTAATCAGTCAGTAATACAATCAATTTTTCAAAAACAAATCATCCATTTAGACACTTATATACCCATTTATTCTTCCATCGACCTTGAGATATACATATATAAAACATACGTAATTTTTAGAAAAACACATTCACTGGATGATGTCATCAGTGATGTCATCAGTGATGTCATTTGAGATGTCATCAGTGATGTCATGAGTGATGTCACTGACCATATCATGAGTGATGTAATATGTGACATCATCAGCAGTGCATTGCGGGCGCGCGAGTTATAGTTAGCTGAACTAACTATAACGGGGGAATTTCTATGGTTTTGTACGAGTGAAAAGTCCAGCTAATTATAACGCCCCTGAAACCTATGTTTTTTTCAGTGAATATATATATATATATATATATATATATATATATTCCTTTTTTCATAAAAGCAAGTATTTCATGGGACATTCATTTATTGCTGTTGCTGAACGCATTTTGAGTTGTGAGGCTATGTTCACCCCCGTGTCTACCTCCGCAAGAAGCCTTGGACTGCTCGACCCGTGCTACCACAGAAAGTCACGTGCTTAAGGTGAACTTGGCCCAGTTGCTCAGGATCCATAGTAGGACAGACCTCGGCACATCAGGAGTCAAAGGCCTCAACCCACATGGTTGGGCCCAGTAGCTCCTGCTCGACCCGTGGTCCTCTGAAAGAGTTTCTGACAATATAATTACATGTTGGCCAGCAAAGCAAACAATACCAGACCACATTGGACATAACTAGAGGCTGACCAGCCTAGCAAATAATTCGAGGTCCGACTGAGGGTGTTTGCCAGCAAACCAAGGATACTGGTCATGACTGGGGATAATTTCAAACTGGCAGGGCAAGCTAACAGAACTAGGTGAGATGAAGATATTTACAGCCTGACCAGCCAAGCAAACAATATCAGACCAGAAGGGGTACAACTACTGATGGGGCAGCCAAGCAAGCATTCCCACCGGCAGCAGAACACAATCCTCTGGATAGAGTTGCTGAGACGTGGTGACCAGTGTCGATAATTTACACTTTTGAGCCCATGTGGGTTGCTGTTTCTCCTGTTGGGTGAATTGAAATACACCCGTGGTGGTTCTATCTGGCCATCTTGCCTGTAGACAAACAGCGAGCTGCACGTTGATGGGCGGCTTGGCTTAGAGTTTGTATCTAGGATACTGTCAGTTACCAGGATGTAGATCCCATCTTGGGAGATGAAACCAAACAGCTCAGAAAGTGCTGCATAAATTAAGCAAAACAGAAATAGGGAGCCCTGGGGTGATCCTGTTTCAGGTGGAGCCTTTCCGGTGACGCACTTCAACCCATCAGGGACACTAATCCGCCCCCTCCCCCCTCACCTTCTTTTGTATTTAAGCATTTGATTAATGTCACACTAGCCACATTCAGACAGGAAATTAATTATCCAGTTACTTCTGAGAGCTGCAGTTAGACCTGCACCAGAACAGATTTCCCACCGTTAGCATCCAGAAACATGTCACACTTTGGAATGACCCAAGATGCGTTTTCTGCGTGAGTTCAGTTACTACAGCAGCGGCACAAGTCCTGGTATCTAATAAATGTTCGTGATAAACTCTGAATCCTGGTAAATTCCACTTGTCTGATCCTGAGGTTGGTCAGGAAACAGGCGCACCAAGACAGCGCGAGGAAACCTCTACAAAAGCGTGGCACCGCCTCTGACTCGACATGACTTCCCAAACACAGACATGCATCCAAAGTCAATCAGCCCAAAGGGAATAATTCAAAATATTTTCTTGTGTCTTTATTTTTCTTCCCAAAGTCCTTGATGTCACACAAAAGAGTACAATCACAGCCTCAGCCAACGCGTTTCGCTCGAACAGCGAACTTCATCAGGGCGTTTTATGTTCAAGCAATCTATTCTTGTACACAATCCAGTAAGACAGATGGTATAAAGATTCCAAAATGGTCAAAATGAATTATCGGATTATATCCAGTTATATCTGTTTATGCCTCAGTTCCTATACTTTTTAGAGTAACCATTTTAATTGTCATGGCAGAGGCGTCAACAATAACGCTTTCACTGGACACTGCATAAAGGGGCCCTTTTCTTACCATGGTTGGTGAATAAATGAGGGCTTGCTTGGAGCTTATGTTGTATGATGAATATTCAATGAGATTCGAGGGTTATCTATGCTATGGTATGTCGCCTGGACTGTACCACTCTCGCTTATATTACAGATGTGCCGCTAGGGGCATTAGGGCATACACCACCCTCTTGACCCCTTGAGTGCCTCCGGGTTATCCGTGGTTTCCCAAACTCCTCTACTTTACAGTGCCTCGAAGCCCTTGGGGGCCTGGTTCGTGCTTTACAGCACTATGAATTGATAAAACTTAACAACCCCCGTCCTCTCCGCACCCTTCCCTACCCAAGCCTCAGGCAACCTCCTTCTGAAAGGACCACTCACTCCAGCAGGGTAATTACTACCCGCTGCCCTGCTTGGCGCCAGCTCCCGACCACACAACTGAACGAAAGCGCGAGCAGCAGGCAGTGCGCAACAAGCACAAGGCACTACAATAAAGCTTACAGAAGCCAAGAGTAATAAAAGAAGGCGGCAGAAGCGCCGAGAGCGGAAACTCTGCTCGCGGGTGTAGTGGGGGAGCACGGTGGGCGGGGGCGGGGTTCACACAATAACTGGAAACACAGAACTGCAGCCCGGCGCATTGTTAATAACACAGAATGTTAAGAAAGCCTGACTTTGCAAAGTAATAATATCCTTTGTGAAGAGAGCGATAATTTTGGATTATTCCTGCAACAATACACTCACTGAGATTAAACAAAAGCAGGATTGTGTTTCAGTAAATTACTTTATTCACGCTTTGTTGTGCGTAAACAATGTTCTTCAATCTTTCTTTGACAAAGAACCCGTGTGCGGTCTGTGCCAGGGGGGCACATTCAGGCAGGTGGCGCAGCCGGCTGCCGGGTGACCCTGAAGATGGCGGTGGTCTCTCCGGTGAACAGACCGGCCCTTCTGCCGCCGCCCCTCCTGTGCGGCTGGTTGTGTGCTGCAAGGTGTGCGCAGCGCCTGGAACTAGAACGGCCCCTCCGGGAGCTCCTGCCAGGATCGGTGAAGCCTCTGCGCGCCAGCCACCTGCTTCCGAGACAGCCTTCCTCCGGGCCTCGAGTCAGGTGGGCGCCCTAGTTTGCGGGCATTGATTCGTGGGGGGAGGGGCCCGCGGGAACCCCGAGGCCTTGCTGCGCAGGGTGGGAGCTTTGTGGAGTTGTCTTATGCTGTGTTAATGGTCAGTTATAAAGCGTTGCTCCACCGAAGTGTCAGGGGTCTGAAGAGGTTGGCACACGAACACAACGCAACCATTTGTGTGGGGGTCCCAGGCGGTGGGAGGGCAGCGGCTCTCACCTTTGGGGACCAGGACCCGAGTTTCATCATCAGACCTTAAAGAGAGGGAGAAGGGAGAAAAAGTAAGGAGGGAAGTAGGGAAAACAGGGCAAAGTGGGAAAGCAAGAATGAAGAACGTTCAGGAGTGAGGTAAAGAAACCGGAAGTGTGGCAGTAGCACAACAATGTTTAATACGTCAATATGAAAGAATGACACCCCCTGCACGCGCCATTCTTATAGCGTTGGGGGCTGGGAATAGTCTGAATTGTCGCACTTGTAGGAAGGTGGTGGCTGGTAATTGTGTTGGTGCTGCCACCGGAAGTGTTGGCAGGGGTGTGGAAATGTGGATTTTCCTGATCAGTTATGTCCCCTATCTTGGACCCCAACGGTTCTATATGCATGTTACAAGTACATGTATGTTCCCTCCAGTTCCAGTTTCTAAGACGCAAACATATGTGTGTCTACCGTTAACATGTTCTCTGTCAGATCCGCCATCAATGGGCTGGATATTCGATTCCTAAGTATGAAAGGCCACCGACTTTATATGGCTAAGTTACTCCATTTTTACAGTTCAGGCGAGTAGGCCCGATTCTGTCCTCAAGCCTTTCCCTGCTCTCTGTCTCTGACAGCTTCAGCTTGAGCTCGCATCTGTATCCATGAACTTTGTCCTACTCCCTGTGCAGCTAACGGTGCCTGCCTCGGCCAGTTTTCGCCTGTCTGCCAAGAAGTTGTATTTCACCTTCGAATTATCTATTTTGCTCTTCAGCCGATGCATTCCTGTCCAGTGATTTAGGTAAACATTTCCTTTAGCTCACAAGCAAAGGACTCAGCCTTTCCGTCCTCCTGCAAGTGATTCATAGCCCTGTTGCCATGGAAAGTTTTCTGCCCCTCGCATCTCATATAGACACTTAGACGCTTGTACACGCACACAGTCAGTATAGAATAGATTCTGTCCGAGAGTCTCTTCCTTGTGGATAACATAGTTCTTTAAACATAGGATGTTAGATATGATTTGGGATTAGGTTGACTTGACCCCAGACTTCTCGTCTCCACATGTAGAGCTAAATGTCAAGTCCCCTTCACCCCCTAGTTGCACGTCAATTACACGTCATGCTGCCGCGCGCGCATCTATGCCAAGTATTATCTTATAGATCCACCTATGTCTGATAATTCTAACCAATCATGTTTCTTTTATTCCTTATTACGCCTAGTTTCGATTATGTCACTGTCACGTCATTTTTCTTATCAAATGTTACGCCTTCTACATTCGTTTCATTGTAATGTACTTATTATAAAAATACATGTCTGTTAATAAATTATTGTACTTCACTTCCTGAACCTTCGTGGTGACGGAACCTGAGGGCCGCGACTCGAGTCGGCCATTTTGAATGGAATAAAGCCCATTAGAAAACCTCTTATACCACGGATTCTGCCTCTTGTTATTTTGAGCTATTTACTTTAATTTAAGATTCCGCATGAAATTCAGTCCGGTAATATTTATTTTATTTACCACATAATGGCGCCCGAACAGGGACACTTTCTCATCTCACGCGCCGGCGGTGCGTTGCAGGCCCGGTCTCCTGCCACAGCTGGACGGACCATAAACGCGTACCAGCAGGATTTCCTGTAAGCTCCCTCCGGTCAAGCGGGGGCGACTGAGGCTGCGATCAACCCAGACGAGGCGGTGAGAAGTGCGAAGTATCCCGACCAGAGCCTAGCTGAGAGAGCAAGATCCGAGGTATACAGAGGCCCACCAGGTTTTCCGAAATTCCGACGTCCAGAGGGTCCGATGTCCGCAGTTATCGAGTCCTGTCCATTCTCTGAGGCCTTCCGTTTCAAGGAGCTACTCGGTGAGTACCATCGCCGGGGAGGCGTGTTGACGCGCACATAGGTTGTGCCGGTCAAGACGGATTTGGGTACACAAATCCGGTCTGCACTGTTTAGCAGTGTATATGTACTGTTTAGCAGTATATCAAGTATTCCGAAGTATTCAGTTATTGTCAAGAATTCAGCGTGGTGATTAGTTAGGCAGACTGTCATCATTGTCGATCATTGTTATAATGTTTAATGTTTAATGTTTAAAGTATTCAGAAAATGTCTTGCATATTGTGGTATGAATGACTGTTCATTGTTCACTGTTCATTATTGTGTTTCTCGTATTAAGTAAGTTCAAGAGTAAGTATCAGGTCAGTTGTCAATATGCCGCTCTTCTCGAAGTTAAGACAGATTACTACCAGAAAAGGGGTGCTTGAAGAAGCAGTTCCTATTCCTCCTAGAGACACTCCAGGACATTTCATGTACCATAAACATGGCTTAGATGCCATATTGTTTCTTGATCTATGGGTAGATTATACCAAAGGATTACCGGAAAGTCAAAGGTGGCCCATAGCGGGAACCTGGGATGCAGAGTGCATCATGAAAGTGGAGGAAGAGTTATGGAAAAGAAAGGTCAGACAGTCACAGAAAGACGCTGTTGAGTTATGGCGTAAAGAATCTCATAGACGAACAGAAAAAGCACGTAGACAAGAAGAGAGGAGTAAAGAAAGTTCAAATAAAGTTCAAGAAAATCTATTAATTGAGGAAGGTATCCGAGTGAAATCAGAACAAGTAAATAGACAAAGAAATGCTCTTATGAATGGTATGTATCCCCTTCTAGCCGAAGGACTACCTAAGGCTGTTACGGAGGTGCCAAAAGACTTGCCACCCCCATTATTTCCAATTAAGGTACATCCAAAGGGGCATCCCAGAACCGCAGAAGATGTTTTTCTTTCCTCATATCTAGACGATGCAGCTCCCGAGTATGCTAACGCCACACCACATAGACCGTCTGGCGGAGGGGTTCAACGTCAGGATCAGGTATCTGTCCCCGTGCAACAGCAAGTCCCGATACAAGCTTCGGCAAGCACATCTGTTTCCGCATCTGTCTCCGCAGTCGACTCTACAGGGGTATCAACACCCATAGTTGCTGTGTCACGTTCGACGAACCCATTCACACCCGACGCCCCAGATGGGGCCACGGGAGGTGCTAGCAGTACTTTTACACCACCTAGAATAAATAAACTTGTCTTTCAAGAGTCAGCACATTCACGTACACCTAAGTTCGTAAATGAACGTACGCTTAAGGAACTCCTTGTAAATTGTAGATATGACCCGGTGGTTGGTAAAGAGGACGAAATGGTCCTGGCATCATTACGTATCAGACGAGCCGCAGAGTATTTAGCAAGGTTACCAGGAATGACTACGCATCTGGATAACATATATCATTTTGTTCAAACAGGACGAGATCCAGGATGTATTAACAGAGCTATGGAATTCCAGAAAGTAGAGATACAGGGGGAACTGTTACGTTTCCTCATAAACTGTGTGATCAGAAATCAAGATCGTCCGGGGGTAGACCGGAATGCAATGCTTATTCTTACAAGATGGAGTCAGAATATATCAGAAGGGAGACACGATAAGCAAAATTGTATAATAGCCATGTGCCGAAAAATACGTAAAGAAATAGAGCGTATTCATGAAGAGAGATTGGGAACAGACGAGTTTGAGCAAGACGAAGTGTCCGAATCAGGGAATTCCGCAAGACAGTCAGAGACCATAGCCTATGTAGGCAGAGGAAGATCTTGTGAAAATACTAGATGTTTTTCTGATCCAATACACTCTGTATGTCCAAATAATAGCAGAACGTATCCGACGCCTGTAATAAATCTGAAATCTCCTGAACATTTGTTTCAAGCCGCAGACAAAATACTACGAGAACGAAGAGGTTACCACCTCCTCGATTCCATGGATGAGCAAGAATTAGCCAGATCAGCCGTTCATTGGATTGTTAGTCCTGAAAAATACGGTGATGAGACCGTAGCACACACGTTTCTCAACCTCAGTACAGATGAACAACGTTTAGCTGGAATCTATATGATTCAGCAACTCCTCATATTATATAAGAGCCAACATGCTGACCCTGGTCCTTTACCTGATATATTAACGGAACTACTCACGAACAGATGGAGAGGTTCTAGTAACAAGCTAATTAAAGAGATATTAGTGTCACGTAAACAGTACGTCCTTTTTGTAAATCCAGATTCGCTCTCCCTGCCCCCCAGAGAAAGAGCACCGTACTACATGGATAGACAAAATCCTTTACGGGAAGTGCACCCAATAAAAGGCGAAGACAATGAGTTTCACCGTGTATTTGTTTACACACCCATATCAAAAATGGAATTATTAGAAATGAAAAAAGTAGTACCTAGTCATGACAAAGACCCAGCGGGTTTCCACCGAGAAATTAAAGACATGTTACTGATGGGAGAGTACACCTTTCCTGATATTATGACGATATTAAAGGTGCTTTTGCCTGCTGGCATATATGAAAAACTGAAAGAAAAAGAGTGGGAAGTGGGAGACCAAAAGATAGACTGGACAGCATTAGCAGAGGAAGAAAGAAGCCGAGCTGCAGGTTCGGGGCTCGGGGATAAAGTTAAACTATTACCAGGTTTACTAGTACAGGTACTGCCACGTTTATTAACTACAAAAAAGGAAGATTGGGGTGCAATCACAGCCTGTAAACAAAAGCAAGATGAAGACACAAGTGATTATTATGCTCGATTTGAAAAATGTTTTGGTATAAATAGTGGTATAAAAGCAAGTAGTGACTCATATCCACATCTATTTGTGACAAAATTAGTGGAAAATGCATTGCCTCCAGTGAAGAATAGAATATTGAAATTCGAGAGTACCTGGCAAAGTAACACTCCGTCGCAAATGCTACAAATGTTACAGTATCATCACAATAGAATTAGGGATGAACAAGAACACGAGCATAGACGCATGAAGGATACAAAAATGAAAATGCTAGTTTCTCAGACAGTACCAGCAGATGGTCACAAAAAGGGTGTGACACATTCTGGTGATTCTGCAGTTCCTGTAAAAGGAACCTGCAATTACTGTAAACAACTAGGCCATTATGTACATGATTGTCAAGTCCTGAAACGAAATATAGCTACAGGTATTGCAAAAGAGAGACCACGATTAGTTAGACAAGATCAGAATGAACAAGGAGCTATGCAGCATGGACAGTCCGTGCCAGTTCAGCAACAGTCTATGCCAGCCTCACAGCAACCCATACAGTTTGTGCCAGCTGCACCACCGTTGCCTGCTACTGCCACACAAACCACAACACAACAAATGTATCAGACTGCACAGTATGAATACCCTGAGTATCAGCGTTACGCATGAACCAGCCTAGAGAGGGAAGTTGACTTACCGCTTATCGAGATTCCGGTAGATCAAGAAGGACCTTATGTACATAGTGAATTATTAGGTCAAGATAGAAAATTCTTACTCGATACAGGGGCAAGTCGAACAACCATAAAACGTAGTGAAGTTCCAGGGGCACCCCTCTCAGGCTCTCAAAATGTTTCCCTTGGTTTTTCAGGAAAACCTATTGTTAATGAAGTATCACAGCCTCTACCACTTACGATAGGACCTTTGACACGAACTACAGATTTATTGCTTACTAAATCATGCCCAGAAAATTTGTTAGGAATTAAGACTCTGAAAGCACTAGGAGCCATAATATGTTGTTCTCCGGAAGGAGTAAGGTTGTTTTTGCGTGATTTTAAAGGTCACTATGTGTCTAGAGACATGGATCCCCGACTACAGACTTTACCAGTACATCTATGGGCACAAGGCCCTACGGATGTTGGCTGCATGAACATTACACCCTATCGAGTTACATTGAAAGCAGGAGTGGTACTACCACGAATGCGACAATACAAGTTACCGCATGATGCTGTAGTGGCTTTGTTGAAAATCATTGATGAGCTAATTGCCCAGGGAGTAGTTGTAGAAACAGACTCCAATGTATGTAATTCACCGATAATTCCGATTCTTAAACGAACTGATCCTACTGCTCCACCAGTGTACCGATTGGTTATTGATTTGCGTGAACTAAACAAGTGTATTGTACCACAATTCCCTGTGGTCCCTGATATATCATCATTGTTGACAGCAATTGATTCCGAAGCAACATTTTTTACTGTAATTGATCTCAAGAATGCCTTCTTCAGCGTCCCAATAGATCCGGAAAGCCAATACTTGTTCGGATTCAGTTTAAATGGGCGCAGCTTTAAATTCTCACGCGCTCCTCAAGGATTTACAGAAAGCCCCAGCATTTACAGCCAAGCACTGAAACGAGAACTTGACAGTATCCACATGCCAGTCAATACTGCACTGCTTCAATATGTCGATGATCTGCTGATCACCGCGAGAAGCGAGCCAGAATGTGAAAAAGCTTCTCTGACAGTTTTACATTTTCTAGCCGACAAGGGGCACAAGGTGTCCCCTTCTAAGCTGCAATTCTGTGTTCAGCGAGTTATTTATCTTGGTCACTCGCTGTCCAAGGAGGGAAGGCAGCTTACACCAGATCGCATCCAGTTAATTGCTAACATGTCAATACCCCAGACACAAAAGGAGGTGCGGGCTTTCATAGGCCTCACTTCATATTGTAGGCAGTGGATCCCTCAGTACGCATTTCTAGCAAAACCACTCATTCAGTTAACCACACAGGAGGCAGCCACATCGACTGTTCTCCCTTGGACTCAGGAACATACACAAGCTTTTGAAAGCCTAAAGGAAGCTTTATGTCAAGCACCTGTTTTAGCAACACCATGTTATAGCAAACCTTTTACACTCTTTGTTACAGAACGCGAAGGTACTGCCTTGTCAGTACTTACTCAGGATCAAGCAGGATCACGCAAGCCATGTGCTTATTTTTCCAGTACATTAGATCCCGTAGCTCAGGCTTTGCCTGCATGCCTGAAATCAGTGGCAGCGACAGCTTTAGCAATCAGACAAAGCGATGCCATAGTATTAGGACACCCATTGACAGTTCAAGTACCACATGCAGTAGAGGTTCTTGTGAACCGAACACAAACGCAACACTTGACCATAGCAAGACTTACCGGTTATGAACTGACATTGTTTCAACCACACATAGAGATCCGACGGTGTAATACATTGAATCCTGCTACACTATTACCTGTAATTGGAACAGACCCACTAGCTCATGATTGTGTTGAAATCATTGAAATAAAGACGAAACCTAGACAAGACTTGACAGACGTTCCATTGTTAGATCCAGACCTGACGTTGTATGTAGACGGATCATGCATGAGAGCAAGTACAGGAGATTTAGTGGCCGCGTATGCAGTCACAACAGACACTGAAGTTATTGAGACACATTGTATAGATACTCTGTCAGCCCAAGCAGCAGAACTTATTGCTCTAACGCAAGCCTGTATTCAAGCCACAAATAAGAAAGTTAATGTATACACTGACTCACGTTATGCATTCGGAGTTGTACACGACTTCGGCGTGCTGTGGCGAGAGAGAGGTTATTTAACGTCCCATGGTGCCCACATTCAGCACGGGCCCCTCATTCATGCTTTGTTAGACGCAATACATCTACCCACTGCTATATCGATTATGAAATGTAAAGCACACACGAAGGTTACTGATACCATTTCTCAAGGCAATGATTTAGCTGACAGAACAGCTAAACAGACTGCTCAGAATCGCACATTAGACATGACAAAGCCAATAGTTCAGACACCAACACAGTGTATGACAATTAAGGATCCCACACTTGACGTAATTGACATACAGACACATGCCACAGCAGAAGAAATAAAGAAGTGGACTGAACTAGGAGGGATCCAGACAGATCAAGGATGGATGACGAAGGAGAAATCTGTATGGTTTCTCCCTGATTCCATGGTTCAAGCCATTATAGCTACAGTTCACAGTCCAGCACATTTAGGAGAGAAGGCTATGCTAGACAGCATTCAGCACATTTGGTTCAACAAACATTTACGAGCAGCAGCTAAACAAAAAGTTCGTACCTGTATGATATGTTGTCAGTTTAATCCAGGAAAGAGTGTTCCCGTAGAGCAGGGTGGATTTCAGCCTCCTGACCATCCTTTTGAAGTCCTCCAGATGGATTATATTCAGATGGAACGTTGTCGAGGATTCAAATATGTCCTCGTAGTTGTCTGCGCTCTCTCTCGTTGGACAGAGGCGTATCCCGTATCAGATTACACTGCCCCGACTACTGCCAAGCAGCTAGTTCGAGAATTCTTCCCACGGTACGGTTTACCACGTGTTGTATATTCAGATAACGGTCAGCCTTTCTCATCCGAATTAATGAAACATGTCTCACTTTTGTTGGGATATCAGTGGAAATTCCACTGCGTCCGACATCCCGAGGCAGCAGGTCTCGTAGAAAGACATAACCAGACACTGAAAATCAGACTGTCCAAAATATGTAGAGAGAAAGGTGTCGACTGGATAGTAGCATTACCAGTTGCACTCTTTTACATGAGAATGGTAGCACACTCTAGAACAGGGCTATCCCCGTATGAGGTGATCTTTGGTAGACCACCGAATATGTGGGGGACGCCTATACCACGTAAAATAACTGATGTTGACTGTAATATGCTGACAGATTACCTGGCTTCCTTGATGTCTGCACTACAATCTTCTCGTTCACAGGTAGCTGCAGCCTTTCCCGACAACACTGAGGCGAAACCCCATGACGTTGTTCCGGGTAATCTTGTCTTTGTGAGAAACTTCGACAGGAAAAGTCAATTGGAGCCCAGGTGGAAAGCACCCAAGTTGGTCCTGTTGACCACAAGAACAGCCGTGAAGATCGAGGGACGAAAAGGGTGGATTCATTCGAGTCACGTCAAAAAATTTCATGGACTTCCTCCTGACACAGACAGTACTGCCCGTGTGTCTTCCCCCATTGACTCAAAGCTACCTTTGGCTGAGGCCAGTAGCACCGAACTCTATAAACAGAAACTCAGGTCCAGATCTAAACTGTCGGACGATTTGATTGTTTAAGTCCTCTCCAAGGTGAAGCGGTTGAATCTGTCCCGACATGTATCCCTTAGGTCTGAATCATGTAGAGTCCAGAATCATAATGAAACGACATGCTTATTGTAAATTACTGTGTAACCACTGTATTGTGACATTATTAATTTTGTTTTTATTGAGTATTTTAGTAATTATTACGAGTATGATTTTGCACATATATCATCCTATCTCTAAACGTGTTTTCAATATAACTGATGAACATTCTTTTAGTGACCTACCGCCACATGAATTATCTTATAGACTTGCGCTGCGCAATAACACATTCATTAGTATGTTACATCATTCCCATCAGACTAGTAATGCGACCAATTGTTGGGTGTGTGGCCGACTTCCTCCCTATCAGAATAACAAAGGAGTTCTGCCTTTCTTTCCACATCCGTTCACACACAATGGCTCCTGTGGAGCATGGTTTAGTTTATTAAATTCCATAGACCCAGACACAGCAGTTTATCAACAACATTGGATATGGGGAAATCTGAATCTAGTTTTATTCAAAGTCTGTCACCCTAATAAGGAGGGTCACCTCAGTAGAACAGGAACTGATTTAGAAAATGAAGTGTATAAATTAGGTAATTTTACGCCTAATCTTATGATTCTGAATGTCAAATCCGAAGTTGAACTAATTCTGCCCACTATGTCAGTATTTCCAGTTAAGGGTGAATTATGCGTAAGAAAAGTTGGTTCCATACATATGGGCCATAGCCAATGCGTTACTACAGTAGAATATAGTGATCAAGGTAAATCTTCATTTAGAGCTTCTCGCCATTCTTACTTCATATGTGGTCAGACGGCATATATGCGTCTGCCTCTAGATTGGGATGGTACCTGTTACATAGCATTCCTTTTGCCACCTGTTTTCCTAGCTCCCCCTGATTATTATCGAGATGTTCATTTAGTACACAATAGAGAGCGGAGAGATCTCCCAGTTGTCGATTATACTGAGACAGCATGGGACAAGTATGTAGATTTCAATAAAGGTATCTTTCCCTATATAGGTACTATATCAAATAGTAAGCTGATACGCAGACTCACCAAGACTCTTGAAGCTGTAGTAAACGAGACTATAGCCGCCCTAGGCAATCTGACAGAGGAACAATCAGTGATGAGAATTGTTGTTCTCCAGAATCGTCTTGTCCTTGACGTCATCCTGGCCGATAGGGGCGGAGCTTGCAGGGTCATCGGATCCAGCTGCTGCATATTCATACCAGAAAATTCGCCATCTGTATATAAAGCTATAACACGCCTTCATAAGATTGTAAGCCAGATACACGAGAATCCAGGCACTTGGACGTGGTCCGGGTGGTTTTGGAGTGTGATATCAGCCTGGGGATGGAGAGTTCTATCCTTCCTAGGTATTGGCCTTCTTATGCTTTTCAGTTGTTGTTTATGCCTACAATGTGGACCAGCGATTTGTGGTATGTGTGCCACATCGTGTATTCCACATCAAGGTTTTCGTTCAAGATCCCGGAAGAAGAAAGAAGAAGAAATGATGCTCCATGAGCAAATCAATGGAATGATGAAGATTGATGTCTCGTGAAGGGCAAGAAGGGGACAAGGAGGGAATGTGGAAATGTGGATTTTCCTGATCAGTTATGTCCCCTATCTTGGACCCCAACGGTTCTATATGCATGTTACAAGTACATGTATGTTCCCTCCAGTTCCAGTTTCTAAGACGCAAACATATGTGTGTCTACCGTTAACATGTTCTCTGTCAGATCCGCCATCAATGGGCTGGATATTCGATTCCTAAGTATGAAAGGCCACCGACTTTATATGGCTAAGTTACTCCATTTTTACAGTTCAGGCGAGTAGGCCCGATTCTGTCCTCAAGCCTTTCCCTGCTCTCTGTCTCTGACAGCTTCAGCTTGAGCTCGCATCTGTATCCATGAACTTTGTCCTACTCCCTGTGCAGCTAACGGTGCCTGCCTCGGCCAGTTTTCGCCTGTCTGCCAAGAAGTTGTATTTCACCTTCGAATTATCTATTTTGCTCTTCAGCCGATGCATTCCTGTCCAGTGATTTAGGTAAACATTTCCTTTAGCTCACAAGCAAAGGACTCAGCCTTTCCGTCCTCCTGCAAGTGATTCATAGCCCTGTTGCCATGGAAAGTTTTCTGCCCCTCGCATCTCATATAGACACTTAGACGCTTGTACACGCACACAGTCAGTATAGAATAGATTCTGTCCGAGAGTCTCTTCCTTGTGGATAACATAGTTCTTTAAACATAGGATGTTAGATATGATTTGGGATTAGGTTGACTTGACCCCAGACTTCTCGTCTCCACATGTAGAGCTAAATGTCAAGTCCCCTTCACCCCCTAGTTGCACGTCAATTACACGTCATGCTGCCGCGCGCGCATCTATGCCAAGTATTATCTTATAGATCCACCTATGTCTGATAATTCTAACCAATCATGTTTCTTTTATTCCTTATTACGCCTAGTTTCGATTATGTCACTGTCACGTCATTTTTCTTATCAAATGTTACGCCTTCTACATTCGTTTCATTGTAATGTACTTATTATAAAAATACATGTCTGTTAATAAATTATTGTACTTCACTTCCTGAACCTTCGTGGTGACGGAACCTGAGGGCCGCGACTCGAGTCGGCCATTTTGAATGGAATAAAGCCCATTAGAAAACCTCTTATACCACGGATTCTGCCTCTTGTTATTTTGAGCTATTTACTTTAATTTAAGATTCCGCATGAAATTCAGTCCGGTAATATTTATTTTATTTACCACAGGGGCAATAGGTGGGGCAGGCTGCAGTGGGCTCCAGAGAAAGGCCCTGGCACATACTTTTTTTTATTTTTTTTATTACAAGTTAAGCACTGTCCAAACCACGCTGGTGCCAGGGTGGCCTTCGCACTCCTGTCAGACTGCCTGGTAAGGGTGGCATGGCTGCCCTGGCTTCCCTCCACAGACAGACATGCATCCTTTTGGGCAATGCGCGTGAAGCTGGCCCTGATGCCCTCGGTCAGATTCCGACCCGTGAGTGTGTTCGCTCGTTTTCTGGAATCCTTAAGGAACTCTGTCTGCATGCGAGTGCTTGCCACTGCTGCTGTATATGAGACACACCGAAACCATAAACCTATTTTGACGTCGCCTTAACCGTCTATTTACCTGCTTTCATATAATTGCATGACCTCCTCACATGTCTGTAAAATTCACCCTTTGCCTGAATTTATACCCTTTGTTCTGGGATGTTATAGACGGTGGCAGAGTTTGCCCCCATGGCCTCGCCCAGACGGGCACAGCTCGGGGCCCTTTAAACATTGATTCCAGCCCAGAATCCGGGCACATGCAGGGGGGGGGAGGGGGGGCGTTACATCACTTGAGGTTACTTAGGTACTATCATGATTAAAGTTACGAATTCTTCTTCTGTAATAAGGGGGGTGGGGCGAGAGAAGTGGGCGCGGGGTGGGCGATGGAAATAAACCGCTTTAAATCTCGCCCTCCCACGAGGATCGCGGCCGCTCCAAGCCTAGAAAATGAAACTCAATAAATCACGGCGTCTGCGCAAATTCTGCAAAGGAAAGGGGCCGCCGGGGACACGCTGTCGTGTCCGCCCGCCCGTTAAAGATGGATTCTGGGAACGCGAAAAACGGACCCCCCCACCCCAAAAATACATGAATACAGAGCGCCCCTCAGAGCACGAGGGACAGAGCCGCCACGCCACCCCAAGAGCACGGAGTAAAAGGATCCCCCTCAGGGCACGGGGTACAGAGCTACCCTCAAGGCACGGGGTACAGAGCTACCCTCAGGGCACGGGGTACAGAGCTACCCTCAGGGCACGGGGTACAGAGCTACCCTCAGGGCACGAGGTACAGAGCTACCCTCAAGGCACGAGGTACAGAGCTTCCCTCAAGGCACGGGGTACAGAGCCACCCTCAGGGCACGGGGTACAGAGCCACCCTCAGGGCATAGGGTACAGAGCCACCCTCAGGGCACGGGGTACAGAGCCTCCCTCAGGGCCCGAGGTACAGAGCCTTCCTCAGGGCATGGGGTACAGAGCTTCCCTCAGGGCACGGGGTACAGAGATCCCCTCAGGGCACGGGGTACAGAGCCACCCTCAGGGCACGGGGTACAGAGCCACCCTCAGGGCACGGGGTTCAGAGCCACCCTCAGGGCACGAAGTACAGAGCTTCCCTCAGGGCACGGGGTACAGAGCCACCCTCAGGGCACGGGGTACAGAGCCACCCTCAGGGCACGGGGTACAGAGCCACCCTCAGGGCACAGGGTACAGAGCCACCCTCAGGGCACGGGGTACAGAGCCACCCTCAGGGCACGGGGTACAGAGCCACCCTCAGTGCACGGGGTACAGAGCCACCCTCAGTGCACAGGGTACAGTGCTTCCCTCAGGGCACGGGGTACAGAGCCTCCCTCAGGGCACGGAGTACAGAGCTTCCCTCAGGGCACGGGGTACAGAGCTTCCCTCGGGCACGGGGTACAGAACTTCCCTCAGAGCACGGGGTACAACGCCTCCCTCAGGACACGGGGTACAACGCCTCCCTCAGGGCACGGGGTACAGAGCTTCCCTCAGGGCACGGGGTACAGAGCTTCCCTCAGGGCACGGGGTACAGAGCTTCCCTCAGGGCACGGGGTACAGAGCTTCCCTCAGGGCACGGGGTACAGAGCTTCCCTCAGGGCACGGGGTACAGAGCTTCCCTCAGAGCACGGGGTACAGAGCCTCCCTCAGTGCACGGGGTACAGAGCCTCCCTCAGGGCACGGGGTACAGAGCCTCCCTCAGGGCACGGGGTACAGAGCCTCCCTCAGGGCACGGGGTACAGTGCTTCCCTCAGGGCACGGGGTACAGATCCACCCTCAGGGCACGGGGTACAGATCCACCCTCAGGGCACGGGGTACAGAGCCTCCCTCAGGGCACGGGGTACAGAGCCTCCCTCAGGGCACGGGGTACAGAGCTTCCCTCAGGGCACTGGGTACAGAGCTTCCCTCAGGGCACGGGGTACAGAGCTTCCCTCAGGGGACGGGGTACAGAGCCACCCTCAGGGCACGGGGTACAGAGCTTCCCTCAGGGCACGGGGTACAGAGCGTCCCTCAGGGCACGGGGTACAGAGCCTCCCTTAGGGCACGGGGTACAGAGCTCCCCTCAGGGCACGGGGTACAGAGCCACCCTCAGGGCACGGGGTACAGAGCCACCCTCAGGGCACGGGGTACAGAGCCACCCTCAGGGCACGGGGTACAGAGCCACCCTCAGGGCACGGGGTACAGAGCCACCCTCAGGGCACGGGGTACAGAGCCACCCTCAGGGCACGGGGTACAGAGCTTCCCTCAGGGCACGGGGTGCAGAGCTTCCCTCAGGGCACGGGGTGCAGAGCTTCCCTCAGGGCACGGGGTGCAGAGCTTCCCTCAGGGCACGGGGTGCAGAGCTTCCCTCAGGGCACGGGGTACAGAGCCACCCTCAGGGCACAGGGTACAGAGCTTCCCTCAGAGCACGGGGTACAGAGCCTCCCTCAGGGCACGGGGTACAGAGCCTCCCTCAGGGCACGGGGTACAGAGCCTCCCTCAGGGCACGGGGTACAGTGCTTCCCTCAGGGCACGGGGTACAGATCCACCCTCAGGGCACGGGGTACAGAGCCTCCCTCAGGGCACGGGGTACAGTGCTTCCCTCAGGACACTTATGTAAAGCTAAGGTAGATTATCAGGTATGTAATTCGAGTTTGCACACAATTTACTTTTATAGAAAGTCTGCAGTACCCCCTCATGACATGAGGTACAGAACTTCCCCTCAGGGCAGAGGTGCAGAGCCACCGTCAAGGCAGGGGGAAGAGAGGCCCTGTCTATGGAACAAGGGGTCTGAACCCCAAACTATCATACAGGGGTATAGAGTCCCCCTCCACCCTGTGGCACAGGGATACTGAACCCCTAGCTGAGGTACAGAGACTGGGCACAAGGGTACAATGCCTCGTCAAGGGCCTCTGGGTACGGAGTCCCTAAATGTGATACTGGATACAGTGCCCCCCAGAGCACCGGAATACAAACCTCACCCCAAAAAACACCCAAGCCAGTCCCTCCTCCTCCCTCAATCCACAGAGATCCTGCCTGACTGGCACCGAAGTGCATAACAACCTATAGGACGCAGGCTACAGAGCACCATACACACTACTCACTAAGGGGTACAGGGTACTCTCTTAGAAACCTGGGTACAGAGTGCCCTTCGAGGGCGCTTAAATACAGAGCACCACACTAGGGCACTGTCTGGGGGTACAGAGTACCAGGCCTGTAGCCAGAAGTATATTTTTAGGGGGACATGGCCGTCAGCTATGATCACACATTAAAGCTGCGCTCTATAGGCGCATTCGTTACGAAATACTGGTTGTACTGCTACATATCGCCCCCAGAATGTGGCAGTACAAGAATATTGAGGACAGAATATTGAAAGGTAAGTGCATACATAGGAAGTATAGATGTACTATACCTAACTCCACATCTACATACCTTGAAGATATATATACAGTTTAGGTACATATATGTGGAGGAAGGTATAGAAAATCTTTACTAACTTCCTGGTCGATATTTTCAATACGATATTCTGTTCTCAATATTCTGTGCCATCGATATTCTGGTTTGGATTTACTGGCGCTCATCGGGATTATGTGCGAAGGGATACGTGGATTTTTTAAAGGTGCATATTAAAGCACGCTCAATCAACTTTCCACAATCTAAATTTAAATCCTATCAATCAGATGGGATTTAAAGTTGAAGGGTGTAAAGTCTGACTTGCAACTTTATGTATTTTCTAAACTGTTCGAGGTTTTTAAATAAGATGGCCTCAGCCCCGAGCCATTCCCCCACACCTCTTACCTCATGCGGTGGGTATCCAGCCTCCACACTCAAAATGTCTCTAGTTCAGGATGTCCTACCTCGGACATTCAGCATCAGGAAATCATCATGCTTGGAAGACCCGAAATTAAAAATTTAGGAAACTTCATCCGCATCGTAAAGTGTGGAGTTTCCTAATATCAACCAACCAACTCCGTAAGTGAACTTTTAGTTTAACTCACCACTAATTTAAAATAACTTTATGGAGAGCTTGAGGCATATCTATCCAGAACATTTTGCGAAATTAGTGGCAAATGGTGTGTTGTAAGCATTTTAAGGATGCAGCAAAGGTGGACACTAGATGCCCTGATTATGGTTTCCACACTATTTGGTCCAAGGGGACGGATCTTCAGCGTGTTGACCCTGGCAGGGTTATTTAGATATTTAACCATTTTTGAAAGATAAATATTGTGGTATAGCAGCCCTCTGTGACATGACAGGTCACCGTAAAGCTGGTTGGGGTATTTGCACCCCGACTACAAACTGATTAGCCTAACACAATATATGGCTTTTGCAAAATAGATAGCGACCTCTAGAGCAGCAGATATCTCACCAGGGTATATTTCACAGCAGGCCAGTGTACGCAATGACACAATGTCAATCAAATGTAAAGTGTACCTGGCTTGTGATGACTCTGCCCCAGCATTATAGGCTAATCAAAGCACAATGCCATATTGGAATCTGGAGTTTCATGACTGGACATTGCTTCTGAATGGCTGGTAAGTTTAGGTACGGATGCGTCCTCAATAGGAAAGGTCCTACAAGTCGCTGGCTTAAAGACAGGATGACTCACTACCCTGTAAAGTTGTGCAATCTTTGTACACAGCAAATTCCTGTTTGCCAAAACATATACGAAAGGTATGGACTTGGCCATTCCCGTAGTGCCATCCCCAAACTTTTTGCCTTCAGCCTCCTGTCTTCTGAACCTGATGTTGTCTGCTTGTAGGACTAGATGTACTTTACCACTGCTAACCAGTGCTAACATGCTTGTGCTCTCTCCTTTAAACACGCTGAAATTGTCTTACACCCAGTTGGCACATTTAATTTATTTGTAAGTCCCTAGTAAAGTGGTACTATATGTACCCAGTTAAATGCTACTAGTGGGACTTGATTGTGCCACCCACTTAAATCAACTTCTAAACATGTCTCAGGTCTGCCATTGCAGCCTGTGTGTGCAGTTTAAACTGCCATTTTGATCTGGCAGGATGGGCCACCTCTGACTGGATGAGGGGGAGGAGCTGTCCCCTACCATACATGTGCACAAAAGCTCTGACTGGGCACACTCACAAAGGATGTGACATTTTTATTTTTTGACAACAGACAAGCTGGTGCCAGGACAGGCAGACAGAAAATTCCAAACACCTCTTGGGTGGAAACTCCAGAACCTTCTCTTACTTCAAAGCTGGCACCAGGTAAACATAATAGATCCTCAAACCCAACTCCAGAACACCTCTGGACCTGTGGAAGCCTCAGAATGACGTATGTGCTGCTCTGCAAGAAGGACTGTCACTCTGCCGCTCTGTTGCCTGAGAAACAAGCATTTGCAATGCAATAGGTCTCGCAACTGCGAGTTTTGGAGCTATTGGTATTGTAAATGACAATGCCTTTAATTTATTCACAAGCATCAGGCATCAGACATCCACAAGCATCAGACATCAGGCATAAGACATCCACAAGCATCAGGCATCAGACATCAGTCATGAGACATCAGGCATCAGACATCCACAAGCATCAGACATCAGGCATCAGACATCCACACGCATCAGACATCAGGCATCAGGAATCAGACGTCAGACATCCACAAGCATCAGGCATCAGACATCAGGCAGCAGACATCCACAAGCATCAAATATCAGGCATCAGACATCCACAAGCATCAGACATCAGGAATCAGACATCAGGTATCACACATCAGACATCAGGCATAAGACATCAGGCATCAGACATCCACAAATATCAGACATCCACAAGCATCAGACATCAGGCATCAGACATCCACAAGCATCAGACATCAGGAATCAGGCATCAGACATCAGGCATCAGACATCAGGCATCAGACATCAGGCATCAGGCATCAGACATCAGGCATCAGACATCCACAAGCATCAGACATCCACAAGCATCAGACGTCAGGCATCAGACATCAGGCATCAGACATCATGCATCAGACGCATCAGACATCAGGAATCAGACATCAGGAATCAGACATCAGGCATCAGACATCAGGCATCAGACACCAGACATCAGGCACCAGACATCCACAAGCATCAGACATCCACAAGCATCAGACATCCACAAGCATCAGACATCCACAAGCATCAGACATCATGGATCAGACATCCGGCATCAGACATTCACAAACATCAGGGATCAGACATCAGGCATCAGACACCCACAAACATCAGACATCAGGCATCAGACATCCACAAGCATCAGGCATGAGACATCAGGCATCAGACATCATGCATGAGACATCATGCATGAGACATCCACAAGCATCAGACATCAGGCATCAAACATCCACAAGCATCAGACATCCACAAGCATCAGACATCATGCATCAGACATCAGGCAACACACATCCACAACCATCAGGCATCAGGAATCAGACATCAGGTATCAGACATCAGGCATCAGACATCAGGCACCAGACATCAGGCACCAGACATC
Organism: Triturus cristatus; assembly: GCF_964204655.1. Taxonomy (NCBI): domain Eukaryota; kingdom Metazoa; phylum Chordata; class Amphibia; order Caudata; family Salamandridae; genus Triturus; species Triturus cristatus. The sequence goes on along the minus strand of NC_140593.1, from coordinate 1,191,956,435 downwards.
AGCCATCAGGCATAAGACATCATGCATCAGACATCATGCATCAGACATCATGCATCAGACATCATGCATCAAACATCCACAAGCATCAGACATCAGGCATCAGACATCCACAAGCATCATACATCAGGCATCAAACATCCACAAGCATCAGACATCCACAAGCATCAGACATCATGCATCAGACATCAGGCAACACAGATCCACAAGCATCAGGCATCAGACATCAAACATCGGGCATGAGACATCAGACATCCACAAGCATCAGACATCAGGCATCAGACATCCACAAGCATCAGACATCAGGAATCAGACATCAGGTATCAGACATCAGGCATAAGACATCAGGCATCATACATCAGGCACCAGACATCAGCCATAAGGCATAAGACATCATGCATCAGGCATCATGCATCAGACATCATGCATCAGACATCCACAAGCAGCAGGCATCAGGCATCCACAAGCATCAGACATCCACAAGCATCAGACATCAGGCATCAGACATCATGCACCAGACATCATGCATCAGACATCAGGCAACATACATCCACAAGCATCAGCCATCAAACATCAGGCATCAGATATCAGACATCAGGCATCAGACATCCACAAGCATCAGGCATAAGACATCCACAAGCATCAGACATCAGTCATGAGACATCAGGCATCAGACATCCACAAGCATCAGACATCAGTCATCAGGCATCAGACATCCACAAGCATCAGACATCAGGCATCAGGAATCAGACGTCAGACATCCACAAGCATCAGGCATCACACATCAGGCAACAGACATCCACAAGCATCAAATATCAGGCATCAGACATCCACAAGCATCAGACATCAGACATCAGGAATCAGACATCAGGTATCACACATCAGACATCAGGCATATGACATCAGGCATCAGACATCAGGCATCCACAAGTATCAGACATCTACAAGCATCAGACATTAGACATCAGGCATCGGACATCAGGCATCAGACATCATGCATCAGACATCAGGCATCAGACATCCACAAACATCAGGCACCAGGCATCAGACATCAGGCATCAGGCAGCAGACATCAGACATCAGGCATCAGACATCAGGCATCAGACATCAGACATCATGCATCAGACATCATGCATCAGACATCCACAAGCATCAGACATCAGACATCCACGAGCATCAAGCATCAGACATCAGGCATCAGACATACACAAGCATCAGACATCAGGAATCAGACATCAGACATCAGGTATCAGACATCAGGCATCAGACATCAGGCACAAGACATCAGCCATCAGCCATCAGGCATAAGACATCATGCATCAGACATCATGCATCAGACATCATGCATCAGACATCCACAAGCATCATACCTCAGGCATCAAACATCCACAAGCATCAGACATCCACAAGCATCAGACATCATGCATCAGACATCAGGCAACACAGATCCACAAGCATCAGGCATCAGACATCAAACATCGGGCATGAGACATCAGGCATCAGACATCCACAAGCATCATACATCAGGCATCAGACATCCACAAGCATCAGGCATCAGACATCAAACATCGGGCATGAGACATCAGGCATCAGACATCCACAAGCATCATACATCAGGCATCAGACATCCACAAGCATCAGACATCAGGAATCAGGCATCAGACATCAGGCATCAGACATCAGGCATCAGGCATCAGGCATCAGGCATCAGGCATCAGACATCCACAAGCATCAGACATCCACAAGCATCAGACGTCAGGCATCAGACATCAGGCATCAGACATCATGCATCAGACGCATCAGACATCAGGAATCAGACATCAGGCATCAGGCATCAGACATCAGGCATCAGACATCAGGCATCAGACATCAGACATCAGGCACCAGACATCCACAAGCATCAGACATCCACAAGCATCAGACATCATGGATCAGACATCCGGCATCAGACATTCACAAACATCAGGGATCAGACATCAGGCATCAGACACCCACAAACATCAGACATCAGGCATCAGACATCCACAAGCATCAGGCATGAGACATCAGGCATCAGACATCATGCATGAGACATCATGCATGAGACATCCACAAGCATCAGACATCAGGCATCAAACATCCACAAGCATCAGACATCAGGAATCAGACATCAGGTATCAGACATCAGGCATAAGACTTCAGGCATAAGACTTCAGGCATCATACATCAGGCACCAGACATCAGCCATCAGGCATAAGACATCATGCATCAGACATCATGCATCAGACATCATGCATCAGACATCCACAAGCATCAGACATCCACAAGCATCAGACATCCACAAGCATCAGACATCCACAAGCATCAGACATCCACAAGCATCAGACATCAGGCATCAGACATCATGCACCAGACATCATGCATCAGACATCAGGCAACATACACCCAAAAGCATCAGACATCAAACATCAGGCATCAGATATCAGACATCAGGCATCAGACATCCACAAGCATCAGGCATAAGACATCCACAAGCATCAGTCATGAGACATCAGGCATCAGACATCCACAAGCATCAGACATCAGGCATCAGACATCCACAAGCATCAGACATCAGGCATCCGGAATCTGACGTCAGACATCCACAAGCATCAGACATCAGGCATCAGACATCCACAAGCATCAAACATCAGGCATCAGTCATCCACAAGCATCAGACATCAGAAATCAGACATCAGCTATCACACATCAGACATCAGGCATAAGACATCAGGCATCAGACATCCACAAGCATCAGACATCAGGCATCAGGAATCAGACGTCAGACATCCACAAGCATCAGACATCAGGCATCAGACATCCACAAGCATCAAATATCAGGCATCAGACATCCACAAGCATCAGACATCAGGAATCAGACATCAGTTATCACACATCAGACATCAGGCATACGACATCAGGCATCAGACATCAGGCATCAGACATCCACAAGTATCAGACATCTACAAGCATCAGACATTAGACATCAGGCATCAGGCATCAGACATCATGCATCAGACATCAGGCACCAGGCATCAGACATCAGGCATCAGGCATCAGGCAGCAGACATCAGACACCAGGCATCAGACATCAGACATCAGGCATCAGACATCATGCATCAGACATCCACAAACATCAGACATCAGGTATCAGACATCAGGCATCAGGAATCAGGCATCAGACATTCACAATCATGCATCAGACATCAGGCATCCACAAACATCAGACATCAGGCATCAGACATCCACAAGCATCAGACATCAGATATCAGGCATCAGACATCATGCATCAGACATCATGCATCAGACATCAGGTGTCAGACATCAGGTGTCAGACATCATGCATCAGACATCCACAAGCATCAGGCATCAGACAGCCACAAGCATCAGACATCCACAAGCATCAGACATCAGGAATCAAACATCCACAAGCATTAGACATCCACAAGCATCAGACATCTTGCATCAGACATCAGGCAACACACATCCACAAGCATCAGGCATCAGACATCAAACATCGGGCATCAGACATCAGGCATCAGACTTCCACAAGCATCAAGCATCAGACATCAGGCATCAGACATCCACAAGCATCAAGCATCAGACACCAGGAATCAGACATCAGGAATCAGACATCAGACATCAGGCATCAGACATCAGGCAACACACATCCACAAGCATCAGGCATCAGACATCAAACATCGGGCATCAGACATCAGGCATCAGACTTCCACAAGCATCAAGCATCAGACACCAGGAATCAGACATCAGACATCAGGCATCAGACATCAGGCACCAGACATCAGGCACCAGACATCAGGCACCAGACATCCACACGCATCAGACATCCACAAGCATCAGACATCATGGATCAGGCATCAGACATCATGGATCAGACATCAGGCATCAGACATCCGGCATCAGACATTCACAAACATCAGGGATCAGACATCAGGCATCAGACATCCACAAGCATCAGACATCAGGCATCAGACATCATGCATGAGACATCATGCATGAGACATCCACAAGCATCAGACATCAGGCATCAAACATCCACAAGCATCAGACATCCACAAGCATCAGACATCATGCATCAGACATCAGGCAACACACATCCACAGGCATCAGACATCAAACATCGGGCATCAGACATCAAACATCGGGCATCAGACATCCACAAGCATCAAGCATCAGACATCAGGCATCAGACATCCACAAGCATCAGACATCAGGAATCAGACATCAGGTATCAGACATCAGGTATCAGACATCAGGTATCAGGCATCAGACATCAGGCACCAGACATCAGCCATCAGGCATAAGACATCATGCATCAGACATCATGCATCAAACATTCACAAGCATCAGACATCCACAAGCATCAGACATCAGGCATCAAACATCCACAAGCATCAGACATCCACAAGCATCAGACATCATGCATCAGGCAACACAGATCCACAAGCATCAGGCATCAGACATCAAACATCGGACATGAGACATCAGGCATCAGACATCCACAAGCATCAGACATCAGGAATCAGACATCAGGTATCAGACATCAGGTATCAGACATCAGGCATAAGACATCAGGCATCATACATCAGGCACCAGACATCAGCCATCAGGCATAAGACATCAAGCACCAGACATCATGCATCAGACATCATGCATCAGACATCATGCATCAGACATCCACAAGCATCAGACATCAGGCATCAGACATCCACAAGCATCAGACATCCACAAGCATCAGGCATCAGACATCATGCACCAGACATCATGCATCAGACATAAGGTAACATACATCCACAAGCATCAGACATCAAACATCAGGCATCAGATATCAGACATCAGGCATCAGACATCCACAAGCATCAGGCATAAGACATCCACAAGCATCAGGCATCAGACATCAGTCATGAGACATCAGGCATCAGACATCCACAAGCATCAGACATCAGTCATCAGGCATCAGACATCCACAAGCATCATACATCAGGCATCAGGAATCAGACATCCACAAGCATCAAACATCAGGCATCAGTCATCCACAAGCATCAGACATCAGAAATCAGACATCAGCTATCACACATCAGACATCAGGCATAAGACATCAGGCATCAGACATCCACAAGCATCAGACATCAGGCATCAGGAATCAGACGTCAGACATCCACAAGCATCAGGCATCACACATCAGGCAACAGACATCCACAAGCATCAAATATCAGGCATCAGACATCCACAAGCATCAGACATCAGACATCAGGAATCAGACATCAGGTATCACACATCAGACATCAGGCATACGACATCAGGCATCAGACATCAGGCATCCACAAGTATCAGACATCTACAAGCATCAGACATTAGACATCATGCATCAGACATCCACAAACATCAGGCATCAGACATCAGGCATCAGGCAGCAGACATCAGGCATCAGGCAGCAGACATCAGACATCAGGCAGCAGACATCAGACATCAGACATCATGCATCAGACATCATGCATCAGACATCCACAAGCATCAGACATCAGGCATCAGACATCCACGAGCATCAAGCATCAGACATCAGGCATCAGACATCCACAAGCATCAGACATCAGGAATCAGACATCAGACATCAGGTATCAGATATCAGGCATCAGACATCCACAAGCATCAAATATCAGGCATCAGACATCCACAAGCATCAGACATCAGACATCAGGAATCAGACATCAGGTATCACACATCAGACATCAGGCATACGACATCAGGCATCAGACATCAGGCATCCACAAGTATCAGACATCTACAAGCATCAGACATTAGACATCAGGCATCAGACATCAGGCATCAGACATCCACAAACATTAGGCACCAGGCATCAGACATCAGACATCAGACATCAGGCATCAGACATTATGCATCAGTCATCATGCATCAGACATCATGCATCAGACATCCACAAACATCAGACATCAGGTATCAGACATCAGGCATCAGGAATCAGGCATCAGACATCAGACATCAGGCATCAGACATCCACAAGCATCAGGCATCAGACATCCACAAGCATCAAGCATCAGACATCAGGCATCAGACATCCACAAGCATCAGACATCAGGAATCAGGCATCAGACATCAGGCATCAGACATCAGGCATCAGACATCAGGCATCAGACATCCACAAGCATCAGACATCCACAAGCATCAGACATCCACAAGCATCAGACATCCACAAGCATCAGACGTCAGGCATCAGACATCAGGCATCAGACATCAGGCATCAGACATCCGGAATCAGACATTCACAAGCATCAGACATCAGGCATCAGACATCATGCATCATGCATCAGGCATCAGGCATCCGGCATCCGGCATCAGGCATCATGCATCATGCATCAGGCATCAGGCATCAGGCATCAGGCATCAGGCATCAGGCATCAGACATCCACAAGCATCAGGCATCAGACATCCGCAAGCATCAGGCATCAGACATCAGACAGTGTGCTCAGTTGTATTATGTCCGCTGGAATAATAGCAAAGTAAACAAAGCAAAGTACTAACTTGTACTACAAAAAGTATGTGCGCTGCTATTAATATAAAGCTTAGCGTGCAGCGCAGTTATTTGCTCATGGCAACCTAAAAACAAACAAAAATGTAAAAAGACTGCGCTCTGTTGGCATTAAATAATGTTAAAGACGTACATCGTAAAGACCTTCCCTCTGAAAATAAAGAAACCCATTTCGAACATGCAGGCTTTTGTAAGCACATGATAACGTGAATGTTTAAAAACACGAACAAGACAAGCCCGGTGGAGCGTGGCGCGCGCGCTTGGCGGGGGCGGGGGAGCGCATTCTAGGCGGGTGAGCGGACCCTTTGAAGTACGATGCCAAACGGATTGCATGGCGGCACGATGCACGTGATTGTGCGCGTGCCGCCATGCAATCCGCTTTTGGGAGCACTTTTGGGAGCCCCTTACTAGAGTCTCGCTGTGCGATCGCTTACGCGATAGCCAGGCGAGACCTAAAAAGACTAGACCTGCATCTTGATCCCACGACCTGCAAAGTCACTCCAAGGGCTAGTTGGCTTGCCTCCTAATCAGACCCTCGGGGACAGAAAAACATTTCAACCACCTTGAACCCAGCACTCAGACTCTACTTATTGTGAGTCTCACCCTGCAAGAGGTGCCCCCCCGGTCCTAGAGCAGGGGCGGCTCCTCCGCTAAGGCAGAGGCGCGTCGCCCCACTGCTCTTTGAGCAGGAAAAATAAAATGATAATAACGTTTATCTTTTGCAGATTCAGGGCTGGGTTAGGGCAGGGCAGGGCTGGAGGCACAGGGGGAGGAGTGGTTTGAGCACACTAAGTGCACCTGACTGCTTGTCCGGCCTTGTGGGACCGACCAAACAGTCCTGCGCACTTAGCATGTTCCCCGCCAGGCTGCATTACACAGCCTTGTGGGGAACATGCCCAGGCATGAAAACAACAAGAGAGGGAGGGAATTTGTCTGAGGAACACTCTTAATCCCCCAAGCAATATACTAAAAAACAACAGAGGAGTGCGTCTCTTTATTAAACATGTGACTAGAGCACAAGTGAAGAAACCAAATAGGTTCTTAATAAAGCCCTCACTCACCAACCTGGTTGGTGACATGCTTTATCATCGGGCCCCACCAGGAGAGGTCGAATTCCACCCTGGTGTGCTACGACGCCAGAATTACTGCGGAGCTGTTTTTTTGTGTGTTCGGTGAAAGTGAAGGTGAGTTGAAAATGTCACTTGTGCTCTATTCATATGTTTAATAAAGAGGCACGCTCTTCTGTTGTTTTTGAGAACATGCCCTGGCTCCCAGTCCCCATCTGAGTGCGATTCATGGTGCTCAGACCAATCACAATGCTGCATTGCATCGTTGTGACTGGCTTAGTGGAGCCAATCCCAACGTGGCATTGCAATGTTGCAATGGACTATGGGGAGCCTGGGTGCTTTCTGGTTCCCAGACTCCAGAGAAGCAAGTAGAGACGGCCAGTGGAAGAGGTAAGTGGTATACATTTTCTTTGATTATGTCCCCCTGCTATGTCCCCCTCTTTCCCCCACCCCTCCACCCTCACTCCCTGCCAGCCGCTACTGGCCCTGGACCATTGGAAGTGGGCCTGAAGTGCTCTGCCCGCCCAGCTGAGGTCCTGCAAGCTAAACTGATGCAGCGCAACGCATCACCTCGCAGACACCAGACTCCACATCGCGGCCCGCAGTCTCCTCAGAAACGCCGCTATACTATGCACGCTCGACACAGGGCTTCAAATTGCGAGCACCTCGTGTATAGCATCCTCGACGACAATGCAGGACTACGCATCACAGCTCAATCAGAACCACCACTTTGACACGGGATCTCGCAATGCTCCGCAAAACAGGATTTATGGTACTTTGTTCAGCTGGCCTAACTGGGTCCATGTATCTATTCTGCACTCCATCCTGGTTGACCTAAACTTGACTTTGTCCCAGTCCAGCACAAGCAGATAACTACAGTTGCACATTGTGCTTTTAGGAACAGTTTTTACCTAAATTTTAATTATTGCACATGTCCGGTTCTACTGATTGGACCTTTGTTGTTTTGGTATCAAATAATTGATCACATTTTACCCTATGTTTCTAAATTGGTGTGGGATTGTCCATGTGTTGTGTTTTCACTTTATTACTGTTTGAAGTACTGCATAAAGACTTTACACAAGTTAAGCCTGACTGCTTCGTGCCAAACTACCAGAGTGTTAAGCTCAGGTTAATTTGGGGTTTGCTGCTTGAGTAGGGTCTCACCCACCTCAACCAGTAACCCAACAAATAGCCATGAAGGGAGCTCAGCTAATGCCCACTGAATTCTTGGCCTTTCAGCTGTGACAGTGAACTAGTGTTGGTAGCACCTTTCATATCCGCTTCTCACACACAACACTGGCATCCCACAGGATGCCAGGATTATTCAACATCTAGCTTAACCCCTTACCAAACATGATTACATCATTCAACCCCACACATTACAACTTTGCAGACGACACCCAAATCATTTTTAAATATAGAAGGTCTGGACGACCTCTCCAATTTAAATCTTGACCGCCATTGGGCCATAAACACATGTATGCTGAACAATCATCTACAGCTAAATATCGCAAAGACAGAGTTTAAGACCTGCGGAAAATGTAAAAAATACCTGCCTACCGCCAACATCAGGCCCCTCCAACAATAGCAAGAGAAGTCATAAACCTAGGGATAACCATGGATTCGGACCTATAATTGATACCACATGTTAACACAGTAAAACAGAGTGCACTTACACAATGAAAACACAGCGTTGCATCCTCCCATCCTCCCATACCTTGGATAATCTCCAAGCTTGACTATGCCAACAGCCAATACCTTGGAGCACCGCATTCACCATATGCAAAATCGAACTCATCCAAAACGCTGCTGCAAGACTCCTTCTCTGTGTTCACCCAAGAGAACACATGACTCCACTGGCTACCTACAATGTTCAAGGCACTTGAAGAGCAATGTTCAAGGCACTTTGCATTGTTCACAGGACCTCCAAGGAGAAGGGACTGCTGTACTTACAAGCTAAATTTAAGCACTACAAACAAATCGGGACATTGCGCTCCCGGCTTGCAAAACTGATCACCATGAATCCGTTGGAGGCACTGCTTTCTCAGTACAAGTCGCCACGCTCTGGAACTCACCACCAGCCAGCATTCGAAGAACCCAGGAGCATATACATTTCAGGAGACTGTTGAAAACATGCCTAATTCAAAGACAACTAAAGCACCACACATCCTGGCAACAGAACCTGGAAAGACAGTCGCACCCTCAAATCCTTTAGCTTACAGTCCACAGACTGAAAACAACCCAACCAGAAAACTACTTTCGATAAGCTGGGAAGTTAAGGAGGGCTTACTTATGCTTCACTGGGGTATTGTGTAGTTATGTCAGTTCATAGAGAACATTTCTGGCCCCCACTAATACTAATACCATCACACTCAGCTGTCAGCAGCCACTGTAATTTACACCTCCTACATTCACATAAGACATATCTGCTACGAGGGCCGTCCATCACCAGTACTGTGCGGCCAATAAACCAACCATCACAAAATGAACAGGCATGGAATAACTGAAGAGCTCTGTCCATACTGGGGGTCAATTGGAGGACTTAAATCTAGTCCATGAGTGCAGGTCCCAAATAGCGATGCACTATGGTCACTACTTTACATCCCATAATGATATTCAGATATGAGAAGATAGTAGCAATGTACATCCCAGCCAATCTCTCCGCTCCTCTCTCCCTCCAGCAATGCCACCTCTGCCCGAGACCTTTACCCAAAGGTTCTGATTGGACAACCCAGTGCAGTAACCAGCGAAGCGGACTATATCATGAGAACACCATAAAGTTACCTGCAGGGCTGCTCAAAGCTGCCGCCGTACTGAATAACCATATACTGAACATTTATGTCTCCTACACCTCATCATCCTCCACACTGCTACGCGATGCATCTTGTAACACGATAACAGCACATCATTTGACGTCACGCACAACATGGAAACACTTTCCACATAGGACCACAAAACAAAGACAACACCTTCCATCCACACTCCTATAAGGCGTAGCTTGCTGCCCCTGTAGGTAAGCGCTTCAGTGCCAAAGATAGGGGTAGTAGGTGCTATACAATACAATACAATATTTATCATTTGCGCATCTCCAAGAATTGTTTTGATCTTATTAAAATCTCTTTTTCCATCAGACTTTGGAATTAAATAACAAAATGTGCTTCATTTGTGGTTTTATAACTGCTGGTATATGTTGACATATTTGTAAAGTTAATTTACAGGTATTTAATGTTTTGTGTGAATTAGAAAGAAATTGACATCCTACAGTATCTCTTTTTGCACACCCTATATGCATATGCAAGGCCACTGGAGTTATTATGGCTGCAGCGTTTTCCGCTAAATTACGAGTTTGTCACATTTGACATAAAATCCACCTTCTACTGCATAATGGAAAGATTTTAATAATAAACAAATTTTGTTTGTAGCTCAAACAGATCAAAAGTTACTAAAAATGCTGCAGAACAGTGGAAGGTCCTCAGCAAAGGTTAACTGGTCACTTTCAGTTATTTATATCTGTATTTGGATGTGGAACTGGTCCTACTGAAGTGAAACCCTTGCCATTCTGTGACAGCACTAATGTGCAAAAATAATAAAATAATAAACTGATACTATCACATAATGCGTCACATTAACCCGCATAATTTCTGTTTTCTTGCCACATAATTTAGTCAACTTTTGCAGCAAAAATGTAGGCCTCCCCTGTCGCATAAATCCAGCGGTCTCATCTGTACCCCAGCAAGATTGTTCACTCTACAGAATCCTCTCACTTGGCAGTCAAAGAAAGAAAAGTAAAACACACCCCCACTCAATCTGACCGGAGACATGGCCTGAACATGCAGCAAACCTAAGAAGATACAATCAAAATTGATGGACATTTTTATTGCTCATTCACCTTCAGAACTCGATAATTTTGGGGGAGCCAAAGATAAATATGGGCTGGACTGGCCCTCAAATGCCCCCCCCCCACCCGTGGCTACTGCCCTGTTGGGTACTCACTAATAAACCTGGGGTCAGAGTACCGCTCTAGGACAGGGAGGCATACTAGGGTACACAGCCCTTACTAAACATTTAGCGGACAGGGTACCGTTCTAAAGAGGAGGATACAGAACCCCTCTTAGAGCACAAGGGTAAAGACTCCTCACTAAGAAACTGGTGCAGTCTCCTTCTAGGAATAAGGGGTACAAAGCATCACCTTAGAACCCTGGGGTACAAAGTCCTCACTTAAATATCAGGTACCATACCAGTGAGGGGGGGGGGACGGGAGGGGGGTAGAAAATAAAAGAATAAAGAAAACTTACCTGCTGGTTGTGTCGCCAGCTGCCCCCTCCCCTCGTTGCGGGAAGCACCTGGGCTTCCAGGCTCCCTAAGCCAATGACAATGCTGCAATGCAGCATTATGACTGGTTCCCCTAGTTCCCCTAAGCCAATCACAGTGCTGCATTACAGTGCCGTGGTTCAGTGCTCAGGCGGGGACATGGAGCCAGTGCATGTTCCCCACCAGGCTGCGTAATGCTCATCAATGTTTGGGCGGCCCTAGACGGCCGGTCAAACATTCGTGCGCACTTTGAGTGTGCTCACCACTCCTGCCCTGGCCCCTGCTCTGGCCAACCCCGCCCCTCCCCGCACCTAGGAACGGAAAAATACATTGATAAAAACGTTTCTTTACTACTATTATTTTATTTTTCCTCTGCAGTGCTCTTAAAGCAGTGGGGAGACGCTCCTTCACCTTAGCGGAGGAGCCGTACCTGGTACAGACTATCTCTTCAGGGTATAGAGCACCACTTTAGGGTACAGAGCACCACTCTTGATACAGAACACCACTCTGGGGTACGAAGCACCACTTTAGGGTACACACCATCACTCTGGGACACAGAGCACCTCTCTGGGGTACAGAGCACCACTCTTTGATACAGAACACCACTCTGGGGTACGAAGCACCACTTTAGGGTACACACCATCACTCTGGGACACAGGGCACCTCTCTGGGGTACAGAGCACCACTTTAGGATACAGAGCACCACTCTGGGACACAGAGCACCTCTCTGGGGTACAGAGCACCACTTTAGGATACAGAGCACCACTCTGGGACACAGAGCACCTCTCTGGGGTACAGATCACCACTTTAGGGTACACACTATCACTCTGGGATACAGAGCACCACTCTGGGATACAGAGCACCTCTCTGGGGTACAGAGCACCACTTTAGGATACAGAGCACCACTCTGGGACACAGAGCACCTCTCTGGTGTACAGAGCACCACTTTAGGGTACACACTATCACTCTGGGATACAGAACACCACTCTGGGGTATGGAGCACCACTTTAGGGTACACACTACCACTCTGGGATACAGAGCACCACCCTGGGGTACAGTCACCACTAGGGTACCGAGTGCCACCCTGGGGTACAGAGCATCACTTTAGGGGTCAAACCTCTACTGTGGGGTACATAGCACCTCTCTGCAGGTACAGACCACCACTCAGGGGTGCAGAGCACCACTTTAGAGTACAGAGCACCACCCCGGTGCACAGAGCACCACTTTAGGTAACTGGGATACAAACTCCTCACAAAGCAGCTAGGGTACGGAGCACTCTGAAGGACACAAAGGCAAGCACACAGTAAGGCACAGTGTATACTGGGGTACGAGCCCTCTTCTAGGTGAGAAGAGTAGACACTGAGGTACAGAACTCTCCCCCTCCAGGGCACAGGGCTGAAGAGCTCCGCCCTAGAGCGCCGGGGCACATCCTACCACCCCGGAGAGAGCTGTAAGGAGTGAGAGAGGGGCAAGAAGAAAAAAGAGGGAATGAATATTGAGCTAAGAGGGGACAGAAGTGAAATATGGAAGGGCGAGATAGGAAGGTAGTGCAATATAAAGACAAGCAGAACAAGCATTGGCAAAGTCAATAGGTCTAGCTTTAATGTTGCACGCGGGCGGGAGTCACCAGGAGTGAAGAGAGAGGACTCTATAGTTGTAAAATACTCCATCAGTGCAAGCCGGGAAATGGGGCCGAAGGATATCCCAGGCAGCCAACACCTCTGGTGAGATATGGATAGGCCACTCACCTGAGCCAAGATATGACTGGAAAAGTCTCAAGCAGTGTTGGACTGGCCTTTCGGGCAATCTGGTGCTGCCAGGTGGGCGAGCTTCCAAGGGCCAGGGTGTGGGCTATTGTTTGGAACTGTCACAGCTCATGAGATAAAACGACCTACTGGCCCTTTAAACAGTGCCTTACGGCCCATAGTCTACTTTCTGTACATTGTAAGCACTAGGTCTGTTTGACAAACTATGCTATAAAAAGCCAGACCTACGAATTGAAGACATAGATAACAAGCATTGGCATAGCCAATAGGTCTCGCCTTTGGGACCGTCTAAGTGATTAGCCATACAACAGTTGATGTTGTTGCACCAAGGATATTATGCTGGATAACTAAACACTAATAAAGTCCCAAAGGCGGGACCTATTGGCTATGCCAATGCTTGTTATTTCTTTTGCTGGCACTGTGAATATGTGTTGTGACTGCATTATGGTGTACATGACCATTGCTCAGATCGTGAGTGTTTTATCAGCTGTGTTCCTGTTTTACACAATTCCTTGTCAAGCTGTTAGGCTTGTGTGCTCAGCTACGGAGACTGTTGTCATGATGAGATGTGCGTGTTTTACAAAAATATATTTTGACTTTCAAATTCCTTCCTGCTTCGAGGGTGCCTTAAGAACTCTCTTTAGTTAATGGCTCTTGCGTGAACGAGGAGAATGGCTTTCAAACAACAAAGCGATGTGTTTCCTTTGTATGTGTGTGTGTCACTGGGAGTTCTAGTGACACTGTGTCCTTGACGCCTTTAGGCCACGCTGCTTGCATTCCGGGTTGTGCACGGAGAGCTCGCTGACTAACGTGTCCTTACGTGACTTCTCTGCCGTTCTGCACGCGGCCACGTGAGTCACGCGTCACGCGTCTCGGCGTGGGTCTGGTTAGTAGAATGCGGTCTGTCTCTTTCCTTGTTTGTTTGGTGGGTAGGGGCCTTTTGTAAAGTGCGCGCACATGTGTTTTTGCGCAATTGGCGTTTTTTTCTGGGAATTTTATGCATTGCCAATGTAAACAAGGAAGTTAACCGCGGGGCCAAAGTGAAAGTGATCGTGGGGGAAAAATGCTACCGTCGGCCACAGCCTGCAGTGCATGTGCGCGAGTGGTGTGCGCGCAGCAGTAATCACGCCATATGGCGCCTCTGCTCAAGCGCGCGCCCGCGCACATGCACTTCAAGATGTGGATGGCGGTAGCATTTTTTGAAGCCCTTACTTAAAGTCTCGCCAGACCAGCGCAAGCGCTGGGTCAGGCGAGACCTAAAAAGAATAAAAGCGACGTTGAAAACGGCAAGAGCAATGGGCATGAAGTAATATAGAGATATACAGGGGGGGCAGAGGGGGGGTGTTAGGGGCAGAGAGGGGTGTGAGGGGCAGAGGGAGGGGTGTGAGGGGTAGAGAGGGGTGTGAGGGTTAGAGGGAGGGGTGTGAGGGGTAGAGAGAGGAGTGTGATGGGCAGAGGGAGGGGTGTGAGGGGCAGAGGGGGGGTGTGAGGGGCAGAGGGAGTGGCGTGAGGGGCAGAGGGAGGGGTGTTAGGGGCAGAGGGAGGGGTGTGAGGGGCAGAGGGAGGGGTGTGAGGGGTCGAGAGGGGTGTGAGGGTCAATGGGAGGGGTGTGAGGGGTAGAGAGGGGTGTGATGGGCAGAGGGAGGGGTGTGAGGGGTAGAGAGAGGGGTGTGATGGGCAGAGGGAGGGGTGTGAGGGGCAGAGGGGGGGTGTGAGGGGCAGAGGGAGTGGCGTGAGGGGCAGAGGGAGTGGCGTTAAGGGCAGAGAGGGGTGTGAGGGGCAGAGGGAGGGGTGTGAATGGTAGAGAGGGGTGTGAGGGTCAGAGGGAGGGGTGTGAGGGGTAGAGAGAGGGGTGTGATGGGCAGAGGGAGGGGTGTGAGGGTAGAGAGAGGGGTGTGATGGGCAGAGGGAGGGGTGTGAGGGGCAGAGGGGGTGTGTGAGGGGCAGAGGGAGTGGCGTGAGGGGCAGAGGGAGGGGTGTTAGGGGCAGAGGGAGGGGTGTTAGGGGCAGAGGGAGGGGTGTGTGAGGGGTAGAGAGGGGTGTGAGGGTCAGAGGGAGGGGTGTGAGGGGTAGAGAGAGGGGTGTGATGGGCAGAGGGAGGGGTGTGAAGGGCAGAGGGAGGGATGTGAGGGGCAGAGGGAGTGGTGTGAGGGGCAGAGGGAGGGATGTGAGGGGCAGAGGGAGGGGTGGGAGGGGCAGAGATAGGATTTGAGAGTATGGGAGAGGAACAGGCGGCAATTAAGAGACAGGAAAAATCAGAGACAGGGCCATGGAAACAGGGTAATAAACAGAGAAATAAAATAGACTGAGGTTGGGTACGCATGAAACACCGAAGAAACACCAATTATATATAAGGAAAAAGCATTTACAATGCAATGGTCTAGGCATTGGTAAAGTTAGAGCTATTGGCATTGCTCATGACATTATTTTTGTTTATGTTTTTGTTTTTAAAACATTTAAAGAAACGGCATTGTCATGAGCAATGCCAATAGCTCTAACTTTAACAATGCCGAGACCGTTGCATTGTAAATGCTTGTTCTGTCCAGGCCGTGGCCGGGGCCTTCGCCCATGGGGGCCTGTTGCTGCACTATTTTGCAGAGCCGTTCGAGGGCCTCGACCTGGGGTGGGGGGGCTGATGTTGTTGGGGGAGCAGCGAGGATCGCATGGCTTCCACCCCCCGCAGACCCTTCCCATCAGTGCCGGCTTAGAGTTCTGTTGGAACAGTCGCGGGGCGGCTACTCACGCACTACGGAACCCTAGTGATGGAAGTGTGTGGCGCGGCGTTCCTACTCACTCAAGGCCAGTCCTTGGCCGCATTGCGTGCGGGTGGGTTTTTGAGCAGGCCATGAGTAAATCCGCGGGGGGGAGAGGGGGCGGGAGCGCCGGGTGGCGCCCCCCGCTTACCAGGTGTGTCACGTCCCTTGGTCTGGCGATACCGCTTGCATCAGTCTTGTTGCGGTGAGTGCTGGTCATTTTCAGCCCCCCAGACACCCCTCCTCTTTTCCCTTTATTTTAATTTTTTTTTTAAATAAAGAATCCTGTGGCTCCGACCTCCTGCTTGTTCCAAGCTTGGGGGCTGGGGCTGTACCAGGTCCCAACTTGGTTGTAAGGGGGTGTGTCTGCGGAATTTTTTCAGCACGGGCCAGTCATCCCGTCGAGTGGGGACGAGCTGGTGGCTATGGCTGCCGGGTTATTGCATTGTTTTCAGGTTGCGGTGGGGGGCCAAAAGAGCAACATATGTTGAAAGGTCAGTGGCATGTTCATGCCCGGGTCTGACGGGTTGTTAAATGCCCGACGGCACAGACTGAGCCTGGCTCATAAGAGGTGTGGTTATGGGAGCCCAGCCCGCCGTTCGAGGTTCGACCGGTTTCGCCATGGGGGCAGGGAGATTAGTGCAGCCCCCCCCCCCCCCCCCCGGTTGCGCTGTGGCAGTGTCATGTCCCTGGGTCCAGAGTTTGCGTTCGAGGTCAGGGAGGGAAAAGGACTCTAGCTACCGGCATCTTGGCGAGATCGGTTTCAGGAGCGGGTGGAACCATTGAGTGGCATGTGTGGTGACTCAACCCTCCTCCCGTGGAGTAGAGGCCGACTTCATTAAATAAGCTGGGACATTGTAAACTTCGGAGATGCCACAATACCACAAAAGCAGAGGCGGCGATGTGAAGAGACTTCAACTTCCTTTACGTCTGATACGACCGGCGCCCTACAAATCTTCAATCGCCGTTTTCGTCAGCTGTGCCCTCCAGTCAGCCACGGCAGCTGCACCCGAAAGCTCTCTTCTTGACTTCAGGCAGCTCTCGGTGCAGGGCTGAGATGCAGGAAGTGGATTCGAGAGCTGAGCCGGCAGCCCGGAGCTGCTGAAATGCAGGAAGTACTTTTAGAAGCGGAGAGCTCTGGCATGCAGTCAGAAAAGGAACGTGGGACAGGAATGTACCTTTGAGCCGGAAATCAGGCGCTGTGCGGCCGGGAGTGGCTACGGGTCCCAGTGGGAGCACCTGAGGTACTGTGGAGGCCTGAAAGCGCTGAGAACCGACCATCCGTGCTCACCCACCGTGCAAGAACCCGAGTGGGCTCCGGGGATACAAGGTAAGGGCTGAACAGCTACGGGCTCGAGCCGCAGGGTGGGACTTCGAGCAATTAATCAGACTGTGTGGCGTCCGGTGCGGACACCACCGCCTTTCTCCGAGGCTGAGAAGAACTGCCTCGGAGAAACGCAGCGTCCTTTTCGGATTTGGGGGCGTGTTTTGCTGTAGTCTCCTCCCGGAGACTTCTCGCAAAAAACACGCCCCCCGATCCGAAAAGGACGGGGCATAATCGGAGTGACTGGACCTCTTCTCCAGTGGCTGGCCAGCATTTAAGAGGCCAGCCAATGGAGAACAGGAGAGAAGAGGGGCGGGTGCAAGCCCCTCTTCTCAAAGACATTAAATCTCCGGACTTCCGGTCTGCCGACCGGATGGTCCCGAGACCTAAACATGGTGCACATATGCTCCTGGTTCATGTGTCGGTAGAATAACGCAGCTGCATTTCATTCTGAAGCCATACAGCTCAGCCAAAAGCAACTGGGAAAGTCATTAGGTCCTACTGCGCTTGCCAAAGTAACAAGAGACCATCTGTTCCGCTTTCTATACAAGAAAAATTATATAAAGTTGGTCTTTTTGATCAACTCGCTGCCAGTCAAGACTGCCAGCCAACATCCTTACAGATCGGTAATCGTGAGGAACATTTCCAAGTTGAGCCTGTGAAATCGCATGTGGCTGGAGTGCAAGGTTTGTTTTCAGGTCCTGTACTATCGCAGTGGGTCTTCTTCTGGCTGTCAACAGGATTAGTGAGGCTACCCTGGCCACAGGGGTGGATGTCCTTCAAAGTCCTCTCCCCACTTGACCCTGCTCAGTGCAGTGGTTTTATTTTGGCAGTAAAATACTTTATGCGCAACCTAGCAAAACTCCAGCAACTCATCGGGGTCCAGAAGACCTGGGTACTTTTGAACATCGGGTCCTGGTCCCTGGTGCTGCACAGCAGCGAGGAGCAGCAACCAGGCAGTCTGGGCTACCAACTCGCCCCAGCAGGCTGGAGTGTGCTGCCAACATGAGGTCATCGAACTGACACCTGGAGCCTATTGCTTTGCTGGGCTCAGGAGTAGACTTCTCCGAGCTGGTCACAGCAGACATCCCCTTCTTTGCTCGCCAGCAGGTGCATGCTGTCAAGTGCTGCCTCTAGTCAGGGTCCTTGGTGCCGCACAGCAGTCTTTTGACATTACTAGTATGAGAAGTTCTGGGACCCCTTTTTATCCCCAGAGAATGGTCTCAGGGTATGACATGGCCTATGGGCTGGCTACTAGGTCCCCTCCCTTCGGAGGGCCACTTACTGCGAAATGTGGTACATGGCTATCCAAGAATGTTCTTCGATGCCCACTTGGCTGAATCAATCTTTGTGCGTTGATCCCTAGCCCAAACCACCAGAGACGTGGCTACCAGTTTGACAGCTTTTTTCTACGTCCCCAGTGCTGGCCTGGCTCCCCAAGCAAGAGCAGCGCCTGTCCCAAGAGTTTCTTATTTGCCCGTCAAAGGGGGCAGCTCATTTGAATCTCACCTTTTGGCCCAACATCTGTGTGGCTTCCTGCTAAGGATGGGTGGCATCTACCTCTTGCAGGATTCTCTTTCAGGAGGGCAGAAAGCGGTCTCGAGGACAGACCCTGTTGTGCAACCGTAAACAGCAAGAGACTTTGGGCAACGAAGTACCAACACTAAACGCTGAACACTGCAACAAGCTACATTAATTTTAACGTGTGAGTTAAGTCAGGCTTAATGTAACGAGTTGTTCGATACCTTAGAGTATTAACTTAGTTAGCAGACTAAAACTGCCCAGTGACAGACTGGGGGCCATGTTTAACCTTTGTCAGGCCCAGTGACAACCAGTGTTGCGATCACTTGTGACCCTCTAACTTATAGGTACATCTGGGATCACAAAAAATGCAATAAGCGCATACACAAATGTTACACTGGCCTCAAGTACTACACGTCACAAACCTGCTATTGCGCGTCAGCTCAGGGATCAAAGATTTGCTCCTGTGCCCATCAATGTTCAGCCAGTCGAGCATGTAAATACTTTCAACCCATTCTCCAATAAAAAGTGTACAGGAATCTCTCCATGTTCAAGAAGACACTATTTGTGAAAGCGTTTGACAGAGCCCCAGCTCCGAGCCTTAAAATGGTGCTTAAGACATTGCGTGTACAAGGTTAGGATGCCAGTGGAACCAAATCCAAGGTGCTCAGTTGAGCCGCTTACATACCCATAGTCCACGTATTCGTCCAGCCACTTCTTCGGCGTGCGCTCGTTCGGTTTGCCGCGGGTATCTAGAATACCCTTAGTGATCATCATTTTCTTCTGACTCGCCTGGAGTACACAAAAAGCACTTTAGAACGGATGCACCCTTGGGGTTCAAATCAATGATGGTAAAGAACGCCTGCCAGCCAGAAAATCTTTAAAATTGCAAAACAGGATAGTCGGAACACAGCTCCTTCAGAAGCCTTACCTTTGGGCCAAGGCCCCACTTCCGAGGGTAGGTATCGCGCTCCATGATGACTCGTTTGATCTTGGCCACAATACCATGGTCGCAGGTGGACAGCACTGCAGTGGTCATGAGCGCAATGGCTGTGGGCAGTGGAGAGGCAGGTGAGTAGAGTACACAGACTAGGCTGAGACATCAAACGTGTACCCTAGCCAGCTCCCACCATCTTGCTTACCCCGGATGTGCCTACAGTTCAGTTTCCTCAATGGCCAAGGTGTGTGCGTACCACAACATACAAGCCAACAAGGATATCCTTCATAATAGCATGGAAAAGTTCACTAGTTTGCAACCCCGCACCACCCAATGCCCAGGACTTCACAAATGTAAGAGTTCCATCTGAAATGCACATGATCAGAATAGTTTATTCGTCTTTGGAAAGGTGGTCTCCATCACTGGAGACCACCCCACGCCAGGCCCATGCGCTCCCACAAACAGCACCACCAGAAGCATCTGCCTTCAGTAGAACACGGAGGCAGACACACTGGCAGGCCGAGGACACAAGGACACCTAGAACAGGAACCTGTGCTGCAGGAGGCTAGGACAAGCGCTCAGCGAATGGATAAACTGAATCATCATATCACAGTGCAGCAGCACTCCGCCGCCCCCTGACTGCGCACCGAGACTCCCAGCAGCACACAGGACAGAGGCTCGCAACACCACACACACACACCGTGCACAGGATACAGAGACTGCCAGCAGCAGGGTCACCCCAATGCACAGGATACAGAGATTCCCAGCAGCAGGGTCACCCCCAATGCACAGGATAGAGACTCCCAGCAGCAGGGTCACCCACAGGATACAGAGACTCCCAGCAGCACCCTCACCCAGTACACAGAATAGAGGCTCGCAACACCACTGTCACACCGTGCACAGGATACAGACTCCCAGCAGCAGGGTCACCCACAGGATACAGAGACTCCCAGCAGCAGGGTCACCCACAGGATACAGAGACTCCCAGCAGCAGGGTCACCCCAATGCACAGGATACAGAGACTCCCAGCAGCAGGGTCACCCACAGGATACAGAGACTCCCAGCAGCACCCTCACCCAGTACACAGAATAGAGGCTCGCAACACCACTGTCACACCGTGCACAGGATACAGAGACTCCCAGCAGCAGGGTCACCCACAGGATACAGAGACTCCCAGCAGCAGGGTCACCCACAGGATACAGAGACTCCCAGCAGCAGGGTCACCCACAGGATACAGAGACTCCCAGCAGCACCCTCACCCAGTACACAGAATAGAGGCTCGCAACACCACTGTCACACCGTGCACAGGATACAGACTCCCAGCAGCAGGGTCACCCACAGGATACAGAGACTCCCAGCAGCAGGGTCACCCACAGGATACAGAGACTCCCAGCAGCAGGGTCACCCCAATGCACAGGATACAGAGACTCCCAGCAGCAGGGTCACCCACAGGATACAGAGACTCCCAGCAGCACCCTCACCCAGTACACAGAATAGAGGCTCGCAACACCACTGTCACACCGTGCACAGGATACAGAGACTCCCAGCAGCAGGGTCACCCACAGGATACAGAGACTCCCAGCAGCAGGGTCACCCACAGGATACAGAGACTCCCAGCAGCAGGGTCACCCACAGGATACAGAGACTCCCAGCAGCACCCTCACCCAGTACACAGAATAGAGGCTCGCAACACCACTGTCACACCGTGCACAGGATACAGACTCCCAGCAGCAGGGTCACCCACAGGATACAGAGACTCCCAGCAGCAGGGTCACCCACAGGATACAGAGACTCCCAGCAGCAGGGTCACCCCAATGCACAGGATACAGAGACTCCCAGCAGCAGGGTCACCCACAGGATACAGAGACTCCCAGCAGCACCCTCACCCAGTACACAGAATAGAGGCTCGCAACACCACTGTCACACCGTGCACAGGATACAGAGACTCCCAGCAGCAGGGTCACCCACAGGATACAGAGACTCCCAGCAGCAGGGTCACCCACAGGATACAGAGACTCCCAGCAGCAGGGTCACCCACAGGATACAGAGACTCCCAGCAGCACCCTCACCCAGTACACAGAATAGAGGCTCGCAACACCACTGTCACACCGTGCACAGGATACAGAGACTCCCAGCAGCAGGGTCACCCACAGGATACAGAGACTCCCAGCAGCAGGGTCACCCACAGGATACAGAGACTCCCAGCAGCAGGGTCACCCACAGGATACAGAGACTCCCAGCAGCAGGGTCACCCACAGGATACAGAGACTCCCAGCAGCAGGGTCACCCACAGGATACAGAGACTCCCAGCAGCAGGGTCACCCACAGGATACAGAGACTCCCAGCAGCAGGGTCACCCACAGGATACAGAGACTCCCAGCAGCAGGATCACCCACAGGATACAGAGACTCCCAGCAGCAGGGTCACCCACAGGATACAGAGACTCCCAGCAGCAGGGTCACCCACAGGATACAGAGACTCCCAGCAGCAGGGTCACCCACAGGATACAGAGACTCCCAGCAGCAGGGTCACCCACAGGATACAGAGACTCCCAGCAGCAGGGTCACCCACAGGATACAGAGACTCCCAGCAGCAGGGTCACCCACAGGATACAGAGACTCCCAGCAGCAGGGTCACCCACAGGATACAGAGACTCCCAGCAGCACCCTCACCCAGTACACAGAATAGAGGCTCGCAACACCACTGTCACACCGTGCACAGGATACAGAGACTCCCAGCAGCAGGGTCACCCACAGGATACAGAGACTCCCAGCAGCAGGGTCACCCACAGGATACAGAGACTCCCAGCAGCAGGGTCACCCACAGGATACAGAGACTCCCAGCAGCAGGGTCACCCACAGGATACAGAGACTCCCAGCAGCAGGGTCACCCACAGGATACAGAGACTCCCAGCAGCAGGATCACCCACAGGATACAGAGACTCCCAGCAGCAGGGTCACCCACAGGATACAGAGACTCCCAGCAGCAGGGTCACCCACAGGATACAGAGACTCCCAGCAGCAGGGTCACCCACAGGATACAGAGACTCCCAGCAGCAGGGTCACCCACAGGATACAGAGACTCCCAGCAGCAGGGTCACCCACAGGATACAGAGACTCCCAGCAGCACCCTCACCCAGTACACAGAATAGAGGCTCGCAACACCACTGTCACACCGTGCACAGGATACAGAGACTCCCAGCAGCAGGGTCACCCACAGGATACAGAGACTCCCAGCAGCAGGGTCACCCACAGGATACAGAGACTCCCAGCAGCAGGGTCACCCACAGGATACAGAGACTCCCAGCAGCAGGGTCACCCACAGGATACAGAGACTCCCAGCAGCAGGGTCACCCACAGGATACAGAGACTCCCAGCAGCAGGGTCACCCACAGGATACAGAGACTCCCAGCAGCACCCTCACCCAGTACACAGAATAGAGGCTCGCAACACCACTGTCACACCGTGCACAGGATACAGAGACTCCCAGCAGCAGGGTCACCCACAGGATACAGAGACTCCCAGCAGCAGGGTCACCCACAGGATACAGAGACTCCCAGCAGCAGGGTCACCCACAGGATACAGAGACTCCCAGCAGCAGGGTCACCCACAGGATACAGAGACTCCCAGCAGCAGGGTCACCCACAGGATACAGAGACTCCCAGCAGCAGGATCACCCACAGGATACAGAGACTCCCAGCAGCAGGGTCACCCACAGGATACAGAGACTCCCAGCAGCAGGGTCACCCACAGGATACAGAGACTCCCAGCAGCAGGATCACCCACAGGATACAGAGACTCCCAGCAGCAGGGTCACCCACAGGATACAGAGACTCCCAGCAGCAGGGTCACCCACAGGATACAGAGACTCCCAGCAGCAGGGTCACCCACAGGATACAGAGACTCCCAGCAGTAGGGTCACCCACAGTGCACAGGATAGAGGCCCCGTGCCTCTTCCAGTGCACAGAACACAAAGGCTCCATACCTCGCCCGCACTCGTGCCTGGCACAGATCCCGCAGCTCTTACCCATGCAGATGGCCTCTCCTTTGGTGGTGATCACCACGATGTCCTGGTTCATCTCGATGCCATCCTCATAACGCAGGACTCCTGCAGCATGATCTTGGCACCGTAGCAGATGGCATTCACCTGGAGAACAGAGGTGGAATCAGACAGCCAGCTGCGCCGGTGCACGCCAGGGCCCCGCATGCGACCCGCCATTACACACCGCGATTACCAACAGCACGTCAAAGCGGCCAATATTTATGAGGGCCATGTCCGGCATTTACTGGAAAGAGGCTGGTTGAAGCAAGCCGATGGGCGAAGGGACGGATATAGTGATTAGTTCGGTCTGTTTGACAGAGCGGGCAAATGCAGGTCTAAAATACAAAAAGGTCACCTGAAGAGGGTACAGTTAACACATCTAGGCCACTGACGCAGCTTACACGACAGACCATCGTACTCTAGCAGTTTGGACTTTAAAAAGTTGATTTAAGGACGCCTCTTTTGAACCCATATTTAGGGTCTCCTAATTTTGAGGTTCTCTTTTAAAGCGAAAAGTTTGGTTATACTAGGCACTTGCTTTTAAACTACAAAGCTAGTGGACTCAATGTACACAGGGGGGGGGGGGGCAGAGGACAGCCGGCACACGCAGACAGAGCCATCAGCCATGGGTGATAGATTCACGTCATCTTCACACGAGTGTTCATGGAATCTGCTTCTCATCATGTGGCTCGTCGCGCGCCGCAAGCGCCCACCCCAGTCTTCGGAGCACTTACCGCACTGTCCTTCATGACCAGCCGCTTGTAGGAGACCATGAGCTTCTCCAGGGGGTAGATGACGCGCCGGAGGTAGGCCTCGTCCTTGGTGTTGTCATACTGCCACTGTGCGTCCAGCACGTCATGCATGGTCACCATGTTGTCCTGCGTAAGGAATAACGACTGTTACTTCGAGACAAGGTCACCGCTGCAAAGCTACACCCCATCTGCCAGACAGCGACGCCCCCCGCCCCAAAGCCCCAGAATTACCAGTCAAGCTTGCAACGGAACAGAAATGAGGGCCGAGAGGCTTTGAACATCCAGTAACTAGATGATAAAATCCACACCCGTGTTACATTTTAAGATGTGCAATTATAAGGGAGTGAGCTGTGCATTTATCCGGACCCGCTGATTTGGTGACGCAATCAAAGACTCGGCATGCTATGTCACAGGTCAGAATGGGCGATAGTTACCTTGCCCAATAAACCGAGCACCTTGGTGTCATAGTTTAAGTGGGATTGTAGAAACGAGACCCCAGCCGCCCAAACACCCCAAGTCACCAGCCACGACGTGTAGGCCGCGGGGCAGCGGGACGGAGCACTGCGCCCCGCCCGCTGCCCTGCAGCCCAGCTCTCTCTCCCAAGGCTTAATTACCAGCAGAGGGGGGCAGCCCTGAGCTGAACTCAACGCCTTGGTGGGGTCTGTGCACCCCCGAGGCAGCATACATACCTTCTCTCCCAGGACACCAGAGCGGACCCTCCGCAGCTCCTGCATCTGTCCCCCGACACCCAGCAGCAGGCCCATGTGCACACACAGGGTCCGGATGTAGGTGCCGGCCTCGCAGCTCACCCAGAAGACACCTAAACAGAAGCGTGTGCTAAGTCAGTAACAGGAAACCTAGGAAGGCGAGGTGCCACTGAAGCCCACCTATCAAGATGAACACGCGGACCCCCCATAAGCCGCTCGATTACTTTCAAGATGTGCATGCATGGCAAAATACACAGCTCTGCTCAACCACAAAAAGCATCCTGAACCAAGTACCAAAACCCGGCCGCTGCCATTGACAGCCTAGATACCCGGAAAGGGAACCCCCCTTGAGAAAGAAGCTGAACTCTGTAATGATGGGCCCTAGGCCCACATGCTAGGGCCACTGGGTGGCAGTGTTGCTTTTCCTTGGCTTCAGCAGCAACCTTCTGTACTGCCAGAACTCTATCCCTTGTTTTCCTTTCCACTGCTCCAGGCTTCACTCGTGCTTAGGAGAGCTGGAGGGGAGCTGGAGCCAGGCAGACCAGCGGAGTCCAGATGGGGCTGGAGCTGGAGCAGAGCAGCGGAGTCCAGGACACGTGGCAGCAGGTAAGTCTGCTTTCAGTTATTTTATTGGTTGGAAGGCAGGAGGGGGCACAGGCATTGACAGTGGGCTGCTCAGAGGGCAATGATGCATCACTCGCAAGCTGGGGCAGTTCACACCTCGCGTGGATGGCGGCTGGGGCTTGGTGTGCACTACATGTGCTTTGGTTACGCAGGAGAGTGGGGCTCTGTAGCGCTCTTTGCAGGGCAGCGCTGGCACCATTGCATTGTTTCACCGCTTCCCGCCTCCTTCTATGGCCGGCGGCGGCCAGTCTTGGCACTCGACATCGCCCTCCCTGCTCGCGGCAGTTTCTTGCGGGGGGGGTGGGGTGTGTCGTCCCGCTTGTCGTCCTGCGGGGTAGGCACCCGCTGGTAGTGCCTTTATTAATTGTGTGGATGGGGGCTGAGTCTCTTGGCCCGTATGTTTATCTTCTCCCCTCATTGGCGGCGCTGGCCGCCTGCGGTCGCGTACCGCTGCGGGTGGGCTCCGCTCTCCATTTCCTCTTCGTCCCGCCCCCCGCAGCCGGTCACCTAGCTTCACGGACCGCGCGGGGGGGGGTGCTGCGCTGCTTGTGCCGCTCCTGTTTGCTGTTGCGGGTGGGCTCCACTTTTACGTTGTTCCGCCCCCTCCCCGCAGCCGGTCTCCTCACTTCGCGGGCTGCGCAGGGAGGGGGTGCCCGTACCTCGCTTCTCTCTGGCCGGACCGGGAGCTTCTTGCGTGCCGGAGGGCACACCAGGTTCCTCTACGCGGGGTGGGCACTCGCTGGGACCTTCCTGCATATCTCGGCCTCACCTCCAGCCCGGCTGGGCTTCCTCGCGACGCGGGTGGGCTCCGCATGACACAGGCTCCTGTGAGGGGTCGTGGCCGACGCGGGTGGGCTCCGCTCGGTGCACTCTTCGATCCGGGCACGGCGGCAGGCTAGACAGGTTCGGGGTGGGCACCCGATTTTCTCCGGCTCACTCTCGGCGTCGCGGCCGGTGCGGGTGGGCTCCGCACGGTCGGCACTTCCTTCTGGGCGCTTCTAGGCACAGCGGCAGGTCGGGGTGGGCACCCGACTGCCACGCTTCCTCCCTGGGGCACAGCGTCGCCTACCAGTCTTCGTGGCGGTGCGGGGTGGGCACCCGGTCACCGCAGGGCCTGCTGCGGGCTCCGCTCGCCTGGCTGGCTTCTCGGCGCGTCGCGCCTTCCTGCAGAGGGTTTGTCCTCCCTGGGGGCAATTCTCTCTCCCTCCATGTCGTCGATGGTGCGCCGATCGGGGGCTGCACACGCGGGTGGAAAGTACCCGCCTCGTCGCCAATGTAATGATGGGCCCTAGGCCCACATGCTAGGTGAAGAAGGACACTGCACACATAGTTGGGGATAGTGGGAATGGCCACGAGCACGTGCGCTCGGCCCCTTTTATTGACAGCGTCACCTGACACAGTGACGTCTGTGGTGGGTGGGTGTACAGTGTAATACAGCAGGTCGGAGCACTAGAACGTGTCCATGCATGGACACTACAAACTCACGCGGTGCCTTCACAGCGACCGCAGCAGAACGTACGCCTCTTTAGCAGGCCAGTCATTGGGACGACTTGCTTGGGGGGCGGGGTCAATGGTGGTGTTGGAATTTAAGTCCAAACATGCGCAGAGTTGAATAGTAAATGTAGCTATTCCAGCAGCCAGCGCCCCCTGAGGCAAGTCGTTAAAACTAACCCCGGGCAGAGAACACCGCACCGCCATCAGAGTTTTGGCTACTCCGAGTTCTGTTGAGAACACGATCTTTAGGCAAACACTCCCTAATTTAATTATTTAAAAAAGGCACTTACCTGCTCTGCTGTAGCGTCCCAGGCTGCCCTCCTCGCATGATCTCAAGATGTACAATGCAGGGGTTTACGAGCAGGGGGCCTTTTTTTTATAATTAAATTAGGGAGGGTAGAGGGGAGCGGAGTTCCAAATCGACCTGCACG
Organism: Triturus cristatus; assembly: GCF_964204655.1. Lineage (NCBI taxonomy): Eukaryota > Metazoa > Chordata > Amphibia > Caudata > Salamandridae > Triturus > Triturus cristatus. Next base: position 1,191,928,123 of record NC_140593.1, on the reverse strand, counting down.
CAGAACATGCGCAGTGCTAAAGGATGCATTGGTTCGCAGACGCCACACAGTCCCGCCACGCTGCAGTGCCATCAGCCATGGGTGATAGATACAAGTCATCCTCGCACAGCGTGCTGATGAAATCTAGCTCACATCATGTGGCTCTGCAGGTTCCGAGGCCGACCACACAAAGTGCCCCCCCCTGCACTCACCCAGTCTCCTCTCAGGGTCGTATTCGAGCAGTCTGCTCTCATAGATCGTCCTCACTCTCAACTGTCTCTTCACTGCAGCTACCACCGGGGGGCGCTGGAACAAAGCCCCCGTCAGGGTTTCGAGTGTCTGAAGAAAGAAAAATCATCAAGTCACCTCAGCGGCCAAGCACAGAGCTCCTGCCGTACAGTAGGTGCCTGCCTGCCAAGCTCACAGCCATGATACTTTCTGAGGAAAGAAAAACATCTACTCTCGCAGCCTCGGCGGGAAAAATACGGGTTCCGCAGCGACTGGGGTTGTTCCGGTGATTGGAGACTCGGTAGAGAAGCCACAGGCCTCTTGAACAAGGAGATCAGGTGAGGGAGCAACGCCGGGACACCACCGCCTTTCTCCGAGGCAGAGAAGAACTGCCTCGGAGAAACGCAGCGTCCTTTTCGGATTGGGGGGCGTGTTTTGCTGTTGTCTCCTCCCTGAGACTTTTCGCAAAAAACACGCCCCCCGATCCGAAAAGGACGGGGCAGGATTGGAGTGACGGGACCTCTTCTCCAATGGCTGGCCAGCATTTACTAGGCCAGCCAATGGAGAACAGGGTAGAAGAGGGGCGGGTTCAAGCCCCTCTTCTCCCAAGTCATTATCTCTCGCGAGCGAGACTGCGCAAGCGCAGCCATCGCTAGCCGAGACCTAAAAAGCGGGGTAAGAAAGACGAAATGTGGAGAGATGAGTGAATAACAGAGGAAGGACGAGTAATAAAGAACTCGAAGGGTAGAGGACAGGGGAGAGAAAACAGGCGAGGAAGCATAAAAGAAGGGGGCACGAGGGAAGATGGCGATTTCGTGGACTAATGCATCTTCTGGGGAATCCATGTTTGACACCATTGTCACTGTAGGTATGCTCCTCCTCTCATCTTCTGGAGGTGCATAAAATGTGTACCATTATGTTGGGCCAAAGTAAACATCGGTTATACAGCGCCATGAAACCCCCCATTTGGACAAGCACGTTTGATGATGAAGAATATCAAATTAAAGGATGAGCAAGAAAGAACGCGAGGCAGAGCAGAGGAGAAACCGAAGGGGGGGGGCGAGAAGGTGGGAGAGTGAATGCAATGAGGTGCGGGTGTCTCTCAGTGTGAGTGAGATGTCCAAGCCCTGCCGGAGCCCAGGGGCTGCTTCCGAAGCGGGCACCATGAGGCTTGCCTCTGAGCCAGACAGTGTGACATGAAGGGCTGTGAGATGAGGAGCTGAGGTGGGCACCTCGACCCATGGGCACCAGAGACACTGATTGGAAAATACGTTGTATCCGGCTTATGTGCAACCTTTCCAGGGCCTGGTTCACAAAGATAAAGTTACACTTTTGTATGAGTTTACCATTATTTTTGGTATTCACAGACTATGAGTTTAATTCTACTAATTGTAATTTTACAACTGCAGTCAATCCATAGTCGGAGAACTCCGGACTCAAAAAGATAAGACAGGCCTATCTTTTTATGTACTGAGTCTGTTACAAGAACGGCGTCCACCCGTTGGGGCCGGCATCTATGGGGAGTGGTGTGGCGGGCAAATGGGTGGTGGGTAAAAATAAAATGAAAATCACTTACCTTGAACACGACCTCCTCCTCGCTGCCCATCCTCCTCCCGCGGCTGCCGTCCAACGATGGCCCCAGTCAACTGCCTTAACCAATCGTGGCGCTGCTCTCACCAGCATGAGAGAAGCGCCAGGATTGGAGGGAGCGGCCTCTCTCGCCCTGCACTTGCTCTAACCCAGCTGTCTTAAAGCAGCTGGGTTAGAGCTTTCAAAGTGCGCATGTCTGGCTGGCCGTCGCAAGATGGCTAGACAAAGGGACATGCGCACTTTGAAAAGTGCCCAGGCAGCCCACCCTTCTCCCTGCCGCTATCACTCTGCAAGGCCACCCCGTCCTGACCCTCAGTTTGGAACAGGGGGGGATAAAATAAAAGGGTAATAAATTAACTTTATTACCATTTATATTTCATCTCTGGGGCTTTTGGGAGCAATTTAGGCGCTAACCCTGGTGTCCGCAGTCTTAAAATTACTATTAATAAGATTAAACTCATGGTTTGTGAATGCCAGAAAAATAGCAAACCTACACAAAAGTACATGTTTACCTTTGTGAATCAGGCACTCATTGTCTTCATATTGTAGCTCACTGACAAATGGCAGCCTTCAAACTATTCGCAGCAGGACGTAAAAGCAACACCGGAACAATGCACCTCACTGGGATGGCAAGTCAGACAAGCTTTGCCGAAACAAACATGTCAAATACATTAAACATTTAGGGCCATATGTATGAAACTTTGGTTTTGCGATTCTCAAATAGCGTTTTTTAGAGAATCGCTATTTAAGTATCGCAAAATGCTATGTATGTAGGATTTGCAAATAATTTTGCGAATCCTAAATATTCCTTAATTGCGAATTGCGAATTGCAATTCGCAATTAAGGAATACCTCCCCATTCACTCCTATGGGCCTAGAGGCCCATAGGAATGAATGGGAAGACATTCTCAATTTGCGATTCTCAATTAGAGAATCGCAAATTGAGAATGCAATTTCAAGTGTGCCAGGGTGTCAAAAGGACACCCTGTTGCACCCCTGAAATGAGCATGGGTGCACATGTGGCGCACATTCATGCCCTAAGGGCATGTGTGTGCGCCACATGCCACTTTGAAAAATGCAAAAATATGCATTTTTTGAAAGAAATCGCAAATTACCACCAACCTGTACTTGGTGGTAATTTGCGATTCCTTAAGGCCAAATTGCACTTTTTTGGTGCTTCTTACATTGCATTTAAGGAATTGTAAAATTTGCAATTCCTTAAATGCAATGGCAAAATAAGGAATCGCAAATGTTGCGATTCCTTATTTTGCACGCAGATTTGCCTTCATACATACCACTTAGCAAAATTGCGATCGCAAACGCCGAAATTCAGCGAATTTCGGCGTTTGCGATCGCAATTTTGCTTGGTACATAGGGCCCTAAGTCTGTCCAGTAGTGGGCGTTTCAGTTTCGAGGCAAGTTTAGAGTCCATGTTGCATGCAATGTCAGTGTTTGGGGCTATGCACAGACCAGGGGCGTCAGGGAGTCTCATCCTTCAGGGACCCCTCGCCCCCCATTAGGTCAATAAATATCTTTGACACAGGGGCGCCTCTAGAGCTCCTCAACACATTCTGTGGGGGAGTCGTGGGGGCATAGTTTTGCGTGACGTTACTGGCACAGATATATGTTGCTGCCCTCTGGGTGCTTCTGGCCGGTCCCCTCAGATGATGCACAGTTTATCTGATTCAGTAGCATCTCTAGAAGTGATTTTTAAAGGGGGGCACAAAAGGGGCCTCTGACAACGGGCATTCATGGAGCTCTTGCACATGTGTTGTTCCTTAATCATGTTAAACAGACAATGAATTGAACATTACCAAGGTCTGTGGAAGGAGTAGTGATATTTGAAGTGTCTCAATCACTCCAGTTCGTCTTCTAACTCCTTCCTCTCAGCTCCCCAGACACAACGACCCACTCACCTGTAAGCACTCCCTTTTCTTCAACTTTGGCAATGTTGGTATTTTGGCAGCTGTGTGCCTCCTTTATACACTTTCTCATAGAATCATGTTTACAATTGACACACGTTTCCATTGCTCTATGCGCTCTGCGGAGAGGCCAAGGATTGGATGGGCACTTATTCAGCATCCCTTCGGTACCCTCTGACACTGTGAGAAATTCACACCGCCTTCAGCGTGAGCTTCACAGCTTTTAATCATGACCCGTTATAAACAACCACCCACAAGCTGAACCTACACCGATATATACACACTGTACATAAGTAATATGCTGCATGAAAAAAACCTGCATAAATTCATCTTGGAAAATATAATACTCTAAGAGAGTTTGAAATGTGCAATGCAAACAGGAACAACAGGGCTCTTGCTGAGAGGCCGGTGCCTGTTCTTGCTGGCTGAAGGTATTTCCCAGAGGGGCACAAGGGGGCTGTAGGGATGAGGACAATTACAGATGAGGCAGGGACACCTACCCTCTAAGGGACGCCGCCGGTCTGATTCACTTGTACCTTCTAAGATTTCCTAACCTGCCTGCAGCAGACATCCGTGGGGACGATGGGCGAAGGCTCAATCAGACACACCAGTTCACGCGATCGCCAGTAGGTGGCGACAGTGCTTCATATTGGGAAAGTTTTTCATCTTTCTGAAAGATTTTACATTGAGAAACACGCCCCTTCAACACCCGTGGTATGCAAAAGGCTACATTTATTTTAAAAGGCTCTCATAACTTACAAAGGTGCATTGTAATGCAGCTTTTAAATAGCGCTTCTTACCTAGGGTGGCTACCTTTGAAGGAGAAAAATACCAGCCACTTGTGGTTGTTTTTAGGGTCTGCAAAGGCCAGGCGTGATACAAAATAGGACTGTAAACAAAATCGTATGAATTCAGTTGTAACATAACTTTTTGTCTTTGTTAGGTAAAGCCTGAGCAGCGCATGCGCTGCAGGCATGCTGTATTCAGTTAAGGATTTGAAGCTCCGCCCATATTGTTCATTGGTTTGTGTCGTTGTCCTTTGTAAATGCAGACTTCTGATTCCTTAATCGCCTTGTTACTCCCTCCTTAGTACCGCATTGTCTTAGTTTGAAACCTCCCATGAGGACTGGCCCTTTTACTTCTGTTGCTGCATGGTATGTTTTATTTCTTCTGTAAGCACTATTTTCTTTAATGAGTTTTGCCCTACTGCAGGCACGACGTGCTTTCCTTACATTCAGCGCCATGCGCGCTTTCACGTTCCAAGCAGCCGGGACAACGGAAGCCACTTCTTTGCACTGCTATAGGCCTCGCATTTAGGAGAGTTTGAGCTATTGGCGTTGTAAATGCCAATAGCTTAAACTCTCGCAAATGTGGACCTAGGGCATTGCAAATATTTTACTCTTGCAAATTCGATACCTATTTTGTTTCAAATATTTTTTTTGTTCTCAAAGCCCCCATGCCTCACTTTCACGTGCATGAAGGCTGCGCCCCTTTCTTTAGAAGAGCTGTGTCTAAGGAAAGGTGTGCGGCTGCTACTAAATTGAAACCGCGGCATGGGGGCTTTTACAAAAAAAAGAATTTGTTTGACAAACAGATGCTTTTTTTTTTGTAAAAGCCCCCATGCCGTGGTTTCACTTTAATAGCAGCCGTGCACCTTTTGTTAAACACAGCTTTTTAAAAAAAGGGGCGCGGTCTTCATGCATGTGAAAGTGCGGCATGGGGGCTTTGAGAACAAAAAAAATATTTGCAACAAAATAGGTATCGAATTTGCAAGAGTTTAAGCTATTGGCATTTACAATGCCAATAGCTCAAACTCTCGTAAATGCGAGACCTATTTCATTACAAATGCTTGTTTACTTTGATTATTAGTCAGGGTTCATTAACGCAATGCTACAACACATTTAAAGGGGCTTTCTATTTCTATTTGCTGTTTGAGGTATGTACAGATAGGGGCTAAAAATACTGGCTTTAGGTGATTTTGCTTATGTTTGTATAGCCCAGTGCTTAATTTGTAAAATATTAAGTGCCAGTGCTCTGATCAGGAGGCCACTGCAGCTTGCACCACCCATCGTCCTTGTCGTTGCTGCCAAAACAACTACTAACCATCTCTCTCGCATGTAAATGCGACACTTCAGATTATTCCAGGTCCCCAAAGCTAAAGGAATAGCTGGGGAGGCAGGTATTAGCAAATTTTAATGTATATTGTTTTCTTAAACAACTGTTATACCGCTCATCTCTAAATTACATGAGCAGCGCCACCTTGTGGCAGACTGCCCTAAGTGTGGTGTTGACAATTAGGTGCTGGTGCCGAGCAGCAGAATCCAATTAAGTGCCGGTGCTCAGCACCAGAAAGCACCGGCTCAAATTAAGCACTGGTATAGCCAGGACATCAAAATACCAGTGGTGCCAGTAAAAAGCTGGCCAGGTGGCAACCCTATTCATACCACTAATAGGGTGGTTAGCATTCTCATTTGCACAGGTGCTGCCACTTGTTTTGAGAGTGCGGGTGTGAACAGTGCACCCATTGCACAATGACAAGCGGGAGGTGTGGGGTGAGATCTGCGAGGTTCATAGACATGTTATGGAAGTTGTGCATCAAAGTTGCTGTGTCAATGCATGAAGTGTTAAGGAATAATGGCAGAACAGATGCTTTGCACACACGGATGTCTACTCATCTATATGGTGGTTATCACATATAGAATTATTGATAGGTAATAGTGAAGAAGTGGTGTGCTTTTCACAAGGGACCTGAGGGACATCGAATATGCAACAAACAAGAAGTTCGATGTGTCCATGAGGTCACTCAGAGCCTGGAGGTGAAATGGAACCTTGTTATTTACTGTTCCCCGTCTACAGTTTTATGTTATGTACGGCACGCCCAAATCATCGACTCCTGCTTTCATCAGCTATGCAGAGGCAGAGAAGTCATGGGGAAGCGTACGCCACACAGCCTAGCTTACCTCAGACCACTTTCACAGGTTACTCCAGGTGTTCTGTCCTCTCACCCCAAAATAACAATGCTGGTCATCCTGCCACACTCCCACACCACCCTCAGCATTACCTCCCAACCCGCCAAATATAAAAAAAAAAACTGGTGTCTTGTCACTGCCCCTCCCCACCCAGATATGAATAAAAAAGCATGGTGACATGCAACCCCCCCCCACACCACCTTCTCTTCAATCCACTCGAGCTCAAATATATAATATTAATACATGGACTCCTGTCAAAAAGACCTACCACCCTCCTTTTCTACTCATCTCCCAATGCAAAGATGTTCTCTCTCTCTGCTCTCCATCAGAGCAGAGAGGCAGCACTATACTGATGGGGTGTATGCGACCCCGGCCAGAGCAGCCTGGAACTCCTTTATGACACAGGAAAGGTGCTAAACAGCGTTAGTATCTCGCGAATAGTGGAATCAATTCTTGTTTCCCACCGTTGCTACGTCATAGCAGTGAATAACCAGATGAAGAATCTGGAATTAGAGCTCGGGGCACTAGGAGAGAGGCATACATAGGATAGCAGAGATAAATACGGGAAGATGCAGCTTTTAGTGCTGCTGGGAATTCAGTCCGTTTCAAGGAACTCTTCAGTCTTTGTAACCACAGGTCTTGCTTCATGTGGGACTGGTCCATAGTCCTTGCTTGGTTGAGTTCCAGTGATGAAAAGTAGGTCAATGTCCCACTCAGACGGAAGGTTGTAGACATTGACGCAGCTCTTTTTAAAGGTCTACGTGTAATGAGTAGTGGTGGTGAGTAGGTGGTGAGTGTATTTGATGCTGGAACTGGGATTAAGATGGCAAAGAGGATTGGTTTGAAATGAGAGGAAGTGGAGGCAGAGTTGCCCTTGTAAACCAGCATGTTGAGGTGTGACATGTGAGGATTAGGATGAAGAGCCGAAAGCTGTGGGTTTGAGGGAGACAGAAACCAAGGCAGGTGAGCATGAGATGTTGAAGATTGGGAGGCTGGAGGAGCCACGAGGGGTGCATGAGAGAAATGACTAGAGGAGGAGATATGAGAGAGGTGGAAGTGTGAGGTAGGGTGATGGCTGGAGGCTGCAGGGGTAGGAGTAAGAGGTAGAGGAGATGTCAGTCAAGCCAAAGAGAGAAGATTGAGGCAAGCACAGAGTCTATGCCAGAAGCGTACATTGAAGAAAGGGGTTGGGAGAGGGGGAGAGTCAGATGGTGGCGGGCCTGGCGGCTAGGGTCGTTTATAAGCGAGGACTCGGCAGGCTGAGGTCTGGGCATTCTTAGAGGATATGGAAGTGGAAGTGTGGGAAGCTGAAAAAGAGGAAGGGGGTAGGTGAAAGGTGGAAAATTGAGATGGGATTTGGGACTAGATTTATTGGAGATGGTATAGAAACATCAGGGAGGGTGGAAGTGACAGTGGAGGTAAAGTGGGGTACTCAAGTAGGTAGAAAATCATCTATTGCTCGACAGTCAAAGCAGGCGGGATCGCGGGGACGTTTTAGAATGTATATTTGTCTGGATGTTGGCATGGCAAGCTCAGCTATAAAGATCCAGGGCCACGTGCGGTGTCGCTGCTTTGGACAGGACCGGGTGAACGCTTTATAAAATGATTTGGGTATTTTGTTTGGATCAAGGTGGGCAAGTACTTGAGTCCCAGTCTAGGCTTGAGGCGTGGAGGGCGTATCTGGAACAGTTTAAATACAACTCCTAGGATGCTCTAAGTTCCATTAGGGTCAGTGGGGGTAGAGGGTTTGGAGATGGTAGAAGGTCTTAACTTGGGAGTGGTGAAAGATGCACCACCAGAGGCAGCAAGGGGTTGTTAACAGAAAAGTCTGGTTGTTGTATTTACAGAGGTGATGGTTTCAGTCTTTGCTGCAGGCTCTGGATGTGCACAAGGTTGTCTAGGAGGGAGAGGTGTGGCTCACTGGTTAGAGGCGGCAGACCCGTAAGTAGAGAATCGGCCAGGGACCAGGGTTCAATTCCCGACGCGGCAGGGTTGTGGACCAGGGTCAAAACGGACTCGATAATTCTCGCCTCGGTACCTACTCTAACCAGGAACACACTCGGCAACTCTGGGCATTAAGCTTGCCTCATCTCTACAACGGCCCCCCACAGACGCCGGGGATGCCTGGTTTCACCTTGGAGATACCCAGTAAGGGACCATCTCACAGGGAAAACCAGGACGGGTTCCCCAGCGGTCTTCAGCGCCAGGATACTCCGACAGGAGTGATAGTGCGCTTTACAAGTACACACACATTTACATTTACATTTAGGTGGGGTGGGATAGGGCTGTAAGCATTGCTGTGAATGTTGGAACTGCAGCAGCGGAAGCTAAGACCCCAGACTGTATGCAGCCTCCATTCGCGATAAGGATCATATGTCGGGTGATGGAGAAAACTGGGTTACAGCAGGTAGGTAGAGATTGCTAAAGTAAATTCATGATACAGAAAAGCGAGATGGAGACAGGGTTAGTTTTACGTTGGTCTATAACATTCATTTCAACATAGTAAAGAAAAACACCTAAAACAAGGAACATTAATTCAGTTCCATCCAGTGTTTTTTTAGGGTACGCATTACCCAATTAGAAGACAGAGCACCTCTCAGTTGTCAAGACACGCAAGATATGCTTAAAATGGGTGTGTACAAGACCCTTGTAACTTATAAAGCTATGCAAACATGCGGAACACAAAAACATGATCTTACCGGGTTACTGATACATTTATATGTGGTAGTACTATAGTTGTACACAAATTAACCCCTAGTTAAAAGTCTAAAGCAGGTTGAAACTATACGATCTTACTAGATGAGGTAGCTGTTACCAGTATAAAGCAGTACAGTTTCCCATCCCACACAGGAACACAATTGATGCACCAATGCTAGGGATACATTTGTGAGACTGCCTTGCAATATGCATGCTTCATGCAAGATGCCAAGGATTCCAGTGCACTTATAAGGTGAACTGACTCTATGGCTGGTGTCTGCATTTGCGAGTATTCTTACTTATGCTGCCAACTACATACAGGTCATACAGTGCATGGTCCATCTTGACAACTTAGAGAAGCTGTTTTGTAAGTGAATAATACCTTGGAAAGACTCTGAATGTTAGTGAATTAATATACCTTTATCCTCTTAATCTTTGTTGTTAGATTGTTAGATTGTTATTCATTCGGTAAATACTGAGTTTCAAGACTGATATGTAAATACTAATAATTTTACCATAATTAGGATAAAGATGATCATTTTAAGGTTATTACAGTAAAGGTGATCATTTTCAAATAGGTAGGTTACAGATTGATAGTTTTATGGTTGGCGAGGTAAAAACCAGATCATTTCAATATCTGTAGGATGGAGAGTGATCATTTTAAAGCAAGGAGGACAAAGATACTAAGATTTTTAAGATCAATGGGGGAAGTGTCATAGCTTTAAAATTGTCAGGGAACACACTGGTTTTAAGATCGATACAGAAAAGACTCGTAGTTATAAGATTGTTAGGGAAATGACTGACAATTGTAACATAGGTAGGGTAAAGATGACAATTTTAAAATTGATTGGGTATGGTTGATAGTTTTAATATTGGCAGGAAAAAGACTGATATTTTAGAATTGATAGACAAAAGAGTGATAGTTTTAAGATTTATAGGATAAAGACTGATAGTTTTATTATGGACCCATGTCGGGTTATTCCTAATATTCCTCCTGTTCTGAGGCAACCCTGCAATTCTGCCTTCTTTAAAGAAACTATAAGCCCTTTTCTCTCTTGTTATTTGCTACTAACATTTTTAAGAATGCCATTTAAAAAGAATTCTATTTGTAGTTCGAACAAAATAACCAGTTAGACCCCTCTCAATCATTTTTTGATCTGTGACACCGATCTGAATCAATGCTATCAATATTTATGTCCAACCGTTGCCAGCTCTGGTTTGGTCATTTGTCATTTAACTTTATTGTTCTGCCAAAGATGATCAGCTTCTTATGAGAATTTATCAAAATATATCATCTATGCAGTATGACCTTCTATTCTGGGTGTTTTCTGTTAGATGGGGAATTCTTCTATGAAGCGGAAAGTTGATTACATTGAGGTACTATTGTCAGAAGACATACAATTTCCTCTGCTGGAGGATTGAACGCTTTATATGTGATTCTTCACTATCTTTTCACCATAAGATTAGTAAATTGACACCCACCTACAATCCTTTTTAAAAATTCTAAAAAATAAGTTTAGGAATATCTGGCATAGTTTATGTGCATTAAGGTATGCATCCTAGACATTTCCTTATGAACATAAAGGGGCCGATTCTGATCCTGGGAATCATTTTCCCATACGACTCGTATCCGTATTTTTTTACGTACGAATCGTACAAGTCCCGTACAACCGGTGAAGTACGATTCGTACGTAACAAATACATACGAATCTTATGGGGGAAAACGTACCCGGACAGTTTTACGTACGAATCGTAAGACTGAAGTCCGAGCGCACAAGTCCGATCCATACTGGCGTCCCAAATACTGAAGCGTATGGAGAACGTCCCGTACGGATCGAACTTTGTACGACTCATATTCCAGGTAGGCTTGTGCCCGGGGTACGAGTATTACAGCCCCCCCTGCGTATATCCGCACCATACCCCCGCCCATATGTCCGCACCGTACCCCAGGCGTACCCCAACCCTCGCGTATGTACGGACCGTACATACGCGATATCAGTACGGACCGTACATACGCGAGGATTGGGGTACGCCTGGGGTACGGTGCGGACATCCGGGAGGGTACGGTGCAGACATATGCGGGTGGGGAGGCTCCAGACATACGCACCGTACATACACACTTCTGGCCTATGTACGGAGCGTACCCCAACAGTGCGTATGTACGCTCCATACATATGCAATGTTGGTTTACGCACCGTACATGATGACACGTACGATGGGGTTGGTGGCGTGTACGTCGCGTACCGGACCCCCTTTTCATCATGCATCGCAGCGCACTTGGCTTTTCCGGCAGTTTTTGGCTCATGTAAAAAAAGAGCCGTACGGACTGCTGTGGGTACGAATCGTACTTGCCGGTCCGTACAACGCCGCCTAAATCCGTACGGACGTCGCGTTCGCGCTGTCCCGGATCAGACTTGTATGTATTTTTTCGCCGTACGGTCTTTTGTACGATTCGTACGGAAATAGGATTTCCGTACGAATCGTTTGTACGGTTTATTTACCGGGTACGAGTCGTACGGAGAAAACGCTCCGTACGACGATTCGTACCCGGTTTTTCCCGGATCGGAATCGGCCCCATAATGTAAAAGGACGTCAATTCAGACCACAGTATTTTTGGTTATATGTCTGTATGTGTTCTTAATTAACCTTGACATGGTAGAAAGTAGACATTTGACCCAGACAAATGTTGCATTGATTGTTGCATCTGTGTCATCAATCAAATGGCTTGATGTTTTCACAGTTCTTAGAATGATATGGTCAGGCGACATCAACATCTAGTTGCAGACATGACAATTTTTCTGCATAAATCGAGAAAGATGGCGACTTCCATTTTTTGAGAGGGAGAAGGTGGCTACCTCTATTAGTCAAGATGTCTTCTTGGTCCAGTTGGTCAGCCCCTGTGCAAAATCCTTTAGCTGTGCCCGTGTCTTCAAGGTGCCAGGCAGTAAAATGAAAACACCAAGTTCTCCTACCCAATCTTGCATCATCATCAATTATTAGCAATATGGATTCTAGAATGTCCCGGTTGGTTTGTGGCATCATCTACGGACAGCCCCATGAGATGGATGGGTTGGGCCAGAGTCACCCACTCTCCACATTTAGAAACGGGGCACCCTGTATGCACTCCCTACCTTTAGAATTCCATGCTCTCCACTACTACCTCCTTCCCTCCTGCTCCCTCACCTGAGCTGTCACCTCCTTCCTTCCACCGCGGCTCTATTTCTGCAGCTGTCTCCTGGGCTCAGTGTTGTCACCTTGCTTCCTCCCATCTCGCTTATACAGACAAACCTTTGCTGACATTCTTCCCTGTGCCTCATCTGTTCTTTCCCCTTTTCCTTTGCGTCTGCGTCTCGTCTTCTCACCAGTCCCTTTTTCCCCCTTTCGCTATCTCTCGCCTCCTCTGCCATGTATTGTTTCCCCTTTCCCTCTCTTCAACAATCCCTCCTTTTCCTGGTTTCCCTCTACCAATCTTCACCTCACCGGTCCCTTTATTCCACTCTTTCCCACAGAGCAATCCCTTCTTTCCCCTCTTCCCTGCTTCTCTTCTCCATAGTAGTCTCTTCTTACCCTTTTTCCCCCTTCCCTCTTCTTCCCTTGTCAGCTGTCCTGTCTTTCTCCTCTCTCCTCTTTCCCCTTTTCCTCTCTTCTCCTCAACAAGCTCTTCTTTTGCTGCTTTACCTCTACCTATCCTCTCCTCAACCACCCCTTCCTTGTCCTCTTTTACCGTGCCCGTCTTCTCTGCTGCCCCGTCTTTCACTTTGCACCCTCTGTTCTCCTCAGCAGGCCCTTGTTTCTCCTCTACCCTCTTTTCTCAGCTGTCCCTTCTTTCACCTTGTATCTCTTTATCTCTATTCTCCGCTGCTGCCCCGTCTTTCCCCTCTCGCTTTCTGCCTCTCCTCAGCAGTCCTGTTTCTCCTCTTCTTCTATTCTTAGCTTTGCCATTTTCACCTTTTATCCTCTTCCTTCACTTCTCCTCTGCCATCCCCTCTTTCCCTCTCTTCTTTTCCTCAGCATTTCTTCTTACCCCTGCTTCCCTCATTCTCCCTCACTATCCCTACCACCCTTTTCCTTTTCCCTACGCACCAGTCCTTCAAGCTTCACCCTATTCACCTGCTTTTACCCCTCCCTTCTTCCATCCCTTCTCCGACTCTAGTGAGTGGCTCTCCTACAGAAGGAATAACCTCCTGGAGGGCATTTAAGGGCTTCAGCTTTGGTACCCCTGGCAGTGCCCCTACTACCCCTGGTCTAAGGAGTCATGGGGGGGTGGGTGGGGGGAGGACCGGAAGTACAGCTGTTTATAAGAGCTCTGTTTGCTTTCTGTAGTGTTCAGTCTTGCGCCTTCCCAATCCAATAAGCATCAAATACGAGAGTGATGTCACTTTTGCTACCTCGAGCATTAAGGTAAATTGATGTCCCTCCAACCCCTGTGTACTTTCTATGATTTTGCAAGAAAGACCTAAGTCTCTCGTCGGTGGACACCTCACCCCTACCATGCCTCTGGTCCGATCCATGTGTCTACCTGCAATGCCCTTCGTAAAGGTACGTAACTGAGCGCCCTCTCTTTGAACCACATGTTACACATGTTACTTGTAAAGCGCTCTGATACTCGCAAGGGTCTTGTTCGCGCTATATAAAACCTTCAAATAAATAAATAAACCACAAGTGGGGGAGCCAAACATATAGGCTCATACGAGGAGTGCTTCCAGTGGCATAGCTAGACCTTTGGCCGCCCATGGCGGTCCCTGCGTTTGCCGCCCCAAGGCAGCTGCGTGCTCCCCTATTGGCTTCTCCTTGCTGGCGACTGCCCACATCAACCATGTTCAGCTAAGAGACATACCAGCCATTTGTTTATGTTGTAAGCTTTTGAAATGGCCCTGACAGAATACAGAAACAGAACTTGAAATAACATGGCCTATCATCATTTTTTTGCATGTCTTCTCTCTCTTTAATTATCAGCCAGGGATCATTGAGGCAGCCCTGGGACACATTTTTAAAGTGATTTCTCTTATATTTACTATTAAAGAATGTACTGATAAGGGGAAAACATATCGGCTTCAGGTGATTTTTCAACATTTTTATACCGGCAGGACATCAAAGTACTGGTTATACCACTATAAAACCGGCCAGGTGGCAACCCTAAGTCTACAGTCATTAATGTCAGTCAGCAAAAGCCTCAGTTTAGAAATCAAGCTGTGCGGCTCGTGTGTGCCCTAGCAAGGGCAAGACCAGCGGCCCTGCCAAGTGCCACCCATCATGGGTTTGAATCACATATTTTAGTGTTGGTGTCCGCATCACTGCACTAAAATGCATTGTCTTGCACATTGAAGGCTCTAAGTACTCTCATTTCATAAGGCTTTATTCGAACATATAATAAGTTCATAAAAGCACACAATACAACAAAATAAGTAATAAATACAGAGGCAGAAAAATTCATCATGATAAAACATTATTTTAAAAAAGCATACTTTTCCTTGCATTAATGGATTTAAGAAGAAAAGTAGCCGTATAAAAACATATTACCGGGTGATGTAAATTAAAAAGTAGACACATACAGTCACGAATTGTTCTGACTTTAAATTTTAAAAACAGGGGTTTCAGATAAGCAATCCGGAGGTGTTTATACAATTGACAAAGTAGGAGAAAGTGCACAGTGCTTTGGGGAGTAGAACTATCACATAAACAAGGACCAACAGGATGTAAATTCATGGTTGGGAAGGCAACAAGGTTGTGGACAATTCCCATTCTAAATCTAGTCAACACAAACCGATGTGCATTCCAGGTGATTTGTGACAGATAAGGTTGAAAGCCCCCGATTTCGTTCAAGTCATAATAAAAGGTATATGTGGATAGGTTGGAGCTAATCTGATGTCTTTTAATGGCGGCCTCTTGTAAAAAACGCTGCTTGAGATCAATTTTAGACAACATTTCTGCCGCATGATGGTCCACTAGGATGTCTATGTTAAAGACTGCCTGAAAGTTGTCGATAACATACTTCAGCCACGGGATCCTTGTGAAATGGTCCAGGTTAAGACAATCGGAGATAATTGCTCTACACATGGATGTCTCCTCTTTAGACCAAATAGAGCGCCACAGGAGCAAAGGTCTAAGGGGGGTCAAATCGGAAAGATGACAAATGCCCAGTTCGTTATGCACAAGTGTGTTTGAAACAGAGCTTGGCAAACACAGGAGTTTTTTTAGAAAGGTGTTCTGTTCAACCTGCAGGCTACTTGTCGGGGCATAGCCCCAAATGCCAGCTCCGTACAGCGCAATAGAGACACACCGGGACTGGTAAATTTTGAGCAAGTCCTTAATCCGCCTATCGCCTAGTTTATTTGCCACAGTAAAAATACCAAAGGCACTCCTGGCCATTTTAGACCTTACATTCTTAAGTTCAGTTGTCCAGGTATTTTAATTTGAGAACGTAACCCCCAAATAGGAGAAATTATCAACAGCCTGGACCTTCTGACCCTCGATAAAAAAGGAGATTTGTTTTTTACTAATCCTATTACCACATTCCATAACAAAAGTTTTGGATTTATTTAAGACTAGCTTTCTACCCTTGATAAATTGCATAAAACCATCCAACAGCAATTGTAGACCGTATGGTGTACGAGAAATTAAAACCGCGTCATCCGCATAGAGTAACACGGGAACAAATTCGTTATTAATTTTGGGGGCGTCCACTGCCAAAGTTTTAAGGAAGGATTCGACTTCATTAATAAACAGAATAAAAAGCAGTGGGGCTAGCACGCAACCCTGACGAATTCCACGCCCAATCTCGAACATAGGTGTACACTCGCCTTGTGGCCCATAGCGGACACAGGCTCTTAGTTTAGAGTATAGGCGTGCAAGGAAGAAGATAATACCCTCTGGGGCACCCATTCCCAATAAATTTTCCCAAAGGATACCATGATCCACCAAATCAAATGCACTGCTAAGATCTGCGAAGCAGAGATAGATAGTGCCAGTTTTCGTCAGGGTATATTTACCCACCAATAGGTTTAAGTTAAGGCATTGTTCTATTGTTCCGCGGCCCTTCCTGAAGCCAAATTGGCTATCGGCTAAAATGCCGTTTTCTTCAGCCCATTCCTCCAATCTCACCATAAGCACTCGACTCATAACCTTAACAGAAGAGTCCAACAGTGAGATTGGTCGGTAATTCTTGGCCTCGCCGCGATTACCTTTCTTAAATATAGGGATTAAAATCGATTCTTCCCAAGTCGGTGGCATCTTGTTTCTAACAGCTGCGTTAAAAATATTTGTAAGCTGAGGCCCCCAAATTTCTGGGACTAGTTTATATAAATCTATTGGAACCCCATCTGGGCCTTGTGCTTTCCCCCCCTTACTGTCCCGTATACTATCTAAAACCTCTTGAACCTTAAAATTTAATGGAATATGCGGCCATTGTTTCCCTGAAGTTTGCCCACCACCATCTGGCTGGAAAATTTTAGAGAAATGTGTGATCCAGTCGGCCTGCATAACGTGGGAGTTTAAGTCTGGAATTTTTTCGTCTTTGAGGAATGGTGAATTAACCGTTTTCCAGAATAGGGTACAGTTATTCGTATCGGCTGCCATGGATAAGTTTTCCCAGGCTTCTTGCCGAAGTTCCGCCTTCCTAATCTTAAGGGTTTCATTATATCTAGCCCTTAAGTCTGCGACTAATCCCTTATCTCTGGGTTTAACAGATAGGGCAGATTTCAGCTCCCTCAGGGCCAAGGTACAGGCTGAATTAAACCAACCCCGCGGTTTATCCCCATTATGTTTGCAGGTACCTGTGAGTTTTGAATCAATGGCCGCATTAATACTGATAAAATGGTCAATTGATGATAAAGTAAATAAATTATCCTCAAGAATCGCGGTGATATGTGGCAGGGAATTGGTTATGATCGAATCGGACGTAATAACTGCCTTGTCCCCCTTCCACCTAAGCCTAATACCATTAGGGCGCTCTACCTCAATGCTATTAATAAAACGGCCAGGGGCTACGACATTGTCCTTTTCCCACAACCTAGCCTTTACTTCCAAACAGTTATGGTCACTTAACTGAATGTCTATTACCTTTGGGGCCCTAAACAGGATCTCCAAGCCCGAGGAAATACAAATAAAGTCTATTACAGAATTCATACCACGGCCTATAAAAGTGGGACAGATTTCCCCTTGTGCATTTTTCTCATTGACCATAATGAGCATATTAAAGGAAGCGAGCAAATTATTTAGGGCATCTCCATAGTAGTTATGTTTAAAATGGAGAATCCCATCCTCGTGAGTGTCCACTAGACCGCAAACATTATCCTCGTAAAAAGGGCATGTGGTAATATTAAAATCCCCAACCAGAAGTAAGTCAAAGACTTCGTTTGAGTCCATATATAACTCTTCTAATGCATTTGAGAGGTCCTTGACCGGCTGATCCCTGGAATCGTTAAAACAATTGTTGTAAAAATTGATTAAAAGAATATTCCTACCTCCGTTAATATGCAGCCATAAGATTTGGGAATAAACCCCGACTTGTACATGTTTAATAACTGACAAAGGGGCTTTAACTGAAATCAAGACAAGTAGACCACCCTTGGCTCTACCTGAGACCGAGCCAATAGCAGGGAGCTGGTAAGAGTTAAAACCATTATAGCCTTTAAAATCGGTACACCAGGTTTCCTGCAAACAAATAATATCAAAAAGATTTATGAATTCCATCCACCCCAAACTATCTGTTTTAGATCGAATCCCAGCGATATTCCAACTTGCAATGTGACAATCAAATGAGGAATGTACCCCTGTCTCCAAATTTATAACGGATTTATCATGTTGGGAGGGGGCAGCCGATGGGCTCTCATCTTCCAACATAGTATTACCCTTTATGTTTCCCGTTAGAGCTAGGGGCAGACGGATTACCATAGTTTCTGCCAACGGCCCTGATAGACCATTTATCAGGTCCATTGTTGGTTGGCCTGGGTTTCCTGGGGTATCAACTATATGACCTGTGATATTGCCCATTTTTTGTCAATCGTTTTGGTCCAATCCACTCAGACATTGATAGCGGTTGGCAGTTGCTACCTCGGTGTTGATCGGACCAAAGCCCTCATTTCCCCTTGTTACCCTTCTCCTCCGCTGTAACGGGAGGTGCTCGATCTGTTGCCTATAAAAGAAGCCAAGGGGACGAAGTACAATTCCCTGGTTGGTACTGGGGCGGGACATTGCATGAATCAATGCTGTTGTTGCTAAATGAGGGTTACTAAAATTAATGATGACACAGTCACCAGGAATATTTTTAGGGGTAAATCCAATCCACTTTGTTCTGGTGGTAGTCAAAATCTGGTCCGCCTTAGCCACCGGAAAACCACATTCTCGATTGAGCCAGGCCACAGTTTTGTTTTTAAGGGAATCATGTGATTCCGCAGGGTAGTTAGACCCATCCTGACTGATAACTGGCACGTTTGTTAAAACTGCCACGTAAGGTGCGCAGTCCGGTGGCAGATTAGGTTGGGGGAGCCGGGGATTATTAGACCTCCCTCCTCCTAGAGGCCTATTTAAGTTCGCTGTATGAATGGTAGTTATATTATTCGGGAGACCGATAACAGAATTGGCACTATGGATATCCTCAGAAGCACGTTGTATTACATTACCTACAGACCCCCGCTGGTTATTACTTAATGTAGTCCCATTAATTAACTGGTTCTGAGTGCTATGATCCATACAAAGTTGGCCAGTACTTTTTAAGATTTTAGATTGTTGCACGGTATTAGCCGTTTGATCCCTGGTCTCCCCCTCCATAACAATCGGAGGGGAGCTATTACGTGGTATATAACCTTGTTGCAACATTTCGCCCAGTCTATTCACCTCCCTGGATACAACCTCAAGTCTGTCTAAAAGCGGTATGATAATTTTGTCTAATTTACTATCAATCATACCCATTAACATATCAAATTGTACTGGTGCCAATGTCAATGGCGTAGAATTATCACCATTAACTAAACAGGTATGTTCAGGTGGAACACTAATAGTCGTATTCTTTTTGCTTTTACGGACCCCCTTCTTGGGCTGAGCATATCTGATAGCATGTGAACCTGATCTTAGCACTCTATGTGTCTTATGGGGTACAGGGGTTGAAACTACCGTAACATTTGGAGACATACTGATATCGGGATCCAAGAGCAGTTCTGAGTTGGGTAGAGGGGCTGAAGTACAGTCTGTTATGCAGGTGCTCACACTCGAAGGGGGGGTTATAGGTACCAATACTTGGCTGTCCTCGAATGGATGGATCTCAGCTGAAACTGATTGGCTTATCTTCTCATGGCCACATGTGTTGGTCAAACCTAAGGATAGTCTACGTTCCTTATTGATTTTGTCTACAACTTTGACTAAATAATTATCAAGTGTAGATACAGTTAAACGAGGGGTCCCAGACGTTTTAGACATGCTGCACAAAATGTAAAAATCCAACTTAGTAAACTGGCTAAAAACAATAACCAACTATAAAATAGCACTTACTATGAAATGATACCACCAATGTTAAAAGGAGTAAAAGTCCACAATATAATCTGCTAAGGGGGGTGGCCCAGCCCGGCCTCTTCCGGCCCCTGACGGCCACAGACGGTCCCGCCCTTGTCCCGGGCTTAGCCCGGCGCCGCCCGCGCGCGTCCCGCGATGCGGAGGGCAGAGTCAGTTTTGTAGCGCCTTCTGGCGCGAAAAAGCGGCACTTCCGGGATGGCAGGGATCTTGGGATATGTAGTTTTCACTACTCTCCCCCCACACGGCGGTCGCGTTTGTCCGGCGACGGCGGGAGGGAGACTCGCAATCCACAGGCTCAGCTCCTCGGGATGTAAGGGCAGGTAAGAGCACACCAAGGCACCCTCGAACTCGCTGCAACAGCCCCCCTCATTTTGAGACCAGGAGTTGCAGCTCTCTGGGAGATGTGCTGGCCTGGGCAATGAAACAGAGTGTGAACCTGGCCCAGGTCGAGGAGACATGGTTGTTATAGTTACCAGGCTCATCTTGTTTACCTAATGTCTGGTGCTCTGCGTGACATAGTAGCAGAGGATGCCACGTGGGGCCCAGGATGATTGCAGCTCTCAGTTACTCACAGAGTTTAACTCAGTGGAATTCCACGGAGTTACAAAAATGCTCTGCAAGATTCCCCGAGTTTCCATGGAATTCCGTAAATGGGCAGAAATAGGCATGTCGTGCTGCTCGCACTATGATTTAGTGCCGGGAGCTTGTTGCGCGCTGAAAAATCCGTGCGAACAGCACCACACAGTGTGCCGCAGGGCGCAGGGCGCAGCTTCTCGAGTTGATTTTGCTGCAACTCGAGAAGATTTTTCTGGCAGCAACCGGTCATGCAAATGCCCGTGTTGGAAAAATCTCACCCGGGGACCACAAATCTTGCTCCCTAACTTACCATTTTCAAGCCACGTGCAAGAAAATTCTTTTCCACGCGGTTGGTGGAATTTGGCCAGAACTCCGCGTTACAAGCATAACGTGGAGTGGCCAAAATTTTGCTAATTCTGCTGGCGGAGCGGAATATATCGCCCAACCTTACTCTCAATGGTGCCGAGCACACCTGGGAAGGGGATCACGGTGCAATTTCCATCTTTGACTTTCTGGTGGCCAGACAGTGGGGTCGACTCCTCCTCCCCTCCCTGGGTTCTGGATAAGGACAGCGCAGACACCTCGGTCCCATAGAGTTAAAAAGAGCAGCCTCTGGGAAGGACTGCAGCACTCGGAGAGAAGCTTTTGGGTGCTGTAGGAGATGCCAGTCCACAGCCACAATTTTGCTCAGCACCACCCGGCCCATAGTCATTGGTAAGTTGGAGGTCCTTGTCCTGCTTTTGTCCTCCTGAGTCGATTCAGGGAGACAAGCGACTTTGATCAGAATCAATCTACAGTGACGTCAGAGTGTCACAGGTCAGCCTAACACTGGTGGAAGATTGAGTTAGCACTGCATATCGAGGATGTAGGAGATGCCTCTGGGTGGCAGGTGGCCAATGGGTGGAGGAGCACTGGAAGGTAAGATAGGAGTGCAAGAACAGAGTGCTGCAGCTAAGAAAGCAGCGTTTGCGCGCTGCAGTCGAGGCCAGTCCGCCACAGCCTCACTCGGCTTTCAGGCTCAACTCACTCTCTGGCTAGTTGAGCATCCATGGCCTGCCCTCATCCGCTCGAGCTCTCAGCTGATTCAGGGGCTCGAGTCACTTTGAGCAGCAGCATTCAGGGATGCACCTCACAGTGGTAGAGGTCAGCCTAACACTGGGAGAAGATTAAGGGGCCGATTAGGTTGGCGGGCGGATCACCATCGTCCGTATGGCGGTGGTGATCCACCCACCAATTCCCACCACCTGCCTACCATTTCCCCCCCGCCACATTACGGTGGCGGACGGGACCCCAGCGGACGGAAAGACCGTCTGCCGGTTTTCCGTCGGTCAGACAGGCGACCGGGCGGAAAAGGGCTTCAATATGGTGGAGGTGTCTGCACAACACCGCCATCCATATTAGGATGGGCGGCGGAACCGCCGCACCTATGGCGGTTGGTCCCGTTTCCCGGTACGGTGGCGGGCAGACTTTCATTTCAAGGTTTTTGCGGCAGTTTGAAGAGCTTTTGGGAAAGTTTGACTGCTCAAACGAGCTCATTTCTCGTAGACATCTATTTACCCAGACTTCATTGCTTGGTTTTGCTTGCGAGAAAGTGTCATTCAAAATTTCACTCATTTGGCAGTCGAATGTCACGCAAATGTACACTGAAAGCATGGAAATGTCACACATGAGCAGTCTGAAAACGTTTCAGCTCGGACCAGCAAGAGGTGGGACTGATGCTGCCACCTGGGAAGGAAGCTTGACTCTGAAGAGGGAAACCTGACAGCTTCGAAACTGTAAAATAAAACCTGCAAAATGGCTGCATTCAAGGTATGTGTAAACAGCGGTCTTTGTTCTTCCTCGGATAGGAGCCTCTCTTCACAATGAAGATCTCTGGGAGCTGTGCTCGGATGCTGGTGCACAAAGGCTCTCAGAGTGAATATCTCCTCTGCAATGAGATGGCATCACTAAAGCTGACAGGGCTGGGACAGGTTTCAGGGGCCCCCCGGGCTTCCCTGGTGCCCACTCCATGCCGAGCCCCAGGGCTAAGCCTGTCCCCGAGCAAATCAGCCAACCAGGACCTCTCACTGGTGCCAATGAGATCCAGGGCTCATTAGCATTCACAACCTGGAGGGCCAGATGGGGGGATGAGAGAGAGAGAGAGAGAGAGAGAGAAAGAGATACAGGGAGAGAGAGAGAGATACAGGGAGAGAGAGAGAGAAAGAGAGAGAGAGACGGGGAGAAAGAAAGACAGAGAGATAGAGGGAGAAAGGAAGAGAGAGAGAGAGAGAGGAGAAAGAAAGAGAAAGAAATACAGGGAGAGAGAGGGAGAATGAAGGAGAGAGGGAGAAAGAAAGAGAGAGAGAGACAAAGAAAGAGGGAGGAAGAGAGAGAGATGGGAAGAAAGAGAGAGAGGGAGACACAGGGATGGAGAAAAAGAGAGAGAGACAGGGAGAGAAAGAGAAGGAGAAAGAAAGAGATGAGGGAGAAAGAGAGGGAGAGAGACGGGGAGAAAGAAAAACAGAGAGAGGAAGAAAGAGAGAGAGAGAGGAGAAAGAAAGAGAGAGATATGAGGAGAGGGAGGGAGAATGAAAGAGAGAGACAGACAGGGAGAAGGAAAGGGAGAGAGACAAAGAGAGAGGGAGGAAGAGAGAGAGATGGGAAGAAAGAGAGAGAGAGATACAGGGAGGGAGAAAAAGAGAGAGAGACGGAGAGAGGGAGAAGGAGAAAGAAAGAGAGGGGGAGGGAGAAAAAGAGGGAGGGGGATAAAGAAAGAGAGAGAGAGGGAGAGAAAGAGGCAGAGAGAGAGAGGAAGAAAGAGAGAGAGAGAGAGAGAGAGAGAGAGAGAGAGAGGGTGCAGGTGGGGCCCTGTGGCACTCATACAGACAGCAGTTATGAGTTAAGAGATGGGAGGGTTTCTTAATGCAAGCAGGGTGGCCACCTGACCGGCGTTCTACCGGCACCACCGGTATGTTAATGTCCTGCTGCTGGTACAAGCATAAGAAAATTTACCGAAAACACTGTTAAATGTGCTCTACCTTGAGCTGAGTGAACGATCTCTGACTGATAAATAAATACATTCAGGAAAGTCATGTTACAAATGAATATATTCAAGTTTATTTACAGCCCTATTTAATAGCATCTCCAGGCCTTTCCACACTCTTAAAACTACAACAAATGGCCGGTATTTTTCTTCTGGAAAGGTGGCAACCCTAAATGCAAGAGACGTCACTGTATAGTCGTATATATTAATAGTTGTGAGGGGTGGGCGGGGTGTAAACTGACGCTGTTGCTGTGACAGAGATTTCCTCACAGCTGTCAGCTGACATGTATTCGACACCGCTGTCTGCGTTGTTGGGGATGTGTTTCCCGCCCTTTTACAGGTATGAGGCCCGGCATGCTGTCACCCCATCCCCCCTCCCCTCCCCCGCGTGTGGGAGTGCTCGCGCCCTCGCTGTCACCAGTCACTTGACTCTAATCTCATTTTGGAGGTCTCGGCCCTGCCTCACAACGGTTATCGCAGGAAACAACCCGCCACCCCCCTGCCGCCATGTTTCATTAGTGCAGACTGACGCCAATGTTCACCAGGAGGAGAGCGTGAACGGGATGGATGTGAGCAGCAGGCACCAGGGCGCGCCACGTGTGCGGGGATCTTTCACAGGGGGAGGCCCCGGACCTCTTCCCCCAGAGTCTCCTGTTGGGACCAAATGCATCCCGACCTTGAGGGGGTGAATGTCACTGCCCAGATAGTTTTAGATATAGCGCCGTCGAAACACGTCCTCAACAGTATCCAAGCGCTAGCAGTGCCCTATATATGTGTCACGTCGCCTTGGAAGCAGAAGCAGTCCTTAATTTGTGAAAGAAATTACTACAGGGGTCCAAAGTCATTCCTAATGATCCAAATACCAGGTCTACCTCGTGCCTCTTCCATCACCAGAGAGGTGGCGAGCCAATGAATGAATAAGGAGAGCCGAGCCGGGGCAGAGCTGAGGGTCGGCTCTGGCTCCAAGAGCCCATGCAGAGTCGAGACCTGAAAACATTTGGCAATCACTCAACAAGCACCATGTTGGAAAGGATACGGTCTCCTCAAAATTCAAGAAAGAGTATTTCTTTAACACGTCTCCTTAGAACGTGAGATTCTGGGCCAGTTGTACGAAAATGCAATGTTCCCATCACCCTCTGTTTGAGCCTCTAAGCAGTGGTTTAGGTAGGGTTAGGGAAGGGTTTAGGGAGGGACGTGCACCCTCCCACACATGAGCAAGCACAGAGCTATTTACCAACGACACTTCTAAAGTTACGATAACCAAAAAGAGACCCAAGACAGAAGTATTGTACAATGTTGATGTTAATTACACAATGTATAGTGCTCCACAATCCATCACATGATTGCCCAGTGTGAGGACCACAAAATGTTAACACAACCTGCGCAGGCAGCAGGATTTGTGTAAGATTACTCGATGCGATGGTCACATCCTCATGGAACGTCATGAGTCTCATGCTTGACGATCTGAGAACCGTAACGTTGATGATTTCATAAACTTAAACTGGGCATTGACCAGCGTCTCAACATTTGTTGAACTCGAATAATGCCGCATTACTGCATTTTTGGCTATTTTGCTGTGGATTCAGGGGATGTTACCCCTGGGGTGACGCAACTCACGATTTCTTATTTACGATTTTTGATCAGAAAGTGATACCCTGTTGCACGCACAAACCTGATCAACTTCTTAAGGGGCATATCATCAACACCCGGCGATAATTATCGCTCAGCGCTCTTAGCGTGAGGATAATTATCGCCGGGTAACGTGGATTTTTATCGCTGAGATAGCGTGCTATTAGCAACGCTTATCTCCTCAGCGAAAAAAATCCTAGCGCTAACTGCCTAACGTGAGATTATCGCAGGAAACCCAGCGATAATCTCACGCAATGTGGCGTTAGCTTGCTGATAGGGACTCACAAACTTAGCCATGATATCCACCTTCCATAGGATATAATGGCTAAGTCAGTCCTGAAGCAGGCGTAAGGAAAGTAGCGATAACAGTGGTATCGCTACTTTTCCTGCCGCTATGCTTCATAGCGTGGGGCTTGATGATAGGAGAAATGTCGCTTAGCGACATTTCTCCTATCATGTCAGGTCAGGAACGCCCACTTTGCATCTCATTAGAGATGCAAAGCTGGGCATAAGGA
Source organism: Triturus cristatus (assembly GCF_964204655.1). Taxonomy (NCBI): domain Eukaryota; kingdom Metazoa; phylum Chordata; class Amphibia; order Caudata; family Salamandridae; genus Triturus; species Triturus cristatus. The sequence continues at coordinate 1,191,902,491 of NC_140593.1, read as the reverse complement.
ATCCTGACACTAAAGCAAGGTTTCACGCATTAGCGTGGCCTTGCTAATTAGGCGATAAAATTAGCGCCGCTTTTCGGCCAAAAAAGGCCGCAAAAGCGGCGATAATTTTTTTATCGCCTGCTTGTAAATATGCCCCTAAGTTTCTTCACACTGTTGGATTATTCAGGAGTGCGTGAACCATTCTCTAAATATCTGGTGGAATGTCACAACGACTGTTCAGGGTGTACTACAAGACGTGCTTTCAGCAACGATGAGACACATAGACAGCTACATCCAGTTCCTCAGTCCTGAGGATTTAGCCAATGTGAAGGCTAACGTCTATGGATTTGGTCACATCCCACACGTGGTTGGAGCCATTGATGGCACTCATATTGCCTTATTGCCACCGCAAGCCAGGGAACAAGTTTACCGTAACAGGAAGTACTTCTATTCTATCAATGAGCAGGTTGTCTACTTACCAGATTTGTACATCTCAAATGTCGGTGCCCATTTCCCAGGATCAGCCCATGATTCCTTCACACTGTGGAACAGCACCGTACTCCAGCTGATGTCGAAACTATTACCGGAGGGGGACTGGCTTGTTGGTAAGCTTGATCTGTCCTAACTTTGGCTGGGTGATGTCAGTAGTATGATCAGAAAGTGTGTAACTTATTGTTGCTTTTATGTCTGGATTGCATCTAGGAGACTCAGCGTATCCCAACCGTCCATGGATCTTGGCACTACGCCAGGGGAAATCAGCTTCAATGGGGCCCATGGAAGAACACAGCAGCCAGTGGAGCGGGCTTCTGGGCTCTTGAAGGCCAGATTCTGATGTCTGGACAAGACTGGGGAGCCCTCCTCTACTCACCCGGGAAAGTGTGTCAAATTACAGTGGCCTGCCGCATGTTCCACAACATTTCCCTAGGCTGGAGCATCCCTTATATCGCAGAGGATGGAGACCATGAAGTGCCACCGGGTGAGGATATTGAAATGCCAAATGATGATGATAGTGGTGAAGAGGAAGGAGCTGACTTGCGTCAAGATCTCATCAACAACTTCTTCTCATGAGTGTAAGCATGATATGAGATGGAGGCGTGGTCTAGCCGTGCTGTGAAATAGCCGCTCGCAAAGAGGGTTCCGCCGGCTGAGACAACATCCGTTCACAATCCGCTTGCAATCGGGGGCGTGATTGCTGCAAACAGCAAGAAATTAATCGCCCAGCACATCAGGAACAGTTTGGGCTCGATTTGGAAGTGGACTGGCGCATATTCGAGCTGCTGGGGGCTGAACTGCAACGCGCTCGCTGCGGAGCGAAGAGGCCGCAGGCCGGGAGCGGATCGGCGCGTGTATCGACACACGGCGTTGTGGCTGAACGAGGGACGCGTGATTGCAGTCAGGCTGTGCCCCAGCCAGGAGGAAGACGACCTATCCCGGGTTGGAACCAGGTTGTTGTGATCCAGGTGAGGAGCGGGAGGCGGCGCCACGTGGCTTTGGCGTAGAGGCTGTGCTGTAGGGAGCCTAGCGCCTGCCTTGACCTGCGGTTCGCAGTGGTGGCATCCCTATGTCCGGGAGCCTCGTGACCTGAACCGGAGGCCGGACTGAGCCTCGTATCAGAATGTGCTGCTGGGCAGACGAGGGCCTCGGTCACTGTCTGGTGTGGGTCCGAGGCTTGCGGCAGGTCGTCCCTGTGTGTGTGCGGGCTGGCGCTCCGACAGCGGATATATGCAGCTTTGTAGAGCGTTGGGCGCCCGACTGAGAGTAAGATCCGGATATGCAATAAGGACTCTGGCTGCTGGAATCGAACTGATTGCAGACACGGAGGGGCGTCCTCCGGGCCAAGGCCACACTCTCAAGCATGAGTATGCCGCACTAAAAGAAGGCTTTGAGTGTGCCTGGTTCCCCCTAGGGCACTCCACCCTGCCTGCCAGGAACTAAATACTGTGTGGACGCAATTTTAGTTTTTGTCTTGGTTCCCCGTGTAGGGCTAGTGATTGACTACTCAATCCCTGTGACACAGAGATCTGCGTGGGAAGCGGTGGGTCTGGTACTGTGTGGTGAGCCATTCCCGGTGCCCAACCGTTGCTCTGCGGAGGGGAGCAGGCTGAAAGGAATTGTGTCCCTGCAGATGACCTGCCCCGCCCTAGAGGTGGTCAACTTAGGGCATCGGCCCATCTGTGACCCTTTTATCAATAGGGGTGAACCCAACAGTGTAATGGGGAAGATGGACACAAGGCAGACCAAACTGCAGTTTGAGAATAAAAGGCACACTAGAAACACAGACTCAGAGACCGATCCCGAGTCTGAGCACCGGGAGGGGCTTTCGGAGGGCATCGAAGGCCTGGGTTCAATCCTGCTTGAGGTTCAATCAAGCCTCAAAACAATCAACACCAAAATCAATTAACTGACAGACCGCTTGGACCAAGTTAAAAAACAAGTAGATACTCATGAACTACGCATTAATAAACTGGAAGATCAGGTCACCGACGCACATGAGTTCCAAACAGATTCCAGAACACAACTGTTAAACATGGAGAAAGTACTGGAGGTTATAAAGGCCAAGAATGAGGACCTGGAGGCTAGATCCTAGCGTAATAATATCCGTATTACTGGGATTCCGGAAACAACAGCCATGGGTAGAGTGGAAAACTTTGTTGAAACCCTTATCTAGGACATTTTTGGATCTTCTCTATCTCCTCTGTTCATTGTGGAGAGGGCACACAGATCCCTGGCCCCTAGGCCCTATGTGGGAGGCACTCCTCGTCCTATCTTGGCCCGGATCTTAAATTATCGAGACAGAGATAACATCCTACGTGTGGCAAGAGAAATGGGTCAGATCACACATCAGGGCAACCAGATCTCTTTTTTCCCTGAATTCACCCAGTGGTTCAGTCGGCAAGAAGGGAATTTGATCCAGCCAAACGTGTCCTCCGACAGGCAAACATTACCTATGCTCTTCTGTACCCGGCCAAACTTAAAATTAATCATGACGGCAGCCAGCATTTCTTCACAGATGCTAAATCAGCCTTAAAGTATGCTAAGCAAGCTGCTGGGAGCAAACATCGGCCGAAAACTACAAGCTGCACAGAAGAAACACTCAGTGACAATGACTAACTAGGCAGCATACCTGCCTGGTCCAGTCCACGGGACCGGGTAATAAGACTCAGGCGGTCCGCCAATATAGTCGGAAACAAAGAGTGGGGTGGGGCACCCTTCACCTTGTTGTTTGGTTTGCTGGATACATCGCAATGCTCTAGTTCGCTCTGATCACTCTCCCATTAAAACTCTCAGCCACCTGGTCGATGATCAGGGTGTAAGCCGGAGATACCTCGCCCCCGGGGAGATCTCCCACTACTGTTTGGTATGTTTAAGAGGGGATTGCTGTTTGTGGGGTGGGGGTAAACTATAACTCAACCTAATTGGGGGGTTGGCGTGGGCGGGGGGGGGGGGTGGCAGTTGGGGAAGTAGTACAGTAATACACAATTTCATTGTCCAATAACGCATGTACCTTGTCGCACAAGATGTGCAAGACTATTTGGAAATATTGGGGAGGGCACATGCTACACTGGCCCAGGAACACATGGTTTGCTGCAAAGATACAGTTATGGTTATTATACATTGACATAAAATGACAACCCTGCGGTTTTTAACATGGAATACTAGAGGTCTGAATGACCATAGGAAGGCCAGACTGATTCAAGCCTATCTGATTAGGCAAAAGATTGACTGTTGCTTTTTGCAGGAGACCCATCTGCTATATGTCTCTAGCGCCAAGCTGCAACACAACCACTGGGGTGAGGTGTACGCGACTGGATACTCTAATAATACACGCAGGTTAGCCATACTGATGGTGCACAGTCTAAATATTGAGTTTTAAATATAGACCTACAGTAATATCGAATTTTAAATATCGTAGGGATAGAATATCGAAATCAAGAATATCGACGACCAGAATATCGACCTGAAGGTGAGAAATATCATTTTTGTTAATATCGAGGTTAGTAATATCGATAGCAAAAATATCGATGTTACTAATATCGATATTTATATTAGTGTTATGTGTTTTATTATGTATTTTAGATGTATGTGTTATATATTTTTGGTTAAGTATTGTACTGTTTTTTAAATATATATATATACATTTTTTAGAAGTTAGTAATGTTTTTTTAAGTAAATTATGCGTTTTAGTACCGTTGCGGGTTGTGGGTTTATAGGGGAATAGGGTAGGAAGTAAGTTAATTATAGTAAATTAATTAATCATTTTTAGGAATTATTCATTATTTTTAATTACATTTTGCGTTTTAGTTCTGTAGCTGGTTGTGGGTTTATAGGGGAATAGGGTGGGAAGTAATTTAATTGTAATTAGGTAATTATTTATTTTTATGTATTGGTATTGATGATTAATTCATTTTTAAATAATTATTAATTGGTAATTAAGTTTTATTAATTGATTAATTGGTAATTATATTAAGTATATTAATTTATTATTGGAGCGGGTTGTGAGTTTATAGGGGAATAGGGTGGGAAGTAATTTATTTCTAATTAAGTAATTATTAATTTTATTGCTGGGTATTGATAATTAATTTATTGTTAATGATTAATTGGTAATTAATTTGTATTAATTACATTATTATTTATTGGCATTTATCATTAATTTATTTTTAATTAAGTATTAATTGAAAATTACTTTTTAATAATTATATTTTTTTTGGATTGGAAATTAATTTGCTGTTAATTATTTTTTATTTGGTAATTAATTTGTATTGATTATTATTTATTGGCATTTATCATTAATTTATTGTTAATTAATTATTAATTGGCAAATATTTTTTATTAATTATTTGTTGGTATTGATAATAAATGTCTTGTAATTTAATAATTAAATCATTATTTATTTAAAAAAATTATTGTAATTATAAGTATGTTATTTTTAACCCCTACACCATCCAATACTTTCCCTACTGTTGCACTCACTGGGGTGAGAATAGTAATTTTTACCCCTATGCTATTTCACACTTTCCCGAATGTTGTACTCACTGGAGTGGGAATAGTAATTTTTACCCCTACGCTAGCCAACACTTTCCCCATTGTTGCACTCACTGGAGTAGGAATAGTAATTTTTACCCCTACGCTATCCAATACTTTCCCTACTGTTGCACTCTCTGGAGTGGGAATAGTAATTTTTACCCCTACGCTATCACACACTTTCCCTACCGTTGCACTCTCTGGAGTGTGAATAGTAATTTTTACATCTACGCTATCCAACACTTTCCCTACCGTTGCACTCACTGGAGTGGGAATAGTAATTTTTACCCCTACGCTATCCCACACTTTCCCTACTCTTGCACAGTTTGGAGTGAGAATAGTAATTTTACTCACTCCACAATCTAATATTTTTTGTATTATTTTAGCTAATGTAGTATATGATTAATTTAAAAAAGATTAAAAATAAAAAATGTTTTTAAATTGTTACATATATTTATTGAATTTTTATTTATATTATTAGTCTATGTGTATATATGTATTTATAATTATAATTTATAATAATATTTATAATAAAAAAATGATGTTAATAAAATTATTATTAAAACATATTAATAAGTAAGTGTATATAGTATATGTATATATTTAATGTATTTATAAATTATATACATGTTCTTTATACATTTTAAACATTTTAAAATATTTTTAACTAGGTTTATTTTAATTATATGTATTATTTACTTTATTTTACATTATTTTTTAACCAAAAAAAACGATATTTTTAACAACGATATTTTTTCCGATATTTTTTTTCGATATTTTTGTACTTACCATAATGTAGATAGGATGTCTATATTCTTGAATTTCGATATTCTTGCTGTGATATTGTTGTAGGTCGATATTCTGACCTTTGATATTCTGTCAGTGATCCCCTACTGATACGGAGGGGGTTGAACTGGAAAACCACACATACACACATTGAAACTGAGTGCAGATTTGTTATCCTTCAGGGCTCTCTCTGTGGGAAGGAAGTCACATTCGCGACTATGTATGGTCCCAACACGGACGAGCCTGAATTTTCCCACAAGATATGGGCACACATAGCAAGCCTTGGATGTGACACGGTATTTTGGGGCGGGGACTTTCACGTGATCTTAAATGACTCCCTGGATAAGAAGGGAACTTCTAGTAGTCTGCACCCATGAGCTAGTGAAGCTCTTAACTCCCTAATACAGGCTAACGATCTGATGGATATATGGAGGCATCGGAACCACCGATAGAGTGGAGGGATCTTGCATCTCCTCACAAGATAGCGCCTGGTCCAGACTGGACTATTGGGTGGTCTCTCGGGATGTAGCAGCTTGGACTTCTGAGGTTTCTCTTCTGCCAAGAACATTCTCTGACCATGCCCCATGTCTGTTGCGGCTGGAGATCCCTGAGACACATAGGCGCCCCTTCACGTGGAGGCTCCCTACCATGGCCCTGTTGAACCAAACCTTCCGTGAGGAAATTTGGAAAGACATCAGTGATTACTTCACTGAAAATTAGGGCTCAGTTGAATCGGTAGGGTCACTCTAGGAAGCGTTCAAAGTGGCTATTAGGGGATGCTGCATTGCTAAGCAGGCGGGTGTGCTGAAATCGGCCAGGCAGAGACTCCATATTCTTGAGCTTCAGCTCAAAAAGATGGAGAAAGAATTCTTTAATACCGGCGATGGGATACATCTGGCATCCTTCCGAGAGCTACTCTCCGAATTTACAGAGGAGGCCAACCAGGATTTAAAATTCATAGGGAAATATAGCACAGTCAGGCGGTATGGAGAGGGAGACAGACCTGGTAGAACACTAGCGGGCATGTTACGCCCCCGAGAAATGCCAATATCATTACTGAACCAAATCAGAGGTGACCAAATCAGGGGATCACAACAAATATTAAATCATTTATCGGAGTTCTACGCTACCTTATATACCTCTACTATCCCCAATGCACAGGAAGAGCTGCACACTTACTTTGAATCATTAGAGCTACTCTGGCTAAGCAGAGCACATAGAGAGTATCTCGATGAACCGTACACGGTAGAGGACATAACACGAGTAATTAACAGACTCCCTAACGACAAAGCCCCGGGATTAGACGGTCTGCCTGCCTTCTTTTATAAAACCTACTGTGACCTGCTGGCCCCACAACTATTGGACGTCTATCAGGAGTCGTTGGAAACTGGTCTCCTTCCACCCTCGATGCGATAAGCGGTAATACTGACAATACTGAAACCTGACAAGGACCCCACTAACTGAGATTCATACCGCTCGCTATATCTTATCAATTTGGACAACTAAACTTTAACTAAATTGATCGCCCAAAGACTGCAACCTCTACTCCCTCTAATAGCTAGGCCGGATCAGTCTGGTTTTATACTGGGTAGATCAACAGTACATAATCTATGAAACTTCTTTGCTCTGCTTCACTATTTGCACCCTCCGACCCCCACATTAGCGGTATTGTTGGATGCAACCAAGGCATTCAGCACTCTTGAATGGCCTTATCTTTTCGCTATTTAGCTAGGGTGGGCCTTAGCCTGGCAGTCATCGCCCAAATTCGGCTTCTATATTCTAAACCTAAGGCCAGGCTGAACGTAAATGCTTTCATATCAGAGAATTTCCCTATTACGAGAAGTACCAGACAGGGATGTCCCCTTTCCCCGATCCTCTTTGCCATGGCTATGGAACACCTAGCTGCTAGAATCCGGCAGCACCATGCTAACAGAGGCGTGGGATTTTCGACCAGAGACTGACAATCTCGCTTTACGCGGATGACCTTACGCTTTACATAATGGATCCAATCAATAATATACTCCCCATACTCTGCGAAATGACCAGATTTGGCAGACTTTCAGGAATACAGATAAACTGGACGAAGTCCACAATTTTCCCTTTGACAGACAGTACATCTCCATTCCCACTGGACTACCCACTCAAATGGGCGGAGGGTCTGGTTAAGTACTTGGGGGTCTGGCTGAGTCGGGATATGCAGGAACTCTGGACGACGAACTATGGACACACAGTAAGCTGGTTAGAGGGTAAACTCGAGACTTGGTCACGGCTGCCGTTTTCATTCGCAGGCACAATAGCTATAGCGAAGATGATCGTGCTGCCCACATTTTTGTACCTTTTTGTCAACCTTCCCATAATCCTCACTCAGTCATTCCTACAAAAACGTAGAACTTTGATGATAAATCTTGTGTGGGTTGGGGGACAGGCACGCATTTCTTGGGAGCTTCTCGCCCTGCCCCTGAGTCAGGGAGGAATGGGAGCACCAGATATTTCCCTTTACGCCTATTGCGCGCAGGCCCAGTTCTTGCACCATTGGATATTCCCTACTCCATTTCAACCACGAATAGCTGTTGAATTGGACAGGTCCCTGCAGGTCCCATTAAATGTAGCTGTCTTCTCCAAATTTAAACGATTGAGGGGCATATCATCAAGGACCGGCAATAATTATCGCCAAGCGCACTTAGCGCTAGGACAATTATCGCCGGCTAACGTGGATTTTTATCGCTGAGATAGCGTGCTATTAGCAACGCTTATCTCAAAAGCGATAAAAATCCTAGCGCTAACTGCCAAACGTGAGATTATCGCTGGAAACCCAGCGATAATCTCACGAAGTTTGGCGATAGCTTGCTGATAGGGCCTCACATACTTAGCCATGATATCCACCTTCCATAGGATATCATGGCTAAGTCAGTTTCAAAGCAGGCGTAAGGAAAGTAGCGATAGCAGAGGTTATCGCTACATTTCTTGTCGCTGTGCTGCTTTGCGTGAGGCTTGATAATAGGAGAAATGTCGCTAAGCGACATTTCTCCCATTATCCTGGGGAGGAACGCCCACTTTGCATCTCATCAGAGATGCAAAGATGGGCGTTAAGGGAAATGGCGATGAGGCAAGGTTTCACGCGATAGTGTGACCTTTGCTGATAAGGTGATAAAATTATTGCCGCTTTTCGTCCGAAAACGGACGCAAAAGCGGCGATAATTTTGTATCGCCTGCTTGCTGATATGCCCCTGAGAAATTAAATAGATACCACTGAAACGCTTAGATGGGCATGGGACAATTTGCGCTCAAGAGCTAGGCCTAACCTGGTATTTGCTCCCTCTGCCCCTCTGGCTTACAATCCCCAGACACCGGCAATGGAGGATTGAGGAGCAGTTCTAAGAGCGGGGAGGCTGGGTTGGACCACTCTCGCTGATCTATACCCTGGGGATAGTTTCCCCCCCCCCCCTCAAGTAGGGCGGGAAACGGCGCCTCCACTTCTCCAACCTGCTACTATATTATACGATTAGAGCTACTTGCTGTAAATTGCATAGTTCCTTCCCTGCCCCTACGCCTACATTAACTGCACTAGAGCAGACACTAACGAACACCTCCCCGCATAAATTAATCACACGATTATACAATGCTTTGCAAGATGCTTTCCTTATTTCCACACACAAGTCGATTGAGGGCTGGAATGAGGAATTACTCACACCCATTACTGCGGAACAAGGGAAATTTTGCTGCGGGCAGCTAGAGATGCTTTCCCCGAACTACAGACTCCGTTTGATTCATTTCAAATTCCTGCATAGATAATATAGAACACCCGCCCAGCTTTTACGTATGGGCCTGCGCGAAGATGTTAGATGTTGGAGATGTAATTCTCCACCAGCCTGATTTTTACACCTGGCCTGGCTGTGTCCCCAGATAGAACAATGCTCGACGGCAGTTTTTGCCACGGTAAATGAGATATTAAACCTTGGGCTAGACCCGTCACCACTCCTGGACCTCTTAGGATACACGAAAGATATCCCTGTAGAATCTCGACTCCTCCTGGCAATGTTGCTGTTGCTAGTGAAAAGAAGGGTGGCTATGGCCTGGGGAGAGCGGGAGTCCAGCAAACAATGGCTTGGATTGCTGATATTACACAATGCCAAGAACAGCTTAATACGTTCTGGGAGCTGATGCCAGCGGCATCCAGACCCTGAGACATTTGAGGCCCTTTTCAGATGTGGGTTCGTTAACAGGTCCAGACAGACGCTGACGCAGCTGAACCTTAGGGGTATATAACATCACATGAGGTGTACAGTCAGAAATGCTGGGATTATGTTGAACCTGAGGGCATGGTGCTTGTCCTCTCTAGATGTTATCACCTGGTACTGTCAATACGGACGTTCCCCTTTAGTAGCCCGTCTTGCTGACAATGTGGGATGTGAAGTAACGTTTGAGCTGTTATCATATGTGGTTATAATGCTGCACTGGTCTTTTCCTGAGATTGAGGTCTCCATACCTTTATTGCTGCTTTCTCCCCTTAATTCTCTTCCTTTCTTCCTTTCATGATTTCCGTATTGGCCTACATTATTCGATATTGTAGCTGTAGGATTTGTGGTACATTCATTACGTATCAATGTGAACGGTACTACTGCGTTTCTTTTTTTTCTGTGTAACATCAACCCCTTAATAAATAAAAATTTAAAAAGTATGATATGAGATGGCATGACTTTGACTATTAAAGCAACGCTTGTTGTGATGATGTGAGGTGTATGTTAAGGGGAAATATTAGGAAACTAAAAGCTCTGGCAAATTCTGCTGAAAGGTATTTGTGGAGGAAAGTTTTGACACATGCTCATTTTGTTACAGTTCCTTTGCTTAGCTTAGATTTTTGTCATGGACTGTGTTTTCCAGAAGTTGACTATGTGAATTGTGTCATTTGTATGGTTTCATAGCTCATCTCTTTGTTTAGGTCTGTTTTAGGTACCTTCACCCGGTCATCTTCATTTGGACACTTCAGAGTTGTGACATTAGCAGGTATATGATGCCGTTTGAACACACAAAGTGGACATGGATTGTTCCTGGGAATGTCTGGCACAAAATCTGTACCAAGACAGCTTGTACCGGAAAGTTAAGAGGAATCCACTGAACTTGTTCATTGTGGTTGGTGGTCATAATGCAATATGTGTGCCATCATGTGCTCCAACAAAATGTTGTTGTGGGCCTAAATCATGTTTGTCTCCCTTTACATTGGCTAAATTCCTGTTGTGTATAAACTGTATGTAACTGTTGATGTGTCTCCTCATTGTAGGCCAAAGTGCTTGTGGCACATCACTGACATTTGTTTGTGACATTCCACCAGATGCAACAACCCTGGATTGGAATGACCCTGAGATCAGAAACTGTTGTACTGCCAGCAAAACCGAGATCATTCTGTTTGGCAGGGCCGAAGAGTATTGGTCTAGCAGCTGGTGGCCTCAGGCACTGGGCCCATGCCCGTCCCCTAAACAAGTAGTCTGCAATTTTGGAATAACCATTGAAAACAAGCTATCCATGAAAACCAAGTCAATCGTGTGACGGGCACTTATGGGATCATGAGGCAGCTACGTAAAATTTTTAAATGGCTACCTATTGAAGCTAGGAAGCCTCTGGTCCAAGGCCTAATTGTAAGCCGTTTGGACTACGGGAATGCCTTATTAGCCTCCCTAAATGAAGATCTTGTTGCTAAATTGCAAGTCTTGCAGAACACCGCTGCCAGACTGATCTTGAACCTCCCTCCTAGATCTCCTTCAGCCCCAAGTCTGAGATCTCTCCATTGGCTTCCAGTTAGGAAAAGAGGTCATTTTAAAATCCTGTGCCTAACGCATAATAGTATCCTTGGTACTGGACCCGGTTATTTAGCGAAAAAACCTACAAAATATCAGCCAAAAAGAACACTTAGATCTAGTTCCAAATCTCTTCTTAACCCATTTTGCACCCGCACTACACGCAATGGGGGCCGATCGTTTTCCTTTCTTGCTCCCTATCTCTGGAACAAGCTGCCGCCTCATCTCCTTTCCATGGTGGACCATCAGCGTTTCCGTAAAGAACTGAAAATATGGTTGTTTGACCAAAATTAATGTTATTGGTTTTGTCTCCCGGCTCTGGAGTTTCTGCAGGCGCCTTGAGACCTAGCGGTGATATGCGCGCTATATAAGATTCTCTGACTTGACTTGATGTGTCTGTTTATTGGTTTAAATGGTGTGGTATTCCTATTGCGAGGTAGGCGATATGGCTCCATCTGATGACATAGGCCAATTGTATTTTGCCTATTCTATAGGAAATTGTCTGATGTATCCCTCCTTCCAAGTTGGAAAGGTCTGCACCTGAAAATGTGATCGCTGGCACGGAATATTTGAATCATGTATGATTTGCTATATTTCTGAAATCACACTAGCCTATGATTCAATCAATCAATCAGGGAATTGTAAGCCCGCTACTCACCCATGAGGGTCTCAAGGCGCTGAGGGGTGGTCCGCAGATCTGTTTAGCCGAAGAGCCAGGTCTTGAGGGTCTTCCTGAAGGTGTTCAGGGAGGGGGCGCGACTGATGTAGCCCATTCCAGGTCTTGACTGCGATGTGAGAGAAGGATCTTCCGCCTGCTCTGGCTCTGTGGATGCGCGGGGTTTCGGCCAGTGCGAGGTTAGAAGATCGGAGGTTTCCCTTGGGTATGTGGAAGTTGATTCTGTCGTTGATGTATTTGGGTCCGTTGTTGTGTAGGCATTTGTAGGCGTGAGTGAGGATTTTGAAAGTGACTCTTTTCTCCACGGGGAGCCAGTGGAGACTTTGTAGGTGTTGGCTGATGTGTTTGTGTCGGGGGATTCTGAGGACGAGTCTGGCGGCGGTGCTCTGTATTGTCTGGAGTTTGCGGAGTAGGGACTTGTTGATGCCAGCCTAGAATGCGTTTCCATAGTCCAGTCTGCTGGTGATGAGTGCGTGGGTGACTGTCTTCCTTGACTCAGGGGGGATCCACCTGAAGGTCTTGCGGAGGATGCGGAGGGTGTTGAAGCAGCTGGAGGTGACGGCGTTGACCTGTCGGTTCATGGTGAGTGATGAGTGGAGTACGATGCCGTGGTGCTTGGCGTGATCGGAACAATGGAATAATGATGTTATAGGACAAGACACTTGTATGTGTGTGTTATTGAGACATGGTTGTGATCCTGAGCTAAACATTGTGTACATGCAACATATCTATGCTTACACAAGTAGCTTGTTTTGGCATTGTAAAGTTCACATGGGAGTACATATATGCATTGCCAGATGTAAGATTTACTACAGCAGACATAGTGGCAGACATAGGGGCAGATTTACAAGCCACTTGCGACAATTTTGCGCTACCTTTGCGTAAATAAATGTGGCAAATTTACAACGTGACTCATCCAGGGAGATGCGTCACGTTGTAAAGCCCTGCGTGACATTAGACCTGCATCAGGTATAATGTATGCAGGGTAGGCGTTCCCACGCAGGAAAGCTTTGTAAAAGTGACGCAGTGAAATCTACAGGATTTCACTGCGTGACTTTTAGGACGCCACTGTGTCAAACCCTTACGCCTGCTTGAAGCAAGTGCAAGGAGTGACACAGTGTATTGGGAATAGGCTGAAACACGCATCGCTGGAATTGCGTCGTGCTTGCAACACGACCCCAGCAATGTGTGACTTTTCCGCCAACAGATGCGTCAGAATTTCTGACGTATTTTTCAATCCTTGCGCCATAGTGCGCCGTATTGTAAATATGGCACATCTATGGTAGCGCAAGGGTTTTTCACCCAGGCACAGGGAAACTGACGCATCTATAAAGATGCGTCAATTTCTTGTAAATTTGCCTCAATAAGTTTGTGACTTGTGTATTTATCAAAGTGGTAAAGGTGAAGAGATACATAGTGCAAAATCAAACAAAAAAAACTGAAGAAGGCACTCATGGTGGATGAAACCATACTTGTAGTTGCCAAATTGCCTAAAGTCCAAAGTTCAAAATACTACTCCCATCAGAAAAGGAAAAGTGTCCAGAAATAGTCCATAGAGTGAGTGTGTTACACACAATGGAGGAAATTAAGGTTGAGGTTTCTTGCTGGCGGTGGTGGATGTCTTGCCATGAGCACATCCTGGATTTTTCCATGGACATCCCTGCTTGCCAACGGGGGGGATCCGCTGCTGGAGGAAAAGGGGTGTCTGCAGGCGTGCCTTCCGCTGGCAGGGCCTCCCTTCCTGTGACTGGCACAGATGTAGATGGGCCGGATGTATTTGGATCACAGGAAGAGGTAGATGGTGGTGGGAAAGCCTTGCACAAGGTTGTGTTGATGTCCTACAGCACCCCAATTACGGAGCCTATGTTGGTGTTGTTGGTGGCTAGCCCCTGGTGAATGTCCCACTGCAGCTGCTTCATCTTCCGGATTACCGTCAATACCCGGCCCATCACGTCTTGGGACTCATGATAGACTACCAAGACTTGGTCGATGGTGGCCTGGGTGTGAGGGGCATCACTCTGCCGGCCCACAGTACCCATCCCACCACCCCTACCCCCTGTGCCCTTGACTCAAGGTGCCCTCTCCCACTGGGTCCTGGTTCCTCTAAGAATGGGCTGGTGATTCTCACCTCAGAATCCAGGACTGGGGGGCACACGATGGTAGGTATGGTGCTAGGTACACAAGTTGGAGGGACCGGGTTGGCTGAGGGGATGCAGATGGGGAAGGATGTGTCGGTATGGGCACAGTAAGACTCACTGTTGCCATCTGCCCACGCTGACCAGATGGGCCAGGACCGTCATCCAAGGCCAGATGTTCAGGAGTGTTGTCATCACTGAGGTCTTCATCCAGGGGTGGAGTGGGAGTCTGTTCGGTGGCCGTGCTCTGCCCAGCTGCTGTGCCAGATCAACCTGTTGTGAAATAGAGAACATTTTTATTGGAGGAAGTGTGGTATCTACATCCATGTGTTCTGTGTCACAGTAAGTAGAGACCTAGGAAAAACAAAATAGGTAGAGATTACTATTGTGATATATTCTCATGAGAAAGAACTTGTTAACAAGACATTCGGAGACATTGATACATGTACTAGTATTGAGCAGCTCATTAGATGTGCTGATATGTTGCATTTTGGATTAAGGAGTGAACATGACATCTCACAAACATTTGAACCAACACAGTGGTGAAGAAAAATGTGTATTTGACCATTCCAAGGCCTAGTTGTGTAAAATACAGGTGAACACACAACTTGATTGTATATTTAGCATTAGTCATCATGTGAGCAGTGCAGAGTCAGTGGGTCACCTGCCACTTCTAATCAGATGAGTTAGCTTAATGCCGTACAAATATTTGAGCTACACACTTGGTATGGTGTCACTCATGCCATCAATAGTTTCAGTTGAGGAGACCAGGACAACATCAAGCTAAGTAAGCAGATATGTCTCTGAATAGAGCATTGTATGTAGATTGCTCAGTCCATGAGAAAGGAACATCAGTTGTAACTTTGCAGACAAGTGAGAATGGGCAAAAACACTATTACCTCTTGTTTTCTGTTACAGAAACAGGGGCTCATGGTAGTTATAGTCATTTCAATCTCTACTTCCCAGCACTTGACCAATGGTTAACTCCATGAGAAGTGAGCATCCGTTGCAGCATGTCAGACAAGTGAAAATGGGCAAAATCGCAATTGCAGCTTGTTTTCTGTTACAGAAACAGGGTCTCATGGTAGTTGTAGTCATTTCAATGTTTACCTGCTAGCACTTGGCAAATGGTTAATCTTATGTACCTGTTGTCAAAATGCAGTTGGGCTGGGCCATACATGTACATATTGACACGTATCATGGGTCCTGGGATGTTATTTCCATAGTAAGACACTTACAGACACCATTCCAACACGTGGCATGTAATGGAGATTGATACATCTGATCTTATTTGCAACAAAACACATTGAAACTGACAACCAAACATCTCTGATACTTTGAGTGTTGCATGTTAGGAAAGTAGACAGACAACACAACAAAAGCTGAGATGAGATGAGAGCATACAGGACATTGAAGTGTTGTGACAGTTAGTGAAGTGTAACTTACCAGACTCCACTCCCCCAGATATTTCTGTCAGGCCATCAGTATGCAGGATGGCCAAGACCTTCTTCTCCCAGGGAAAGAGTTGTTAATGAGGCACTAAGAGGACCACCACCAGTTCTCTGGGCCGCCAGGTGTTGCTTGCAGGCCAGGGAACGCATCTTTCCCCTCAGGTCGTTCCACCTCTTTCTAATTTCCAACCGAGTGCGCAGAGTGGTACCAACAGCATTCACTCTGACTAACCAGTCCCACATTTCCCTTTTTCTTCCTACTGAGAGGAGTATGTTGGACTTGGGCTCCAAACATATGTGGCTCTACTCTCATGATTTCATCCATCATGACGGACAAATCAGCCACTGAAAAACATGGATTTTTGTAATGTAACATAACACTCAATTAAAGTGAGTGGCAAATTAATGACTGAAAAAAACACCAAAGGATATTACAAATAAAAGCAACAAAAGTGTGTGGAGAGTATTAAATGGGATAGGGAAAAAAGGGCTGCCTTATCTGGCAAAAAAAGTGTGCTCTCTGTCTTGCTGTGCCGCAGTGAAGAGGCAAAGGATCATGATCTGGGATGGGGTGTTTTTTTTAGAGTGATTTTCAGGTGTGTCCAGTTGGCCAATGGATATCAGCTGTGCTGTTTTTGTATCCATCCAATAGGCCCTGTTCTGGTGCTTTGCTGACAGCGTACCAAGACGACCTACCACTGTCGGGGAACCGCAGCAAGGGGACCGCTAGTACAACTGTGTTTTCGTAATTGGATGGTGGGAAGCCGCGGCCCTAATGGCAAGGGAGTACGAATCCCAACTTTGCAGTCCACCACGGCCCCGGCTCTGGCGGGAAACACTCCCTCGACGTGGTTCACGGTTCAGGCTGCATGTGTCATAATACAGGGAGGGCGGAAGACAGCGTGCTCAGCAGTCTTCTTGGGATCGCCGCTGCGGCAGTTTGACAAGATCGCCAAACTCCTAATCGGGCCCTTAGTCTGGTTTTCTAAAGAACATTTGTGTATAACTCTATTCAGGCCATTTGAGGTAAAGGAGGCTAAATACCGGTATCTAAATCGAAGGCTTTTTTGGAGTCAAGTTAAAAAATTGCTGCTTTTATCTTTTTTAAATTGAAAACATCTAAAGCTTTTATTAGATAGTTTGTATTGATATGTAGTTGAGGCCCCAGAATAAATCCATTCTCATCTTCATCTAAAAGGTTAGTAATTACCATATCAAACCTAGTAGCCAACAATTTAATGAGATTGTTATAATCGTATTGAGGAAGGCAATCGGATAATATAATTTAATTTCCAATGGATTTTAATCCTTCTTTAAAAAGTTGACAACTACTCCCTCGTTAAAAAAAGGAGGAAGTGCACCACCTGTGAAAATAGAGTTGCTAATAGTAAAAGATGTGAAATGGTCAACATATCTAAAAAAGTATTTAATGCATTCAACTCCATCTTTTGTGTGTGCTTATGAATAGATGTAAAATGTTCTAACAATAGCTATTAATCGTTTACGGGATAGGGTAGCAAACTCCAGTAGTGGGGCATTTCAGTGTTCTGAAAGTATTATTAGCTATTTTCTTTTTGGCATGCCTGCCTAGCCATAAACAGCCCTGAGTAATTGCTCACTTCAGAAACTTTCTGCTAATATGCTGAATTGCTTAAGAGGTGCCTAGAATAATGCCATTCCTGGAGCTCTTGTTTAGCAATCTCAAGACTTGCTCTATTCTCATTGACAATATGTAAGAGCAAAGAGTCATATGCAGCTCTATCTGATTTTCAAAACTGAGCCTTTCTGTTCTATATCATTTTTCGAAACAATATCCATCAAAATTAAAAATGATCAAAGTGTGGACTTAAAAGGGGCCCAGATCATATCACACAACGAAGAATTCTGATTTAATTTTTAAAAAAAGCCAGTTGCATTTCTTCTCTTATTTCCTCTATCTAAATTTGGGAGTCTAAATATATTTTATTAAAATCCACTTCCTAGGTATAGAATTCCTGTGAAAACTGTGTGCTGAGAGTACTAAAGACACAGAATCGCAAAAACCATTAGGTCAAAATATCATGGGTTCAAATTTAATGGATTTGGTAGTCAAGAAGAAATCTATGCGAGTCGCTGATCTGAACTTCAATATGAAACATATATTTTTCAGGGAAATTGCTCTCTCCACGGATCAATAACCATATAATCTTTCTTGTATTGTGCTAAGGTTGTTAAAGTCTGAAGGTTAACTTGTTTCTTTTGTGGAGTAGTAATATCTATTACAAAGTATTGAAATAAAATACAATCTCTGGCCATTATAACTTCAGCTGAGAGTTCCATAAGGGATTGAAAATGACCAGATAATGGCTGGAGGTTCTCTTCTTATGGAGCATAATAACTGGCCGATGTAGTTCATAAGGCAGCGATAAGTACAGTCAGCCCAGCACCACTGTCCTCCTTTAGCGCCTTTCCATCAGTACACCTGAGGGATAAAGGGTTGGCGATAAAAATAGCAATTCCCCTATGTGCTGCTTTTAAGGATGAGAAACACTTGAAACCTGCCCAGGCCTTCAATATCTGCAATTTGCTTAACTTAGTGGATGGGACATGGGTCGCTTGAAAAAGGAGTATGGAGGGATTATATGTCATAACCCAATCCTCGCCTGCCCTAGCTTTTTTCCTAATATTTAACCCATTGACAATGAAGGACAAAACCTTCAATTTATAAATCACATATAATATTAGGGACCACTTATATCTACACCAATATTTCCAGACTCCCCACCCTTTTTTTCTTGCTTCCTTATTAGTAATTCTAAAAAGGTTCCAATGGAAACTCTTGATTTCAAGTCTCATAAAGTGCATTGAGATATGTAAATGAGAGGAAGCGCATAAAAGTGCTTAGTGACAAAGTGCCATGTGCAGATATAGCCAGTCTGAAGACCCCTAAGAACGTTGAATGCAGCCTCTTTTTCCCTTGATGACTGTTTTTCCCTTATGCACCTCCCAATGACCACCCCCCCCCACCCGTGGTACGGGTAGTGCTCTGCCTAAACACCGATTCTTACCCCCAACCTGTCCCATATCTAAATCCATCAGTTCCTGGCATCATGAGAAGTGCCTGGGGTTTCAGCCCCTGTGCATGTTTTACCTCCAAAACTCCCTATGGCACTTTTTCTTCTCTCTCTCTTTAGCACCTATCCACTATCTCATGATTATGTAACCCCCAGAGCATTTATTTTAGAAGTTACTTATACTTACAACATCAATCCCATGTCCTTCAAATATAACTAGCCAATTACAAGCTATTTTATGCCCTCAGAAAGAGGTAGCAACCTCTTTCTAATTCCAAAGAACGAAGGAGAAAGGGACTCTTAGTGTCGTTCCCCTGAAGATCTTTAAGGAACGCATAAGCCTCCAACACGGGAGAGAACATCCAATAACTACCATTATAGAATACCTCAAGCTTAGATGCTTGAATAATAAAGGCTTGTGCTCCCAAGGATACAGCTGCGGATTCACAGTCCTAAACTACCTCTGCCTGCACACACTTTCAATCACCATATCCCAGTAAATACTAAATGCAAGATCATTCTGTTCTGACAACTCCCTTTGTTGTATTGCATTAGCAAGAACCAATTCCTTAATTCTGCAATCTTCAAAGTTAACTAATATTGTGCGAGGATATTTATCAGGTGCTGGAAGGTGCGCTGGAATTCTATGCGTCCGCACAATAGTCAAGTCGTGGGAATGGTCTGGAGGGTCATGAGCTCTAATTATGGACTCAACAAATGCAATGGATCAAGTCTCGCTCTATTTTTCTCTCAGGGACTTCAGTAATTTACAGATTTGAGAACTTGGAATGGTATTTGCAACTATTCATGTTTATCCCGTAAGACGATGATCTCCATCTCAAACGTGGTGGATTGCTCGTCCATGCTAATCATTCTGTTGTCACAGCTGGACAGCCACACTTTCAACCTCCTTCCAGTTTGTGGTGGAAACGGCTGTGAAACACGTGGTTGATCCTGGAAAGCTATATGTTTCCAAAAACTACACACAATTCTGAATTCAGCAAGATCCTTCAAGGTTTTCCCCAAAATTCTAAGTGTTGAACTACAAAAATATTGAAAATTAGTAGGAAAAAAACATTCATTTGCAAATTATATTCATGAAGGGCGATTTTCAAAAGCAATATAACATTACATCTGCTAGATCCTTCTGGTTGCGGAGATATATAGGGTTTGTGGGATTTGCAAGAACATGAGGTACCCAGAGTCAATAACTGAGCTGCGTCTTCCAATGGTTTTTCATTGTGTACGGGGTATAGAGCAATTCATATGGTAAAATATAAAGAGTGAAAAATAAGTATCAAGGAAACCTGTGGGTTTCCAAAATGAGCACAAGATATGGAGGTTAGACACAGCAGTTACTTGCACATTTGTGAATTTGTGGGCACCCATACAAACATGTGAATTAGAGGACATTTCTAAAACTTACATTTGGAAGGCAGAGAAATATCATTGGTAATAATAACACTTGATGTACTATTCTGTGTTCCCGGATAAAAATGGTACCTCACTTGTGTGGGTAGTCCTTGTGTCCTCGATTAGAAAGGGCCTGAAATGCAACATGGACACATCACATTTTCCCACTGAAAATTGTTCCTTTTTTTGTAATGTGCCTATGCAGTCGATTTTGATCCCTAGCTCATCTGGCACCTAGGGAAGCCTAGCAAACCAGCACATTTTTAAAAGCTATACACCTGGGTTAATTAAGGGTGGAGTGACTTGCATAGCTGTCACCAGGCTTTCTTACCCAGAAACTCTTGCAAACCTCAAACTTTGACTAAAAAACAAATTTTCCTCACACTTCTGTGATGGAAAGTTCTGGAATCACCAGGAATCCACAAAATTCCTTGCATCCAGCATTATGCCACTTATCTCAATAAACATGTTGTCCCACTTGTGTGGCTGGGTCTAGTGCCGGGAAAGGAACAGATCAAGCCAAGGTCAATAAGTGTCCCTTGGCGAGGATTCCCATTGATGTTAGTTGGATCAGTTCCTGGTGCAGGCACTAGGCCTAGTCACACAAGTAGGGCAGCATTTGTTTTGGAACAAGTGGGGAAACCCTGAGGGATAGTAATTTTGTGGATTCCTTCTGATTCTGGAAGAATACGTCACAGAACTACAAGGAAAATGTGTGAGTTAGGTCAACTGTTGATGTTTGTGGGGGATTATTGATCAAAAATACTTTACGAGATCCAAGAGAGACACACCAACCTGTACTTCCCTCGCTCCGAGGACACTAGGGGAGTACATATGGCTCTCCTTTCACATGCCTCTTAGGGCACAGACTCTACATCTCCTACAGGGAAGGTTTTTTATGGGTCTGGGAGGAATGTAATCAGGAAAGTGATGATTTTTTCAAACTATCCACATCCTCCACCACTCCAGCTCTAGGAGCACTTGCCTGCTCCACTACAACAAGGCTACCAATCACAGACTTCTGAAACTGAACAAAAATCATCTTTGAATCTGGAGAACAATTCTTGAATACAAAAAAGCATTGAAGGTTGCCAAATGAAACAGATGGACACCCAAGTCCTCATACCAAATGTATGACTTACGAACAGCATGGTAAGGCTCCAACTTCTGATCTACTCTATCGACACCACCCATGTGCTTATTGTAGTCTAAAATGCACACAGGTTTGCGCACTTCAGCAACCTGACCCCCAAACAGTTACAGGTGAAGTACTTTCATCATGGATGGTAGTCAGCATGTAGACATCTCTCCTGTCTGAAAACTTCACAGCTAGACGTTCATCACTACGCCAGGCACTGCACTGTCCCCTCTGAAGTGTTTAACATAGAAGCTCTTCAGGGTAACCTTTGCGGTTACGGCAGATGGTGTCACATGCAACAATGTCCACTTTGAACACTTCATTGAACAATTGCACAGCAGTGTAGAAGTTATCAACATATAAATGGTGACTCTTTTGTTAATAAGCCCTCTACCAAGTTCCCACACATTTTTCACACTGACTCCAAAAGTGGACAGACAAAAAGGAGGGTCAACAGAAGAATCCCTGACAGTGAACACCCAGAAACTACAAACTTATCCAGTCCTACTTTCAGAGAACATATACATCTTAAATCCATAATGTGCCCTCTTGCTAGGAATATACTTCCTAAAAACCAAACTGCCCTTGCACAGGACCAAAGACTCACCCACAGCTATTTTTTCCCTGGGAAATTGATCTCTGAAAAGCAATCTACTAAATGATCAAAGACAGACAGAATCTTGAAGTGATGGTCACAGTCAGGGAGATCCCGTGGCAATGCTGTAGCATTATCAACAATCAGGAGCAGAAGCAAGTACCGATCAACACTCTTGGTTGCAGGAAATATAGCAGTTGCCATCAAGGGACTAGTGGAACAATATGAAGACAGCAATTACTTCCTTATCAAGCCCATCAAAAACGTTAAACCAAAGAACTTCTTCAACTCAACCCGATTTGTGGGAGTCCTCCAGCTAACTCTGAAGTGGGGCTTACGTCTGTCACTGTTGTCCCTCAAATACTGTTCAATTACCAAATTAGTGTGGCCAACAATCTCATCCACAAGTACATGGACCATAACAACTAAAAGAAATGTGTAGGCAAAAGGTTTTCAGTAAGGACTCTATACCCTGCAATACCACTAAAGGCATGGCAGCACAGTCAGCACCATGTTTGGGGAAACCCAGAGTTCAGCACTTTCAAAGGGAAGCCTTTTAGCCCCAGCTGCAATCTGAATCCATCTTGTTGCACCATTGGTATATCAGTGTCCTCCTCTAATAGATGGACTTCCTGCGCACTGAGAGTGGCTTCATCATCAGATGATTCCTCTCAGACAGAAAATGAATTGCCAGAATCTTGGATTTTACCCTCGGCCTCAGATTAAGAGTCAGTCTTTGAACCATGGTCAGAAGAAGATTTGAAAAGCAAACCAATGACTTGCTGAGTGGTAATACTGCAGTTAGCCACAACCCTTAGTAATAAAATTGATACAGAAAATAAGTCAACAATAATCAACACTGTGTAAAATAAGTAATAAACAAACTGTGGCTTTATCAAAAAGAAAGTAAAACTACTGGCATATAGTAGCCTGGAAAGTAAAGTCAATATATATATAAAGTTGACTGAGGATCAACTGCACCTACTCGGCACAGACACAGCAAGCACCAATGAATTCCCACCGAAGGGAAAAAACAAACAAAAACAAAACACATTACACATCACAAGGCAGTATAGAATGCACACAAATCGATATGTTAATTTGAAGGACAATCACACAAGCAGCCCAGAAAATGATACAAACAGGACAAGGATATACATTAGATGAAAAGATTACAATATGAGTAACCCTGGGCGTATTTCGCGTAGTAGCACTATGCGTAGCTACTCGAAGTGCACTTCGCACTATGCAAGCTACGCGTAGTGCACTGTGCAAAATGCTGATCGCACTGATTGCACAGTGCCGGATGCTTGTCCGCACTGTGCAATCATTGCTAACGGCATCTCGCAAAGTGCAAGCGGTCGTTTTCTGCCGCTCGAGTAGATTTGTACTCGCGCAGCAGCTTTCTCAACGCGGACTGGTAGTTTCTCATCGCGAGCGTACGCGACCACTCGCAATGAGAAACCTGACCTCCCCGCGTTGAGAATCTCGCCGGGAGGTTTATTTTCCATACTCGCGTTAGGCAACTTCATGTTGCTGATCGCGAACGAGGAAAAAGTCTCGCCGGGATGTTATTTTGCTCGCTCGCAGTCGCCAACTTGACGTTGAGGGCCACGAGCAAGCAAAATATGCCTGGTATGCTACGCTACGTGTTTTTGCACTGTGCTACGTGCAATTCGCGTAGCGCGTAGTTGCGCAAACTACGCAAACTACGCGAGCGTAGCGTAGTCCTACGCCCAGGGTTAAATATGAGTTGCTTACCAACTACAACTCCATAATCTACATATCTGACAAAGCTGCACCTGCAAACAGCATTCACAACCAAGACAAAGGAAGCAATTGGGTCTATAATTTCAAAAAAGAAAAGAAAATTAAAACACAAATAAAAATGATTAAATATAAATCAAAAAGACACTGATATTCCCCTGAAAGGAGACGTAACCAAGGAAAAAATACTTTTAGCATTTTGGGATTGTTCAATGTAACTTCTAAATAAGATTTAGTGCAGAAGTTAACCCTGCTACTTTTCTATTACAATGTGGGATGAGTGCAGGGTTACCTACAGGTTTTCCATGCCTTATCATCCACAAATAGGTTTTGTGAAAGATTCAGCAAGAAACTGCAGGGCAGGATTCTGGACAGATGGGACACCCTGTGGAATAAGTGGGCAGTCCTATTTCCTAGAGGAATGTAGCAGCGAATGGAGTGGATTTCAGCCCCTTTGTATTTCTGTTGAACCCCTGTGAAAGGTCCTTTGAGTTTTGTGAGATGGGTGGATGAGATCACCCAGAAAACCTGCACAGGACATTGTTGATAATGTGCTGGGGCTGAGATCAAGGCGGGCTCAGTATATTAGGAAGAATAACAAGAATCTAAAGGTGAGTCAAGTGCTGATTAAATGTTGGTATGATCAGGACATAAGCCTTTCCAGAAGTGTATTTGTATTTGTATGTGGATTTATTAAGCGCGATTGATGCCCGGGGGCGTCCAAGCGCTGAGGGACCGACAGATGTATAGGCAGAGGCGGGGATAGTTACCAGAATTATTGTGGGGAGTTGAAAAGAAGAGTCTTGAGCTGTTTCCGGAATGAGGTAAGATTAGAATTGGCTCTCAGATGAAGAGGAAGGGCGTTCCATAGCTTGGAAGCGTTATGGGTGAAGGTCCTACCGCCTGCTCTGGCTCTTTTTATTCTGGGTGCGGTGGCCAGAAAAGTCTGGTTTGACCGTAGGTTTCTGCTTGGATGGTAGTGAGAGATTAGGTCGCGGGTGATGATTGGGCCTTTGTCCCAGAAAGCCAGGTGGGCAATACACAAGGCTTTGAAGTGGATTCTTTGGCGGACTGGCAGCCAGTGTAGACTGGTCAGACTAGCTCTGACGGATTGTCGCCGTGGGAGCTGGAGCAGTGTCCGAGCTGCACAGTTCTGTACTGTTTGAAGTCTCCGCAGTGTGTAGTCTGGTGCAACGAGGTATAGGACGTTATTGAAGTCCAGGCGGGACTGGATCAGACCCTGGATGGCCACTTGTTTTGCCTCCATGGGTAAAAGATGAAGAATTTTTTTGAGCATTTTAAGAAGGCCAAAACAGGTGGCGGAAAGTTTGGTAGCTTGTGTGTCGAATGACAGGGATTTATCGAGCCACACCCCAAGACTCCTGATGTTGTCCTTGGGGGGGTGCCCAGACAGGTGGCCACAGGGAATTGAAGGAGCTAGGATTCGCGGGACCTAGAAGCATCAGCTCCGTCTTGTCCCCGTTTAGCTTGAGTGATGAGGAAGACATCCAGCTCTTTACTTCCTCAAGGCATTTACAGAGTCCCCCGCTCATGGGAATGTTGGCCTCATGTGCCAGTGAGACCACCAGCTGGGTGTCGTCCGCATAGGAGATGATCTTAACTCCATACGGACGAACAACCTCAGCCAGTGGCCTCATATAAATGTTAAATAGCGCCGGGCTTAAAGAGGAGCCTTGTGGGACCCCGCACCTTAAACGTCTGCTGGTAGATACTGATTCACCGTCGAATACCTGAAAGGATCTGTCTTTCAGGAAGGACTCGAACCATAGCCAAGCCTGGTGCTTGACGCCAACATTAGACAGACGGTTCAGCAGGATGTCATGGCTGACCGTGTCAAAGGCCGCGCTGAGGTCAAGGAGGATCACTGCCACTGATCCTCCTTGGTCCAAGATTTTTCTGGATTCCTCGGTGACCTTGAGGAGGGCGGTCTCGGTTCCGTGCTTGGGTCGGAAGCCTGTCTGGGTGGGGTCTAGCAGTTGGTTGGTTTCTAGGAAGGTGACCAGAAGGCTGTTGATGTATTTCTTCAACACCTTGCTCAGCCAGGGAAGCAGGGAGATTGGCCGATAGTTGCTG
This sequence comes from Triturus cristatus, assembly GCF_964204655.1. Lineage (NCBI taxonomy): Eukaryota > Metazoa > Chordata > Amphibia > Caudata > Salamandridae > Triturus > Triturus cristatus. Next base: position 1,191,876,590 of record NC_140593.1, on the reverse strand, counting down.
AAGTCTAATGGGTCCAAACTGGGTTTCTTCAGCAGTGCTTTAACCATGGCCCGTTTCCATCCAGGAGGGACCGTGCCGGAGGAGATAGAGGCATTCAGGAGGTCAATTATGATGGGTAGGGTGACCTGAGATGCCGATAATGTCTGGTGGGGCTGGGTCGTTGGGGGAGCCAGATTTGACTTTCCGGGCTACAGTTTCCAGAGATGCCAGATCTAGGGGGGGGAAGTGAGCTAGTGTAGTGGGAGTCTGTAAGGTAGGGTGTGCCAAGACTGTGTTAGTCGAGACTGGAACGGAACGGAGGTGGCCAGGGGGGGAAGGGAGGCGTAGATTTTGTCTCTTTTTTGGTGGAAAAAGGCTGCCACATTGTTGCAATGCTCTGTGGATGTGGTTACAGGTAGGCTGGGTGGTAGCTTGGAGAGATTTTTTACTATTAGGAAAATCTCCCTAGGTTTTGATTTGGCTGACATGATTTTGTTAGAAAAATATGCCGCTTGAGTGGCTTTGATTTCTTCTTTGTACTCTTTAAGTAGCGTTCGGTATTGGGTTTTTCCTATTGGAGAGAAGTCCAGACGCCATTTCCTTTCAGCTTTCCTGCATAGGCGTTTCTTTGCCCTAAGGGCCTCTGAATACCATGGTGCCGATTTGTGGGAACGTTTTAGAGTGGTTTTTCTTTTGGGGAGAATGTTGTCAAGGGATTGGGTGATCCAGTCTTCATAGGTCTGGTCAGCTAGGCGTGGATCCTTATTATTGAGAGGAGGGTTGCTAGCGAGTTTGCTCATCCATTTGTCGACTGGAAGGCGGGACCAGGCTCTGGCTATTCGTACTGTGGGTTTAATGGTTGGGGGTTTGAGTGTGGTCCAGGTCCAGGTGAAGGGGACTAGTAAATGGTCAGTCCATGGAAGGGGGATTGGTAGGCTAGATGTAAGATCTGCGCAATTGCTGAACACAGGGTCCAGCAAATGGCCTTTGACGTGAGTGGAGGACCTAACGATTTGGGTTAGCTGCAGCGCTGCTAGGTCATTTATCATCATAGTGGCTATGTGATCGGTTGTGGAGTCAAAGTGGCAGTTAAGATCCCCTAACAGGGTGAAGTTCGAGGAAGTGCTGACGCGTTCCGCCACAATCGAGGCGAGAAGATTGTGGAATTGTTTGGGAGGGCCTGGAGGGCTGTAAATTAGAGTACCTGTGAAGCAGGTGTTAGGGGAGAGTTCGAGGCAGAAGGCTAGGCTCTCGCAGTCAGGGATGGTCTCCGGAATTACTCGACAGAGGAATTGGTCTTTATAGATAATAGCTAGACCTCCTCCTCTGCCCTCAGGGCGGTCCTACCGAATGATTTGGAAGCCGGGAGGGAGGGCTGTGATTACCGCGGGGTCCGAATCTGTGGCCAGCCATGTTTCTGTTAGGAAGACAATGTCTGGCATACGTTCTTCCAGCAATAATGCGAACTCTGCCCTGTGTTTGGGCAGGGATCTGCAGTTGAGCAAGAACATGCGGTACTCATGTGAATGGTCTGGAGCCGGCTTAGGTTTAAGGGTTGATTGGCAGGAGGGGCAGGAATGTGGGATGTTTTCTGCATGAAACTGGGACTGAAGGCAATCTCTGCCGGTGGGTCTTAATCCCATGAGAGTTTCCGAGTTGTAATGTCTGAGTTTTATAGTCGGGGATATAGGGGGGGTGGCCCTAGGCCCGGTCTTGGCACGGACGAGCACAGACGAGCTTGCCTTATGCGCGCCTTTGGCGCGCAATCGTCGCACCCGCTGCGCTCGTCCGCTGCGCTTCCGGTACATGCACATGTTTTGAAGAAGGGGATAGGTGAAGGCGTGGCCTATAGTGGGCGTGCCCAATCAGGGCGAGGGGAGATAATTAGGCGGGAAATGCGGCGATTTCGCCCTTCCCAGCGCTCGTTTTCAGCGTGGAAGGGTGCCTGCACACAGAGGATGTGTCCCAGGAGGGGTGAGTGAGTTAAAATCCAAGTGACAAAAATACAGTATTTTAAGTTTTAAAAACAGTGAATAGTTCTGTCTCCTTCTACTCCCGGCTGCGCCTCAGGAGTGTGGGTGTTCAAGTCAGTGGAAGCCCCCACACTTCAAGACAGGTCGACTGGACTATATAGTGTGCATGAAAAGAAGGGACAGGTGACTTTCCCTTTGGGTCTTACCACACCCAGAGACTCATTGACAGTGTCCTACATGTCAAATGCTTGAAGCTCTACTTGTACAGGCTGGAAAGGGCTATGCTGGTAGTGACTGAAACTTCCCGCAGTCTTCAGTCCGGTTATTGTGGCAGTCAAGGTCGGAGCCCAGATGGCAAGGATGAGGCCGAGGTCAAGGAGGCACATCAGACCTAAGGTTCGACTTGGACTGCAAGGTGCTTAATACAGTAACCAAGACTGGTACTCACTCAATCAAGAGAGCTCATTAATACATTGAGGCTACCATGCTATTGAGAACATTTGACCTGGCTTCATGGTATTGGTAGATTGCCCTAACTGAGGGTACAAAGGAGAGGTCATAGTTCCCAACCCCAGAGGGCCACATTTATTTGAAAGAGATATCTTTTCAGCCAAAGAATGCCCCCGTCACCTTTCAAAGGTTGGTTAAAAGGGTCTTGTTTACGCTAAACAGATTCTGTGCCACCTATCTGGATGACATGGTAGTCTTCCGCTACAGCTGGGAAGACCAGGTGGCCCACCTGAAATTAGTACTGCAGGCTCTACAGCAGGCAGACCTGAATATCAAAATGATCTCACACTGTTCTGTGATGTTCCTGCCGGATTGGCAGAGGACACGCCAGTCTTTCCAGTCCAAGATCCAGACCATTACAGCCTGGAAGCCTCCAAAGACCCGAAACACGTCGGCAGCAGATTTGAAGGGTTGTGTTTGCTGGACCTGTGTGATCCTGAGTGTGCCTCCACCCCAGGGGTAACTTTGTTTTTGGAATCTAAAAGACCAACCCCGGTCACGGATGGCACCACTGCAACAACAAGCGGCAGCGTTGAGCAGGAGACGCCTTGAACTGCATTTGCATTCCCGCATGACACTTTTCCCCAATAAATAGTTTTTAATTCTACTAATGGTGATTGATGATGGCACCCCATTTGGGTTAGATTGAATACAGAACTACCAGCCCAATAATGCGTTCTAATCATCTATTTTAGAATTATGGCAATAAAAGAGGGAAAACGCTGGTCGTCTGCACGTCATCAATTTTGAATCAGAGGCTGCCCATGAGGAAGGGCGGTTTGCCCGAAACGCATCGGCAGCAGATTTGAGGGGTTGTGTTTGCTGGACCTGTGCGATCCTGAGTGTGCCTCCACCCCAGGGGTAACTTTGTTTTTGAATATATATATATATATATATATATATATATATATATATATATATAATATATATATATATATATATATATATATATATATATATATATATATATATATATACAGTCGCCGAAACGCGTCTCTTTGTGTTTATTTGACCCAATAAATCGGGTTCCCCGTGAGTGCTGTACCTTTGTTTCTTCGTAGCGGTGATATATATATTATATATATATATATATATATATATATATATATATATATATATATATATATATATATACAAAAAAGAAGGAGAGAACTCTGGGTAGTTCCCAAGTTTAGGTGGATGGCAGCTCTTGTACAGAGCACCCTCAACACCAGCGACACTCTAAAGTTGCTCACCTCAAATGTCAGCTTTTCTATCAAAGTTTTTAAGCATAGGATTAGCACAATGCTATCCACGCCGAGATAGAAATTGACAAAGTCTTTTGCCATTTGTACAGCAAAGTCTTTAAGCATAGGATTAGCCCAGTGCTATCCACGCCGAGCTGTAAAATGACAAAAAACGCATCAGCAGCAGATTTGAGGGGTTGTGTTTGCTGGACCTGTGCGATCCTGAGTGTGCCTCCACCCCAGGGGTAGCTTTGTTTTTGAATATATATATATATATATATATATATATATATATATATATATATATATATATATATATACATACAGTCGCCGAAACGCGTCTCTTTGTGTTTATTTGACCCAATAAATCGGGTTATGAATTCCCCGTGAGTGCTGTACCTTTGTACTTCGTAGCGGTGATATATATATTATATATATATATATATATGTATATGTATATATATATATATATATATATATATATTAACGTATTCCTGGATCTACAATGTTGAAAGTAGTCGCCATTTTGGAACGGGTTACAAACATAAACTCATAAGTGAGTACCTGCCTGTTATCTTTGCGATCTTTGCACAGAATTTGCACAGAATTTGCACAGAATTTGCTAAACAAATTAAATTTAAGTACTTGTAAAACTGTTGCAGGTTTGCATTACTTCATTAACACCAAGATAACCAACCAGTCCGAGTTTTCGTATGCTGAGATAATTGAATTTACAAAACTTTATCGATTGCATACCAACACATACACGATTGTGAACCAGGGCTTTAACAGCCAAAATTTGTAGCGTCATTGGGCCTTAACAATACTTGTTCTTGAGGCGGTCTATTCATAAAATACAAATTACTTTCTATTAGCAAGTTGGCAAAGCTCAACTTAGATCAAATTTCTGTTGTACTTGCAGTGGCCCTTGGCCGCAAATAAAGAAATACCGGTTGTAGGGCATGTAAATTGTAAGAAGTGTTGTTGACGACTGCCGATTCAGGTACTTAACTGATTAGTAAATGTCACTATGGCTCATAACACCGCCCCAAATCATTAAGTAGGGTTTTCACATATTATTGTTAGCTCATAATAGTGACAACTTCCACAAATTGTCATCACTCAACAGAACCCCCATTAAAGGTGTTGAAAGTTATGCAGTAATGATGAAGACGCCAATAATGTCAGTAGAAGCCTTTATTCTGGTCCTCCATTCTCCACTGTCAACAGATTACCCAACATTCCAACATGAACTCCCAGAACATTCCAAGTGGCAGGAAAGGAGGGGGGGGGGAGAGAAGGAGCATACCAATGAGGAAGGAGGAGGTGAAACAAGGAGGGGGAATTAGGTTCCAACAAAAGGTCAGACATAAACTTGGTAAACAACCTTGGGTCATTGGTTGTGATGGTAAACTAGTCTTGGAGCCACTTTGGCACAGATAACATTGCAACCCGTTCACCGCAGGCGTACAATATTTGTGTAGGTTCACATTGTTTTTTTGGGGTGGGCATCAGGCAGCGCTGCGACAATGATAACCAAACTCTCTCTTTCTGTTAGAGGAGACTTCTTTACCAGCTCCTGAGCAGTATAGCCCAACAACAGGTGCGAGAGGGTGTGTTTACGTGCTTGCAGCGCATCTAACATTAGATCTTTTTCCCGCTCCTAGAATGGTGTGCAAAGTGGTCGAAGTGTGGGGGGGAGGAGATAAGTAGGGGAACTGTGGGCGAAGAATCAGAGGGCGGTAATAACCCGACGATGGGGTCAGTGGGCAGAGTCAGAGGTGTGGCCAAGAGCAAAACATCCCAATTTTTAGTATTTGTTTGGCATTTCACTGACCAGTTGCAGCCTATTTCATTATCTAATTCAACCAGTGGATACACATGTTTATTTAGGTTTAATATGAGTTATTGCCATTAAAGTACATTCACAAAGTATCTCCCAGATACAGTTAAAAGTGGAAACACAAGCCATTTGTCTACGAGCCATGCATCAGCACTTCTCCCTTTTTCCACAAGAGCGGTTCAAACGAATGGCAAAATATCCTTGTTTGCAAATGTTTTCCACATATTTATGGCTCTGCCATATTTTCCACATAATACTTCATCTGCTGCATAATGTGAAGATTTTAACCTAAAAAACTGTGTGTAGCTCAAACAGATCAAAAGTTGCTAAACAATGTGACTTGTGTTGCTGCGAAGTGGAGAGCCCTTGCAAAGGTTTACTGGTCACCTTTCTCTCTACTGCATTTGTATGTTATTTATACGATCAAAAACCCAAGCACTCATGGAGTAATAAAACAATATGAGATCCAAACAGTAAGGATAATATTCATATGCAAATGCAGTTTATTAACACAAAGAAATAACTTTGTTTTCTTCTATACATTCCACTTTAGTACTTTTTTGCTTCATAACCACAGCTGACGCCTATTACGTCACTACGAGACTTTTCAATGCTTCATATGTTTCAGGAAGTTGTTCAAAGAGAAGTGCAACCTGGTCCGAAAATTGTAATCAAAGGTCCATAGCAAATGTAGTCACCTCCAGCAACTAATATCCTAGTTGGAAGTGTAATATGAGTCTTCAATGTCGTCGTTGGTCAAGTCTGTTAGAGAGTCACAGATACGCATCCAGTAAATAAGTCCTAAGGAACAGTTTTTGGAAGTATCACGGACGAGGGGCCAAGTTAGTAGGTGCAGGAGTCCATAGTAAGCTCCTACCTGAACCGGTCTCCCTTGAGTGTGCCTTCTGCCTTAGAAGATATGCAAGCTCGTACTATATCTCGGCCATCAGATTAGCGGGTAGGGGAAAGTGAGGCGGCATCAAGCCTAAGTAGCCACCAGTGCTTGATGTATCCAACCTTAGGAACACACGCTGACATATACCTAGCACAGATGCTGGTGGTACTCCAGAGGCAGGTACTGCTGAGAAAAGGAGAGCAAGAAGAAAGCACTAACATGGTTGTTGTCTTTTTCATATGCTGTTTACATAGGAGTATTTTTTTTGCAAATCAGAAAATAAACACATTTGTGTATGGATACTTCCTTTTGGCTTAAAAAATATATATATGATTACTTAATTAAAAAAAGTATTTTTGGAGTAAAAAAGTATAGCAAACATTTATTCCTGTGTTTTGTTTACCTTATTTTCTTTTTACTTACTTTAAAACCAATGTTCAGTAATCTCTATATGGCGTGTTCTACCCTCAGCAGCCTGAGAGCCATCATGTTGGGGTAGTATTTGTATTTTTATTCCTCAGGCTCACATTCTCAATCAATTGTCTCCACATTGTGAAGACCACTCCTCATAGCAAGATTATGCAATATTACACATGTAGCAATGATTGATTTTGAAACATATTTTTGGACGGTTAATGGAGGGCTCCACCACCCTTGTGCAGACACCTGAAGCTTACTTTTAGTATTGCAAAGGTCTGCTCTCTAACCACTCGTGTCGTTTTGTATGCATGGTTGTCTCGCTGCTCATTCCTTGTACTTGGGGTTAAATATGGTGTTAAGATCCAGTGCCGTAATGCATATGCACTGTCACCTAAATAGTTGGGGAAGCTTACGTTAAAATGAGGTATTACTTTGGATCGTAAACTGGGTTTAAAATATTTTATTTAGGCTCACTAAGTAGAAAAGCATCACCAAAATCACATTGAGACAGCCTATCATATATTCCACTCCGACGGAACATATAGAAATCATGTGTGCTGCTTGCAAATCAAGCACCAAAGTTGGTTATCATACAGGAGGCCTCACACACAACCAGTATATTGAGGGAGTGACTATTCTTGTGGTTTCAAAAAATATATTTATCTGCAGATGGCGGATGGACAGCAATATGTGCACCATGAACACATTCTATAGCATTTGGAAAATATGCCAGATGATAAAATAAAAGTTTGGTATGTTGTAAGTCGTGCTGAGAGGTAGGAAAATAAATGTAATCATTAATTTTGGACAACAATACCAATAGACCTGTGGAAGAAATGTGAACAGCACTTTGGGACACTCCCCCTGGTATTGCTATTACTCCCTGGTAACTTCCAGAAGCTAAAAGATGTAGGCAACGCAGTACACGGTACCTGCACATGTGGTGGAATAGCATTGCTTCTGCCTGTTGGGGTCTGTAGCCATGGATGTAAATCTGGTATTAAATCCAAAATCACCTGACTAGTAAGCCTGGACTTGTCAAACATCTCCTCCTCACTTTGATCAAAAAGGGTTACCCTAACCCTTAAAATCCTCCCCTGTCTCCTTCTCTGCGTACCAGCCAAAATGCTCATTCTTCTCACTCGAACATACAAATCCGCTATTGTGAAAGGCCCTGATGCATTTTGAGCCACTTTATATAGGTTGCACTTGACTAACACCTGATTTGATTTGGTGGTAATTGCATTTCCTAAAACTGCATTTTGTGGCTAGTCACAATTAGGAAATGCTTCATTCATAATATTTACGAATTGCAATTTGGAAATTCCTATTTGTGATTCCTTATTTGGAAGCACAACAATTGCGATTACCAAAATAAATAAATCACAAATTAGGCCTGTTGTACATAGTAGAAGGGGGTTTTGCATTCATAAACAGCCAAAATAATGATTCGCACCATTTGAGAATGCAAAATTCTTTCATACATCTGGCCCAAAGGGTAGTAAAAGAGAGTTGATATTTCAAACTTCATAAGGTTCACAAAATGCCCTACTGATCGGAACTCTAGTGCAGTCCCCAGATATACCTGCTCCTCCAATTACCTTAACTGCACAAGACTCCCCATCGGACACAGAAACAGAGCTAGAACTTGCAACTAGTTTAACGCCACAATTTAGAGAAAACACCAAGTGTGGTCTGCCTGTAAACTGGACAGGCTCACACTCATTCTTCCTATGCACCTACTGGCAAGGAGAAAGTAGCATCTGGACCACAATCAACAATGATCCAGTAGGTGAACACCACATAAGAATAATCCTAAAGAACAGTCAACTTAAGAAAAAGACTGTTGAGGGCGTATCCCACACTACAATGATGAAAGAGGAACACTGAGCTTAACCATAAAAATAGGTTGCTAAATTAAATTATGAAATAAAATAAATGTAAAATACAATTAAAACGTATTATTAAATAAAACAATAACATTATGAATTAATTTTAACAGGTAGACATTGACACAAACATGGAATAACTATTCATGTTTTAATATACATAAAAATATATGTGAAATGTATTCAAACACAGGGTTGTGGAATTTAATAAAATATATACTTGTCCATGGGGCACGTTGCTTCATAAATCTACTTGTCCTGCAACAAAATCCACTTATATCTTTGGTGCCACGTAGTGCGGCGACAAATTATGGCAGCAATCTCATTATATAGGAGCTCCAATATAGCCTCTCTGCTTATGCCAGGGCTCGTACCATAGTAGTGTTTGAATACTTGCAATCCCCTTATGTTGCTACATTTCCACAGATCTACCTATTGAGGCTGAAGGTAGGGTAAGCAATAGTTTCAGGGTTAGAATGCCTTTTTGAGTCTGTGCAAACTTACTAACTTGCATGTTTTAAGGGTTTTCAACAACTCTTCTCAAATCTATTTCAAAACTGAGAAATGTTGGAAATTTACTCCTGACAATAACAGACGTAAACCTTCTTCCAGAGTTGGGAAAAAAGTGGTTGGAGGGAAAGTGCACTTGCAAACACTCAGATTTTCGCATGAGCAAATCTACATATGCATATTTGCTCATGCTAAAATGCAGTTCACAAATATTTTCAAGGAGTACTATTTCTTGTCCTACTTCTGTAAATGCTTGGGAATTCATGTAAGCTGTATAGCTGCACTTAATGCAAGGACATATAGCCTGGGGGCACTTTTGAGACTTTCTTTAAAAATTGGGCCCCTAATTTGTTCTGGCGTTGACCATGACCTTTTGCTTTTATTAACATTCTGTCTCTCACTCTCTCTGTATAGGCTGGCTTCACTGTGAGTGACAGCATTCTGCTCTTTTACAAGGAGCATATCGGCACACAAAGTAGTTTTGTTCAGTGCCAGTAACTACTGTGGAAGTGTGTGCTTTTTGAGACCAAAAGTAGTTTTTGCTTTTGCCAATGTTTGTTATAATTGTGAAGGCCCGGCAGCTCCCACACCAATAAGGTTTTACAAAAACCGTTCCAAAACAATTCACACATTGACAAAACTAAAAAGCAAAACCACCAATTTCAGACCTACTGGCTTTGCCAATGCTTGTTTATTTTTGTTTTCCATAATCTTATTGAAACTGGTTACACTGATTTTCCATTATGGATATTTTTGGGAAATACTAGCATGCATCAACACGTTACTAAATGCTGCTGCAAAGAAATGGTACCTGAAATATTACAGTAGTTTAGCAAAAACATTTTTTCCTGCTTTCAATTTTTTATGAACATTTTATTTTGTAAGCAAAGAATCATCAATCTTGCTTTCAAGCTTCTGCAAATATTTGCATCAAATCAGACAGCATTCTGGGAGCATTACACATAGCCTCATATTGCTAAACTTTCAATACGTGTGTACACAATTTTATACCGGAACCACTGCCAGTAGGGCAGTCAGAGCCGACAACATTTACTTAGAGCGCTCACCCTAATGATAAAGGCATTCAATTAATGAGCTATAAATACAAGTTTGAACAGCATTAACATATGGACAGAAATAGTACCTTAACTGCAGAGAGTGCCCTTCACTAATCGATAATGTGGTACTGAAAACTGGCAGCCAAAGGGTTTGTGCTGCAGGGGGTTCGGCCTACTTGTCCCAAAGACCCCAAACAATATGTCCTGGGTGTCGGGCTATAGGAATTCCACATCCCTGAAACACTATAAATAAAATGTTAAAATGGGTAGTAAAAATTATTCTTTTTAAAATACTAAAACTACATAAATGAAATAGCAAAGCATTCTAAAAGACAAAATACAAAGTTATTAAAAAATCATCAAAACAAATGAAATATTTATTAAACATTACATTAAATATACTAAAATATATTTTAAAGTCTTCCGAGATATAGCAACTTGTCATTAAAATAAATAAAAAACAACTAAAATATTATTTTTCTAACATTTCTAATATTTCTATCATTCTGTTCTATTCTAACAACAATTCTACAAACACTGGGCAATATGCATACTTTAGTAGGCAGAGGGTCACCTGTAGTAATCTAACTCCAGTCCAACAAAACTGGCAAAAATGCATATATTTTGTGTGGTCAGATTTACTATTCTATCAACTAACAAACATTGAGGTAAATATATATTTGGTGGGAAGTTTACTATTATAGCTCTAATCTGATAAAAAAAATTGGGCAAAGAGCATTCATTAGGGGAGTGACATTTACTATTTTAACTCTAGTCCAAAGACTTTGGCAAAAATGTATTCCTTGGGTAGTTTCAGATTAACTATTCAAACTCCAGTCCAACAAATATTGGTGGGAGTGTATACATTTGGGGGGGGGCTCCTTTGATATTCTACCTCCAGTATGACATCCACTAGGGAAAGTGCATTCATTGGAATGGAGATTTACTAATGTTAACTCCAGATCAGCAAAAATTAGGGAAAGGGCATATATTGGAGGGTTCAAATTCAAAACATCCAAAAAACATAACTTCACATTAAAACGTATTTCCCCCATATAAAACACACAAACGTAGTAAAACATTTTGATTTAAAAAATATATATACATATTTACAAGAAAATCTAGTCTTAAAACATAACTTTATACAAACACAACAAGAAGGCAGTGGTGGCATAACTAGTAGCACATCAATCCTATCGAGAACCAAATATGTTTCAACAAGTAACAAATTCCAAGTCTTGGTGCCTCTCGAGATCACAAAAACATCCCACTACCCAAAGATGTCACTACACGGTAGTTCCTAAGAGCTTCCGTGTTCTTGATATAGATAAACATGTGCCTTGGCACTCTAAATGTCCTTATTTGAGTCTTAGATAGTAAACAAACAATCCTGGCACTATTCATAGGACTGCTCACAAACATATAATACTTTCAATGAATCATTACAAGTAATTTCTCTGGTCATTTACAAAAAAGTTTTAATTGTCTGATGACAGTGCTTCACTTGGCAATCAGAGATCATATTTGATACAGCATAGTAGCAAGGATAATATTTTTAACAAATGAAAGTCGTGTTTCTGATGTACCCTCGATGTTAAAAGATGATGGCAGCCGACGTGTTTCGTTACACACTGTAACTTTTTCAAGGCTTCAATTGCTAGGTCCTTCAACTACTCTACGTGAGGAGCAGCATGAAATGTGAACAGAGGAGAGAATGTTCAAGAAAGTCCTTAATTGGGAGGTATCAAGAATTCAAAAATCCATGTATCTGATCAGCGTGAGAATCCAGTTGTTCCCCTAGCGATCCCTGGAAAAATGGGTCCAGATCAACCGATACTAAGTCTATATAGAACAATCTCTGCTATAAGAGAAATGTGTCACGTTTTTATGTAGAAAAGCGATGTCTGTGTTCAGACGATTAATTCATTTGGAGAAAACCTTTTTGATTTTTTGCACCCTTAATCAAGGTCACAAGAACCAGGGTTGTGATAAGACCCCAATACTCAGTGAATCCGCCAAGTATTTCTCTTCTCCAGTCCAGTCCCAAAATAGAAATATGTCACTAGAGCACGTCGACTTAATAATACTTCGTAATGGTCGAGTGCACCAGGGCTATGATAAGCCCCTAATCTTCGGCGCTTCCGCCGAGTGTTCCTCCGTCCAATCCGGTCCCGAAGGAATGAAAAGTATCGACCACGTAAAGTAGTGGAAGGACCGAGCAATTGAAGCCTTGAAAAAGTTAGTGTGTAACGAAACACGTGTCGGCTGCCATCATCTTTTAACATCGTGGGAACATCAGAAACACGACTTTCATTTGTTTAAATATTATCCTTGCTACTATGCTCTATGAAATATGATCTCTGATTGCCAAGTGAAGCACTGTCATCAGACAATTAAAACTTTTTTGTAAATGACCAGAGAAATTACTTGTAATGATTCATTGAAAGTATATGTTTGTGAGCAATCCTATGAATAGTGCCAGGATAGTTTGTTTACGATATAAGACTCAAATAAGAACATCTAGAGTGCCGAGGCACATTGTTTATCTATATTAAAACATAACTTGATGATAATTTATCCAAAGGCTTCTTTAGACCTTCTTCCCTTGCAGGGACACCTACATATATTGTTCCAAAAAGAAAATGTTAATTTGAGACCATTTGTGAACTAACAAGAACTCAATGCAATAACTGCAAAGAATCTATATCTGTTACCATTGATCTCTCCACCAAGTGTTCAATAAACTAGACCTGGGAGGAGCCAGTAATCTAGTTCAGACTAAACCAAGGGACACATGGAGATCATTTTTTTAATACTAGATATGGACTATTTAAATATCTATTTATGCCATTCAGCTTGTGCAATGATCATGCCTTTTTTCAAAACGTAGTTAATAACTGAATGAGGTTTTACATAGACCACTGTCTCATTATTTGTATGCCAAATTAATACATATATCTTTGAGATATGATCGGTGTTATTTTTAAGCTTCCTATTCTACCACCAATTAATTAGTGTGGACCCACAGAGGGTGTCGGAAGTAGTAGAATTACACTGTTCCCATGATGTGAAAGCGTTGCAAAGATGATTATGGGTCTCATTATGATGTCGGTCGGAAAGGCTCCAAACGGCATTCAGTTTGTCCGAATCCGTGTTTCCGACCGACTTGTAAACATATCTGACCGAACGATTACGATAGTCAGAAACCGTTCGGACTTTCTGACTCGGTTCCGACCAGCATTCAGAGACACCGAGTCGGTCGGAGCCAACTCGTACAGCTCGGTTTCCGACCGATGTATTATGATGTCGGATTTGAATAGCCTTTCTAAATCGGTTCCGGATCGGCTGTCGGAAACCGACTTTGGGGCCCCGTAGCAGGCCCCTCTCCACCTGGAGTCCTCCGGATGGGGCCCGTGGGGGTACCCATGGGACCCTCTTTCCAACCATGCACAGTGTGGCAGGTACCATGGGGTGCCCACCACAAGGTGCCACGTTTTCCACAACCACCCCTTACTTCAATGGGAGCATGTGTTGTCGGTCGTAATACAGGCTTCTATTGAAGTCATTGGAAGTCCGTCTGAACGGTGTTCGGTACCATCATAATCGGTCGGTCGGACTCCCCAAATCCGAGTCGGTCGGACAATAATGAGGCCCTAAACGTTGCTGATTGTTATAGATATTTCATTGAAGATTTTTCTACTGTGGTGGCTCCTATCATCCAATTAATCAAGAAAAGTACACCATTCAACTGGGGTCAGAACAAGGAAAGGAGCTGGAGCACTTACTACAGACTTGGTTTTCAAGCATGCTGATCACAGTCCGTCATTCATGGTAGGCAAATGCTCATTCACTTGCTCTTGGAGCTATACTGTGACAAAGAGATCCAGTCACAGAAACCTTCTACTCACGTACATTATCATCAGGCAAACATGAGCATATTATATACCACAATCAAACCATACTATATATGACATCAAAGAATCATTCCTGCACTCAAAGTGGCTCCGTATTCCGTGAAGGTATGTAAACACAATAAAGCCTGGGATTTTTGAAATGCATGAAATGTATCACTTCTCGGCACGCTGGATGGATTGTTGTTTTTCACAGATTTCAATATCAGATGACATACAGACCAGGGAAAGGTCATGGAAAAGCTCATGCTCTAGCTAGACAACTGGACCTAAAAAAAAGTAGTGGAGAAGCACTTCATATCCTGGTAATACAGACGGTGAATATATCCGCCTTGGGGAAATTTCTAGATCTTCTGAAACCATAGTTAAGCTCATGGGGGCAGTCCAGTTTAGATGGATTCAGAAACAGAAACAGGAAAATATATGCATGTAATGAATCTTCTTCCACAAACCCAAATTGTTTCTTCCTTCTCGAGGACTACAAGAAAGAGAGTTATATAGGTGTCATGATCCTTAGAGTGTAGGGCACTTTAGTGAAGGAAAACCTCCAGAAAATGGGCCCAATTATGGATCGCCAGACTTGTGGGGGCGCGGCGGTCTCCCCACCATCCTATTAAGATCAGGGAGGTCGGACTGCCACAGCCCCGTCGCAGCTACCAGGCAACCACCGTCCCCTGCTAGTGTTGTGGCAGTCAGGAGGCCGCAATATGCTTGGTTGGCAAGACCGCCGCAGTCCCGCCAAGTATATTACGAGTTTCCTCTCTGCTGGCGGTGTCATGGAGGTTCCTCCTCCATGAACACCGTGGCAGAGAATCAAAAACAGGGGCCCTGCAGGGCCCCCTGTGCCTTCTATGTATGTGGATTCACGTGCATGCACACCAGTTCTGGCATGGCATGGACTCTTCAGTCCATGTCATGCAGGAACTGTTTTTGGCATTCCCATTGCGGTGCCAATTTTCAGGGCTCTGACATGGGAATGTAAAAAAAAAAAAGCCAGCCAGACAGGAGGAAACTCTTAATCTGGCGGGCGGTCTGAGCACGGCTTTGGTGGTGGTGCGGCTGACCCGGTGCTGCACCGCCAGTCATAATTTGGTCCTCAGTAACTGAACATTTTTGGTGCCACATGATAAGAAGTACAATATCTTACACAATGCCTCACGTATGCTGCTCAGGTAAAACTCTCTCATGCAAAGCCCATAGGTTTATTGATTCCATACACTCAAAATACACCATAGAATAAAAAATAATGGATTTCTTCGCTGATTTACCCCCTTCCAGGAGACACGGTGTAATTATGGTTCTAGTTGACAATTTTTTCTAAATGTACACTTCATATTTGTGCATAAACTGAAAATAGCTCCTTGAAGAACAATGGTTTTTGTTCGGAAAATTGCAAAACTACATTGTTTACCCTCAGGAATAGTGACAGATGGGGATCTCCTTTTATTTTGTAACACATTGATTCATAGACTAGAAACTGTAAATTTAAAATCTACCATCCATCGTCTCCAGACTGATGATTACACAGAAAAGTTAGTCGATCATTAGAATGACAGCTCTTTCATATTATGAATCACCAGGAACAATAAGTTATGTGGTTCCCGCAGGCAAAACAGAAATAAATAGATCACTACTCTCATCTTTAGGGTATTCAGATTTTTTTTAATGTTGTTTTGGATTCCATCCACTGTTGTTTCTTAATATTGTACACCAAACATCTGTTCTTGCAGTCACAGTATTGCTCTCAACAAGCTTGACAGTACATACTAATGCCCTCCTACAGCTAAGGCTTATTATAAAGGTTTGTTGACTGCCATTGCCACAAGACATCAGTGTATAAAAAGGATATTTTGTATGGTTACCTACAAGCTTGCACCTCAATTTATAGGTCCATTCCCAGTAGTATGTTTCGTAGGTCAAGATGCAGTCTTTTTCTCGCCTTAACAAAAATGGGGTAACCCTGGATTGGTCGTGGACCTGTGTTTTGTATTTTATCTTGCCTTAGGCGGTTGCGGGTTCTTCCATTATTTCCAATCTCTAGGATTAACCCTGCTGCATCAAGACTATGTTTCTCCTTCCTCAGTTATCACAGATTGGTCCAACTTGTTTCAGAGCGAGGACATAGTTGCGTCAGAGCGCAGGTACTGTAGATGCTGGCATGGAAAGGGTGTGGACCTACTGAGCGCGCTTGGGAGCCCGTATCACGGGTTCATGATTCCAGATTGGTGGCCTCCTTCCAGAAGTTCACACATAAACCAGCACCAAGAAATGGGGGTGCTAAAGGGAAGATACTGTCGGGAATACAAAAAAGAAGCTCAGAGATCTGGGATTGCCCTGTAGCAATAGCATACATCTTAGATTCTGGCGGGTCTTTATATGGAAGACAACTAGGCTGGAGAAGGTCCAACTTTCTTATGAGATTCTAAAGGTCTCATCCACAGTTAACGGCCTTCTTGCGATACCTCTTTGCATGGGTTCCTCTAGAGAAGAGCATGTCACATGGCTGTGGAGTCCCAGAGCTTTAGAACAGGAAGAAGTAGGGTGTAATGAGTAACGGAGACCACAAAGTGTGTATTGTTTTTCTGCCACAAGGCGAGGACCCCAGTCCATTTATTATCTCGTCCAAAAACAAATACAAAATAAAACAAATCATGAACTGAAAATAAAGCACCACAATAAGCAGCCAAATAGAACATAAGTAAGTGCTAGGATAAGACCACAGCTCCATTACACTCAGCGGGCACCACATTGAGAAATAAGGCACACACAACTGGATCCACCGGGCTAAAACAGAAAACAAACCCTCAAGTCAGAGTAAAACCCATCAACTTTGTAGAAACAGGAGGGCGAGGCCTCAAATTAGGTCTTGCCAACCAACAAGACCAGGACCCACTTCTCCCGGCAGATTTGGGCACTCCAGAGCATAGCGCTGATGCCCGCCCGGTTGACGTGCTTCTTCTCTTAAGCCCCGCATACCAGTCTCCAAGTCTCCCACAGCCCTGGCCCTGACATGCCCCTCGAGGAGCCCTCCAGCTCCAGCCCCAGCCCCCACCCAGTCCCGCTTGAGACTGAGTCCTTCCGCATCCGCATCCGTCACGTGACCTCGCGGGACGTGCCTATCACGTGATGTGAACGTCGTTGCTAAGGGCTGCTTCCTTGGAAACCAACCGCTGCCCATCGTGGCCCGTGCAAACGGGGGCGCTGTGGCAGAGACTTCACGGGGGCATTAAGGCGGACCCGGGCAGGGAGCGCTAGGCTAGGCAAAGCCCAGCAGGCGGCACGGTGCCCGGGGTCAGGTCAGTGTTCATTCCGGGGCAGCGGCTGCAGGCCCGGCTCCAGGAATTTTTATTTGTGTGGGCCAAGGGGGCATTTGGGTGAGCCACTACCGGCCCAATTTGTCGCTTCAGGAGGTAGTCTACAAGCCATATATTACATCATATCTACTTGCAAACAGTCACTATGATACAAGGATTGCTTCTGTGTGTATACAGAGCATGTGGAGAGTTATTTATTGGCGCCCCACCACTGACCTCTTTCTCTGTAGATACCTTTACTATCACCCTCCAACCGTGCACTCCATCTCTCCGTAGCCCCTCCCCCTCACGACCTCCTCCTCAGACTCCCTCACTACCACCCTCCAGCAGTGCCCCTCATCTCTCCATATCTCCCACCCTGCCCCCATGACCTCCTCCTCGGATTCCCTCACTACCACCCTCCAGCAGTGCCCCTCATCTCTCCGTATCTCCCACCCTGCCCCCATGACCTCCTCCTCGGATTCCCTCACTACCACCCTCCACCAGTGCCCCTCATCGCTCCATAGCCTCTCCCCATATTGACCTCCTCCTCGGATTCCCTCATTGCCACCCTCCACCAGTGCCCCTCATCCCTCTGTAGCCCTTCCCTCAATGAGCTCCTTCTCAGATTCCCTCACTACCACCCTCCACCAGTGCACCTCATCTCTCCGTATCCCCCACCCTCCCCCCATGACCTCCTCCTCGGATTTCCTGATTGCCATGCTCCACCAGTGTGCCTCATCGCTCCATAGCCTCTCCCCCTATTAACCTCCTCCTCAGACTCCCTCACTACCATCCTCCAACAGTGCACTTCATCTTTCCGTAGCCCCCCCATGACCTCCTCCTTGGATTCCCTCATTGCCACCCTCCACCAGCGCCCCTCATTGCTCCATAGCCTCTCCCCCCTATTGATCCCCTCCTCAGATTCCCTCATTGCCACCCTCCAACTGGTTCCTTCATCTCTCTGTAGCCCCTCCCCAATGAGCTCCTTCTCAGATTCCCTCACTACCACCCTCCACCAGTGCCCCTCATCTCTCCGTATCTCCCACCCTGCCCCCATCACCTCCTCCTCGGATTCCCTCATTACCACCCTCCACCAGTGCCACTCACAATCTCTCCATAGCCCCGCCCCCTCATGACCTCCTCCTCAGACTCCCTCACTACCACCCTCCACCAGTGCCCCTTATCTCTCCATAGCCTTTCCCCCTCATCACTTCCTCCTCAGACTCCCTCAATCCACCCTCCAACAGTGCACTTCATCTTTCCGTAGCCCCCCCATGACCTCTTCCTTGGATTCCCTCACTGACATCCTCCAACAGTGTTCTTCATCTCTGAATTAATTTGTTTTATAGCGCTACTCATAGTGTAGTGTGTCACAGTACTTACATCATGCACACATTATGCAGAGACAATGAATCCTACAAGTATGTAAATCAGCCTATAGGGAATGTCACATAAGCCAATGAGGATTACAAGGTGTAGGAATCACATGTCATCCATACTGGTGGGCAGTATGTTTTAAGAGGGTTTGGTCTGGAGACGCACAAAGCAGGATTTAAAGCATACCTCAGTGGTTACGGGGTTGGCTTTACTGATTAAAATGTATATCTGACAAAACAAACTCTTTATAGCAACATTAGAGTAATGAAAGACTGGGAAAATTCTAACTATATTGTAACACAAGAAAAATACGTTCTAATTATACCATTCATGTTTGTATGCAG
This sequence comes from Triturus cristatus, assembly GCF_964204655.1. Lineage (NCBI taxonomy): Eukaryota > Metazoa > Chordata > Amphibia > Caudata > Salamandridae > Triturus > Triturus cristatus. The sequence goes on along the minus strand of NC_140593.1, from coordinate 1,191,857,359 downwards.
CTCTTTGATGTCAGTTCATAGGTCACTGTCCTATTTTAGGATTGTAACTTCTGTACTGCAAGTAACCCACTGAGCTATCCACATAAAATACAGTTTATCTGCATTTAAAAATTACGAACATACAAAATATTGCTCTCCAGCAGGATCATTAATCGCAAGAGTTATCTGGACATTTTAGTAGTTGTGTCTTGCATCCGTCATGATAACGATACAATGATATAAATTAAATATACACGGCATACACAAAGTATGTGTCTTGCTGGGCCCTCACAGATTTTTTAAAATATTAACTAATATACACACATCGAAGCATAAACGAAGTATGTATCTACCTAGGCCTGTGCAAATTTAAATAAACAGAACAATAGCCACAGCTACGTTCAAACTCTGTCACAGCTGATAAACAGCTGAAGGGGTCTGGAAAGGTGAATCAAGATCAACAAACTCCTTTTCTCCAGCTCTGAAAAGAAGGATATATCCACGCAGCAGGGCGGTACACACAGATTACCGCGTAGCAAAGAGGATTTCTCCTATTCGCCATGTCCCTGTACCGGCACCAGTGGGCGGGACACAACCCACCTTTCTAAAAGGAGATGCGTGATTGGGGGTGCCTGTGAGAAAGAGCACAGGCCCAATCACACAGCTCCTAGAAAAATAGCGTTCACAGTAACATTTTAATTGCAGTGGCCATTTTCTGTTGGCCTTCCTGAGGTCACTGCGAGGGCCACGGTTCATGTTTGGGTGGGCCAGGCTCATGTTTGGGTGGGCCTGGCCCACCCGGCCCACCCGCTAGAACCAGGCCTGAGCGGCTGGGGGCGCAGCCGTGCTCACACTGCACACGAGCTGTGCAGAGGGGCATGTAGGGTGCAGTGTTTGTTTGCATGGTGACTGGGAGTAAAGAGGCGCATCATAACCCCCCCACAAAGAGGTAAAACTAGCTACTGTTTGCATAGGTGTTAGTAGGTCGGGTCTTGTCAGGTCTCTGACCTGGAAGACTCTTAAAACTGACGTTGAAATGTCCCCCTACCGACCCTGTGTTCATGCCCTTATCTTTACAAGCAAAAGCCCTGATTTTTAGGTCTCGCCTGGCTATCATCAGCGAGACTTATGTAGGCGCTTCAGAAAATGCTCCCAAAGGCTTCCCAGGCGGATCGGGTGGCGGTTACGCGCACAACCACGCGCATTCCATTTGCCACCAGCTACTTCCTGCGTGTGCGCTGCCCCCATCATTCAGAGAGATTTAGTAAGGGGCACAAGACCTTAGGAATGCGGTTTATGGCCAGTGCATGTGAGGCATTCAAGTGTGAAGCTGGCATCTGGCATCGAACTTGAAAGCAGCAGACTGCTTTCGCCAGTGCGCGCTCGGCCTCACTTCCTGCATCCCCTCTTACAACAATTAACTTTCGTTATAACTCACACCCCATATGCTCGTTCCCTCCCACCTTTCCTTTGATGTCCGCTTTTCTTGTTGTTTACAAACCACGCCACACACTGCTGCACGCCACACACTGCTGCACGCCGCACACTGCTGCATGCCGCACACTACCGCACGCCACACACTGCTGCACACACTGCTGCATTACACACTGCTGCATTACACACTGCTGCACGCCGCACACTGCTGCACGCCACACACTGCTGCATGCCGCACACTGCTGCACACCATACACTGCTGCACGCAGCACACTGCTGCATGCCGCACACTGCTGCACGCCGCACACTGCTACATGAAACACTGCTGCACGCCACACACTGTTGCACGCCACACACTGCTGCACGCCACACACTGCTGCATGCCAAACACTGCTGCACGCCGCAGAATGTTACAAGAAACACTGCTGCACGCCACGCACTGCTGCACGCCACACTGCTGCACGCCGCACACTGCTGCACGCCACACACTGCTGCACACTGCTGCATTACTCACGGCTGCATGCTGCACGACACTGCTGCACGCAGCACACTGCTGCACGCCGCTGCACGCCGCTGCACGCCACATAGTGCTGCATGCCTCACACTGCTACATGAAACACTGCTGCACGCCACACACTGCTGCACGCCGCACACTGCTGCATGCCGCACACTGCTGCACGCCACACACTGCTGCACGCCACACACTGCTTCACGCCGCACAATGCTACACGCCACACACTGCTGCATGCCACACACTGCTGCACACCGCACAATGCTACACGAAACACTGCTGCACGCCACACACTGCTGCACGCCACACACTGCTGCACGCCGCACACTGCTGCATGCCACACACTGCTGCACGCCGCACACTGCTGCACGCCGCACACTGCTACACGAAACACTGCTGCACGCCACACACTGCTGCACGCCACACACTGCTGCACGCCACACACTGCTGCACGCCACCCACTCCTGCACCCCGCACAATGCTACACGAAACACATGGCACACACTGCTGCACGCTGCACACTGCTGCATGCTGCACACTGCTGCATGCCACACACTGCTGCACACTGCTGCATTACTCACTGCTGCATGCTGCACGACACTGCTGCACGCAGCACACTGCTGCACGCCACACACTGCTGCACGCCGCACTCTGCTGCACGCCACACAGTGCTGCATGCCTCACACTGCTACACGAAACACTGCTGCACGCCACACACTGCTGCACGCCGCACACTGCTGCCTGCCGCTGCACGCCACACAGTGCTGCATGCCTCACACTGCTACACGAAACACTGCTGCACGCCACACACTGCTGCATGCCGCACACTGCTGCACGCCACACACTGCTGCACGCCTCACACTGCTGCACGTCACACACTGCTGCACGTCACACACTGCTGCAAGCCACACACTGCTGCACGCCACACACTGCTGCACGCCACACACTGCTGCACGCCACACACTGCTGCATGCCTCACACTGCTGCACGCCTCACACTGCTGCACGCCGCACACTGCTGCATGCCGCACACTTCTACACGAAACACTGCTGCATGCCACACACTGCTGCACGCCACACACTGCTGCACGCCACACAATGCTACAAGAAACACTGCTGCACGCCACACACTGCTGCACGCCACACACTGCTGCACGCCGCACACTGCTGCACGCCACACACTGCTGCACGCCGCACAATGCTACACGAAACACTTCTGCACGCCACACACTGCTGCACGGCACACACTGCTGCACGCCGCACACTGCTGCACGTCACACACTGCTGCACACTGCTGCATTACTCACTGCTGCATGCTGCACGACACTGCTGCACGCAGCACACTGCTGCACGCCGCACACTGCTCCACGCTGCACGCCGCTGCACGCCACACAGTGCTGCATGCCTCACACTGCTGCACGCCACACACTGCTGCATGCCACACACTGCTGCATGCCGCACACTGCTGCACGCCACACATTGCTGCACGCCACACACTGCTGCACACCACACACTTATGCACGCCGCACAATGCTACACGAAACACTGCTGCACGCCACACACTGCTGCACGGCACACACTGCTGTACGCCGCACACTGCTGCATGCCACACACTGCTGCACACTGCTGCATTACTCACTGCTGCATGCTGCACAACACTGCTGCACGCAGCACACTGCTGCACGCCGCATACTGCTGCATGCCGCACACTGCTGCACGCCGCATACTGCTGCACGCCGCTGCACGCAACACAGTGCTGCATGCCTCACACTGCTACACGAAACACTGCTGCACGCCACACACTGCTGCACGCCGCACACTGCTGCACACCACACACTGTTGCACACCGCACACTGCTGCACGCCGCACACTGCTGCACACCGCACTGCTGCACGCCGCACACTGCTGCACGCCGCACACTGCTGCACTCCACACACTGCTTTTATGCAAGTTTATGCTACTGACATTGTAAATGACAATGCCTTTTATTTGTTTTAAAACCAAAACATAAATAAAAGGCATTGTAATTTTACAATGCCAATAGCTCAAACTCGTATAAATGCGTGACCTATTGCAGTGCAAATGCTTGTTTTTTTCGTTAATGTGTCCAAAACCCCTAAGGTTTTTGTAGTGACCACAACACTGGCAATGCGATTACAGAATCCACATGAATATTTCCAAGCAGAAGAGTGTGGAAGAGATTACAATGAAGGCTTAATGGCTGAACCTTCTGTTATACGTGCACTTCAAGATATTGCTGAGGATTGAGCCCGTTGTAAAGCGCCCTCTCTGTTTAGCCTGCCATCTCCTGCAGCACGTGTGCGCTAAATTCTCAGGGCAAGGGCGGTGTTCCCTGCGCCAAAGACGTAACGCCCAGGTCAGTCAGAAGGCTGAGCACTACCTCCCCCCCCACACACACACAGCGACATACATCGAAACCCACCATTCCATGACAGCAATGAGCCTTTCAGGAGGTTTCAGAGTTTGTCGAGGTTAAGACGAGGCTTGTGCGGAAAAGGCACATAAGGAGGTAGGGATAATGAAGATGGAGAAGGATCATAACATCACAGGAGAAGGAAGAATACCACAGTGTTTGCTGCCATTACGTTCATTGATGGTCCTGGAATCAAGCGCATGCTCCCCTTCTTCTGACATCATCAATGGGCAGCAATTCACAGGGTTCACCACAAAGGTCAGAATATGACATATTTCAGGTGGTGAAATGACCATTGTGCCATGCAGTTATCATGGAGACTGTGTTAAATGTTACTTTATAATAAGCGGGCCACTGGAATTATGCGGCAGAGGAGAGCTGAGTAAATTGTGCTGCATGACAAGGTAAATTATGCAGCTTAATACTGCATATTTTATGATAGTATTACTTCATTATTTCTTAAGTTTTACGCTTGTTAACACTGTTTGGGCATTGGTTGCACTGCATTAGTACAAGCTTAACAGCCAAATATAGCAATAAGCAACAGAAAGGTGACCAGTCACTCTTTGTAAAGAACCTTCCACTGCACTGCAACATGCCACTAAATTTTTAGTAATTTTTTTATCGTTTAAGTTAGAAAAAACATTTCCCTTAAAATATGCAGATTATGCAGCAGATAATGAATTAAGTGGCAAATTCAGCAAATCTATAATCATGCAAAAAACGCAGCAGCCACACAATCTCATAATTTCAGTGGCCCTGATTTTAGGGTCTGAGTTCAATTGGTTGTTTTTCTGAGCCCTAAGAAACAGAAGAGGGTCCATGAGTGTCAGAATGTAGGGAGAGGAGGGCAGGGAAAACCACAGAACAATAACAACAGACCTCCCCCTATTGATTAATTAGTAGGTAATACATCCAAAAATAAGAATAACATCATTGTCCCACAGAAAGTATTCTTTTCTTAATTTATTTTATCAAAAACTTTTTTTTGGAGTTATATATATTAACAGAAAAAACCATAGGTTTCAGGCACGTTATAGTTAGGAATTAGCATTTAAAAAACCTCAGAAATTCACTGAAAAAACCATAGGTTTCAGGGGTGTTATAGTTAGCTGGACTTTTCACTTGTACAAAACCATTGAAATTCCCCCGTTATAGTTAGTTCAGCTAACTATAACTCGCGCGCCCGCAATGCACTGCTGATGACGTCACATATTACATCACTCATGACATGGTCAGTGACATCACTCATGACATCACTGATGACATCTCAAATGACATCACTGATGACATCACTGATGACATCATCCAGTGAATGTGTGTTATTCTGAAAATTAAATATGTTTTATATATGTATATCTCAAGGTCGATGGAAGAATAAATGGGTATATAAGTGTCTAAATGGATGATTTGTTTTTGAAAAATTGATTGTGTAACTGACTGATTAAGTGTATCATAGTGAATACATGGCTTAGTGAGTAATGTTTAAATATGTAAATATCTGTATCAGTCTCTCACTTTGTGTATAAGTGGCTGCATGGGTTGGTGAGTAGCTACATGGGTGTCTATATAGGTTATTAGTTGGTTTTTTGAGTATCAGTCTGAGTGTCTGCATGGTTCGGTGGGGGTATTACGTAGTGCATAGGTGCATGAATGAGTGACTCACTGTTTGTATGTGTTGAACACAGTATGTGTGCAGGACTGTATGGGTGGATGAGTGTGTGTATGGGTGTGTTAGTGAGTGAATGACTGTCTCAATAGTGTCTTTATGAGTAACTACATATGTTTTAAACTAGTATATGTGACTATTGGTGTATATATGTGAGTATATGTGAGAGTGAGAGATTGAAAGAGTTCCTGTATGAATAAGTATGTGTTTCTATAAGTGATTGTTTAAAAGACTAAGTATGTGTAAGTTTCCGTAGAAGTAAGTGTGGTGGTGTGTGTATAACTGTATATGCAAGTAAATGTATGTTTGATTCTTTATTAGCATGAGTGACTATGTGTGTGAGTAACTATGGATGAGTGGCATTGTGTAACAGGATGTTTAGGTGTATGAGTACATATGATGAGTGAGTACATGTATGAGTGACTGTATTGGACTGTTGGTGAATGAGTGGATGTGTATGTGGATCTTAGAATTACTGAAGAGGTTATTGTAACTGGTATTGGTATGTCCATTGTTTTGAAAATTTTAGTCTCTATTTTTGAATGTGTGTATCAAAGGTTATATTAGGGTGAGAGGAGGTCTGCCACTCTATCACAAGGATGATGTCATCAGTGATGTCATCAGTGATGTCATTTGAGATGTCATCAGTGATGTCATGAGTGATGTCACTGACCATGTCATGAGTGATGTAATATGTGACGTCATCAGCAGTGCATTGCGGGCGCGCGAGTTATAGTTAGCTGAACTAACTATAACGGGGGAATTTCAATGGTTTTGTACAAGTGAAAAGTCCAGCTAACTATAACACCCCTGAAACCTATGGTTTTTTCAGTGAATTTCTGAGGTTTTTTAAATGCTAATTCCTAACTATAACGTGCCTGAAACCTATGGTTTTTTCTGTTAATTTCAAAGGTTTTTTAAATGCTAATTTCTAACTATGCCTACAGAGATAGGACATGTGAAGAAAGAAGAAAAAATGCACAGAAAGAAACAAAAGAAGTGCAGAAAGAAGCAACAGAAGTCCTCAAATACGAAGATAAGTGCAGGAAGAAGGATAATGTGCAGAAAGAACAAAAAGAAGAGCAGAAAGAAGCCTTGTTGCAAAATCATCCTGTACCCTCAACTTTTTCAGACGGATACTGGTGGTAACTGAGTCTGACTAACCAGTCCTAGAGCCAGTGCTATGTTAAAAGACACTTAGAATACAGTGAAAACACCTACATACACTAGGGAACATTATGCGTTGGGGTCCCCCTGTGATTAGCCTTACCTCCTCTATAAGCCCCTAGTATATAATAGGGCATGGGGATTAAAACTACCTCTTAAAACAGGCCACAGGGCGTTTTTGCACATGTTAACTCAGGCCCCGTCCCCTCCTTTCACCATTGTGTAAACACGCCCTGTGTCCGTTTTTAGTTGGGAGATTAAGTTCATTTGAGTCCTGAGGGTCCCTAGGGTCCAACTAGCCCACTAGGTACCTCCAGTAAGTGCCACAGAGCTGCGTTGCAGAGAGGTGTAAAAAGTGGCACGGCCTGGACCACCTCTCTGCAATGCAGCTCAGTGGCGCTTACTGGAAGCACTTGGTGGGCTAGTTAGCCCCCAGGGGCCCTCAGTATTGAAGGGAAATTATATCCCCAATTTAAAACGTGCCATGGTGCGTGTTTGCACACGTCACCTCAGGCCCCGTCCCCTCCCTTCACCACTGTGTAAACGCGCCCTGTGGCTGTTCTAAGTTGAGAGATTAAGTCCCCTTGAATCCTAAGGGTCCCTAGGGTCACACTAGACCACTAGGTACCTCCAGTAAGCGCCACAGAGCTGCGTTGCAGAGAGGTGTAAAAAGGGGCTTGGCCTCAGAACACCTGTCTGCAGCGCAGCTCCCTGGCGCATACTGGAGATGCCTGTTGGGGGCGCGTTTGCAGAGTGCTGCATGGAGGGGGCATGGCCTCCGGCACGATGCCAGTCTTTTATTTATTTTATTTTTTTAAGAAGGGGGGCTGTGTGGTTCCCCTTCTTATTCTAATTTATTGGCCCTGATGACCCCATCCCCCAGGGCCTGTCTCCTAATTATATTTTTTTGACCCCAATCCCCAGGGCCGGCCACTGTTTTTTATTATTTTTAAAAAATATATATTTATAGACACACCTAGGACATGCTGGACAAACCGTACGTACCTATCACCATGACGATTTGCGTGATATTCATTAAAAGGCGACTATGCATGCAATTAATCCACGTGGAATGTATTTACACCACTAGTGAAGCTCTGACATGTCTGATGCTCTACCGTGCCTAATCCCGGTAGACACCCTTGTCGTTTATTTATACAAACATGGGTAGCTATTGACGGGCACATTTAATACACATGCACACCAAGCCATTCAAAGGGGATTCGACAAAAATTCGACCAAAACTATGCAAGAAACCCCCCTCACAGTTAATAAAACACACATCCACTGCCGGATGTGTAATACTTTTTATTTTACTCTCTGGAAAGGGGACGAACATCACTTGCGAGTCACAGCGCGCTCCTGACAGAGCCCAATGCTGTGTTACACCCACCATTGCCTGCCGAGTGCCACACACCTCTGTATTGTATTCCACTAGCTAGTGCATATGCTATGACACTCTCTAGCCCATGTGCACTGTAACACCACCCCGTGAAAATGTCATGCCACACTTGTCTTCGCACGGGTTATATTGCCCCATCTAACGTGCCTTCCTCGATGCCTATGTTATAACGCACAGTGCTATGCCATACATATTACAATTTGGGATCCATATCTTTGTCACAGTGCATATGCAACGTTACACTCCCCAGCACATATTTTATATTACAACTTTAGAGACTAGTTAGGTTACACAACACTGCCCTGTGCATATTACACTCCAAGGCGCATATCGCATAGCACACGCTAGTGCCTGTGCTATCTCGCGCTCTCCAATGAATCTGTCATTGCGCATAATGTATTGCATATTATATTTCACGCCTGGTTCATCTTATATCACACTTTTTGGTGCATAGTTTATACCATACACTATATCTAGTTTTCATTTTCAATCGTGCTCTCAGGACTATGTTCTATATAACACTGTGTTCACCTACCCTTTTCACGGGCATTACATTTTGCGATAGGGGGTGGAGGGTCAGGGGGTGTTTTTGCCAAGTGAGCCCGGAGTCACAGTCACTAACGTCTTCTTCTTCCTGAATAAAAGTGAGATTATGCTGCATACTTGTTCATATTTTAAGTAGTTTGCACAGACAAAATGTTTTAAAAACAATAAAGTTTCTAATACCCGCCTTCTCTGAACAGTTAGCTTGCTGCCCCATCCCCTCCTCCCTATCCTCTGTTGTGTGAATCCATGGACTAGCCTCCTCCCTCCTGCCATGCATGGTCTGATGTGCTGCCACTGCCCTCAATTTAGTATGATGTACCAGTCCACTCCTCCTGCCCTCCATTGCCCAATTCTATGCCCCATCATTGACCTCCTGCTTAAACTCTGTGCTTAGCTTGCTGCCCCTATTCTCCTTCCCCCTGCCCTCCGATGTCTTTGTGCATGCCCCTGCTCCATCCTTTTTGCCCACCATGTCCCATGGACCTGCCACTCCTATCTACTCTGAGTGTTCTGTTGAGCTGCCACTCCCCTCCCACCTGCCTAGCATTGTCAGATGACTGTAACCTGTCCCTGCCACCTCCACCCTGCCTGTCCACATGCCATGCCTCTATCCTCTTCCTCCTGTCCTACATGGTCCATTGTACTGCCACACCCTTCTGCCCTCCCTGGTCTGTTGTGCTGCAACTGCTCCTCCTGCCTGCCCCGTGTGGTCTGTTGTGAGGCCCCTTCCCCTGAACTTTCTTGTCTGTGCACAGGTCCTGACCCTCCCTTCTATCCTCCATCATCCTTTGTGCATGCCCCTGCACCCTCCTTCTTGCCCATCATAGCCATTGTGCTGCCACTAACCCTCCCACTTGCCATGCATGGTCTTCTGTGCTGCCATGGCCCCTCCCACCTTCCCTGTGTGGTCAGTTAGCTGCCCCTGACCCCCTCCCACCTTCCCTCCATAGTCTGTGTGTATGCCGTCACAGTCTCACTGTTGCTCTTCATGTTGTGTCTTGCTTCTAGTGCCCATCCTGCCTGACCTCCATGGCCATCTTGCTGCTCCTGCCCTGCCCCCTTGCCCCCAGCCCTCTGTTTACATGTGCAGACCCCTACTCCCTCCCTCCTGGCTTGTCTGTTCCATTGTAATGCCCCTGATCCGTCCCTCCTGCCCTTTATGGTCTGTTATGCTGCAGCCTTCTCTCCTGTCTGTCCATTATGGTCAGCTAGCTACCATTGCCTCTTGCCCCTCTGTTCTCTGTTGTCCATGTGCATGGTCCTGTCCCCTCCCTCTTGCTTTCTATGGATTGTTGTGCTGCAGTCCCGTCCTGCATGCCCTGTGTGGTGTATTGTGCTGCTGCAAACCCTGATGCCTGCCCTGCAGGGTCAGTTTGGTGCACCTCTCCATGTCTCTCCTGTCCTCTGTTATCCAAGTCCATGTCCCTATCCCATTTCCTTCCATGATCCAATGTACCATACTTGCGAACATTTTGAACTTGGTAAGAGGGAGATTTTGAAAAAAAACTGGGGTATTGATTTTCCCCTTTGAGTTACATTGAAAAAGAGGATATTGTAGACAGGAGACAGATCAAATAAAGCCCATTTGAGCTTAAAAACATTGGACGTTTCCTGGCTGAATCGGGTCTGTTGGCATGTATGGTTGTACTACCATTGCCTCTTCCTTCTGCCCACAATGGTCTATTACATTGCCACAGCCTTGAAGGAGGGTAGATTTTGTATCACAGGGGGCCCCTGGCCCGTTCTGTCCACACCTGAAGTATGAGACCCTTGTCCTTGCCCTGCCAGCCGCATTTGTAGGCCGTATTAAATTGACCAGCGGGTCCTGTGTTGCTATATAATTATCCTGAGACATCCTTACCACTCAGCCAGCATAAAACCCCTGTGTAGGCCCTTCTGTTCAATATGTAGGCCTCTTTGTTAAATTGACCATAGCTCTGCAATTTTAGTGTATAGCAGTCTGAAGGCAGGTCTGCGAGGCCTTCTGATCCAAACTAGTAGCCCCCACCCTACCCGAGTGCTCCGTGCTCGGTATCAAAGTTCAACATCCCCCTGAAGCTGTCGACATACAGTAGGCTGCATCCTGGACTGGTACTTGCTTCCTGGGCAGGTTTCCCGCTTTTAAGGAAGTGGCAACCGCAGAGCGTCAAGTTAGGAGAACTGAGGAGATTTTATACATGAATATATTGAATTCCTGTACAATACCCATTATTTTCTGCTTGCTCTATGGAACTTACGATAAGCGATTGGCCTGAGAGACTGACCTTTTCACCCAGTCCATTGTCAGCATTAAGTGGGTAAATGACGAAATGTCTGGTAAAATCTGCAGACGAAGCTTTTGGGTAGCATACGTAGGTAGATGTAGCGTGCAAAGGAGCCCACAAAATGATATAAAAAGGGAGCACCCACAGATATCGACGGACAACCTCGCCGTCTGTATGTAGGTTAACAGGCTGTGCAGGTTTTCCCCAAGAACTGGGAGCTCTTGTCTTCCTTTGCTTAAAATGTCTTGCTCGGCTTTGCTTGAAGTATCTTATTCTATTTTACCTATATGAAATGTCATGTTATGTTTAACCATTGTTCTCTTTACTTTTGCATTTAAAAGATGTTGTATTGTAATTGCAGGAATGCTTGCTCTAAGAGTAAATGTGAGTGTCCCTAGGTAACATTTTCCTTGGTGTAACTTGTTTCTCATGATGCATTTATAGATGTGTTGTCTCTCTCTCTCTGTCAGTCCATTAATTGAGATACAGAGAATATCATGACAGCTGTATGATTATCTGGATTCTGTATTTTGTACTTTAGGTCTCTATTCTGCGGTTTCTTTGAAGTTGCATCTTCTCATTAAACTGCCATTGTATTCTGCCTCCAATTCCATGTCTCATATGTCTGTTTTCTTCATTTTTGGAGCAAGCGTTCCTAGGCACCCCGGCTCAAATTAAGGTGCCCCTTTTGTCCCTGACTCACTCTCCTGCTCAGTTCTGTGGTGGCTCCCGGGGCTCTGGGGACCGCCCCTAGCTTCCTTGACCCGTAATAGATCTTCCCTCCAACAGCCTCTCTTGCAAGTCCTGTATTGTTGGTTTGTTGCCCCTGCCCCCCTTTCCACTGCCCTCCATAGTCTGTTGTGCTTCCACGGCCCTTCCTGCCTGCTCAGTGTGGTTAAATTGTTGCTTTTGCACCCTCCTACCTGCCTTCAATTTCCAGAGTCCGTGCCCCTGGCCTCTGCCTCTCAACAGTATCCTAATGAACAACTAGATTGCTAACATTCTATATTTATTACAAAAGTGTGGAGCGCCTGACATCATCTTGATGTAATCAAAACTGTAATACCTAGAGCATTCCTTTAGAAATTACATATATGAGAGGGTCTTATTGGCATCAAAATTATGGTTAGTGCTCTAAAAGACTAAAATAAGGACATATTTTCTGAGTTTTCAAATAGCGACAAAGCACTTTTAAATTATTTGTTATCTTTATGTTTTTTTATCTAGTTGACAACTTGATTAAATGTTGCACTTAGGGAAGAGGATGTGGTGTTACTTCCAGAACTGCAGACTTTGCAACTGGGGAACCAGGTTGAAGTTTCTGCTTCAGCTCGACATTCTGTGATTCTGGTCAAATCACTTAGTCTCCCCATGTCTACAACCAAAATGAATTTGTTCTTGTGTGATGTAACCAATGCTCATGTAAAGCACTCCAATACCTGACAAGTCTGCACTATATAACACTGCAAAAACACAAAATAATAAGTGTTTTGCACACTTCTGTCATTGGGCTATATTTGGGCTATATCTGGGTGATTTTGGGCTACATTTGGGCTCTTTTGTCTCCGGTGGCCATCTTGGGAGATTTATTTGTTATGAAGTTTCCTAATTTCCTCATGTACTGCAGTCTCCTCAGTCGGAAATGCTTTCAGTTTTTTACTTTGATTCCATCATGAAGGTATTCAGATATGTCACACATTTGCCATGAATTCTGAATGTTAGCACTCTAGTTGCTCATTAGATCACTGTAGTAAAACTACTGCTCACCATGGAAGTCTGCTCCTGGTATTAAAAGTGCATGTTTCAGTCTGCATGTCAGAATTTTTTAATGAAATAGAAGAGGATTTGAGAAGTCACTCAAAATGTGCCCTCATTTTCTTTCTTCAGCATTAATCATAATTTCTATGGCAAAATGAACCCCCTCATTGTGTTCCTTTTTAAATTAAATGTTTTAAGTGTTACCAGTTTATTCCAATCAAGATGGCTTCAGGTGTGCCATACTTTTGTCATAATGAAGACAGTAAGTGCTCTAGTTGTTTTTATGGACATTCTGTCATTGGGCTATACTTGGGCTACATCTGGGTGATATTTGGGCTACATTTGGGCTCTTTTGTCTCTGGTGGCCATCTTGGGAGACTTATTTGTTATGAAGTTTCCTAATTTCCTCATTTACTGCAGTCTCCTCAGTAGGAAATACTTTCAGTTTTTTACTTTGATTCCATCAAGAAGGCATTCAAATGTGTCACACATTTGCCATAAAATCAGAATGTTAGCACTCTTTTTGCTCATTAGATCACTGTAGTAAAGCTACTGCTCACCAGGGAAAACTGCTGCTGGTATTGAAAGTGCATGTTTCAGTCTGCATGCCAGGATTTGAGAAGTCACTCAAAATGTGCCCTAATTTTTCTTTATGCAGCACTAATCATACTTTTTATGGAAAAATGAACCACCTCATTTTGTTCCTTTTTAAATTAAATGTTTTAAGAGTTACCACTTTAATCCAAGCAAGATGGCTTCAGGTGTGCCATACATTTATCATAAGTAGGACGGTTAGCGCTCTAGTAGTTCTTTGGAACACTCTGGAAAGCTGCAGTAGAACACAAAGGAATCAACTGACAGTCTCTGCCCTTGTTGGATGTACATGTTTTACTGAGAATGTCAGACTTCATTCTCACATGACTGAGAAAGATAATGTGAATTTACAGAAAATAAGCTCTCAGTTTAGCTTATAGATCACCTTCCAAACCTCTGTGGTAAAAGCATGAGAAAATATTTTTCTCTCAATCATGATATCCCAGCAGAAGGCTTTTTCACATGGTGAAATCACCTTAGAACATACCACAATTCCTAAAATGAGTATGGTACCATCAACAAATGATTTATAATGTAACTAAAGTCTTAAAATCTTCTATTAACTGCAATGCTTTTTAATGAGGTGCTATCATGTATATTGGTCCCAAGATGGCTGCCAACACTTCTTGGATGAAGTGCTGACAGCCAATCAGATCTCAGGATGAGATGTGTGGTTAGGCTCCGCCCACATATATATATTGATTTAAATGCTATTTTCTCAGGAACTACTGAACAGATTTACACCAGACCTACAAAAGGCACTTCCTTGACCTGAGGACTACCTCTCTGCCAAATTTCAAGTAACTCTGTTCAGCCGTTCGGGCTGTAGCTGTGTCTAAAGGTCCTATGGAAAAATGCATGGGAAAAACGCGTTTTGGGACCCCCCTTTTTTCTCAGCCCCCGCTTGACGAATCCCCCCGAGACTTTCAGGGTAGGAGCGGAGCGTAGCGCCCCACCTATTTTGAAAATTTCGCGAGGATTCATCGACCGGCGCCAAAGTTATTCCAAATAGAATGTTGCGGATTTCCTATGGAAACAGGGTCCTAACTATAACTATCTACTGGCGACCGCCAGTAGATAATATATATATGTGTGTGTGTATATATATATATATATATATATATATATATATATATATATATATATATATATATATATATATATATATATATAATCTACTGGCGGTTGCCAGTAGATAGTTATAGTTAGGACCGTGTTTCCATAGGAAATGTCAAAATTCTATTTTGAATAACTTTGGCGCCGGTTGACGAATCTTCGCGAAATTTTCAAAACTAATGGGGCACTCCGCTCAGCTCCTACCCTGAAAGTCTCGGGGGGATTCGTCAAGCGGGGGTCGAGAAAAAAGGGGGGTCCCAAAACGCGTTTTCCCCATGCATTTTCCCATAGGACCTTTAGTCGAAAGTACAGCCCCAACGGCTGAACAGAATTACTTGAAATTTGGTAGAGAGGTAGTCCTCAGGTCAGGGATGTGCCTTTTGCATATATGGAGTCAATCTGTTCAGTAGTTCCAGAGAAAATTGCAGTAAAAAGCACATACATATCTATAGCCGCGCACCGTAACGTGCGCGAGCGTAATTCTGATTGGTTGTTACATGTCAGTCAACGTTCTAATCGGTCGAAATCAGGAAGTGTCGGCCGCCATTTTGTTTGTTTTCAGTGCGAGAGTGGAAAAGGAAGGTGGCGAACGTGAAAAGGGAGCAGGGTAGAGATTTCCTGACCCCCTAGCCTTTGTCAGGGGTCCCTGAAGGACCCCGAAGGCAGAAAAAAACATTTAAAAAAAATTTTTTTTAATCGCGGGGGTGCGCGCACCGTGCACGCACGGTGAAAAACCATAAAAAAAAAAACTTTTTAATACGTAGTTTATTGAAGAATAAATATATAAAAAAATAATAATACATACATAACTTAGCATTTAAAAAACCATACAAATTCACTGAAAGAACCACAGGTTTCACACACGTTATAGTTAGGAATTAGCATTTAAAAAACCTTGCAAATTCACTTAAAAAACCATAGGTTTCACACATGTTATAGTTAGGTGGATATTTCACTCGTGAAAACCAATGAAATTCCCCCGTTATAGTTAGTTCAGATAACTATAACTCGCGCAACCGCCACTCTATCACAAGGATGATGTCATCAGTGATGTCAAGAGTGATGCCACTGACCATGTCATGAGTGATGTAATATGTGACGTCATGAGCAGAGGATTGCGGGCGCGCGAGTTATAGTTATCTGAACTAACTATAACGGGGGAATTTCATTGGTTTTTTACGAGTGAAATATCCACCTAACTATAACATGTGTGAAACCTATGGTTTTTTAAGTGAATTTGCAAGGTTTTTTAAATGCTAATTCCTAACTATAACGTGTGTGAAACCTATGGTTTTTTCAGTGAATATATTTTTATATATATATATATATATATATATTGCAAAAATTACTCCTTCCACCTCTACCACGGCAGCGAAGAAAGAGATACGAACCACTTGGTTTCTCAGGCAAGATGTTTTATTTCATACCCAGCAGCATTCGACAGATGACGCGTTTCGGGCTCAAGCGCCCTTGTTCACATAAAGGCTGCAGTTAATTTCGCCATTTTTAAATAATACGCCCTTCCCACAATAGTCACATGATACAAAAGTTAATGAAGGACATAGAAAACAGACTTCATAAACATACCCCATGTACTGAATACATAGCGGTAATATAAAAATTCCTGGATAAATCCAATTTCACATTTATAAAAAATGTAAACAATTCATTCAGTATAACTGCACAAATGCATACAATCATTAACAGACTTGTGACTTCGGAAGGCGATGTACAAAAGTAATTTGTTCGTGTTTTTGAAGTGCATAGCAGAACTAATTAAAGAATTAATGTTTCAAATCATTTATGTGCAAATTAATGTGATATTAAGTGTGAAGAATATTGGTTACATGGAATGACCACACAGATAGAAAAGAATATACTATGTACATATGAACATAATTTATCTACAAATATACATTTATCAGCAATCTACACCTGGCTAAGGCACCATTTCAAGTATACTATGTATTAATACATGATGGCGTTAACTTCTGTTTGGAAAATTTTCTTTATCTTATTAAACTCAGATCATGTCTAAATTTAATTATTTCTTTTGAAACAAACAGAAGAACAGTGCCATTCTTTTGATACCAAATCTCTGCCACAATGTAAATATATCGCCATTAAAAATCGTAAGTACAAATGTACCAATCATTCTTAATATATTTTCTATCCTTCTCTCGTGATCACAAGTTTCACCAATATTCACAAAATTTAAACAATAAATTGTATAAAATTAAATCAGAAATAAGCAAACTCAAAAAATCTGTACCACATATGGATATAATACTTCGGGTTATCCACAGAATAACTATTTACAGACATGTGTACATATCTTCGGTATTATTCAGACCATTTGGGCATTTGCTGTCGAAGTTAAGAATAAATTTAGTTTCTAATCTTCTTAGCATAGCCTCTCTGTTTCCTCCTCTGCGTGGTTTAGGAATAGCAGCTACCACATAATATTTTAAACAAGATAAATTATTACCATGAACTTGTTTAAAATGGCGCGCCACTGGGTAATTGGGATCACTATGCAAAATGGCACGCAGATGTTGAAGTATTCTCTCATGTACCTGTAGTTTCGTACTTCCGATGTAATGAAGTCCACAGGTACAAGTGAGAACGTAAACTGCAAACTCCGTCTTGCAGTTATAGTTTCCCGTTATTTTGTGTGGTATTGGGCTGAATGGAGTATAGTATTCTGTGGTGTTAACCCCGAACTTACACGCCCGGCATGATGAGCATTTGTAGAAACCATCTTTTGGTTTTAACCAATTTGATTTGGTTCTTATTTCTGGGCTAGTAAGATCTAGTACTGCCCCCATATTTTTAGCTCTACTGAATGTTATAGTGGGGCTGGATGGCAGACTCATTCTTAGGACAGGATCAGTTAGTACTATTCCCCAATTTTTGTTGATAATAGATCGAATTTTACGTTCGTTCTCACTGTACGCTGTGATTAGTCTAGGACATTGAGTTTTAACTATTGCCTCAGGAGTAGCTGATGAAACACATGACACCTCCAAGGCTATTGTTGGAGCTGGGAGTAAGCTAGCTCTAGATCTAGTTGATGTTTTAGTCAGAGCTTTGGTCAAAATATCATCTGAGTAGCCTCTTACTTTCATGCGGTGCATGGATTCTGCAGCACAAATGTTGAATTCTTCATCTGTGCTGCAAATCCTTTTCAAGCGTAATAATTCCCCATAGGGAATGCTCGCAATTAGGTGTTTGGGGTGGGCACTGGAGGCATGCAGTGTGACATTGCCGGCGGTTGGTTTCCTGAAAAGGGTACTTTCTATTCTGTTGTTAGCTACATACAGTTTGACATCCAGAAATTCCAAACTGGAATTGTCTATGTGGTGGGTAAAGTGGAGATTCAAATTGTTAACATTAATGCTTTCAATGAATTCCAAGGCTTTCTCTTTATTACCATGCCACACGATGAAAATATCATCGATGAACCTGTAGTAGTGCACTATGTTTTCTGTAAAGATGGAAGAATAGTTCCTTTTAAGTACCTGCTCTTCCCACCAGCCTACGTGCAAGCACGCATAGCTGGGGGAAAAGCAGGCACCCATAGCCACGCCCCTTAATTGCTTAAACATCTCCTTTCCAAATAAAAAGAAGTTGTTATTGAGACACCAATTCATCATACTCACTAGGGCCTTATTGTGCTGGTAGAATTCACATGCTTTTTGGTCCAAAAATAATTTTACAGCTGCCAGTCCTGCCTGGTGATCTATACTGGTATATAAGGATTCAATAGCCAATGTAATTAGATACATCCCATCTAACCAGTGTATGTTCTTAATCTTACTTAAAAAATCACCCGTGTCTTTGATGTAACTAGGCAGTGTTTTCACATGATTTTGCAGAAAAAAGTCGATGTATTGGCCCACTTGTTCCGCCACACTCCCTATAGCTGAAATAATGGGCCTGCCCGGTATGGGAGAAACTCCTTTATGCACTTTCGGTATTAAATATAACACAGGTACAATAGGGTTCTCATTATGCATGAATTTAAACTCATCATTAGAAATGAGGCCATCACCACGAAGTTGTACTAACAGTTTCTTAAGAGAATCTGTGGCCCCTTTGTAGTTTTTGGTGTTGGATGGTTCATAGCAATCTCTATTATTTAGTTGGCGTTTTGCCTCCTTGATGTAATCTTCTCGGGGCCAAATTACTAGATTGCCCCCTTTGTCTGATTTCTTAATGATGATTTCGTTGTTTTCACTTAATTTTTTCATTAACTGGGCATAGTCTTTTTTCTTTTTTTCAACTTGTTTTCTTTTTTTGATTTTTTTGGACTGCACTTGTTTGTTTAGTTTTTCAATGTCTTCCACCACACAGTCGTGGAACGTATCTAATGCATCTCGTGGCATCATGGGGATGTATTTGGATTTTTTCTTGAAGGGGCTGATCCCAGCACCCTTTTGTAGCAGATTGATGTTTTTAAGTCTGGTTTGCGTTGAAGAATCATCCTCGACTTCGTCAAGTGCTGCCTCGCCAGTGTTTAAATCATGTAGGTCTAGATAGAATGGAATATCAGCTGCCCTGATGCCAAGATTTTCATCATGGTTATTAACCTCTTGTTGCAACTCTTCGTCTTTTTCTTTAACATGTTTCAAAGAAAAATGTTTTTTTAATTTAAGTTTTCTGACGAATTTGAAGACATCAATCCTCGTGGAGCTGTAATTGAAAGGTTGGCCTGGGCAAAAATTCAGACCTAACGATAGCAACTTTTTCTCATCATTTGACAAAGACACTTTGGACAAATTGATTATGGTTTTGTCCAAATCTACTTCTTCCGATTCCAGTTGCGTCTTCTGTTGTTGTTTCCTTTTTTGTTTGCTGATTTTTCTTCGTTCTTTCCTTCGTTTGTTTTTTCTTTTTGTGTTTTTTGTTGTTGCTTGTTTTCTGTTCTCGGTCTCAGTGATCGCAATCTCTCTGCTACTAAAAAATCCAATTCTTCTCCTGCATCCAGTACTATAGCTGGTGTGGGCCTCTCTCCACTTTCCGTACTTAGTTCGCTTGACGTTGAAATTGAATCAAAGCTAGCGCTGTCTGCTGCTGCTTCTTCCGTTGTGGTTGTTTTTTGCACGTTATATATATGTCAGAAAAAGAGTTGCCCCTCGGCGGGACAGCACTCGCAGACAGGGAAAAGCCCATCGGCAAAAGCAGCAACCACGAACATCCTCCTCAAACGTTACCTCCGTCCAACGCGTTTCGGGCGTGCGCCCTTCCTCATGGACAGTCTTAAAAGAAACAAGGCAAGCAGTCAGCACCAGTATAACCCCTCATTTATTTCCTTTAACAGGTGTCACTCAAGTGAGTATTGATGTTGCATTATGGGACTGGTGGTTAGTGTAAACCCATGTGGGTCGCCGCCTTGAATCCATTAACAAAGTTTTCATCGAGGAAAGAATTGTCTTTGTAGATTTGCTCTTGCTAGATGAAAAGCCCCCACTGCTCCGCATAACAGCTGCATAGATCCGCAGCAGCGGACCCACTCGGGTCTCGTGGTGGTGCCGTCCCGTGGCCGGGCCGGCCACATAAATGTCAGAAAAAGAGTTGCCCCTCGGCGGGACAGCACTCGCAGACAGGGAAACGCCCATCGGCAAAAGCAGCAACCACGAACATCCTCCTCAAACGTTCCCTCCGTCCAACGCGTTTCGGGCGTGCGCCCATCCTCATGGACAGTCTTAAAAGAAACAAGGCAAGCAGTCAGCACCAGTATAACCCCTCATTTATTTCCTTTAACAGGTGTCACTCAAGTGAGTATTGATGTTGCATTATGGGACTGGTGGTTAGTGTAAACCCATGTGGGTCGCCGCTTTGAATCCATTAACAAAGTTTTCATCGAGGAAAGAATTGTCTTTGTAGAGTTGCTCTTGCTAGATGAAAAGCCCCTACTGCTCCGCATAACAGCTGCATAGATCCGCAGCAGCGGACCCACTCGGGTCTCGTGGTGGTGCCGTCCCGTGGCCGGGCCGGCCACATAAATGTCAGAAAAAGAGTTGCCCCTCGGCGGGACAGCACTCGCAGACAGGGAAACGCCCATTGGCAAAAGCAGCAACCACGAACATCCTCCTCAAACGTTCCCTCCGTCCAACGCGTTTCGGGCGTGCGTCCTTCCTCATGGACAGTCTTAAAAGAAACAAGGCAAGCAGTCAGCACCAGTATAACCCCTCATTTATTTCCTTTAACAGGTGTCACTCAAGTGAGTATTGATGTTGCATTATGGGACTGGTGGTTAGTGTAAACCCATGTGGGTCGCCGCCTTGAATCCATTAACAAAGTTTTCATCGAGGAAAGAACTGTCTTTGTAGAGTTGCTCTTGCTAGATGAAAAGCCCCTACTGCTCCGCATAACAGCTGCATAGATCTGCAGCAGCGGACCCACTCGGGTCTCGTGGTGGTGCCGTCCTGTGGCCGGGCCGGCCACATAAATGTCAGAAAAAGAGTTGCCCCTCGGCGGGACAGCACTCACAGACAGGGAAACGCCCATCGGCAAAAGCAGCAACCACGAACATCCTCCTCAAACGTTCCCTCCGTCCAACGCGTTTCGGGCGTGCGCCCTTCCTCATGGACAGTCTTAAAAGAAACAAGGCAAGCAGTCAGCACCAGTATAACCCCTCATTTATTTCCTTTAACAGGTGTCACTCAAGTGAGTATTGATGTTGCATTATGGGACTGGTGGTTAGTGTAAACCCATGTGGGTCGCCGCCTTGAATCCATTAACAAAGTTTTCATCGAGAAAAGAATTGTCTTTGTAGAGTTGCTCTTGCTAGATGAAAAGCCCCTACTGCTCCGCATAACAGCTGCATAGATCCGCAGCAGCGGACCCACTCGGGTCTCGTGGTGGTGCCGTCCCGTGGCCGGGCCGGCCACATAAATGTCAGAAAAAGAGTTGCCCCTCGGCGGGACAGCACTCGCAGACAGGGAAACGCCCATCGGCAAAAGCAGCAACCACGAACATCCTCCTCAAACGTTCCCTCCGTCCAACGCATTTCGGGCGTGCGCCCTTCCTCATGGACAGTCTTAAAAGAAACAAGGCAAGCAGTCAGCACCAGTATAATCCCTCATTTATTTCCTTTAACAGGTGTCACTCAAGTGAGTATTGATGTTGCATTATGGGACTGGTGGTTAGTGTAAACCCATGTGGGTCGCCACCTTGAATCCATTAACAAAGTTTTCATCGAGGAAAGAATTGTCTTTGTAGAGTTGCTCTTGCTAGATGAAAAGCCCCTACTGCTCCGCATAACAGCTGCATAGATCCGCAGCAGCGGACCTACTCGGGTCTCGTGGTGGTGCCGTCCCGTGGCCGGGCCGGCCACATAAATGTCAGAAAAAGAGTTGCCCCTCGGTGGTACAGCACTCGCAGACAGGGAAACGCCCATCGGCAAAAGCAGCAACCACGAACATCCTCCTCAAACGTTCCCTCCGTCCAACGCGTTTCGGGCGTGCGCCCTTCATCATGGACAGTCTTAAAAGAAACAAGGCAAGCAGTCAGCACCAGTATAACACCTCATTTATTTCCTTTAACAGGTGTCACTCAAGTGAGTATTGATGTTGCATTATGGGACTGGTGGTTAGTGTAAACCCATGTGGGTCGCCGCCTTGAATCCATTATCAAAGTTTTCATCGAGGAAAGAATTGTCTTTGTAGAGTTGCTCTTGCTAGATGAAAAGCCCCTACTGCTCCGCATAACAGCTGCATAGATCCGCAGCAGCGTACCCACTCGAGTCTCGTGGTGGTGCCGTCCCGTGCCCGGGCCGGCCACATAAATGTCAGAAAAAGAGTTGCCCCTCGGCGGGACAGCACTCGCAGACAGGGAAACGCCCATCGGCAAAAGCAGCAACCACGAACATCCTCCTCAAACGTTCCCTCGTCCAACGCGTTTCGGGCGTGCGCCCTTCCTCATGGACAGTCTTAAAAGAAACAAGGCAAGCAGTCAGCACCAGTATAACCCCTCATTTATTTCCTTTAACAGGTGTCACTCAAGTGAGTATTGATGTTGCATTATGGGACTGGTGGTTAGTGTAAACCCATGTGGGTCCCCGCCTTGAATCCATTAACAAAGTTTTCATCGAGGAAAGAATTGTCTTTGTAGAGTTGCTCTTGCTAGATGAAAAGCCCCTACTGCTCCGCATAACAGCTGCATAGATCCGCAGCAGCAGTGTATATGTATGTGCTGTTTTTTGTCAATTGTTTCAGCCCTGAAGAAGTTATTTTGTAAAGAACAAAACGCGTTGGCTGATGTTTGACTGCATGTTATACTACAAGAAATAAAATAAATTTAAAGGACTTTCCAATTAGCGTTTGGACTCTTTTCCTGGTGCACCTTCTACTCCTTTAAAAAAAAAAACTGGTTAACTCAATGTCCGATCCACTCCTTCTCTGTCTCACTCCACTTACTCCAGGTCCTGGACTCTAGGCTCTTCTCCTCTATGCTGTCTTCTTCTGGGCCTTCATCTTCACCATCATTGCTGATATATTAGCCTCATAGTCATTGATACTAATTATAAGTTAACTTTGTTGGCTTACCTTCTCCATCTTGCTGCTTCCTCTTCGTTTCTCTTTTTCCATTTGCTCACCTCACCTTCTCTTCTCTCTCACTGCTCCCATCCCTCCTTTCACCGCTCTCACCCAGTCACCACTTTCCAATTCCTTTGCTGTTGCTTTTTGTTCCATCTACTCACTGGATCACTGACAGGATATCACTAACAAAAATATCATATGTGCAAAATATCGTGTCGAAAATATCGAGGACCAAAATATGGAGCAAGTAAATGCAAATAGGTAAGTATAGATTTACTTCTTAACTTCACATTCATATATCTTGACAATATATATCATCAAGGTATATGTAGTGTTATAAATAGTAAAACGTTGCTTATTTATAAAAACTTATATTCACAATATTTTTGTCCTCCATATTCTTGACACAATATTTTGTCCACCCGATATTTCCCCCCAGATATTTTGTCTAAACACCTACTCGCTTGTGTTGCTTCTTGACACCTATCCTGATTTTTCATAATCCTGTAACCTTTCTTTCCATTCCTATTCTAGGTGCCCCTTCTTTCTCTCTGTCCCATTTATGGATGTATTTATTTGTATAAACGTTCTTATAGTTCCCCTGTACACAGGTATACTTCGCAGAAAAGTCAATGCTTATATACAGAGTAAAACAGACAAGAAAACATTATCCAACATAAACAGATACAATGAGTCTTAGTGCCTTAGTTAGAGATTGATAGATGGGATACTCTCTCAAAATGTGCAGACATCCCATCTGCATTTTTACAAGTGGCATAGGCTATAATGTACTTGTAGTATGCTGGACTGGGCACCCATCACATTTGTGATGGAGAATCCTATTCACCAAACTTTAAATGAGGCTCTTAGTTGGGATTCATTAGAGGAGGACTACAAGGAGAGGCGGAAAAGGTGAACTTTTAACTGTCTTCTGAATGTGAGAATAGTGGGTTAAGTTTTGATACCATCAGGTGTAGGTTTCAGCAGTCAGTTGTAGCTTCAGTGACTGATTGTTTTGAGCTTCTGTGTTTTTGAAACATGGTGGTTCCAGATATAGGGAGGTTTCGCTTTGGAAATCTTTGACTGCCAGATAAGCTGCGTAAATTGGTACATGAAGTAAGAATGATTTGGGTAAATCACTTTACAGTTAAGATCGCAGATTTTGAATTTGATTTCAGCTACTTCTGGCAACCAGTGAAGGTTGCTTAGTATTGAGGTCTTATGGTATATTGTTCATGTGGAGGAGACAAGTTGGGCATAGAGTATAGCACAGACCTGAGCGAGCAAGTGAAGAGGTGAGGCACCAGTCATTATGGCCTTACCATGCTCCAGTCGAGAGATAAGAACTTCCGCTCTCACATAACCATGTGAAAATAGGTGCTGTTACCTTATGGGGAGCAAAAAATGTAAAATTAGCCAATGTTTCCAATCAGTTGATGTTTAATTTTAAAGTGAAGCCAAGTAATTTCACTGTGGAAGAAAGCAATACAAAAAAGTATTTATTTAAAAAAACGTATATTGGTTGAGTGGACTGTTGGCTAGCTAGGAAGGCAAACTTAACTCTCAAGTATTCCTATGTAAAGGAGACCACCACTGTGTGTAGAGGGTCCTCCATCAGGAAGACATAACACTTTGAAAGGAAATAATTATGATAGTCCTGCTATTATATGGAGTCACTCTGCTCTTAGGATTTTGCCAGTTTGGAGAATGTGTTGGATGACAGGAGAACACAAGCTTTGAAACTTGCTGCCTTGGCATTGCACTGAAAGTCTCAGGCAGTGGAGTGCTATTTGGTTATGTGAAAGCAGTAAATCCCAAAAAATGTTTGTAAACTTGAAAGGGGATAATACACCAAGATTTTCTTGTCATACCTACAGCGAGGAGTTTATAAACTGCTCTATGCAGTTTTACTGCTCTGGATCCAATAACTGAAGCTGTCAAACCTTCATAAAGTATTTGTTTCTTTGTAGCACCCTCAACTCCTGAGTACGTCGCTGTTGGTTCATCCTTCCGCCATGGATCAGTACAGCATCCTGGGCCGCATCGGTGAAGGAGCTCATGGAATTGTCTTCAAGGCCAAGCACATTGAGGTCAGTATCCTAGTGCTTTTTGAGTTTGTTTCTATGAGCATTTGGGATATTGGTTCTCACTTGACTGGATCACCATAGGGTCTCCAGGAGGTCCTTGACCTGCCAAGTGGGCGGGCCACAGGCAACCTTTTTTTAAGGAGCAATGTTAAGTGAGTGCTGGTCCATGAACACTGAAATAACACCAGGTGAGAACAATGTAGAGGGATGGAAGGAGTGAAGTATTCAGTGGTTCAAGAGAGACTGCAATCCATTTATCTAACTCCTTGACATTTCCCATCAATAATATACTGATTACATAATGTGCGTTTATTACTAGCTGAAAATAAGCAGTAACATTATTTATTTATTTAAAAATAAGAAAAAATGAAAAGGATTCTCACATTTGGGTAAAAACTTTGGGCCCACATTTCAAAGAATTATGGTCACATAAAATCCCAGATAGCTGACAAAAATCGCTAATCATACCAGTCCTAAATAAGGGAAGAGGACTGAAATAGTCCCAGTCCCTATCAGCTCATTTCTCTTTTAGGTGGGCCTTAACCATTTTTGTTTGAATTTGTTTGTGAGCTGTTGAGGACCGGTCAAACACCGTATAATGAATCCCAAAGGAGCAAAAGTGATTTAGACCCTGTCCGTTGACATTACATCATCTATTTACTATATAGTACCTCGAGCATACTGTATCAGAGGCATGGAGGAATACTATCTATTTATTATGTAGATTTTAAATCTTATTTTGATGTAGTTGATAAAAAAAATCTTTTTGGGCTAATCTAAGTCCCATGGGGATTCCTAATTCAATCCTATCACAGGTGAAGGTGAGACTTCATGGGAAATCACCAGCAAAATTTCCTGTGCACAATGGTTTGAGACAGGGATGTGTACTGGCTCTGCTGTTAATCTCCCAGTTTATTTATGATCTTCTTGCGTCACTTTGCTGTGTGAGAGCTAACCCTTCACGACAAAGTGAGTCCCCTTTAAATATTTTGCTGTGCGCTGACAATTTGGTCATTTTAGACCACAAATTTAGTATCCTCCAACATCATCTACTTACCTTGGAGTCTTACTGCACACTTAATAGATGAATGTTTAATATAAAGAAAACTTGAGTTATGCAAGTGTGGGGTAGGAAAGCCTCTATTAGGTGGTCCATAAATAATCTGAAATTAGAAGTAACTAACATTTACAAATACCTGCGTTTTGCCTTCAGTAACTGAGTTTTGGCGACCATCTTATATAGGAGCATGATAGCACAAAGGATGTGAATACAGCTATGCTGTGTTTTAATTGTCAGTATTGTGGCCGAATGTTGGAATTCTTATTAGAATTATAACATGCAAAAACTGCCAGTTCTCTTGAATGGTTTGCCAGGATTGGCTGCGGACAGGGTTTGTTAGTTTGAGGTTTGGGTGTGGCATCACATTTTAGGGCACCATCCAGTGTAGACACATAAGCAATTTCTTTATAATTACGGCTGTATTCAGTTCAACATAAGAAAGTGGTTGCATGTGTAAAGTTGTATAGTTTCCCTGACATGTGAAGATAGCTATAGTCTGGTCAAGGTGTGCCTCAAAGTTCTCCTACGGAGCGGTAACAACTATGGAAAAATAACAGAAACAAAATGAAACTACTATTTGGAAAGTATGATATGAATTTTGATTACAGACCAAAAACTGCAGGTACAACAGTGCAAGCAAGTAAAATTACTTTGAGAGAGTAAATAAAGGAGAAATTGTTTTTGGTGGATAAGTGTTTTATAAACACCAGAAAATTACTCTTCTATTATAACATGGTAAAATCAGCACCTCCAATGGCTGGCTATTTACTAAATGGTATCAACCCACGGTTACAATGTCAATTGTTATTTTTTCATCTCTGTGGGTTCCAGAATTATTATAAATTCAATATTTGTATGAAACATCTACGTTGACACTGTGAATGACACCTTATACATGATTTATCTCATCTAATGCTTCTTTGTCCATGAGACTTAGAGGCGCATAATATCTATCTTAAACCTATTATAATGGAAATTGGATTCCGCTAAGTGCACATGGCATTTGAAAATTTGTTGGTTTTAGAATCAAAGAAAGTGGCTATTTGCTGTAGATGCATGTTTTATTTAAATCAATTAGTAAATACATTATTTTATAAATTCGATTTTTGGTAATTGTTTTAATAGGAGTTCTGCATGTTAATGTTTTGAGCGTATTTATTATTGGATAGTTATGTTTTTATTTTTATGGATAAGAAGTCTAACAAACTTTGTTTTTAATAATAATAGTAATAACAATATACAGATGTGGACCTTTGGCAAATGCTTAGAAATGGACAGTCCTCAACGACAAGGTATCTTGCCTTCTTTAGTCTCTGGAACTGGTAGTCATGCACCGTGTTTTAAAATCATCATTATGTCTGGGGTTGTTTTGTTAAAAGAAGGTAGCTTTTTCTCTGAAATGTTCGCTAACTCAGAGAACTCCGGTTTAAATACAATAACTCATTGGCTTTATTCACCTTTTGGACATGTTATGCTTTTCCTTGTTAGCATAACTCGTCACATCTCGAAAACGTGCAGATTTGTGTCTGCTCGTGTCTTTAAGGGTTTTTGAAATAAATTCATTGTGATTATTGGGAAAGAAATGCCGTCTGCATGATATACAGGCGTGTACCCCCGCCCTGAATACTGGAGTGCATGTGAAACTGGTTTCCTGTTTTTTGTTATAGCTAAGCCATCACGCTGCGCTATTGTGTTCATTAAGGCCTAGGCCTGGGCACTACAAAGCCAACCCTCTGTAGCAGCATGGCAGTACTGTTCATGTCTAGGTTGTTGGTGTACAACAGAAGTGGCAGTGTCCCAGATTTGAAAGGATTAATAGTGATAGACGGAGCCCTTTTTATCTAACTCAGAGGAGTGCAGCCCACTGGCTCACTCATGTAAAGTTCTTCTGGGATGTGACAACCTGACCTT
Source organism: Triturus cristatus (assembly GCF_964204655.1). Taxonomy (NCBI): domain Eukaryota; kingdom Metazoa; phylum Chordata; class Amphibia; order Caudata; family Salamandridae; genus Triturus; species Triturus cristatus. The sequence goes on along the minus strand of NC_140593.1, from coordinate 1,191,828,882 downwards.
TGCATGTACATAGCATGGGTGTGTCGAGTGCATATGTGCATAGCGGATGTGTGGCATGTGTTTTAGCAAGACTCCATGTGAAGTGTGAGTATGGTTACTGTGACCAGTGGGATCTATTTTGGATGACACCCTGTTGCAACATAACACAGGATGGAAGGTGAATGAAGTGTGTTGCCTGCATTCTTGTGACTGGAGTGTGGAGAGTCGGACACTGAATTGAGGAGGAATGGAGACGCGGCTACCCTCAGAAATTCTATTAGGACTGAAAATCCAAGAGGAACTTTTTGCACAGGATTGCTGCTAAGATTTTCTGAACACTGCCATTTGGTAGATGATAAGGGAGAGGGGGTAATAGGGTGTAGGATTCCGTTGTTAAGGGTGAGGAAGTTTCTATGTAGGGACTGCCTTTTTGTGTGAATGCCCCTCCAGGAAGGCAATGACGGGCAAGTGCAGCGTTGGCTACACTACAGCCAGAAAATGACATGTGAAAGGGAACCACCCCAAACCTGTTTCAGAGCCTTAGACAGTGGAACCACATCCTTGTCAGGAAAATAAGTGTAGAAATGGGACCCAAACTTGTTCCAGTTACACAGGTTCTTCTTGCCCAAGGAAGGGAATGCACTACAGAGTATTCAAAGAGCTGCTGTTTGACCAGGGCCGGTGTCTGCTGACAGCCTTCCTCCCAGCAGTGAGGGGGCAATCACCTGAAATCTGCACAGCTTCAAAGAGAAGCTGAGGGTCTGCTTAGCTCCCTAGAAGCATGCATGCATGCTCACAAAGGGGAGGATTATGCCTAGCCCTGCAGGAAGAGAGATTGTGCAGGAGGAGAAGCACATTCATGTACCCAGTGCAATAACACACAGAAGAAACTGAGTGGTCTGTGGGAGTGCACATGGTGACAACCCAAGCTCAGAGAGGTCCACCCCGACCTCCCTGCGTGGTACATTGAGTGAACTGTGTGAAGCTGCGTCAAATTTAATCTTCGGTTTGTCATCGAGCATCTCCTCTTTGACCGGAGGGCCCTGCCTGCTGCCAAGCTGTGTGCCTAGACATCATCACCACTGCAGGTGAGGAATACACAGACAGCCCAGAGGCTGAAACTGCCAAGGAAAGAAGACAGCTGATGCCAGCCCATTGACCAGCACACCACTGCTGCTGTACCCGATGACTTCTTTGACAGACCACAGGCTACATCTGCCAATGAGAGTTGACTGATGAATCTGGCCGACTATGTCGTAACTCTGATATGACTTGAGAGGGGTGCTGCCTCGTCAACCCTGGTCCCGCTGCTGAAGGATTCTGTTGTATGATCACTGAGAGTGTCCGGCAACTTCTGCAGGACAAAGCAGTGCTTCGCCTGGGAAGGTAACACAAGACTATGTCTGAGAGATTGTATCTTGCCTGAAAACTATGTAGTAAACCCCGGCCAGTGTACCAGTAGAACTGTAGCAAGTTACAATACTGCGCATACTAACTTCCTTTGTATTGGGTCATTGATAGAACTGCCATAATAGTGTACTTGCACCTGAGCCAGTTCTTGCCTACGATTCCCAGCTTTACATAGACTGGTGTGGTAGGGCGGGGGTGGTTACAGCCGTTGTTAGATAGTCCCGTAGTAGGGCAGGCATCCCCACCTATGATCAAAGCCCAGGGCGGTTGCAGGCACTATATGCATAGGATACATGCCCATAGCAATTTGAAGAACCCAGTGAGAGATCCCCATTACCGTGTGTAGTATTGCGTTTTGTGATGTTCTTCAAGTTCAACAGTTTTCAGTAGCTTGCCGATACTGGGGTTTAGAGATTGCTCTCCGTAGTCCTATGCTACTGCAGAACTACCGTATAGAGGTGTGAGGATTCAACTTGCTCCCCTGGATAGTTACTCTTCCGGCAGGGATGTAGGCCCGCTTCTAGGTGCTCAGGACAGGAGATCAGCTCTTGCACTAACGTGTAGATTTCAGGTGATATCCCCCTCACCTCTGGGAAGCTGACTGCCAAACCGACAGCAGTTTCAGTTGCACAGCAGTCCTCTGAGGACTATGTGGAGCACTTCCTTCCTTTGTCAAAAGAACTTGGAAATGGAACATGTAGGTCTGTGGGTCCCACCTTCTATACAATCAAACCAGACAGGAGATGAACATATGCTGTCTGCACATTCAGAACCGATTTATGAGGCTTCTCCTTTCAAGTGTCCTTTTCAGCCTGCTCTCAAACATAGCCTTTGTGTAGAGTAATGCTCCTCACAGCAGGGTAGTCCTCAGCCCGGAAAACCCACCGCAGAGGCACACAAAGATGAAAGATTTCTGCACTGGCTGTCATCAGCCAGGCTGAACCGTGATATGCGGAAAGACAAAACGCTGGCCTCACCTAAGGGTTCACTTTCTTTTTAACAGAGACTGCAGTCCCATTCTTAACCCTCATCTACCAAATTAGCAGTGCTCCAGGAAGACTAATCACATGCTCCTCTCAGCAAAAGATCTAATCAAATTTCTAAAGGAGCTGTGGTAAATAATTTAATTACCGGGACTTAATTTGATACAGAAACTTAATAAAATAGCTCAGTAAATAAGAGGCAGAATCCGTGGTATTAGAGGTTCGGAATGGGCTTTATTCCAATGGTCGATTATAATCGGTTGCTCCAAGTTCCATCACCACGAAGGTTCAGGAAGTGAAGTACATACATTATTGACAATCAATCACTTTTATACAATAGGCATTACAGTGAAGCAAATACAAGAGGCGTAACAATTGATAGTATGGATAATATATTCGTGCGTAGCAAAAATAGGCGTAACTGGGAGTGATGAAAGGACGTCATTAGATGTGATGTCATAATAGGGTGGTTCTATGAAAGAATTTCGCAATGTCAGCAGAAATACTTGGCAGAAATGCGCGCGCAGCAGCATGACGTGTGATTGACGTGCAACTAGGGGGTGAAGGGGACTTGACATTTAGCTCTACATGTGGCGACAGAAGTCTGGAGGGTCAAGTCAACCTAATCCCAAATCATATCTAACATCCTATGTTTAAAGAACTATGTTATCCAAAAGAGAGGTCTCTTCGAGTAGAATCTTATTCTATACTGACTATACTGACTGTTAGTGCGTGTACAAGCGTCTAAGTGTCTACACTAGATGCGAGGGCGGAAATCTTCCATAGCAATAGGGCTATGAATTACTTGCATAAAGACAGAGAAGCCGAGCCTTTGCTCGGTAGCTGGAAGAATGTTTACTTAAACTGCTAGACAGGAATGCATTGGGCAGGGAACGGAGCAGATAATTTCGAAGGTGAAATACAGTTTTTGGCAGAGAATAGGCTGATGTCAGGCTTCGTGAGCCGCGCAGAGAATGAGACAAAGTTCATGGTCACAGATGCAGGCTCAGACTGGAGCTTTCAGAGGCAGAAGGCAAGAAGAGTTTGATGACAGAATCAGGGCCTACTTGCCTGGACTGTAAAATGGCATAAGTGAACCATATAAAGCCGGTGGCCTTTCATACTTAGGAATGGAATATCCGGCCTATTCATGGCGGATCTGACAGAGGACATGTTGACGGTGGACGCACATGTGTTTGCGTCTTCATAACTGGAACTGGAGGGAACATACATGTACTTGTGATTCATACATGAAACCGTTGGGGTCCAAGATAGGGGACATAACTGATCAGAAAAATCCATATTTCCACATTCCCTCCTTGTCCCCTACTTGCCCGTTAAGAGATATCAATCTTCATCAATCCATTGATCTGTTCATATAACATCATTTGTTCTTCTTTCTTCTTCTGTGACGAATGAAATCTTGGTGGTGGAATACACGATGTGGCACACAGACCACAGATCGCTGGTCCACATTGTAGACATAGACAGCAACTGAATAGTATGAGAAGGCCAATACCTAGGAAAGATAGGACCTTCCATCCAAAGGTAGATAATACACTCCAAAACCAACCGGACCAAGTCCAGGTGCCTGGGTTCTGATGTATCTGGCTTACAATCTTATGAAGGCGAGTTATGGCTTTATATACAGATGGCGAATTTTCTGGTATGAAAATGCAACAGCTTGATCCGATGACCCTACAGGCTCCGCCCCTATCGGCTAGGATGACGTCAAGGACAAGACGATTTTGAAGCACAACAATCCGCATAGCAGACTGCTCTTCTGTTAAATTGCCTAAGGCGGAAATAGTTTCGTTCACTACTGCTTCAAGGGTTCTAGTTAATCTACGTATCAGCTTACTATTAGTAACGGTACCTATATAGGGAAAGAGACCTTTATTGAAATCTGTGTATTTTTCCCATGCTGTTTCAGTGTAATCGACTATTGGGAGATCTCTCCTTACTCTATTATTTACTAAATGAGTGTTTCTGTGATAATCAGGAGGAGCTAGAAAAACAGGTGGCAAAAGGAATCCAATATAGCAAGTACCATCCCAATCTAGAGGCAAACGTACATATGCCGTCTGACCACATATGAAATAAGAATGGCGGGAAGCTCTAAATGTAGACTTGCCTTGATCACTAAATTCTACTACAGTGGTGCATCTACTATGGCCCATATGTATGGAACCATTCTTTCTTACACATAATTCACCTTTTACTGGAAATATTGACATAGCGGGCAAAATTGGAGTAGCTTCGGATTCGACATTTAGGATCATAAGATTAAGCGTAAAATTACCTAATCCATACACTTCATTTTCTAGATCAGTTCCTGTTCTCTGGGGAAGTCCCTCCTTGTTAGGGTGGCAGACCTTAAGCAAAACTAAGTTCAAATTTCCCCATACCCAGTTATCTTGATAAACTGCAGAATTCGAATCTAGAGAATTAATTAAACTAAACCATGCTCCACAGGAGCCGTTGTGTGTGAACGGGTATGGAAAGAGAGGTAGAATTCCTTTATAATTCTGATAGGGAGGGAGTCGACCACATATCCAACAATTTGTAGCATTGCTAACTTGATGGGAATGATGTAACATACTAATAAACGTGTTATTGCGCAGCGCAAATCTATAAGACAACTCAAGCGGAGGTAGTTCACTAAAAGAATGTTCAGCAGTAATATTATAAACATGTCTAGAAATAGGATAATATATGTGCAACAATATACTTGCAGTAATTATTAAAAGACTTAAGAAAAACAAAATTAATAACGTCATAGTGCAATGACTACGCAGTGATTTACAGTACGCCTGTCGTTTCAACATTTTTCGGGTGCTTTCTCTATTCAGGTCCAAGGGATACATGTCAGAGACAATTCAACCGCTTCACCTTGGAGAGGACTTAAACAATCAAATTGCTTGACTGATTGGACCTGAGTTTCAGTTTATAAAGTTCGGATTTATTCTTTTCAACAAAAGGAAGTTTTGAGTCAATGGGTGAAGACACACGAGGTGTGGTATTCACATCTGATTGTAGTCCATGAAATTTCTTGATATGACTTGAATGAATCCAGCCTTTTCTGCCCTCGATCTTCACGGCTGTCCTTGTGGTGAGCAAAACCAGCTGAGGCGACTTCCACCTAGGATCCAGCTGAGTCTTTCGATCAAAGTTCCTCACTAGGACCAGGTCTCCCGGAACTACGTCATGGGGTTTCACCTCAGTGTTGTCAGGAAAAGCTGCAGCTACCTGTGAACGACAAGATTGTAGTGCAGACATCAAGGAAGCCAAGTAATCTGTCAGCATATTACAGTCAATATCAGTTATTTTGCGTGGTATAGGCGTCCCCCACATATTTGGTGGTCTGCCGAAGATCACCTCATACGGGGATAGCCCTGTTCGAGAGTGTGCTACCATTCTTGTGTAAAAGAGTGCAACTGGTAATGCTACTACCCAGTCGACACCCTTCTCTCTGCATATTTTGGACAATCTAATTTTCAGGGTCTGATTATGTCTTTCTACGAGACCTGCTGCCTCGGGGTGTCAGACACAGTGGAATTTCCACTGATAGCCTAACAAAAGTGAAACGTGTTTCATTAATTCGGATGAGAACGGCTGGCCGTTATCTGAGTGAACAACACGTGGTAAACCGTACCGTGGGAAGAATTCTCGAACCAACTGTTTGGCAGTAGTCGGGGCAGTGTAATCTGAAACCGGGTATGCCTCCGTCCAACGGGAAAGAGCACAAACAACTACGAGAACATATTTGAATCCTCGACATCGTTCCATCTGGATATAATCCATCTGGAGGACTTCAAAAGGGTGATCAGGAGGCTGAAATCCACCCTGTTCTACGGGAACGCTTTTTCCTGGGTTGAACTGGCAACAGATCATACAGGTACGAACTTTTTGTTTGGCTGCTGCTCGTAAATGTTTATTGAACCAAATGTGTTGAATGCTATCTAGCATAGCTTTTTCTTCTAGATGTGCGGGACTATGTACAGTGTTAATTATAACCTGGACCATTGAATCAGGAAGGAACCACACAGACTTTTCCTTCATCATCCATCCTTGATTCGTTTGGATCCCTCCTAATTCAGTCCATTTCTTTATTTCGTCTGGTGTAGCATGTGTCTGTATGTCAATTACGTCAAGAGTAGGATCTTTAACCGTCATACAATGTGTTGGCGTCGGGACTATTGTCTTTGTCATGTCGGATGTTTGAGTTTGAGCAGTCTGTTTAGCTGTTCTGTCGGCTAGATCATTACCTTGAGAAATGATATCAGTAACTTTCGTATGAGCTTTACATTTCATAATTGATATTGCAGTGGGTAGATGTATCGCATCTAATAAGGCATGGATGAGGGGTCCGTGCTGAATGTGGGCACCGTGGGAAGTTAAATAACCTCTCTCTCGCCACAGCACACCGAAGTCATGTACAACTCCGTATGCATAACGTGAATCAGTGTATATGTTGACTTTTTTATTTGTGGCTTGAATACAGGCTTAGGTCAGAGCGATGAGCTCTGCGGCTTGGGCTGACAAGGTATTTATACAATTTGCTTCAATGATTTCAGTATCTGTTGTGACTGCGTAAGCGGCCACTAAGTCTCCTGTACTTGTTCTCATACATGAACCATCTACATACAACGTCAGGTCTGGGTCTGACAATGGGACATCGGTTAAGTCTTGTCTGGGTTTCGCCGTTATTGTAATAACTTCAATACAGTCATGGGCTAGTGGGTCTGTTCCGTTTACAGGTAAAAGTGTGGCAGGATTCAATGTGTTACAGCGTCTGATTTCTATATGTGGCTGAAACAATGTTAACTCGTACCCTGTAAGTCGCGCTATAGTCAAGTGTTGTGTTTGCGTTTTATTCACAAGAACCTCTACTGCATGTGGTACTTGAACTGTCAATGGATGTCCTAACACTATGGCATCGCTTTGTCTGATTGCCAAAGCTGTTGCTGCCACTGATTTCAGACACGCAGGCAAATCCTGAGCTACGGGATCTAATGTACTAGAAAAATAAGCACATGGTTTGTGTGATCCTGCTTGTTCCTGTGTGAGTACTGACAAGGCAGTACCTTCGCGTTCTGTAACAAAGAGTGTAAACTGTTTACTGTAACATGGCGTTGCTAAAACAGGTGCTTGACATAAAGCTTTCTTTAGGCTTTCAAAAGCTTGTGTATGTTCCTGAGTCCAAGGGAGAACAGTCGATGTGGCTGCCTCCTGTGTTGTCAACTGAATGAGTGGTTTTGCTAGAAATGCATACTGAGGGATCCACTGCCTACAATATGAAGTGAGGCCTATGAAAGCCCGTACCTCCTTTTGTGTCTTGGGTATTGGCATGTTAGCTATTAACTGAATGCGGTCGGGTGTAAGCTGCCTTCCCTCCTTGGACAGCGAGTGTCCAAGATAAACAACTCGCTGGACACAGAATTGCAGCTTAGAAGGGGACACCTTGTGCCCCTTTTCAGCTAGAAATTGTAAAACTGTCAGTGATGCTTTCTCACATTCGGGTTCGCTTCTAGCGGTGATCAGCAGATCATCGACATATTGAAGCAGAGCAGTGTTAACTGGCATGTGGATACTGTCGAGTTCTCGTTTCAGTGCTTGGCTATAGATGCTGGGGCTTTCTGTAAATCCTTGAGGTGCGCGGGAGAATTTAAAGCTACGTCCATTTAAACTAAATCCGAACAAATATTGGCTTTCCGGATCTATTGGGACGCTGAAAAAGGCATTCTTGAGATCAATTACAGTAAAGAATGTTGCTTCGGAATCAATAGCTGTCAGTAATGACGAGATATCTGGGACCACAGGGAATTGTGGCACAATGCACTTGTTTAATTCGCGTAGATCAATAACCAATCGATATACTGGCGGGGCCTTCGGATCTGTTCGTTTAAGAATCGGAATTATCGGTGAATTACATACATTGGAGTCTGTTTCCACAACCACTCCTTGGGCAATGAGCTCGTCAATGATTTGCAGTAAAGCCACTACAGCATCTGGTGGTAACTTGTATTGTCGCATTCGTGGTAGTACCACTCCTGCCTTTAGTGTGACTCGATATGGTGTAATATTCATGCAACCAACATCAGTAGGGCCTTGTGCCCATAGATGTGTAGGTAAAGTCTGCAATCGGGGATCCATGTCTCTAGACACATAATGACCTTTAAAATCACGTAAAAACAATCTTACTCCTTCCGGAGAACAACATATTATAGCTCCTAGAGCTTTCAGTGTTTTTATTCCTAACAAGTTTTCTGGACATGATTTAGTAAGCAATAAATCTGTAGTTCGGGTCAAAGGTCCTATCGTAAGTGGAAGAGGCTGTGACACTTCATTAACAATAGGTTTTCCTGAAAAACCAAGGGAAATATTCTGTGAGCCTGAGAGGGGTGCCCCTGGAACTTCACTACGTTTTATAGTTGTTCGACTTGCCCCTGTATCGAGTAAAAATTTTCTGTCTTGGCCTAATAATTCACTATGTACATAAGGTCCTTCTTGATCTACAGGGATCTCGATAAGGGGTAAGTCAACTTCCCTCTCTAGGCTTGTTCATGCGTATCGTTGATAATCAGGATAGTCGTACTGTGCGGTCTGGTACAGTTGTCTTGTCGTCGTTTGTGTGGCAGCAACAGGCAGCGCTGGTGCAGCTGGCACAAACTGTATAGACTGTGGTGGAGCTGGCATGGACTGTGCATGCTGCGGGGCTCCTTGTTCATTCTGATCCTGTCTAGGTGGCCGTGGTCTTTCTTTTGTATTACCTATGGCGATATTATGTTTCAAAACTGGACAATCGTGTACGTAATGACCTGGCTTTTTACAATAGTTGCATGTCCCTTTTACAGGTCCTGTTGAATCACCGGAATGTGTCATACCCTTTTTATGTCCTTCAGCTGGAACTGTCTGGGAGACTAGCATTTTCATTTTCGTGTCTTTCATGCGTCTTTGTTCATGTTCTTGTTCCTCTCTAATTCTATTGTGATGGTACTGTAACATTTGTAACATTTGTGATGGAGTGTTACCTTGCCAGGTACTCTCGAATTTTAATACTCTATTCTTCACTTGAGGCAAGGAATTTTCTACTAATTTTGTCACAAACAGATGTGGGTATGATTCGCTACTTGCTTTTATGCCACTATTTATACCAAAACATTTTTCAAATCTTGCATAGAAATCACTAGTGTCTTCATCTTGCTTCTGTTTACAGGCTGAAATTGTACCCCAATCTTCCTTTTTCGTAGTCAATAAACGTGGCAGTACCTGTACTAGTAAACCTGGTAGTGCTTTAGTTTTATCCCCAAGCCCTGCTCCTGCAGTTCGGGCCTTTTCTTCTGCTTCTAATGCTGACCATTCTATCTTTTGGTCTCCTACCTCCCACTCTTTTTCCCTGAGTTTTTCATAAATGCCAGCAGGCATTAATACCTTTAATATTGTCATAATGTCGGGATAGGTATACTCTCCCATGAGTAACATGTCTTTAATTTCTCGGTGAAAACCCGCTGGGTCTTTGTCATGACTGGGTACCACTTTCTTCATTTCTAACAATTCTATTTTCGATATGGGCGTATATACAAATACGCGTTTAAACTCATTGTCCTCGCCTTTTATTGGGTGCACTTCTCGTAAGGGATTCTGTCTGTCCATGTAATACGTGGTTCTTTCCTTAATGGGCAGTGAGACATGTTCTGAGCATACAAAAAGAATGTACTGTTTTCTTGATTCTAGTATTTCTTTAATTAATTTAGTACCTGAACCTCTCCATCTATTCATGAGTAATTCAGTCAATATATCAGGTAAGGGACCAGGATCCGAATGCTGACTCTGATATAGTATAAGGAGTTGTTGAATCATATAAATCCCAGCTAAACGCTGTTCATCTGGGGTGAGATTCAAAAATGTGCGTGCTACTGTATCATCACTATACTTTCCGGGACTGTCAACCCAATGGACAGCTGACCTGGCTAATTCTTGTTCATCCATAGAATCGAGAAAATGATAACCCCTCTGTTCTCGGAGTAATTTGTCAGCGGCTTGGAACGAATGCTCGTTAGACCTTATATTAATTATAGGTGTTTGGAAATTCCTGTTATTATCTGGACATATCGGACGTATCGGGTCAATAAGACATCTAGTACTATTACAAGATCTTCCTCTACCTACATAGGCTATGGTGTCTGACTGTCCTGCGGGCAGTCCTGATCCTTCCTCCTCGCCTTGTTCGAACTGGTCTACCGCTAATCTTTCTTCGTGTAGGCGTTCTATTTCTTTACGGATCTTTCGGCACATGGCTATTATACAATTTTGCTTATCATGTCTCCCTTCTGATATATTCTGGCTCCATCTGGTAAGAATTTGCATTGCTTCCGGGTCTACCCCCGGTCGGTCTTGATTTCTGATCACACAATTTATGAGGAAACGTAACAGTTCCCCCTGTATCTCCACTTTCTGGTATTCCATAGCTCTGTTAATACATTCAGAATCTCGCCCTGTTTGGACAAAATGGTATATATTATCTAGATGCGCAGTCATTCCTGGTAACTTCCCTAAATACACCGCGGCTCGTCTGATACGTAATGATGCCAGGGTCATTTCGTCCTCTTTGCCGGGCACAGGGTCATATCTACAATCTACAAGAAGTTCCTTAAGCGTACGGGCATTTATGAGTTTGGGGGTACGTGAATGTGCTGACTCTTGAAAGGTAAGTTTATTTATTCTAGGTGGCGTAGAAAAAATGTTGGTAGCACCTCCCGTAGCCCCATCTGGGGTATCGGGCGTAAAAGGGTTCGTTGAACGTGATACAGCAACTATAGGTGTGGACACAGCTATAGACGTAGCTGTAGGAACAGATGTAGAAACAGATGTGCTTGCCGGAACTTGTGTCGGGATTTGTTGCTGTAGAGGTACAGATACTAGATCTTGGCGTTGAATCTCCCTGGCAGGCGGTCTATGTGGGGCGGGATTAGCATACTCGGGAGCTGCGTCATCTAAATATGAGGAAAGAAAAACATCTTCTGCGGTTCTAGGATGCCCCTTAGGATGTACCTTTATTGGAAATAATGGGGGTGGCAAGTCTTTTGGTATCTCTGGAGTAGCCTTAGGTAATCCTTCGGCCAGAAGGGGATACATACCATTCATAAGGGCATTTCTTTGTCTGTCTACTTGTTCTGATTTCACTCGGGTACCTTCTTCAATTAATAGATTTTCTCGGACTTTATTTGAACTCTCTCTATTTTTCTCTTCCTGTCGGAGTGCTTTTTCTGTACGTCTATGAGATTCTTTACGCCATAACTCAATGGCGTCTTTCTGTGACTGTCTGACTTTCCTTTTCCATAACTCTTCCTCTACTTTCATGATGCACTCTGCATCCCAGGTCCCAGCTGCGGGCCACCTCTGACTTTCTGGTAATTCCTTGGTGTAGTCTACCCATAAATCAAGAAATAATATAGCGTCTAAGCCATGTTTATGATACATGAAGTACCCTGGAGTGTCCCTAGGAGGAATAGCAACGGCTTCTTCGAGTACCCCTTTTCTTGTTGTGATCTGTCTTAATTTCGAAAAAAGCGGCATATTGAAAACTGATCTGATACTTGATTTTGAACAAACTTAATACAGTAAACACGATAATGAACAATCATTCACACCACAATATGCAGAACGTACGTAAAACATTTAACATTTAACTTTTAACATTTAACTGAGCAACAATGATGATGACGATCTAAGGAAAACTTAATCACTAAACATAATACTCGACATTAACTGAATTATTCTGAATTTATATACTTGATATACTAGATATACTGCTAAACAGTACAGATACACTGCTGAAACAGTGCAGACCGGATTTGTGTACCCAAACCCGTCTTGACCGGCACAACCTATGTGCACGTCAGAACGCCTCCCCAGTAATGGTACTCACCGGGTAGCTCGGAAACGGAAGGCCTCGGAAACTGAACTGAACTTGAACCGGACTGAACTCGACTCGAACACTTCGGAAACTGGACTCGACTCGGGACTTCGGAAACTGGTGGGCCTCTGTATACCTCGGATCTTGCTCTCTCAGCTAGGCTCTGGTCGGGATACTTCGCACTTCTCACCGCCTCGTCTGGGTGTTGATCGCAGCCTCAGTCGCCCCCGCTTGACCGGAGGGAGATACAGGAAATCCTGCTGGTACGCGTTGTTGTCCGTCCAGCTGTGGCAGGAGACCGGGCCTGCAACTCACCGCCGGCGCGTGAGATGAGAAAGTGTCCCTGTTCGGGCGCCATTTATGTGGTAAATAATTTAATTACCGGGACTTAATTTGATACAGAAACTTAATAAAATAGCTCAGTAAATAAGAGGCAGAATCCGTGGTATTAGAGGTTCGGAATGGGCTTTATTCCAATGGTCGATTATAATCGGTTGCTCCAAGTTCCATCACCACGAAGGTTCAGGAAGTGAAGTACATACATTATTGACAATCAATCACTTTTATACAATAGGCATTACAGTGAAGCAAATACAAGAGGCGTAACAATTGATAGTATGGATAATATATTCGTGCGTAGCAAAAATAGGCGTAACTGGGAGTGATGAAAGGACGTCATTAGATGTGATGTCATAATAGGGTGGTTCTATGAAAGAATTTCGCAATGTCAGCAGAAATACTTGGCATAAATGCGCGCGCAGCAGCATGACGTGTGATTGACGTGCAACTAGGGGGTGAAGGGGACTTGACATTTAGCTCTA